>NC_072447.2:109802500-110427500 GCF_028878055.3 Symphalangus syndactylus | reverse complement strand
GACTCCAACCTATTGTTCCTGCTATCACCTAGCTTCTGTCATTGGGCATGGGATGTCACAGATCACAAGGATAATGATCCGTTGGTGGAATTTCTGAAGCTTGGATTTACCACTGCAGTGGCTTACTCCAGCAGCAATAGATAATACTAGATCATTGAATAGATAATAATAGATCACTGAAATTCCTACCATTATACCATAGCCCACATAACCCCTGGCACATCTGGATGGGTCTGGGAGCAAGTGGGAGATGGATGGGTGAATAGACAAGGTACTGACTACTGGATTAGGACCAACAGATTGTGTGGCCATGGAGGGAGAGCAACAACCTCATTGCCTGGGGGAAAGTAACAACCTCAGTATATGTGGTCTTTAGACCTTGGAAGGTATGGGAATGGGGGAAGCAATCAATGTTCTATGTCCCCTGGATTCAGTACTACTGCTTGGCAAATATCTCCATGGTCCATCTGAGTCAAGTGGTAGCCGCAGCTGACTAACTCACATTGAGGTCCATCTTTCTCATCCACATGCTAAAAAGCTGAAAATCTCCCATAGCCACGGCTATCAAACTTGGATCCCTTCATGCATGTACAAACACTCTGACCAGTGCAATCTTGTTTATGTGTGACCGGTACTAATCCACATGATTCTCCTGATGCACCAATGGCCTATGTCATGTATGGCTATCAAAACTGTTTCTACTCAGTGACGTCATCCATGTGATTTTACCAAACCAATACAAAACCAAGTATAATAAGCCTCTTCGGGTTATATGTTTGTATGTATTAGAGAGGGGGCCACAGAACCTTTCCACTGGGGGTAGTGGTGATTTTTTTAGCTCATGTATGGCTCCCAGTAATCACTGAAGGTGATGTCACCCATTTTATCCCTTGTTGGAACACTGGATAAAGAGGGCTGTCCTAGCTGGAGGGCACTTTTACTCCTGGTTCTATGCCCCAGCATCAGTGTCCATACCACAGAGACAATGATCAGGTACCAATCATTAGCTTTAGCAACCATAGCCAATGAGATGCCACAACTCTAAAACATCAGCTAATCAGTCTGAACTTTTTTGTATAGGTTTTAATGAAAAATAGACTGGCCTTAGACTACATTCAGGCTCACCAGGGAGTAGTATGTATGTTCATCAGCATCTCCTTTGTGTTTGTCTTCATTCTATTATTAGGTAAAGCAGCTCAGCTAATGTATCAGCTCAGGTGCAACACTTTGAGCAGCTAGGGCACTTTCCTCCAGGATCTGAAATAAAAACTGATATTTGCTGCTGTGGCCTCCAAATCTAGAGTATGTGAATCTGGGAACCAAGGAGTAAAACATCACACTGGCTCTTTATATATATCTATATATATATATATATATATTTATCTAGATCTATATCTATATCTATCTATATATATGTATATATATGTAAGTATATATATAAGTATATATATGTATATATATATAAGTATATATATGTGTATATATAAGTATATATCTATATATTATACTTTAAGTTCTAGGGTACATGTGCAAAATGTGCAAGTTTGTTACATATGTATACATGTGCCATGTTGGTGTGCTGCACCCATTAACTCGTCATTTACATTAGGTATATCTCCTAATGCTATCCCTCCCCCTCCCTCACCCCACAACAGGCCCTGGTGTGTGATGTTCCCCTTCCTGTGACCAAGTGTTCTCATTGTTCAATTCCCACCTATGAGTGAGAACATGCAGTGTTTGGTTTTTTGTCCTTGTGATAGTTTGCTGAGAATGATGGTTTCCAGCTTCATCCATGTCCCTAAAATTAAGGACATGAACTCATCATTTTTATGGCTGCATAGTATTCCATGGTGTATATGTGCCACATTTTCTGAATCCAGTCTATCATTGTCGGACATTTGCGTTGGTTCCAAGTCTTTGCTATTGTGAATAGTGCTGCAATAAACATACGTGGGCATGTGTCTTTATAACAGCATGATACAAAGAGTCTGATTCCATTTTTGAATATTTGAATGCTGAGAGCTTTTAAACCTCAACCCACCTTCTTCCCCTCCACCCCATATCTGGGCAAACTAATAAAAAGTCCTGAGTAATTTCTCCTTGGGCACTAGCAGGAGGTTCAAACCATGCAAGTCTATACTTGTGCAATTGGAACCTTCATCCTTACCCCTCTCCCTAACCACAACAAAAATCTGAAGTCAGTCTTCTTTTTCCACTTTCTTGAGCCATTTTCAGATCATCTTGGGAAGCCTGCCCTTCTCTCCTCTGAAAGCATTTATTATGTAAGTAATAAGTCATACCTTCTTGCTTTGTGTAAGATGTTATCAGTCTTGATATCTGAATTAAATTTTAGGTGGGGGTTGTAGGGAGAATTCTTACCCAGTGTAATGCCTACGTGGTGTAGGTAAATTTCTACCCTGCCTTAAACTCTGCTTATCTTTAAGAAACAGAATGCCTGAGGTCAGAAGTTCCCTTTTGTGACCAAATGGGCTAAGACAGTGGGATCCAAGATGGAAGCTCAACCTCTGAAGAACCTCTAGGTTCATTATAGTCTAATTTCCATGTTAAATAACACACCCACCAACATCATGACCATTGACAGTCTTCATGACAACAATTGGAAGAAACCATAAAAGGACAAAACAGAAGGTGGTACTCCGGTTTGAGAAGTTCTCTGCCCATTACCAGAAAAGACATGAATATTCCTCCCCTTGTTTTTAATGCCCAGCCCATTCATTAAAGATATCCTGTATCTGTGTTTTCCCAGCTCTCATGAGTGAACTGAGAAGTTAATTTGTGAGCCACACTCCTGCTTCTCAATTTCATGGCCATCAAACAAGACTGCACTGCTCGAGGCTCTCTTTTGGTTTTGTGTATTGGCTTCACAACACTGAATAGGAAAATATCCAATTTTGGGGGGGACCAGCTTTATCAGTAACAAGTTGGCTCACACAATCACAAAGGCAAAGTCCTGTGATAGGTTTTCCACAAGATGGAGAATGAAAGATCCCACTAGCTTGGGTCCTAGAGAAGCCAGTAGTGTGGCTCAGTCCAAGTTTGAAAGCTCAAAACCAGGGAAGCTGACAATGAAGACTTTAATCTGAGGCCGAAGGGCTGAAAGCCTCTAGGAGGCTGCAGGTCCCAAAGTCCAAAGGCTGAAGAACCTGAAGTCTGATATCCAAAGGCAGTAGAGGGGAAAGGGCATCCTGCTCTAGAAGAGAGAGACAGCACGAAAAAGAAAACCAAACAAGCTGAATATCTCCCTTCTTCTGGATACTTTGTTCTAGGTCTAACCCCAGATTAGATAGTGCCCATCCACATTGAAAGCATATCTTCCTCTCTCAGTTCACTGACTCACATGTCAACCTTTTCTGGAAACACCCTCACAGACACAACCAGAAACAATGCTTCACCAACCATCTAGACATCTCTCAATCTAATCAAGTTGACATCTAAAATTAACTGTTACACGGGTCCATCCTTTCTTTGTAGAGAGGCTACAACAGCTCTTCTCACCATCATTCTCCATAGCACATTTGCAGAATGTGTACTTCCTATCCCTGAAACTTTAAGATCTGCCATATTAGATATCCTGTGTCCCAAAAGGGAGTGCTTCCAGTAAGAGACACAGGTTGGTTTCTATTACACTTGAGGCTACAACTACTACCTGGTCACTTCAATTTCCTCATGGCAATGGATCAGCAGGCAAAGAAAGGAGTTTATATACCAATAGGGAAAATCAACCGTGATTATCACTGTTGGGGTTCAGAAACCGATACCCCAAAATATGGCACTTTGACATGCTGAACTGAAAAAGCATCTAGATCTCTCTGACCATCGTCCTCCCTACTGTCTCTCAATCTCCTGTCTCTCCCAAAGCACAGATAGAGTTCTCTGAAGTTTCTTTTCCTGCCTGAAGTGTGGACCCACCAAGGAGAACAACGTAACCACACCTGAACAAACCCTTTCACATGGTAATATCTGTCACACTCATTCAAATTCCCAAGAAAACTATTTACAAGTTAATCTCTGTCCCAAGATCTATTCATTCTCCCTAGTAATCATTTATTGCCCCTCAACAGAATCTCTCTTCCTCCCCCTCCTATAACCTGTTCTGCCACAATAACCTATTTTGCCAGAATCCAAGCCCCCATTCTTTCTGTAATTTCATGATGGTATATAAGCTTCTATGCCCCATTGGGGTATGGTGCAATTACTCTGTGATTCTTCTTGTGTATGTGTTAATAAATGTGTATGCCTTTTCTCCAATTAATCTGCCTTAGAGGGCACAGAGGTAGATTTTCTTTTGGCCTCTGCACCATGCAGAGATAAAGGTTGTTGCTGCATAATGGGGATAGGGAGGAATATGTCTGAAACCCAGAGGATTCATCTGGCATTCTGTTTACAGAAAAACCAAACTCTGTAAAATATTTTAAAGAGGTTTATTTTGAGCCAATATGAGTGACTGTAGTTCAGGGAAAACACTAACACAAAAAGCCTTGAGTAAGTGGTCCCGAGGAAGCCAGGTTACAGTTTGTTTATTTTTTTTTTATCTTTTTGCTGATAGTAAATAGAATGCCATAGTTTGGTTTTATACATTCCAGGAAGGCAGGAATTACAGGCAAAAACATAAATCAATACATGGAAGGTAGACATTGGTTCGACAAGGTATCTTGAAGCGCAGGGTTGAGGGAGAGTGGAGCTTACAGATTATGGGTGAATTTGGAGATTATTTAATTTCCAATTGGTTAAAGGAGTAAGGCTCTGTCTAAAACTTGAAGTCAGAAGAAAGAAATGTTCAAGTTAAGATAAGGATGCTATATCAGAGCCAATCACAATATACTGGGTCAAAATGACCTGTTTAGCAAGATTGATGGCCTGCAGGCGTGACTTAACCCTTGCCTGGCATAGTCCTAGGTTTTGTTTATAATTTAGTGTCTTATTGCCACAAGGTTCTGTTTTGTCAGTCGTATTATCTCTATTTTAACATTCTGCAGGTTGGTTGTTGTCTAAACTACAAAAGGGAAGCGGCATCATGAGGCATGTTTGACCTCCCTTCTTGTCATGGTGGGGAACTCAGTTTTTAAGGTTTCCCTGGCTTCCCCCTGGCCAAGAGGGGGTCTGTTCAGTTGATGGGGTGGGCTTAGAATTTTATTTCTAGTTTACAATTCTTTTGGTGCTTCTGTGCTCACTGACAATGGTAAATGGAATCAGTATAAAATAGTTGTTGATTCCTTCATAATTTTAAGATTGTTTACACTTGATGTATTAACTAAATGGGGCTAAATACAACAAAGTGTCTTGTACTATTGTCTCAGAAATCATTCTAGGAAGCTTGTCCTTTTACTCTTTGTCATGGTTAGTCCTGGTCCTTTAAAAACAGTATCTCTCTATCCTTATTCACTCTTTGGAGGCTGCAGGTGGATTTAGCAACATTCATTCTTTAATCACCTTCCTGGTTTTTTTTTTTTCAGAGTCTTGCTCTGCCACCCAGGCTTGAGTGAAGTGGTGTGATCTCTGCCTTCCAGGTTCAAGCAATTCTCCTGTCTCAGCCTCCCGAGTAGCTGGGATTACAGTGGCATACCGCCACGCCCGGCTATTTTCCTGTTTTTAACACTTCTTCAACTCCGTTCTGACTGCATCAATTTAAACTTTATGTATTCTTTTCTAAGTAGATTTAATAATGTTAAAATATCCAAATTCTCTCTCTTTACCATCACTGATATTTAATCTATATACTGATTTATTTTTTGTTTTATGACAGTGTCCCTACTGGCACAAGGTGTCTCCAGGTGGAAACTGGGAAACAAATTAAGGTCACATGCCCCAGGAGGCCCAGCATATCAGAACACTATAGTTTGTTGGCAATGGTAGGATTAAAAGGACCACACTTGTGTGAGCTCAGTGGGGGGTGGCGGGGGTGGGTAGCCCAGCGCCCTGAGGCCTCAAGGGAAACTGAGGACTTTGCTCACTCATTGGACACAGAGCATCTCCATTGTCACGTCTCAGCAAGTGAGTTTACAGCTCGCAAGAAGGGAAGTTGCCATTTGTTGACCCATCCAGGCTCTGCCCCTGTGGCTGACCTTGTCCGCAGCCATTTTAGTGGGAGCCTTGGTGGGTCCCACTGTGCTCCACCTTCGTGTTCCGGGGCTTCCACAACCACTATCACAGACTGTTGTCTCCTGTTTGGCCGCCTTCTCTGCCACCCCCACCACTTTGCAGCAGGCCCGCCTGCCAGCGGACTCCCTCTCCTCAGCGGCCATTATCTGGGTGGCCGCCATCTTTGCTGCCTTTGTCACTGCAGCCCCATTTGCTGCTCCAGTTGAGGTCCTGACTGGTGAGTCCCTCCTGCCATGTCTACCTCTGAGAAGCGAGACCTGGCCCAACATAGCCAGAGTGGAGGTTGTGAAAGGGCAGCCCTGGACCCTGGATTCATTAGGAGTGCCTTGGTGCCTCAAGAATGGGTGGCGGAAGCCGAGGCAGAGGTGGCCCCTGAGGATTTCCAGGAGGCAATAGAAGCTGTTTTGGAGGAGGAGGAAGATGAGGCCTGGGTCCCCATCGATAACTGGTTTTTTCAGCTAGTAGAAGAGGAGGAAGAGCTAGGAGAGGAGGAGGAGCTGGGAGAGGAGGAGGAGCTGGGAAAGGAGGAGGAGGAAGAAGAACTTGAGGGGGAAAAGGAGGAGGAGGAATTTGAGGAGGAGGAGGAGGGTGAAGAGGAGGAGGAAGAAGAAGAAGGAGAGGAGGAGGATTATGAAGGAGAGGATGAGGTTTATGAAAGAGAGGAGGATTATGAAAGAGAGGAGGAGGGCTATGAAGGAGAGGAGGAGGACTGTGAAGAAGAGGAAGAGGATGAAGACAAAGAAGAGGACGAGGAGGAGGCTGAGGATGAGGACAAGGAGGAGAAGGAAAAGGACAGCAAAGAGGATGCAGAAATTGCTTGTGGCGCCTGTGAGTTCCCATGGTGATGTTTCAGTCCCTATTCCAGTATCTGGTCCATTTCTTTCTGTACTGTATTTATTACTAATATAAAGACCATATCCTGGTCTGGCCCCATGCAGACTGCGTGCTGTTTCCGGGAACATGAGGACCGGGGAGAGACACTTGCGCCAGGGGAGTGGGAGGATCCGGGAGTGGGAGGATCTGGGAGCAGGAGGACCCGGGAGCGGGAGGAGCTGGGAACAGGAGCATCTGGGAGTGAGCGCATCCGGGAGCGGGAGGACCCAGGAGTGGGAGCCGAGGTCTGGCAGGGCGTGTACCTGGCAGAAGGAGCCTTGCCCGGGGAGCCAGAGGGACATGCAGAGGTCGCCGCATTCCTGCAGGCAGAGGAAACGGCAGGGGAGGTGGAGGCCTGGGAAAGTGAGGTGCTGGCTGATGCCTGCAAATCCTGGGAGACTGGAGCCTGTGCAACGTAGGGGGCTGAGGCTTGAGAGTGGCAGCAAAGTCCTGGGGGGCCCTTGCAACTTCTGTTGGCACAGCTGGCTTAGTTGCTCAGAGCCTACCTGCCGTGGTTCAGCAGCGGGTCAATGCTGTCAGGGAACTTCAGGCAGCATATGCACAAGTAGAAGCTCAAGTCTATGAAGGTCTTTACGGTCTTGAAAAAAATGTGCTTCCTTTTACCAACCTCTGTTTGATAAAAGATCTGAGATTATCAGTGTAATGTATGAGCCCATAGAAAGTGAATGTCAGTGGGAAGTAGGTGGTCAGGAAGGAAGGAGCTTGGGAGGAAATGGAAAGAGCATGAAAACAAAGGGCAAATAGATGGCATACCTTGCTTTAGGTTGACAGCTTTTAAAAATGTAAGGATTTTTGGTAGGATGATCCCAGAAAATGATGAACTTGTACTAGAGTACTTGAAAGATGTGAAAATAAATCTTTCAGGGGTGGAGAAACCAACGAGCTTCACCACAAAATTTAAGTTAAAGAAATATTTTTCAATGAAATGAAGTTCTGACAAAAACATATCAAATATTATCAGACCCAGATGATTCCGATCTCTTCTCCCAAGGGCCAGTAACAATCAGCAGCACAGAGTGTGAGATCTGTTGGAAAGAGGGGAAAAATATTATGGTGAAAAATATCAAGAAGCAAAAATGTGAGGGTCATGGAAGTGTTGTACTTACCAGTAGGAACATTCTCAGCTATTCTTTTTCCCCTACATATTTCTATTCCCCAGGTTCTGCTGAGCATAGAGTATGGGATACGGCTACTGAGGATAAACTGGAATACCTTTTCCAAGAAAGTCTCCCAATGTCTGTATTATTCTTCTCTAAAGAAGCGGCTGAATATAAGTATGAAAATTCTGATGAGGAGGCTCAAGAAGCTGGAGGCAAGAAGGAGAGAGAAGAGGATGAAAATGAAGAACTGGAAGGAGGACTTGAAAAGGATCTGGACTCAGCAGAGGACAGCCCCTTCAAAAAATCCAGGTATTCATATATAGTCTTGAGTATTAGCTAACCACTTCTGACATATATCTTTTAATAGCAGCGTTATGTTTTTAATTTTTCTCTGTAAGCTAAATAAGCAAAATATTGGTAAAATTTAAAAAGTTTAATGTTGATAATGTATTTTCATTTTAGATAAATAGAAGGCAATATGTTCTGAAATGTACTTCATTCATAGCTACAAGTCGTTTATCTTGTAGCTCTAAGATTGCTACAGATGAGAAATCTATTAGACCCAGTAATGGAGATCAATATTTGTTTAGAGAAAGGTCACAAGAAGAAGGAGCAGCAAAGTGGCCGGGCCATGCACTAGTTTGGCCTTAATCACTCGACCACAGAAATGTAGTCTCTTGTATTAATAATGTCTTTGAGAAGGTTGACTACTGTACTTACAAAGTAGTAAAAAGTTAAGGATTTCAAGTGAGACCACACTTTGTGATTACTACATAAATATTAGTTCTGTTTATATCTTTTTATTTCATATGACATTCAAAAGAATAGAAATTAGTAAGTTATCATTTATCACTGAATCGGTAATTAAGTCTTAGCTTATATTTTCTTTATTGCCTTTCACTATCTTTCTGAATTGTCTTATTTGTGGGTGTCTGATAACAGCCTCATTCTCATATGGAAACTGAGGGTCTGGAATATATATGGCTTGTGTAAAGAGAACAGACTTTTAAAGTGGAAAGATTTATGGAATTCATAAAGTTACCTCTCAAGAAAAAAACAAGCATTGCTAGTGGTGGACAAGAGAGCAACAAGGTTAATATGATCTGATCATTGAAATCATCGAATGTATGAGCATCCTAACATCAAAGGGTCTGTGTTACAAGAGGAAAATGTTTTGTTTTCTCCTTATTAAGACAACAGATGCATACAGGGTTGACTCATAGATTTAGAAAGTTATTAGTGCATGTTAATGGTGTACAAATGTTAATTGTTTCTTATTTCATCTTACAGCTTGGAGGCAGAGAAATAAATAGGTAGAGAAAGAAGAAATTAATTTCCTCTTCATGGATGTTCTAGTTTTCAGTAGCTCAAACAACTGGTTTTGTTAAAGTTCATTACACAAAAATGATATCAACTGATATCTGACTTTACTCTTACATTTTATATATATATATTTGACAGCATTTGTTCATGTTAAAAAATAAAAGCTTGTTTGAAATGAGTACTTTGCAGATTATTTTTTACAAAAATAATACTGACTGAAATTTATCTTTGTATCTTTTTGTTTTGGCTTAGCATATTATCATTAAGATAAATCTTGCAACTATTTGGTAAGCCTTTTAAAAATTCTGTTATTGCAGCCCAAAATAAAATACAAAGCTATAAACAATTTATGTAATGACAGAGATAGAGGTCTAGTCTCTACTGACTTTTATTGAAAGAATCAGATGAATGACCCAGCTTGTCTGGAGACCACATGGTACTAGTGGGCTGCTATTGACTGGCAGCATCAACATCAGCATCAGCTGGAAAGTTGTTAGAAATGCAAATTCTCAGGCCCTACTCCAGCCCTACTGAGTCAGAGATTCTGAAGGTAGACTGGCAATCAGGGTTTTACAAGTCTTCCATGTCTTCAGGTGCTTCTGAACACACTGAAGTTTGAGAACCACTGGTTTAGAGCAATGGCGGAAAACAAACTTTACCTACAGTAGGACCAGCCTTAATTCTCTAACTTGGTATGGCTGCAGGCAAACTGAACAGCACAGTAAAATATGGACTGGGAAAGAGACTAAAATTCTCAGGGTCCTGAGACACAAAGAGTGCCTGGAAGGATGTGTTTGTTTCCTAGGGCTGCCATAATGAATTGCCACAAACAGAGTGGCTTAGAACAACAGAAATTTATTGCCTCACTTCTGTAGTTTAGAAGTTTGCAGTCAAGGTGATGGCAGGGTTAGTTCCTTCTGGAGGCTCTGACGGAGAATCTATTCCATGCCTCTCTCCTAGCTTTTGCCGTCAAGTTGTAGTATCTTTTGGCTTGCAAATACATCACTCTAACCTCTTCTTCCGTCTTCACAGACAGTGTTTTCCCCTGTGTCTCTGTCTTTGTGTATCTTCTTTATAAGGACATCAGTCATGAATTAATGGCCCACCTAATCCAGTATGATCTCATCTTAAATTGATTACATCTGCAAATAAGATATTTTCAAATGCGGTCACATTCACAGGTTCTTGGGATTAGGACTTTAACATATCTCTTTGAAGGACCCAATTCAACTTAAAACAAGAAGCAAAGATTGGGTGGTGGCAGTGAAAAGTGGGTAAGGGAAAAAAAAACAGTTCCAGAAGGATATAAGCATTATACCATGCATATGAAGTCTAAAAACATGTAAAACAATCACTGTAATGACTGTGGTTACATATATTTATAGTAAAAGGCATACATGTCAGTGATGCATACACATGTAACATGCAGATAGGTATATATGAGAATGATAAGCACCTTAAGAGAGTGATTAGATCTTGTGAAGAAAGAAAGACAATTTAATTGGGGAGAGTTACACAGTGGACTTCACCTCCATTTGTAATATGCTTCTAAAGTTGGGTGGTGGGTTCACAGATGTAGTATTCCTATACCTTTGTGTAAGCCTGAAATATTTCTTAACATAAAAGAACACTTAAAAAAGGAAATGGGCCTATTATCTGGAACCTGTTTAAGGAAAAAAATGAAGTTTGAGTTGGCCAGAGTAGAGGATCAGAGAAGGGGAGGGCCAGGGGTTTTAGGGTAGAAGGCCTTGTTTCTACATCTAGTTAAGACTGCCTGGATGCTTGCTAATTGGCATCAATAGCTTTATATACTATGGCAGCACATCTCATATCCTAGTGTATATTAACATTACTTATATATGTGTATCTATTCTCCTCCACCCCTTAGAGGGTGGACATCTGAATGTTTGGGACTTTAAAGGATTTTGTTTATCTATTTCCCCTAAAACACATAGCACTGTGTTTTCTTTTTAGTAGGTGTCTGAACAGAGTCTGTTAAAACAAAGTTAACATAATGCATCCACAATCCATTTGTGTCACTACTGTTGACATTTAACAACGTATTATCACGTAGTAACACACAATGTTTCCTATGGCTATAACCAAAAAAGGCACAAGGCCTTTTGTCACCATTTATTTATTTTATTTTATTTTATTTTAATTTTATTTTATTTTATTTTATTTTATTATACTTTAAGTTTTAGGGTACATGTGCACAATGTGCAGGTTTGTTACATATGTATCCATGTGCCATGTTGGTGTGCTGCACCCATTAACTCGTCATTTAGCATTAGGTATATCTCCTAATGCTGTCCCTCCCCCCTCCCCCCAACCCACAACAGTCCCCTGAGTGTGATGTTCCCCTTCCTGTGTCCATGTGTTCTCATTGTTCAATTCCCACCTATGAGTGAGAACGTGTGGTGTTTGGTTTTTTGTCCTTGCGATAGTTTACTAAGAATGATGATTTCCAGTTTCATCCATGTCCCTACAAAGGCCATGAACTCATCATTTTTTATGGCTGCATAGTATTCCATGGTGTATATGTGCCACATTTTCTTAATCCAGTCTATCGTTGTTGGGCATTTGGGTTGGTTCCAAATCTTTGCTATTGTGAATAGTGCTGCAATAAACATACGTGTGCATGTGTCTTTATAGCAGCATGATTTATAGTCCTTTGGGTATATACCCAGTAATGGGATGGCTGGGTCAAATGGTATTTCTAGTTCTAGATCCCTGAGGAATCGCCACACTGACTTCCACAATGGTTGAACGAGTTTACAGTCCCACCAACAGTGTAAAAGTGTTCCTATTTCTCCACATCCTCTCCAGCACCTGTTGTTTCCTGACTTTTTAATGATCGCCATTCTAACTGGTTGTCACCATTTTTTAAAATGAATGGGCAGTCCAAGTCAGAATTATCCATGCCGTGTCATTTGAAGGGCCTTAAATTGGCTCTGATTGGTCCATGGCATGTTGGTGAACTGTCTTTCTATCTATCTATCTACAAAAGACACTATGTTCTAAAAATTTTATTGGGTGCTATGGTTTGAATATGTCCCCTCCAAAACCAGGTGTTGCCAATGTAATGGTATTAAGAGGTGGAGCCTTTATAATGTGATTAGACCATGAGGGCTCCTCCTTCATGAATGGGAGTAGGTGCCCTTATAAGGGGCTTAATGGACAGAGTTGGTTTTCTCTTGCCCTTCTGTCTTCTGCCATGTGAAGACATAGCAAGAAAGCCCTCACTAGGTGCTGGCATCTTGGTCTTGAACTTTGCAGCCTCCAGAACTGTGAAAAAATACATTTCTGTTTTTTATAAATTACCCAGTCTCAGCTATTCTGTTATGGCAGTGCAAAATGGACTAAGACATGGGAATTTACTCCATTAGACAAAAGGTATATACACAACTCTCTTAGATAAGCTCATTTGGCTTTGGACTTCTGCTGCGACTGCTTAGGCACAGCACCTATAATCCTCTTAGACGGAATATTGTTTTTCTGAGGTACTTCTCCACTTCTTTTTAGGCCTTAATAATGGATTTTATAATTGCATCACTGGCTTCATCTTTATATCATATTTTCCTGGAAGGGTTCTGGATTTGATCTTTGCTTAGATGCCCTTTCTTAACTTTAGCATTATTTTCTATCTGGAGACACTGGGGGTTTTGAAAGCAGCAAATTATGTCTCCATTTTGTTTACGCTCAAGTCTGTCCCTTAACTTTCTCTTCTCACATTTTGCTATAAACAGCACCCCTTTTCCCCCCAAAAAATCCAGGCAGCACCGTCAACATTCTTTTTGAAAATATCCTTTGGTATATTCACAATCCAAATTGTGAATATGTTTTCTACTCTCCACATCATTACACTAAATAAGAAGGGTTCCCTTTCGTCCAGTTTCCAATAAAGTTTTCTTTACTTTCCCTTAAGCTCTCACAGGCAACCTTCATAAAGATGGCTAGGTTTCTGATAATGGTGTGTTCTAAGCATCTTAGACTTTCATTAATACTCTCTCCAAACTCCTTCCAGCTTCAGCCCTCTGCTGGTTTTAAAGTCATTTCACATGTTAGGTTTTGTCACTGCAGCACCCTACTCTTGGCACCAAACATGTTTTAATTATTATTATTATGATTTTTTGCCACATAACAAATAAGCCCTGAAATGGAGTGGCTTAAAACTACAAATAATTAATGTCTCACAGTTTCTGTAGGTCAGTTATTAAAGAGTGGTTTAGTTTTTCCTCCTGCTCCAGCCATGTAGAGCATGCCTGCTTCCCCTTCTCCTTCTGCCATGATTGTAAGTTTCCTCAGGCTTCCTTAGCCATGCTTCATGTATGGCTTTGGAACCATGAGCCAATTAAACCCCTTTTCTTTATCAACGTAAAAAATAGATAAATAAAATAATAAATAAAAAAGAGTGGTTTAGATGGATAATATCATCTTTGGGTATCTCATGAAGTTACAGTGCAGAAGTCAGTTGTGACTAAAGTCATTTGAAGGTTTGACTATATCCAGAAGGTTTGCTTCTAATCACATGGCTATGGACAGGATACCTTGATATATCATTGGCTATTGATAGTAAGTATCAGTTCTTTACCACATGGTTCTCTCTGTTGGGCTGCTTGAGTGTCCTCATGACATGTATTTTAGCCTGTTTGTGCTGCTAACAAAACACCTGAGACTGGGTAGTTTATAAACAATGGGAATTTATTTCTTATAGTTCTGGAGGCAGGGAAGTTCAAGATCAAGGTGTTGGGAGGTTTGGTGTCTGGTGAATGCCTCTTCCTAATAGATGGTGCTGTTTAGGTGTTCTTACATGACATAAGGGAAAGAAATGGCAAAAGGCAGCGAGCACTGTGTCCTCATACAACAGAAGAGTAGAAGAGTAAAAGGGATCTAAGCTACTTCCCTCCAGCCCTTTTATAGGACACTCACTAATCCATTTATGAAGGTGGAGCCCTCATTACTTAATCACTTCCCCCAAAGGCCCCACTTCTCACTATCACCACAATGAGGATTAATTTTCAACATGAATTTTGAAGGTGACAAATTCAAACCATATCAACATGACAGCTGGCTTCTGTAAAAGCGAACAATTCAAGAAAGAGTAAGATGGAAACCACAGTGTCTTTTATGTCCTAGCATTAATGGCACACTTCATCACGTCCACAATATCTTACTATTGGTCACATAGGTCAGCTCTATGAAAGAGGGCACTACACTAGGACATAAGCAGCAGGAGGCAGGGGTCATTGGGGTGACCTTGGAGGCTGGCTATCCCAGTGCCTATGCCAACCAGTTGTTAAATATAGTACTGCTCTGAGACTTAGACTATAGAAAGCTTGTAATGGGCTTTACACTTTAGAGGCTTCATGTCTTCCCTCTTCCAGTCTTGCCTTTCTGCAAGTGGCCAAGAATTTAGTGTATGGGGTCAAGGGGATGTACACACTCAGACCCCGTGCCTCCCAACCCCAAATATTCTCCAGTTACCTGGAGCCCTGAATTTGCTGCCCAATTGGCTCCAAGATCTCATCCTCAAGAGGCCTTCAGGCTCCACCTCACTGGGTCTGTGCTCCTGAGGGTTAAGTGCACTGTTAATGTATACTCTCAGCACTAAGTGGTGATCAAGAAGCAGTAGCTGTATGCAAGGAGCAGGGGACAAATGGACTTCAGTATCCATATATATGAATATTGAAGCCTTTTGAGGTAAGGAATGGAGCTCAGAGTATGCAGTGAAGTGCTAAGGAATGAGGGATGCTGGGGCCTGGGATGTATAACAGAGACCTGGGGTGGTGACTCTACTGTCCCCACATCACCAGAACAGAACTTCAAAGAGTCCAAGTGTCGTGGACAGATCCTAAACTGACTCCCAATAATCTTAACCTTCCAACATTGACAGTCTTGTATAATTCCGTCCCCTTGAATTGTATTGGGCAGGACCTGTGACTTCATTCTAACCAACAGAAAATATATGGCAAAGGTGATGGGATGTCACTCTCGTTGTTATGTTGTGAGATTTTACATACGCACATGCACACACACACACACACTCTCCTCCGTGTGGTAATTTGTTATGCAGCAATAGAAAACCAATACACCAGGCCCAGAATTAGGTGGTTTTTGTTTGTTTGTTTATTTGTTTGTTTGTTTTTTTGCTAGAGGGGAGCCCTGGATATAACAGATACCCAGATGTGTAGTCTTGAACCTCATCCAACCATTCAGAAACCAGCTCCTGAATTTTGTGGGTTTTATTTCCCATTCTAAGGCATACATGCATCCTACCAAGATGTCTAGGGTAGTTGCCACATCCTGTGCATCAGGTCTGATCAGCATAATATTATCAATGTAATGGAAGAGCATGATGTCTTGAGGAATGCAGAGGAGATCAAGCTCCCTGAGGACTAGGTTATGACATAGGACTAGAGCGTTAATATATTCCTTCATACCGTCTCTGTTAGTAAGATTCCTATTATTACTGCTTCAGCTCTGCCTCTTATTACAGTAACTTTAGCCAACTTGTCTTTGTTCATTAAGTATTGCCACTTGGTCTCTATCACCCTGGGATCACAATATCCCTATTGGATTCAGAAAGACCAATTCAATGGCAATAATTCTGACTGCCATTTCCAACCTAAGGAGATTATCTATCACAGGGTACTTGCTAGAGAAAATCAATATATTCCTCAACAGCTTACATGAAGCTTCTGTGTGGTGAATTTTTTTCTCTCTCTGATAGGAAAGGTCATATGAAGCAGTAATGTACTAGAGAGTAATGAAGGAATTCCATTACTATCGTATGTTACAACATATTAGAAGCAAGCAATAAAAGGTTTAGTACTAGAGAATTAGTACAAAGAAAGGATGAGTAAAGATGTCAATGAAGTCCAAAGAAGGAGGTAAGGAAATTTGCAATTGAGGATGTCTTTGGGAAGAATGATCCAAGTAGAGGCACCAGCTGATGACAAGGCCTCTGGGTAGGAGCTGGCCTGGCACATTTGAGGAATGACAAAGAGGCCATATTGACTGGAGCTGAGTGAGCAAGGAGGAGAGTAGTGGGAAAAAGAAGTCAGAGAGGTGATGAGGAGGCCAGATCGTATAGGGCCTGACAAGGCCATTGTAAGAATTCTGGCTTTTACTTTGAGGAAAGAAATTGAAAACCATTGTGGGGCTTTCAGTAAAGAAGTGACACAACAATAGTAGCAAACACACTTGTAGACTCTATGTCAGACTCTATTGAAAATTTTAGAGATATTAATGCATTTAATCCTCACAACACCCCTCTAGCAAGTAGGTGCCATTGCCATCCCAATTATTTAAATGAGTAAATTGAGACAAGAGAAGTTAGAAAAGTTGTCCAATGATACGCAGCTAGTATATGGAAGTGCCAGGCTGCAAAGCCAGGCAGTCTAGGCCCAATGCCCATTCACTTAGCTGTTGTAGAGACCTGCTTCTTCTAATAGGTCTTCGGTTTTAAAAGTCTCACTTTGACTTCTGCAATTAAATAGAATGTTCAGGCATACTATTTATCAGCTAAGTTTGTTGCCACCAGTATGCCACCAGTGCTGCAAAGAATCAGTGTGTCATGTCAAGCACCAGATGAAGTCTGTGGCTTGGGTTTAAGGTATATATACTGTTTGCAAAATGCCCACCTTTAGTCAGCAGCAATGAGAGACTAAGAAGTTCCTAGGGACTGTCCTTACACAGAAACACCATTAAAATGAACAAAAATGGCCAGAGTAAACATTATCAGAGCTCTGGAATATAGTTAGAGGATTATGGTAACCAAGGGAATGCTGAATACAGAAAAAGGAGACAAACATGGTAAGAGAGCCTTGTGGCATTTTTAAACCCTCCTCCACTCCTCTTCCTGGTGTGATGTCAATCTTGAAGATGACAGCCTGTATTCCCTGTAGGGACACTGGGTTTCAAAAGGAGCAGAGCATAACTTGTTTCCAAGGAATTGTGTTTATATATTTTTACCTGTCTGGGGGTTCCTTGAAGAATTGAAACAAGGCACTTGCGTTTGTTTTGCCTAAGTTGGAACTCCCTCATGGCACAAAAATGTCTAAGCAGGAGGTGTTCTTTAAAAATATCGAAAAAAAAAGAAAAGAACAAACCACTGGCACGTGGGGCAAAGATTACAGTTTGAGTAAATAATAAACACACTGAAATCCTGTGAGGAAAAGCTGGGGCTGGAGTTATGATACTCTGGGGAATAAGGGCTTTGAAAAGCTCCCACATGTAATGGAGAATCTAGTAAGCCATGTACATGCCTGGGGCAGGATGCATGTTGAGACAAGTCTTGAGAAGGCCCTCAGCTGTCACCTCTGTCTGACTTTAGGCTGAGTGCAAGCAGAAGGGAAGGCTAGGGCAGATTTGTAAATGGATTGACTGTCAAAAGAGTCCCCCAGTACTGAGCCAATCTGTAAAGACTACAGGTTACATTTTTTTCTACTTTTTTTAGTGGACTCCAGTCATTTGAGGACATTTCTGTCAAGCCACTAGCTGACCACAGGCTAAAGGAACAGAAACTTCTGAGACCTCACATGACAAAGTCTTTAAAAAATTACTTTAGAAATGTCATAAAATAAACAAGCAACTAAAATATGCAGCAAGCAACATCAACAAACCATATGAGGGGAAAATATGATTTCCATGGTAATTACACTATCACATTCAAAATGTCCAGTGTTCATAAAAATTAGGAGGCATGCAAAGAAATAAGAAAGTATTGCATCCACAGGAATAAATTATATTAACAATGAATGTCCTTTAGGGAGTAAGCCATTGGATTTACTGGACACAGACTTTAAACTAACTGTTTTAAGTATTCTCAAATAAATAAAGGAAACCAGAACAAAGTCTCAACAAATAGGGAATATGAATAAAATGATAGAAATTATGAAAATAAGTCAAATAGAAGTTCTGGAACTGAAAAGTACAATAAAACTAAAATTCAAAATTCACTGGAGGATTTCAACAACACATTTGAATAGGCAGAAGAATCAGAAAATTTGAAGATAGATCAACTGAAATTATGCAGTCTGAGCAGCAGACAGAAAAAAGAATTACAAAAACCTGAACAGAGTCAGAGAACTATGGAACAACACCAAACACACCAAAATATGAATAATGGTAGTACCAGAAGGAAAAGAGGGAAAGGAGCAGAAAGAATACTTGCAGAATTAATGGCTGAAAACTTCAAAAATTTGATAAAAAAAGAAAAATCTACACATCTGAAAGCTTAATGAATTCAAGATAAGATAAACATAAAGGGAACTTCCACACTGAGACACATTATAACCAACTGTCAACAGCCCCAGAGAATCTTGAAAGCAGAAAGAAAGAAGTGAATTGTCCCATATAAGTGATCCTCAATAAAATTAACAGCTGATTTCCCATCAAAATCATGGAGACTATGAGGCAGTGACATTTAAAAGGCTGAAATAACTTATTTATTTATTTGACATATTCTTTTAATGGACAACTACTCAACAATACAGAGAAACAAACTGTGAATAAACTCAATAACATGAATTCTTCTTCCAGACATTATGCTGTGAAAAAAAAGCTAGACACAAAAGAGTACATGCTGTATGCTTTCATTTATATGAAATTCTAAGACTGACAAAATTATCCTATGATTAAAAAAAATAAAACAGTGGCTGCCTGTTAGCAGAGTGGGAGGGTTTGACTTGGAAGAGATACGGCGAAACTTTCTGAGGTGATAGAAATTATTTTGTATCTTGCTATGGGTTATATTGGTGTCTGCATTGGTCAATACTGTAAAGTTAGGATTGGTGAATTTTAATATATGTAAATCTTACCTCAGAGAAGAACTAAAGAAAGAAATATTAATAAAGTGGGAGGAGATGGGAAGAGAGGAGACAGCCAGATGAAACAAGCACAGCTGTAATCCTGGCACTTTGGGAGGCCAAAGCGGGAAGATGGCTTGAGCAGAGGAGTTTGAAACCAGCCTGAACAACACAGCAAGACTTTGTCTCTGCAAATAAGAAAAATATATCAGCTGGGTGTGGTGGTATGGGCCTGTAGTCCCAGCTACTTGGAAGGCTGAGGTGGCAATATTGCTTGAGCTCATGAGGTTGAGGCTGCAGTGAGCTGTGACTGCACCACCGCACTCTAGCCTGGGTGACAGAGAGAGACTCTGTCTAAAAAAATAAAAAATAAAGTAAAAAATAAAAAATAAAGTAAAAAATAAAATGACATAGATAAAACAAGCATAGCATTGATAGTTGATAACTATCAAGGCCAAGTGATAAGGACATGGGGAAACACTACACTGTTCAGTTTTTTATATTTATTTTTTTCTTTCCAACTTTTATTTTAGATTCAAGGAATACACTTGAAAGTTTGCTACATGGGTAAGTTTCGGGTAATGAGGTTTTGGTGTACAGATAATTTTGTCACCCAGGTAATCAGCATAATACTTGATAGCTGGCTTTTCAACCTTTCTCCCACCTCCCACCCTCAAGTAGGCCCCTTGGTCCCTTCTTTGTGTCCACATGTACTCAGTGTCTAGCTCCCACTTATAAGTGAGAACATGTGGTATTTTTTTTTTTTTGTTAATTTGCTTAGAATAATGGCCTCCAGCTCCATCCATGTTGCTCCAATGGATATTGTTTTGTTCTGTTTTATGGTTGCATAGTATTCCATGGTATATATGTACCATCATTTTCTTTATCCAGGCCACCATTGATGGGCATATAGGTTGATTCTATGCCATTGCTATTGTTAATAGTGATACAATGAACATATGTGTACATATATCTTTATGGTAGAATGATTTACATTCCTTTGAGTATATACCCAGAAACGGGATTGCTGGGTGGAATGGTAGTTCTATTTTAAGTTCTTTTCAGAAAACTCCAGATTGATTTCTATAGTGACTGAACTAACTTACAGTCCCACCAGCAGTATATAACCATTTCCTTTTCTCCACAGCCTTGCCAGCATCTGTTATTTTTTCACTTTTTAGAAATAGTCATTCTGACTGATGTGAGATGGTATCTCATTGTGGTTTTGATTTGCATTTCCCTAATGATTGGTGATATTGAGTCTTTTTTTTTCATATGCTTGTTGGCTGTGTGTATGTCTTCTTTTGAGAAATCTCTGTTTATGTCCTTTGCCCGTTTGTTAAATGGGGTTGCTTGTTTTTTACTTATGGATTTAAGTTCCTTACAGATTCTGGATATTAGACCTTTGTCAGATGCATAGTTGGCAAATATTTTCTCCCATTTTGTAGACTGTTTACTCTGTTGATAGTTTCTTTTGCTGTGCAGAAGCTCTTTGGTCTAGTTAGGTCCCACTTGTCAATTTTTGTTTTTGTTGCAATTGCTTTTGGAGTCCTTGTCATGAAGACTTTGCCAGGTCATATGTCCAGAATAGTATTTCTTAGGTTATCTTATAGGATTTTAACAGTTTTAGGTTTTACATTTAAGTGTTTAATCCACTGTGAGTTGATTTTTGTATATGGTGAAAGGTAGAGGTCCAGTTTCAATCTTCTGCATATGGCTAGCTAGTTATCACAGCACCATTTATTGAATAGGGAGTCCCTTCCCCATTGAAATTTTGGTTGACTTTGTCGAAGATCATATGATTGGTTGACTTTGTCAAAGATTATACGGTTGTAGATGTGCAACTTTATTTTGGGGTTGTCTATTCTGTTCCATTGGTCTACGTGTCTGTTTTTGTAGTATAGTTTGAAGTCAGGTAGTGTTATGCCTCCAGCTTTGTTCTTTTCACAACTTTGTTATAAAAATTTAGGAAAAGCATTGAATCTGCAAATGGTTTTGAACAATATGACCATTTTAAGAATATTGATTCTTCCTATCCATGAGCATGGAATGTTTTTCCATTTGTTTGTGGGTTGTCTCAGATTTCTTTCAGCAGTGATTTGTAATTACCATTGCAGAGATCTTTCACTTTTCTGGTTAGCTGTATTCCTAGTTATTCTATTATTTCTGTGGTTATTGTGAACTGGATTTTGCTCTTGATTTGGTTTGGATGCTATTGGTGTATAGAAATGCTACTGATTTTTGTGCTTTGATTTTGTGTCCTGAAACTTTGCTGAGGTTGTTTATCAGATCTGGAAGACTTTGGGCACAGACTATGGGATCTTCTAGGTATAGAATCATATAATCAGCAAACAGAAATAGTCTGACTTCCTCTTTTCCTGTTTGGATGCCTTTTATTTCTTTCTCTTGCCTGATTGTTCTGCCTAGTACTGTCAGTACTATATTGAATAGGAGTAATCAAAGTGGCCATCCTTGTCTTGTTTTGGTTCTCAAAGGGCATGCCTTCAGCTTTTCCCCATTCATTAAACAACTTTAAATAACCAATAATTTTCAGTGAAACTGTCTTTCAGAAATGAAGATTAACATTGTATTATGTGAATTTCACCTCAAAAAATGTTAATACTCATCTTCAACCACTGGAATCATGTTCAGAGTTCTCACAAGATTATGGGCTTTCAGGAATGAGAACAAATGAAGCAACATCTGGATCATGTCTCTACTTCACACTCACCCTTGGCCATAAATTAATTAACAGACATCATCAACCACTTTTCCTCTCTCCCATCTCATGCCCTTTGCTAATGGGCATATTTGAATGTGTGTAATTAAATTTATAGAAACAACATTTCTATCCAACCCTTGGTGATCTGCCGGCTCTTCTCTCCCTTCTTTCCATTGTGAAACAAGACTCTGCTGACCAAGGCTTGTGATAATTGACTGCTTCTTCCCACCTTTACTTCTATTATAGATCTTGCAATATCCTTAGCTCACAGGAACTTGCTTCTCCCTTTTATTATTAGTTTATACCTGGCCTTGACCCATTGCACTCCAAAACTGGGGGTTTTTCCAAGTGCCTCCTACTTCTTTAATCGCTGGTGCTTGGTCTTTCCTATTTGTACCCATTTCTTAGTGTGTCACTATGTCCTTGGAATATCCTTTGCAATATATAGTTACTATTCTGGAAGATTCTTCATTTGCCAGGGAATAAAACTCTTTATTGGTTAATTATATTGGCTTTCATATTTTATCTTTTCTAGATGCAAACAAACTGCTCTAGGTGGTAGTCTCATTTATATATATTTATTTATATATAAATTTATATAATTTATATATTATATAAATTGGATATTATATAATATATAAATAAATATTTATATATAATATATATTTATATAAAATATGTATTATATATAATATATGATATATTATATGTATTATTATATATAATATATGATATATTATATGTAATATTACATATAATATATCATATATTATATGTAATAATACATATAATATATGATATATTATATGTATTATTATATATAATATATAAAAATATACAAGAAGCAATCCTTGGTTAACATCTCGAGTGAATATACATATATATGTATATTCATATATATATACATATATATATATGGCAATAGAAGTCAGGCACTTTAGCTGTAGCATATCCTGCACACTTTGGTAAGTCAAACAGCATCTCCGAGCCTCAGTAAAGTGGGGATAGTAATTCCTGTCCTTATAGTTTACACAGTTGTGAAAACAAGATGCAATATGCAAGGACCGTTGTAAAGAACATTCAAGGATAATAGAAGATTATCTTTCATAGTGAACATTCATAGAACCACTCAGTGGGAACCTGAGATTTCTCTTCTGATGATTAGTTCCATCTTTATGATGCACTGGATTCTTAGAATTAAGGTTAGGATTGAATCAACAGGTGTTCAATGAATGCTTATGCATTGAAGTGAATCAATAAAATTTAATGCTATGTGTTGCCTTCATTTCAAAGCATTTTGGACCTTGCTTAGCTAAGTGCAGGAGGGTGGGAGCCTGGAGGTAGGGACAGTGGTAATAATGATGGCTTGTTCTACTGCAATGAGCCCAAGTCAGTACTATAAGAAGCAATCCTTTGTTAACATCCTGAGTGAATCTCAGGACAGAGACAGCTCATTCCTGTCTGCATTTTCTCCAGCACTGAGTAGTGTTTGGCATGTAGTAAGCATTTGGTGACTTTTTTTTAATGAAAGAAGGAATGAATGGCAAGATAAAATAAGCCCTTATGTCTGGCAATATGATTAATAAAGAGGTCCTGTGGAAATAGTACTGAACATGAAATCACAATCCTTAGGTTCTTATCCTGATCTGTGGACTCCCTGTGTAGCTTTGTGCAAATCTCTTCCCTCCTTTAATCCTCACACATCTCTGGAAAACAAAGGGGGTAGTGGTGGAGAGGGTGATTGATAAGGTGATTTCTAAGGGCATTCTTACTGCCTTGATGTTCTATGACAAGAGTTACCACATTATGATGAACAGTGAATCATTCAATTACATGGAACTGGAATATGGCTGTGAGGTATGCCATCATGGGGTGTAAGTTGCAGCCTCTGTCAATAAATATGAAAGAGATAGATGCCTGAGAATCTGCAGCCTCAGGGGGAAAGGGAACAGCCCTTGTCACTGTTAAAACCTTGTCTTTACCATATTGAGCAATGACACTGACTGAGGCTAGGAGACAATGTAGATGGAGAAATGTGTCACCTTGATGTAGAATTTTGGCAGAAAAGAGAGAAATGCCAAAGACCAGTGAAATGGTTGTAAAAATCAAGAAAAAGTCAAGACCTTTCTTAGTTCATAGAACTCTATGAAGTTAGGCCTGGCACGGTGGCTCACGCCTGTAATTGTAATCCCAGCACTTTGGGAGGCTGAAGTTGGAGAATCGCTTGAGTTTAGGAGTTTAACACCAGCCTGGGCAGTATAGTGAGACCCCATCTCTCTCTCTCTCTCTTAATAATAGTAAAAGAAACCTAGGAAGTTGGAAATAGAAAGGCCCTAGCACCCACCTTATTCAACCTCTGAATTTAAGGGATAACAAAACATGCCCCCAAAAGAAGAAGGAAACTAGACTAATGTCACACATACAAAATTTCATCAGTGCTGTGGCTGTATCTTCAAATCAGAAGCCTCTCTGTCTCTCTCTCTCTGCCCCCCATCCTAATTTTCTTATAGCTTATTAGAGGATAAATCTATGAATAATTTGGAATTGGAAGAGAGAATACAAACTTGGCAGATCTTACAAAGGAAGGGAGTACATAATTTAGCCTGCAGCTTCAAGGGATGATCAGACTCCAGCTTAATTCTCAAAATTCAGAGAAGGGAAGGATTCTGTCATTGTGCCTACTCCTACTGAGCATCTCTGACAGCTCTGCTATTTGGCTATTTTCTCTATTAGCAAGTTTTTCTGATATTCTGATCACATCAGAATTACATTACTTGCGTTCAAAAGCCATTATAAAATACTCAGAGTAGAACAGATGTGACATCAGCTTTAAAATAAATTAGGAGGATTAAAATAGACCAAATCAGAGTACATTACTAAGAGTAAGAGTGACTCATACTTTAAGATTGTGTTCATAAAAGGTGTCATCCAATTCATGTGTCTCTAGCCATTTTATATGCTGCATTTAAACCGGTTTTCACTTGGATTTCTGATGTCATAATTTTAAAATAGAAGACTCTACAGGTTAGGCCTGCGTTCGTTCTCTGTGATAATTCACTTGATCATTTTTATGATGTTCTACTCCTAAAACTTGTACAATAATTCCAGATTCATAAAACCAGAGGGAAAAAATGTAAATGTGGAAGGACCTCCTACAGAGGCAGGATTACTGAGGTAGAAACACCAATCTGTAAATCTTGACAGTAGATTCATGGAAGTTACCCTGAGTTTGGAAAGGTAAGATAAAGTTAAGATTTGACACAAATTTATAAGTTTTGACACAAATTTGTAAGTTTGTGTTCCAAGTAGCCAGCCTGTGGGACTCTATTTCTTAAATATATATATCTTTTAATAATTGGCTGGACGCGGTGACCCACGCCTGTAATCCCAGCACTTTGGGAGGCCGAGGCGGGGAGATCACAAGGTCAGGAGATCGAGACCGTCCTGGCTAACACAGTGAAACACTGTCTTTACTAAAAATACAAAAAGAAAAAAAAATTAGCTGGGCGTGGTGGCACCTGTAGTCCTAGCTATTTGGGAGGCTGAGGCAGGAGAATGGCGTGAACCCAGGAGGTGGAGCTTGCAGTGAGATGAGATCGCGCCACTGCACTCCAGCCTGGGAGACCGAGCGAAACTCCTTCTCCAAAAAAAAAAAAGAATCAACTGTTCTGGACCCAGCCATCCCATTACTGGGTACATACCCAAAGGATTATAAATCATGCTGCTATAAAGACATATGCACACATATGTTTATTGCGGCACTATTCATGATAGCAAAGACTTGGAACCAACCCAGATGTCCAACAATGATAGACTGGATTAAGAAAATGTGGCACATATACACCATGGAATACTATGCAGCCATAAAAAATGATGAGTTCATGTCCTTTTTAGGGACATAGATGAAACTGAAAACCATCATTCTCAGCAAAATATCGCAAGGACAAAACACCAAACACTGCATGTTCTCACTCATAGGTGGGAATTGAACAATGAGAACACATGGACACAGGAAGGTGAACATCACACACCGGGGCCTGTTGTGGGGTGGGGGGAGGGGGGAGGGACAGCATTAGGAGATATACCTAATGCTAAATGACGAGTTAATGGGTGCAGCACACCAACATGGCACATGTATACATATGTAACAAACCTGCACGTTGTGCACATGTACCCTAAAACTTAAAGTGTAAAAAACAACAACAAAAAAAGAATCAACTGTTCTGGACAGGCACAGTGGCTCACACCTGTAATCCTAGCACTTTGGGAGACTGAGGCGGGTGGATCACCTGACCTCAGGAGTTTGAGACCAGTTTGGCCAACATTGTGAAACCCTGCCTCTAATAAAAATACAAAAAATTAGCCAGGTGTGCGTGGTAGTGGGTGCCTGTAATCCCGGCTACTCAGGAGGCTGAGGCAGGGAAAATTGCTTGAACCCAGTAGGTGGAGGTTGAGTGAGCCAAGATCATGCCATTGCGCTCCAGCCTGTTCAACAAAAAGTGAAACTCTGTCTCAAAAACAAAACAAAACAAACAAACAAAAAGCAAGAATCAACTGTTCTTTAGTAGCTTCATTCAGGTATCATTTACATACAATTAACTGTACATATTTGCATCTAATTGCTCAAACTGTACAATTTGACTTAATATTTGACATATGAACATAACTGTAAAACCATCACCACAATCAGTATAGAGAATATATCCATCACTCCCAGAAGTTTCCTTGTTCCCTTTTGTAATCCCTCCCATCCCTCCTCACACTTTAATCCCCATACAACAATCCGTTTGTTTTCTTTCACTAGAGACTAGCTTGCATCTTATAGAATTTTATATAAATGGAATTATACAGCATATACTCTTTTTGGTCTAGCTTCTTTCACTCAGCATAATTATTTTGAGCTTTATCTATGCTGTAGCATGTATCAATAGTTCATTTTTATTATTGAGTAGTAATTCATTGCATGAATGTGCCACAGTTTGTTTACTCATTCCCCTATTGATCAGCACTTACGTTGTTTCTAGTTTTGGGCTATAATGAATAAAATTAGTATGAACATTTGTTACAAGTTTTTAAATGTGCATATGATTTAATTACTCAGGTAAATATCTAAGAGTGGTATGACTGGGCCATAAGGTAGGTGCATGTTTAACTTTTAAAGAAACTGCCTAAGTATTTTATAAAGTGGTTGTACCTTTTTACATTTCCAATGGCAGTGTATGATTATTCCAGTTGCTCCACATCATTGTCTATACTTGCTATAATTGGTCTTTTGAATGTCAGCCATTTTAGTGAATAGGTAGTGGCATCTCATTGTGGTTCTAACTTGCATTTCCATAATAACTAATGATATTGAAAATCTTTGTGCATACTTATTTGGCATTGATAAATCTTCTTTGGTGAAGAGTCTATTTAAATCTTTTGTCCATTTTATTTATTAGATTGTTTGTCTTCTTATTATTGAACTGTAACAGTTCTTTATATATTCTGGTTGTAAGCCGTTATCAGATATATGATTTCTGAATTTTTTTTTCCCCAAACCTATGGCTTGTCTTCTCATTCCCCTAATAGCGACTTTCAGGGTAGAAAATTTGAAATTTGATGAAATTCTATTAAAATTTTCTTTTATGGATTATGTTTTTCATGCCCTATCAAAGCAACCTTTGCTTAACCTAAACTCTCAATTTTTTTTCTGTATCTTCTCTTGAAGTTTTATAGTTAGGTTTTGCATTTATGTCTACGATCCATTTTGAATTAATTTTCCATATGGAGCAAGGTATGGATCAAAGTTCTTTTCTTGCATATGGCCATCCAATTGTTCCAGCACCACTTGTTTATTTTAATGCCAACGCCACATTGTCTTGATTACGGTAGTTTAAGATATACCTTGAAACCAGCCAGGGTAAATCCTCTGATTTGTTTCTTTTCCAAGGGAATTTGGCTATTCCAGATTGTTTGCATTTCCACAGGGATTTTAGAATCAACTTTTCAATTTCTACAAAAAATGCTTGATTGGAACTGTTTTGAGTCTACAGGCCAAATTGGAAAAAAATGGCATCTGAACAATGTTGTGTTTTCAGCCTGTGAACATTTTATATCTCTCCATTTATTTAGATCTTAATTTCTCTCAGCCATGTTTTCTAGTTTTGTTGCACAGGTCATTCATATTATTTGTTAGAATTACCCCCTGAGTATTGCATATATTTTGTGTAATTGTAACTGGGAATGCATTTTTAACATTTCTATTTCCAACTGTTCATTGCTAGTATATAAAAATTTAGATGTTTTTTGTATATTGATCTTTATCCTACAAACTTACCAAATTTATTATTTCCAGTAGCTTTTTGCAGAAACCATAGGATTTTCTACATAGATAACCATGAAGTCTGCCAAGAAAGACGGTTTTAATTCTGCTTTCCAATATGGATACTTTTTACTTCTTCTTCTTTCTCCTCCTCCTCCTCTTCTGTTGTTTGACTGATTTCACTGGATAGAACCTCCAGTTTAAGGTTGAATATAAATTGTGCAAGTAGACATCCTTGTCTTGTTCTTGATCTTAGGGGAAAGCATTCAGTCTTTCACCATTAAGTATGTTATTACTTGTAAGTTTTCATAAATGCTCTTTCATCACATTGCAATCAACTTGTATTTCAGATTCAGGGGGTACATGTGCAGGTTTGTTTATGGGTATATTGCTTGATGGTGAGGTTTGGGGTACAGATGATCCTGTCACCCTAGTAGTGAACATAGCACCAACAAGGTAGTTTCTCAGCTCATGGCCTCTTCCCACCCTCCCCCCTCCAGTAGTCCCCAGTGTCTATTGTTCCCATATTTATGTCTGTGTGTACGCAATGCTTAGCTCTCACTTAGAAGTGAGAACGTGCTGTATTTGCTTTTCTGTTCCTGTGTTAGTTTGCTTAGGATAATGGCCTCCAGCTCCATCCATGTAGCTGCAAAGGACATGATTTCATTCTTTTTATGGGTGCATAGTACTACATGGTATATATGTACCACATTTTCTTTATCCACCGTTGATGGGCATCTAGGTTAATTCCATTTCTCTGCAATTGTGAATAGCACTGCAGTGAACACACAAGTGCATGTGTTTGTTTCACAGAATTATTTATTTCCCTTTGGGTATATATCCAGTAATAGGATTGCTGGATTGAACTGTAGTCCTGTTTTAAGTTCTTTGCGAAACCTCCAAACTGCTTTCCTCTGTGGCTGAACTAATTTATATTCCCACCCACAGTGTATAAACATTCCCTTTTCTCCACAGCCTTGCCAACATCTGTTTTTTTTTAGACTTTTTAATAATTGCCTTTCTGACTGGTATGAGATGGTATCTCATTGTGGTTCTGATTTGCATTAGTCTGATGATTAGTGATGAGCATATTTTCATATGTTTATTGGCCGCTTGTATGTCTTCTTTTGAGAAGTCTCTGTTCATGTTCTTTGCCCATTTTTTAATGGGGTTATTTGTTTTTCCCTTGTTGATTTGTTTAAGTTTCATGTAGATTCTGGATATTAGACCTTTGTCAGATGTACCTAGAACTGATAAACAACTTGAGTAAAGTTTCAGGATACAAAGTTAATGCACAAAAATCAGCAGCTTTCTATACACCGATAATATTCAACTTGAGAGCCAAATTAAGAACACAGTCCCATTTACATAGCAACACAAAAATGAAATACCTAGTAATATAGCTAACCAAGGGTGAAAGATCTCTACAAGGAAAACTACAAAACATGGCTGAAAGAAACTATAGTTGGTACAAAGAAATGGAGAAGCATCCCATGCTCTTGGATCACAAGAATCAATATCATTAAAATGGCCATCCTGCCCAAAGCAACTTACATATTCAACACTATTACTATCAAACTTACCAACATTATTTTTCACAGAATTAGAAAAAACTATTCTAAAATTCATATGGAACCCAAAAAGAGGCTGAACAGCCAAAGCAATCCTAAGCAAAAAGAACAAAGCTGGAGGCATCACATTATCTCATTTAAAACTATATTACAAGGCTATGGTAACTAAAATAGCATGATACTGGTACAAAAATAGATGCATAGACCAATGTAACAGAATAGAGAACCAGAAATAAAGCCACACATCTACAATCATCTTATGTTCAATGAAGTTAATCAAAATTTCAATGGGGAGAGGACTCCATATTCAATTAATGGTACTGGGATAGCTGGCTATCTATATGCAGAAGAATAAAACTAGGTCCCTACCTTTCACCATATACAAAAATTAACACAAGGTGGATTAAAGATTTAAATGTAAGACCTCAAACTATAAAAATCCTATAAGAAAAATCTAGAAAATACCCTTCTTAAATGTCAGCCTTGGCAAATAATTTATGACTAAGTCCCCAAAAGCAACTGCAACAAAAACAAAATTTGACAAGTGGGACCTAATTAAATAAATAGTTTCTGCATGGCAAAAGAAACTCTCAACAGAGTATACAGACATCTTACAGAATGGGAGAAAATATTTTTAATCCACTTTTTATTTTAAAAAGTAACACAGTGAATACTTCTCACAGCACAGTAGATTAGGTATTCTGAAGTACTTTCTTGCTCCACAAACCAAGTTGCTGAATAGATTACAGCAAATGTCTTTCTAAATGCATAGCTGATCTTGCAAGAAAGTAAAGGAATTCCCTTGAGGTTAAAACCAAAGTGGCAAGGAAACACAGAATGCACCTGGGATCATATGCCAATTTTGGAAACTTTATAGCTTTTGGGTTTTAACAGCTGACATCCTCTTTGCTCTATCTCAATCTCCTTCAGAAGCTCTCTTCTTATCTTTGTTTCTTAAATATTCGTCTTTATCAGGGCCCTTTCCTAGGCTCTCTTCTTTTCTTGTTCTCTGGTCGATCTCATCTGTTTACTGTTTTAATATCACCTCTATGCTTATGACATGGAAATCTATATATCCCAGGTTTCTTTCCTGAACTCCTATTTCTCCTGTCCAGCTTCCTAATGGATACCATCTTGTCTCTGACATACTACAATTTCTTCAAACTCATGTCCAAACTGCACTAATCGCTTTCCTGCCTGCATGTGTTTCTCCTTCTGCATTCACTACCTTAGTTATTGGCATCATCATTTGGGAGTCATCCATATCTCACTGACTCTCACTGGTTCAATCTTCCAAGTGTCTTTTGAGCCCGTTTCTTCATTTCCATACTCATTGCTACTACCTTTGTTCAAGTCACTATTTTTCACCTGAATTACTGCAATAGTCTCCTAACGAGTTCTCTACAATCAGTCCAGCTTTCTTCAGTCTATCCTTCCTAGTGCCACTAGAGTCATAAGTTACAAACGAATGCCATTTCCCATTGCACACATAATAATGTTTAATCCTCTCAAGCTGTCATGTAAGTGCTGCATCATCTGAGCCCTGACTACCTTTCCAGCTTCATCTCTCTCTCTTTCATGTTTTACCTCCCAGTCATCTCGAATAACATACCATTTCCTGAAACCTCTATGCTCTCTTCTGCTTTTGTGCATTTACTCATGCTGCTCCCCCTGCTTACCTCTCTTGTGTTTCACCTGGCTAAATAAATTATGTTCATGTTTCAGAACTCAAGTCAAGTGTCACCTAAGTTTTCTGTCATTGTTTTTCTAATGAGGTGCTCCCACGTCACAACAGTAGTTATCTTACCATGCTGCAATAGATTGCCTATTTGACTTTTCTTCTTACCTATAGACTTCCTGAGAGCAGAGTCCGTAGCACAGCAGTAAATAAAAAAATAACACTTTACATAAATTATTTAACTAATGAATTAATTGGTTAAGTTAATTAGTTGACCATTTCAAAGACAGAAATATTGTGGTGAGGTAGGAATAAGATAGTGTTCACTCAACAATATTTTGTTGAACATTTACCACTGCTTTGCGAGTTGACAAAGTGGAAGTAAATAAGACACAGGATCTGTTCTCAAGGAACTCAAAGTCCAGTAGGAAATGAAATGAAGGGGGCTCGGGCAGGTACAAGTTGAAAGAAAATCTCAAAGTGCTTGAGTATGAATATTCAAGGAATGTACATATTCAGTGTTCCTTATTTCTGTTTCTGGCTCTTTTACTCAACTTAAAATTACACTTTAATCTTTTTTGTGAAGGATCAGTCCACTGAAAACCAAAACCAGTTTTGACGCTGATGTGGTGTCTGAGTTCCTGTGTAATGTAAAATGTAAAAATACTCTATTTGCCTTATTTTTCTACATAAACATAACTAAAATCATAGTAGATATGTGTAAAATACGAATAAACTGCAAGTAGCTTTGAGAATCCCATCATATCTGGTTGTGAGAGAATCTTGGTATGTGTTTCATACTCAAGGAAACACATACTCAAATATTCCTTGAATATGGAAACACATACCAAGATTCTCTCACAACCAGATATGATGGAATACCATATATATGACATACTGCGAAAGTTTTCATATTCAACTACAATTCAGACCTGCTGACTTCAGAAGGCCTAATTCAAAAGGTAGGCTGCATATGAAAAGAGCAAAAACACTTATCTTTGAATAACATCTAACTTATTTTCTGGTGTTGTTCTTGTGGGTTCTGATTTTCTGAGTTCTGGACCATACCGGCTGACCAGCTGGGACCTGCTTGCTCCTCCTTGCATTTCTTAATTCCCCTAGACTTGACTCTTGGCTTGATTGGAACTGAAGTTTGCCATAGTTTCATGCAGATGTAGGCTCCCAGTACCAAGGCCTTCCAAATACTCCTGTCTCACCACGTTTGCATGACATTCTCTCTAGGCTAAAGTAGAAAGTAAAATGACATTGCTTGCCACAGTGTGCTTTGTAGTGCCTTTATGGGTTAAAGTATACATCATGGACAGTCCTTTACCTGAACCTACCACCACTATTCTCTGACTAGTTTGCCTGGTTCTCATGCCCACCTCCAGTTTCTAGAGCTGCCCAAATATCCTTCCACCCCAGTAGAGTCAGAATTGAGCTTCTAAATATAATAACTTCCACTTAAATTATTTACTCCTTGCCCGTTACTATTTCCTGCATCTTCTGAGAGGAAGATGCACTCCATAAGGCTGAGATGACTTGCAGACTCTGCATCTGAGGAAGCAGCCTGTATTACAGTGTAGTTATTAAGAGGATGTGTTCTGAGGCCAGATCTCTTGGGTTTGCATCCTAGGTCTACTTCTTAGCAGACAGTATGAATTAGGGTAAGTTATTTAACCTCTGTGTCTTTGGTTTCTCATATGTTAAATGTGGATAACTGTGCACACCATATATGATAGTTGAAAGATTAAATGATAAAAATCACTTAAGGCTCTTTACACAGTACCCGGAAAATGATAAGTGCTCAATAATTATTAATTATTGGTAGTATTTTTATGTCAGTATACCAAAGAGTCCACTTGAACCTCTCATACAGTAGATGAAATGAGTTGACCAGATGCTTCTATTCCAGGTTGTCAATTAGGCTATAAGAAATGAGCTCATGCAAATTAAAATATCTTAGAATTAGAGGAGCTTAATACTAACACTAGTTGTGTTAAGCTGGGTGAGTAGGCATAGGAGTAGTTTCCCCATAAGTGCCTTTGCTCCAAATATGTGCCTGGTAAGTCTACAACCAAATAGAAGAAGCAAAACCTCCCAGAAGCCTCTCAGATGGCCTTCCGAGGAGCTATATTATTATGAAGATTTTTCTCTGTGCAGTTTTAGAGCCCCAAGGGCTTAGTGTGTCCTGGGACAGACGGTTAGGATGAAAGCCTCCATGAAAATCCTTACACCATGGATTTGAATCCTTACTCCGAGAAGACAGAATCTATATTGGCCTTGTGTGTCTCTGAGGTCCCAGTCAGTTCTGTAGATGTCAGGTTTATGGGGCTGCATCTTGTGGCCCAGGGGCCTCCTTGTGGCTATGGGAGAGATTGTTTGGGGGTCTTCATCTCTGGACCCACCACTCTCCCGATATTTGGAGTGCTTCTCTCAGAGATGTTCTAAACCCAGCATTCTCCTTGGTTCTTCAGACTCTTGAACACTGTCAACTATTTAGAGCGGAGGTCTTACTCTGTATGCATTACCCTTGCTACCAACGGACTCATCTAAGTCTTCATATCAAAGACTGCATAAGGAACATGCTACTTACCTGAAAACTCAGGGTCCTGTATATGTTATTCATGTTGTTCAAAGACCACAGGGTCAAGTGTTTGTGAAATAAGGTAAATAGGAATACTTTTAGAATAAAAGAGTTAAGATATTTCTGCCATCAAACTCAATGTATCATTATGGCAGCCACAGAAGTTTGCTGTTTGGATCTCCCTTCAAGCAAGAACTTGCCATTCAGCAAAGAGTGAAGTGAGCTGACAGCCTCCAGCTACTAGTGCTTTTAGGGTCACTCTCAGCTTTTAAGCTAAAACCACTCTTCCTGGTTCCTGGGCAGGACTTTTCCTGGGCAGGCCCCAGACAATGACTAACAAAGGCTTGGCCATTTCTTCCCAATGCAGAATTCATCTAATGGGAAATGTTTGCTCCACAGCTCCTCATTTGATGGGCTGAGACTTTGTCAGATCTGCATTGAGGTCTGAGTCTCTCCTGCCCAATCCTTCTTCACTCCCTCTTTTTTTTTCAACAGTTGCCCTCTCGTACTCCTGCATCTCTCACTCAGTGTCTGCTTCCTGGAGGACCCAAATGACACAATCACCTATTTGCGCTGTAAGCACATTTCAGAGGGAATTGATATACTTGTTCCTTTTATCCCCTCCCCTATTCCTCCTACACAGACACACGAATGTATCACCAACTGAGGCGTTTGTACAAAAAAAAACCCAAAAAATATGTTTTTCCATACTAATCACTATCTTTAGTGAATTTGCTGTTTCAAACGAGTAGGTCTTCCCGTTCATCCCAGAATTATTCAAACATTTTTGATGGGCCAGATGTTTCACAAAATAAAAACCTTTAGGGTGCTTGAATCAACTGTGGGTGAACGAAGGACATAGATGGAAGATAGCATTTTTCCTGAGACATGAGCTCTGCATACGGTACCTTGCTGTTCATGCTGTGTAATTCTCCAGGCTTTTCTAACAAAATCATGAAGGATTTCACAAAGTAGCTCATCATTATCTGTCAGGGCAATATCCTGGTCTTTTTCATGATATTAGGTAATCATGACTAGCAACTGCAAACTCTATTAGAATATCTCTAGAATGGCCAGTTAGATGTTAGATGTGAAACCAGAAAAGTTAAAATGTAAAAACTTGAAATTGACTCAGTAAAATGGAATCTCCAAGTCATATCATCTTGTCTAATATACTACAGATGAGTTCCCAAACAGTGTCCTCAATTACAAATGGGACCCTCAAACACATATGAAGAGTACAAAAATTCTTTGCCCTCCCCAACTTTTTTCCATATTATTCTAGGTGAATAAAACAGCCCTCGCTGTCTTTTTTCTTTTTTTTTTTTTTGAGACAGGGTCTTGCTCTGTCACCCAGGCTGGAGTGTGGTAGGACAATCATGGCTCACTGCAGCTTCGACTTCGTGAGCTCAAATGATCCTCCTAGCTCAGCTTCTGGAGCAGCTAGGACCACAGGTATGCACCACCACACCTGGCTAATTTTTTAATTTTTATTTTTTGTAGAGACAAGGTCTCACTATGTTGCTCAGGCTGGTCTTGAACTTCTGGGCTCAAGCGATCCTCCTGCTTTGGCCTCCCAAGATGCTGGGATTACAGGTGTGAGTCACTGTGCCCGGCCCTCTCACAGACTTTTTCTAAAAACCCTCCCAATTCACAGAAAGAGGGTGGAGGGACTTCTAATTCTCGAAGACTTTGGATGTTCCTGCCATCTATAGCCAGTGTAAGGTGGCCTCACCTCATTCCAGGAATTCTTGTGACAAGTAAAGGTGTTGGAACATACACCTATGCAGTCTCCTCTTCTATGCTTCATTGAATTTTACCTGAGACCCTCTCCAACTCCAGATAAAATGCTAGACACCACCTATGGATTTAAATAAGTTGTCAGAATGTAACCAGAGAACGAAGGCGACAAAATTTTGCCTTTTGAGTTTTTCAAAATCCGTAAACTCAGGGAAACCCTTAAGGGTTCCCATTAAACTCTGCCCACACATCAGTAAATAGTCTCTTTATGAAACCTTCCTCAAACTATCCCATTTGAGAGAGCTATGCTTTCTTCTGGGACTCTGTCTAATAAATGTAATCATATAAAATTAGAAGATGGAGGCTAGAGATCAAAATTTGGAAGTTATTCAAAAATAGCAAGTATTTGAGTAGGTGTAGCCAAGGTGTAGGGTAAGACAGAGAAGATTCGGAAACATTTGTAACCTAGTTTTCTTTTCTTATCCTGCCCCAGATTCCACAGACTGCGGAGGGAAGAGGGGAGAAGGGAATGGAGTCAAAAGTGTAAAACCATCAAGTTTCACTGGGGAAAAACCCAATCAGTGATCCACATATGAGACCCATGTTTCAAGGATCCCATTGCTCACTAATGGAGTGTTCAGCAGGAACACCTGGGCAAGGTGGGATGATAAAGAACTGTTGAGATTGCCCATTGAATCAAGACTGGTGAAACACCCATTGCTACAAGGTTTGCACTTGCTCTCAAGTGGTCATTGCTGTAGAGATAAATACCATGAGGTAATCCGTCGGAATTGTGTGTCAGAGTTAGAAACTCTCAAATAGTTCCGCTTTTTCCATTATTATCAATGAATCCTGATGAAGTCACTGAAGACAGAATATTATGGCCATTAAAGCTGAGTTTTAAAAATGGCTACACCTACTCAAATACTTGCTATTTGTGAATAACTTCCCAATTTCCATATCTAGCCTCGACCTTCTAATTTTATATGATTACCTTTATAGTAAGGGTCCCAGCAGAAAACATATAGCTCTCTCAAACTGGAGAATTTGAGGTAGGTTTAATAAACAGACTATTTACTGATGTGTGGGCAGGGTTTAAGGGAACCAACAAGGTTCCCTGGGGCTATTAATTGCCATAACCCTTACTTTCCCTAGGTCTGAAGGAATACGAGGAGAGCAGTTACCAGAACCTGAAGGGAGATGGCGGACATAAAGAGAAAGCTTCCTGACAGAAGTCGTGATGTTCAATAGGGGAGCACCACAAACCCATGGTGGGCTAGCAGGGCAGTAGCCAAGGAAATAAATACTCTGTTCTCTTTCTCTTCTAACCTCTCCCATTGATTTCCTGGAGATGCCTCCTGGTAGCTGAAGCCAAGTTGAAACCACTGGGCAAGGGGACCCATTGAAGCAGTCCATGCATATCAGAGCAGGGTGGAGGAGTGGAAAGCCGGGCTATAAGCAGGAGGCAATGAGAAACATTCAGCACAGACAATTTGATAAGAGTTGGAAGAACTTCCTGGAAAGCCTTGCTTCCTTGGAGAATTTGATAAAAGCTATGAGCCTTCACACAACCAGCAATAAAAAGAACAAATAAATATACATATTTGATTTTTACATGACTTTTCAAAAGGTGGTTTCAGCCTCTGTGGTTTCTCAATAGTGTACCTAGGAGTTCCATACATAGCAAGTTAAGAACCTCCTGCTCTAGAGAGCAGTATGTAGGAGTACATACCATCCTGTAATACTTTTTTTTCCTTAGCTTTTCCCCCTATTGTATTTTCAGCAACTTAGATATCATGGAGTGAAGCTGAAAAACTTTTGGCCAACTATAAGTGAGCCAACCAGACCTGTTCTTTCCTCAGATTTACTGAATCTGAGCTATAATATGGAGCTTGAAAAGCAAAGCTTTGAAGGAGCAGCAGACAGAAAATGTGGGGGCGGCCATGAGATAATGGGTTGCCTAGCAACAATGGCTGGAAGGCTGTCTTTTCTGGAGCCTCTCAGCAGAGAGAATTCGTTTTTAAAATGTGTGTATGTGAGAGAGGGAGAGAGAGAGAAAGAGAGAGAGAGAGAGTCGGGGGCAGAGAAAGAGAAAGACAGAGAGGGAGAGGAGCAAGAGAGACAGAGTGAAAAGCAGAGATAGTCAGACAAACACAGGCAAAAAGGAGACTTTAGTAAACAAAGACATAACAGAAGTAAGAAAGAATGGGAACAAGTTTAGGGGAAAGGAGAAATGGAGATAAGTTCAAGGGGTGGGCTGTGAGATGAACTCAGTTGAAGAAAAGGGAAAAAGGAGAGGAACAAAGGTTGAAAACAGAAACGTCCAAAAGAATTAGTGAGGGAATGATGGAATGAGTGGGAGCAACTTCTTCCCAGGCCTCACTGAAGGCTGCAGTGTTAACTTTACCTCACAATGAAAGTTACCCCGTCTTTTTTCTTTCTTTTTTTTTTTTTTTTTTTTTTGAGACGGAGTCTCGCTCTGTCGCCCAGGCTGGAGTGCAGTGGCGCGATCGCGGCTCACTGCAAGCTCCACCTCCCGGGTTCACGCCATTCTCCTGCCTCAGCCTCTCCGAGTAGCTGGGACTACAGGCGCCCGCCACTACGCCCGGCTAATTTTTTTGTATTTTTAGTAGAGACGGGGTTTCACCGTGGTCTCGATCTCCTGACCTCGTGATCCGCCCGCCTCGGCCTCCCAAAGTGCTGGGATTACAAGCGTGAGCCACCGCGCCCGGCCACCCCGTCTTTTTTCTAATTAAATGTTTTCCTTGTAAGTCAAAAACCTTTAGCTGTAGCAGCAGAAAGAACTGGGAATTATTTATTAAGCACTACTGGGGCTATAGCATTTCTCAGGCTAGTAAAGATTCCTTTACAATAACCATAACGAGGACTTGTCTTCTTAGTACAGCTTTTAAAATTTTACCAATTACTGTCACAGCTGTCATCTCAAGGGACCCTTACTGCAGCTGTCAGGCAATGAAGGGATTGTCATTACTTCAATTACACATATGAAGAAACTAAGTCCCTGAGAGGAAGGGTGGTTGCCTAGGGTGCCACGTTTAGTAAGCTTAGATCAAGGACTCAGTACTTGTGGCCCTGACTTCAAGTTCCAGGTCCAGGGCTGGCATGCATCTCTGCTTGGACTTTCCAATTGCACACTAAGTGTGGTAGACCTGACACTGAAGCACTTGCTCTCTACCACCTGCTGAAATTTGAACTGAAGAGCTATTGCAAAGTCTCAAGCCAGTAGGGGTCTTATGCTTTCTTCTTTCCCTATAATGTGCAAATGTGTACATTTGTGCCTCCAAGAACAGTGCTTAATTGGCCCAAGTATGCAGCCAGTATCCAATAGCTCCTTGAGATATTCCTTGGCACCGAACCTCTCAGAAAAACCTTGTATCTCTTGTTGTCACACCAATCATCAATTATTGCAAAAGACCTCTTGGGCACAGGGAGGGGTATTTGAGAGATGGAGAGAAATTTGTTACTAGAACTAAGGGGCTGAAGGATCACACAGAGCACAAGAGCTAGCAACTGAATGTCATGGAGCAGTTGAGTGGCTCCTGTGGCCTTTCATGCCTCTCCAATGCTTGAGAACTAGGATGGAGCAAAAATGAGCCCAAGTCCTCTCTTTGGCAGCAAGCTTATCTCCTGCCATAGTCCTTCCCTCGTCTGTTCAATCGTGTACCTACTTGACAGATTAAATTTCCAAAAATGGCATTCACCTGCTTAGCAACTTTTAATATTTTCTCCATTCAACATGGCATTACTTTTGTCATCTAGCATTCAACAATTGCTTTGTTTTACTCCAAGCTTTATTTTAGTTTCATATATTCCTACTCCTAGAGTCCAAATGTCTGAAAAACTGGGCTAGTTATTGATTCTCAAACATACCCCATATCTCACATCCGTGCCCTTGCTCAACATATCTCCTCTTCCTGCAACCCTATCTGTCTTGCAATGAGAAAGTAGTTCCTACCAATTGTCTCCACTTAGCACTTAGGTTTGTAATGCATCCAACTGGCTAAGCCAAGTTATGTTTCCAAGAATTTCCTTTTCTACAGGTTATGGTGGGTCACAAGAGAGATTCTTGTGAGAGTTTTACAAGACAGAAGGGAAGCAGCTGTCATTTTATAGCTCATAAACATTGCCACATATCTCCTGGCTCATCTTGGTGGTGGAATGCAGCAGCCAGGCCTGCAAGTGATACACCTTTCTCTTAATTCTATTTTAGCTTCTCTAACTTCTGGACCAGGTTGCTTATTTAGTTCAATAACAAAGGTCCCCAAATTCTCCAGGACACTCACACAATCAAGATCAGAGCCATCAAGAACAGACATGAGTTTCAGTTTATCCTGTGAGTTCTAGCATACGCCAGTGGGTCCCATCTTGTTCTTGCTCTCCCCCATCTTATATTTGTCTCTCCTTCCCTGATGCCTGACCTGTGGACTTTAAGATCCAAAACCAGATGCAAAGACAATAGCCCTACAGATTCTGTTTAACCAGCCCCACAGTTGTCAAATTCCTATAACACCATGATCAAGTGGGCTTCATCCCTGGGATGCAAGGCTGGTTCAACATACACAAATCAATAAATGTAATCCAGCATATAAACAGAACCAAAGACAAAAACCACATGATTATCTCAATAGATGCAGAAAAGGCCTTTGACAAAATTCAACAACTCTTCATGTTAAAAACTCTCAATAAATTAGGTATTGATGGGACGTACCTCAAAATAATAAGAGCTATCTACGACAAACCCACAGCCAATATCATACTGAATGGGCAAAAACTGGAAGCATTCCCTTTGAAAACTGGCACAAGACAGGGATGCCCTCTCTCACCACTCCTATTCAACATAGTGTTGGAAGTTTTGGCCAGGACAATCAGGCAGGAGAAGGAAATAAAGGGTATTCAATCAGGAAAAGAGGAAGTCAAATTGTCCCTGTTTGCAGATGACATGATTGTATATCTACAAAACCCCATTGTCTCAGCCCAAAATCTCCTTAAGCTGATTAGCAACTTCAGTAAAGTCTCAGGATACAAAATCAATGTACAAAAATCACAAGCATTCTTGTACACCAATCACAGACAAACAGAGAGCCAAATCATGAGTGAACTCCTATTCACAATTGCTTCAAAGAGAATAAAATACCTAGGAATCCAACTTACAAGGCATGTGAAGGACCTCTTCAAGGAGAACTACAAGCCACTGCTCAATGAAATAAAATAGGATACAAACAAATGGAAGAACATTCCATGCTCATGGGTTGGAAGAATCAATATCGTGAAAATGGTCATACTGCCCAAGGTAATTTATAGATTCAATGCCATCCCCATCAAGCTACCAATGACTTTCTTCACAGAATTGGAAAAAACTACTTTAAAGTTCATATGGAACCATAAAAGAGCCCACATTGCCAAGACAATCCAAAGCAGAAAGAACAAAGCTGGAGGCATCATGCTACCTGACTTCAAACTATACTACAAGGTTACAGTAACCAAAGCATCATGGGACTGGTACCAAAACAGAGACATAGATCAATGGAACAGAACAGAGCCCTCAGAAATAATGCCCCATATCTACAACTATCTGATCTTTGACAAACCTGACAAAAACAAGCAATGGGGAAAGGATTCCCTATTTAATAAATGGTGCTGGGAAAACTGGCTAGCCATATGTAGAAAGCTGAAAGTGGATCCCTTCCTTACACCTTATACAAAAATTAATTCAAGATGGATTAAAGACTTAAATGTTAGACCTAAAACCATAAAAACCCTAGAAGAAAACCTAGGCAATACCATTCAGGACATAGGCGTGGGCAAGGACTTCATATCTAAAACACCAAAATCAATGGCAACAAAAGCCAAAATTGACAAATGGGATCTAATTAAACTAAAGAGCTTCTGCACAGCAAAAGAAACTACCATCAGAGTGAACAGGCAACCTACAGAATCAGAGAAAATTTTTGCAACCTACTCATCTGACAAAGGGCTAATATCCAGAATCTACAATGAACTTAAACAAATTTACAAGAAAACATCAAACAACCCCATCAAAAAGTGGGCTAAGGACATGAACAGACACTTCTCAAAAGAAGACATTTATGCAGCCAAAAAACACATGAAAAAATGCTCATCATCACTGGCCATCAGAGAAATGCAAATCAAAACCACAATGAGATACCATCTCACACCAGTTAGAATGGCCATCATTAAAAAGTCAGGAAACAACAGGTGCTGGAGAGGATGTGGAGAAATAGGAACACTTTTACACTGTTGGTGGGACTGTAAACTCATTCAACCATTGTGGAAGTCAGTGTGGCGATTCCTCAGGGATCTCGAACTAGAAATACCATTTGACCCAGCCATCCCATTACTGGTTATATACCCAAAGGACTATAAATCATGCTGCTATAAAGACACATGCACACGTGTGTTTATTGAGGCACTATTCACAATAGCAAAGACTTGGAACCAACCCAAATGTCCAACAACGATAGACTGGATTAAGAAAATGTGGCACATATACACCATGGAATACTATGCAGCCATAAAAAATGATGAGTTCATGTCCTTTGTAGGGACATGGATGAAACTGGAAACCATCATTCTCAGTAAACTATCACAAGGACAAAAAACCAAACACCGCGTGTTCTCACTCATAGGTGGGAGTTGAACAATGAGAACTCATGGACACAGGAAGGGGAACATCACACTCCGGGGACTGTTGTGGGGTGGGGGGAGTGGGGAGAGAGAGCATTAGGAGATATACCTAATGCTAAATGAAGAGTTAATGGGTGCAGCACACCAACGTGGCACATGGATACATATGTAACAAACCTGCATATTGTGCACATGTACCCTAAAACCTAAAGTACAATAATAAAAAAAATTCATATATTTAAAAAAAGATACCTTTGTGGTTTTGCTTCTCTGATTCAACTTGAATGTGAGCTTCTTGAAGGCAGTTACAATGTCTTTGATAAATTCTGACAAACTTTACAGCTTACGAAATGCTTTCACATTCACCATTTCATCGAATTCTCACAACCAGTGGCACTGCAAAAAGTTATGTATTGACTAGAATTAGTTTCATCATCCTGGCATTCAGGTTGTAATAGGACTGCCACTCCTCCCCTCCCCAGAGGTGAGCAATATGGCACCCTTGGTCATCACAGCCCTTTGCAGTGGATTGCACTAAGATTCTTATCCTTGTTTTTCTAATGAGAAAATGTGAATTGGGGAGAGGTTACTCCATCTGAATGATGAAGTATCATTCCTGGTGTCATGCAATAATATGAGATAGAATCACTGACTGCACATCTATTTATTTCTTTGTTGTTTATTTACTAAGAGACCCAGTCTTTTATTCTAGATCTATGAGGTTAAAGCATAGATAATGCCCCTTGTTCTCCTTCCTTTCCATCTATCATTTACTTTTGCCTTCAAAGTCAGTTATGAATGGGGTGAAAATAATGTCTACTTTACCAAGGGGAATACCCATCCCACAAGGAATTGGCATTTTCCCTTTTCATGGCAAGAGCATAATGGAAGTGAAATGGTGAAAGCCACCCTAATTGAGGAAGTGTCGATGCAATGACATATGATCCACACAAGGGTTTATCAGAGCCCTTTTCTGAAAGAGATATAAAGTCCTAGAGAGTTATTGTTATTGTTCTACTGGAGGTGTTAAAGTTGTTCCATGTAAGTCTTACCTCTTTATATAAAATCCCATCTAGTATAGGAGAGAAAAGGCCTAAGAAAAGCAGAACTGAAAAATGGAGGGGGAGAGGAAAAGTGAACTAATATCATTTGAACTACTGGATATACCCTTGAAATTCCCAGTTAGGTAAGCTAATAATTTCCTTTTGGCTTGAGTCAGTTTCAGAGGCTTTTCTGTTACTTGTAACTAAAAATCCCTGATCATTAGATAGATTGGTATAAAAACTGAAAATTTTGAGGTAAAAACCTAAAGACTTGGCTAAGTGCAGTATTTATAGTATGCAGACTAAGTTCTAGCTCCAGCATTATGAGTTTTGCAAGTCATTCCTCTTCTCTGGGTCTAAGCTATCCCATCAGTATAAACAGAGAATTTTACCAAATGATTTCTAAGGGCACTTCTAGCTCTAACATTCTGAATAACAATATCCATGGCTCATTCTTAGCCTCTGGAACAACAAAGAGCTGAGAGTAGGACATAAGATTCTAGCCTTAGCTCTGCCTCTGGTTAGCTGGAGAACCTTGGTCAAGCACCTTCTCCTCTCTGGGATCCACTTCGCCTCCCCGCATTCTTATGCAGAAGTTAGACTTGCTATTCTCAGGGGTTTGCTATGGCTCTTGTGTATCAGGCTTCTTTGAGTCTCTGAGAGCTTGTTCCTAATCATATCAGAATATTTCCTGTATTTCTGTTTCTCTGGATGTTTGTGGTGTTTTCTATTTTCACATATGTAAAAGTTCTCATTGAGTCCTACAAAGTTGAACACCTTGTGCTTCTTTTAGGGAAAGGCCTGTCTTGTTCCCCTTTGCCATGTCCAGGAAAATATTTTAATATTTTATTTAGTTTATAGCTCAGTCTTTTGAAAGAGTATGATCACAACTTTTCCTTTTATTTCCCTATCTGGAGGGTAACCACTGGAGAAAAAGGAGTGGGGTGAAGGGGTTTGAAGTTGGAACCAGCTTTCTGTACAGTTAGAAATACTCTAATGAAACTAGTGTTAGAGTTGAAGAATGACTCTTATTCTAAGCCCCCTATTTTCAGATGCTTATGACTTTAAGTGATACATATGAGTACATGTTTTAGAAGTCTAATGGAGCAGAATTCTGAGACAATGAAGTTTTATTAAATATGCCATTATCAAGTTCCTTGAATCACATTATGTAGTGGGATTGGTTTTAAGGCATGAAACTTGTATTCCTCACAAGTCTAAGAAATGGATCATGTATGTTTACTTAGAATATAAGGAATCATTAATTTCATCACCAAATCTATGAAGAAAATGAGCTTAAAACTCTTGTGTCCACTCAAGAAGCACCTAAAAGTTGTTTCTCCTCTCCTTCATGCAATTATTTACTCTGGTGCCCTCCTTTCCATTCTAGTTGCCTTTAGTTGCCGTTCCGTTTAGACCTCATTACTTCTTTACAAATCACGGACTACTTCGTGTATACAGAAAAGAACATAGCATATATGTAAGGTATATAACGGAATAAAGTGAAAATCCTGTACCCATCACCAACCTTAAGAATCAGAACATGGTCAATGACTTTGAAAACCACATGTGTCCTCTCTGATTCATCCCCTCATTCTTTCCCAGAGGTAGCCACTATCCTGAATTTTGCTAATAATTCACTTATTTTCTTTATATGTTCACTGCACAAGTAACAGTGATTTTGTCTATTTTTTGGACTTTATGTAAGTGTAATTATACTATATGCATTTTTTTGCTTATTCTTCCCTCCCACCAACTTTGTGATTTGTGAGATTTATCCATGTTGATGTTTGTAGCTGTAGTAATCAGTTTTCACTTCTGTATGGTTATCTATCCCGTGAAAATTGTATGCCTTTACAAATTATGATGCTCCAAATCTTTTTATGCATATACCCTGATGCCCATGTACAAGATTTTTTCTAGAGCAATGGTTCTTAACTGGGGGCAATTTTACCCCCTAGGGACATTTACTTCTGTCTGGGAACATTTTTGGTTACAACAACTGGGGGTGTGCTATTGTCATCTAGTGGATAGAGGCCAGGGATGCTGCTAAACACCCTAAAATACACGAGATAGCTCTCCACAATCAAGAATTACCTGACCCAAAATGTTGATAGTGCTAAGTTTGAGAAACGCTGACCTATAGTATATGCCTAGACATAGAGTATTTGAAATATCTTGGTAATAGGATCTTCCCAAATTCAACTTTCTCTAGGTAACACCAATTATCTTCCAAAGTGATTATACCAGTTTATACTCCCAACAACAGAATATGAGAGTTCTACATGTCCCACATTCTCACCAACTCTTGGTATCATTACCTTCATTACTACTTGCCTGAACTTTTGCCATACTCATCCAACTTTCTCCTACATTCACCTCTTTCCCCACAGATTCATTCTTCATATTATTGCCAAATTAATCTTCTAAAACCTAACTCTGATCATTCAAAATCTTATAAGAATGTTTCTGGCTCTACTGCCTGCAGATAAGCCTTGTATTCAACAGCTACACAAAAACACTCCATTAGCTCTGTACACCTAATCATACTAGCCTATTAGGTGGTCCTCAAATAAGCTCTGACCCTTCTCTGCCCTCTATACTATCTTTGTCTTTGAAGACTTACCGTTTTTTTATTTATTTATTTTTTATTATTGTACTTTAGGTTTTAGGGTACATGTGCACAATGTGCAGGTTTGTTACATATGTATCCATGTGCCATGTTGTTTTGCTGCACCCATTAACTCGTCATTTAGCATTAGGTATATCTCCTAATACTGTCAGACTTACCCTTTCTTACAGTCATTTGCTCTTTCATTATGTGCCCATGCGTTCATTTAGTCAATAATTATTTACTTTGCTGTGCTCCTACTATGTGCCAGGCACCATTGTTAATGCTGGAGATGTAACAGTAAACAGTACATTCAAGACTCTGACTGCTCCTCTCTAAGCTTTCCCTACCACAAAACCATCTGAGCTCAGAAGCACTTCCCATTTTTGATTCCAGGAATTCCTAGCTCTTGGAACCTAATGGTTTTCAGATTTCAATCCTGGTCCCTATCCATCAGGTCTGCTCCTTCCATCCAGGCTTGAGATATGGGCATCTGAAGGGGCTGGAGGAGGAAGGGGCCCTAGGGAAATGGAGAGATTGGCTTTTTTCTGACTGTCCTGCCAGAGTTGGCCTTAGCTAACTAGTTTCTGGGTAGGTTCTCCCTTTGGGTCTTCACTGGATTCTCTAGTCTTCTCCTGTTGCTGTCCTGCCCTTCTGTCCTCAGTGTTTATCAGGATGAACTGGAGGAGGCTATGGTGAGGGAGCAGAACAGAAGCTATTTACACCACATTCTATGGCCTTGGTCTTAGACCCAGCAGAGCTGCCCAAAGATCTGCGAGGTTTTAAGTAGGGAGTCTCCAGCCTGAACCGGGTTTGAACTGAGAGCAAAAGGCAGGACGAGGCTTCTTAAAGTGTCTTCTTTCAGATATTATTTGCACTCCATAGAAAAGGAACTACTGCCTCTAACTCAATGATTTGGGGGAAAGACTGAAAAATACACTTGGAAAAAAGGCCCTAAGGAAAGGTTGCCACCTTTTGCCATAGTCTTTCTTTGCTCTGTATTCTGGGTCTATGTAAATGAAAGTAATGACCAGGGGTGACTGCACTTCTTTAAAACACTTTTCCCTGACATTTAAACTTATAAATTGCCTCGCGAGTCTCCTTGCAGATGCACTAGGGCTAACAACTTTGTCTTTCGGTAGGGCTGGGCTTTGGGATACTTCCTTCTATAGCTGAGCAAAGTCAATGATATTGATGCTACTTTGTCTATGTATTATTCAGTGTTATACTCTAAATCTCAGGGGAGTTGACTTGCTTAGATCCCAAACAGAACAAGTTCCCCTAAAACTTGTCATCATGTATCCTAACTTGTCATACTTCCAAGAGTAATTTTCATGTTAAATTCAAATTTGCTCTATGTGCCCTGAAGACTCATTGATGACTTAAGGATTCATTCTGAGGTAGTCTCTTGCCCAGCTATATCTAGCTGATAGATCTGTTGGCAGCATTTGCAGCAATCTAGTTAACTCACAAGTAATTTGAAGTATAAAATAAGAGTATTTTACACTGCATTTAGGTTTGTCTTGCTAAATAAATTATCTATATGTTGGAAAACAATTTATTATTCTTCATGAGGTATCATTAGAACCATGAAGTTCAAGAGAGGTGAGAAATTTGTTCATTTCTTCACTCAACCAATAAAAGTTTCCTAAAAGGGCACCTACCCTGTACCTGGTTTCAATCTTGCAGCCAGCTATGCAAAGAAAACGACGTGGTCTCTGACCTCAAAGATGCTTAAGGTCTACTGGCTATCAAAAAGTCTAGTGACTAATTCAAAGTCTATTGGCTAGCAAAGCAATGACCACAGTTCAGGTGGATAAGTGCCATAATATTGCAAAGTAAGCACACAGGAGTTTTAGGTAAGCTGGATTTTGAAAGACAAGGAGACACTTAGAGAGAGAAATAATGACATGGAAGAGGGACCGCTAGTCAGGAGGAAGAGTATGTTCAAAGAAAGTCATAAAAGCATGAAAGAGTATTTCTGGAGTACTGCCAATGTTTCAGTGTGACTGCAGCAAAGGATTTTATGAAGCAGAGTAGTGGGAGTTAAGGGTAAAGAGGCAGGCAGGGGCCTCAGCTGCAGGAGATCAACTGGAAACTGAGTAGTTTAGCCTTCACCCTTAAGGTTACAAGAAGCCATTAAATGGCTCCAATTTTGGAATTGAGTTGTGTTTTAGCAATGTCACTCTGGAAGCAATGTGGAGAAAGAATCAGAGAGGGGAAAGAATGAAATACAGATTACAGCTGTAATTTAAGTGAGATGCTGAAGGCCTAAACTAAGGTAGTGATAGATTGAGAAGTATATAGAATTGAGAATTAGCAATTGGACATGAGCCATCACTGGATATGGGAACACAGGAGGTGTTAAAACTATAGAGGAATAAGTGGTAGCAGATGTCTTGACAGTTTAGTAAGCCTGAATGTGAAAAGGAAAAGAAGGTAAAGATGAAAATGCCCTCAAACCAAGCAATGATGAGAGAAGGGAGACGGAGAAGAGAGAGCAAATGGGGAGAAAACAGAGAGGTCAAGGAAAAGGAGGTCTCAATGAGATTTTTAAAAATCACATATGTAGGGCGAATAAAGAATGAGAGAGGAGCATGGCTAGGAGACTGGTCCACAACAGGGATATTTTAATTTAGAGTAGTTTAGGGTGAAGAATAAATTGAGAGTATGTCTGTGGGAAGGTGTGGCTAATATTGTTTCACTGGAAATGAGAAGATCAAATTGTTGAGCAGTTGATGGGGATGTTGAAATCATCTGGAGGATGGTAAGATGTGTAAGAGAGGAAGACCAGTGGATGGCTATGATCAGTGGAAAATAACATAATGGAGTATGGTATAAGCCTCATAATGACAGGAGTTATTTAAAAGAATAATGAAGAAAGGTCTGGAAGCAAAATGGGAGTGACAAAAACCCCTATCTCTTTTGGCCTTAAGGTACATGTTGTATGAGAGAAAAAAGCCTCCACTGAAGAAGACTTCAGTGTAAATTATATTCTCAGTGAATAGCCAGGTTGCAGTTAAGACCTGAAGATGAAGGGAATAATCAGAGAAAAAGTTGGAATGGAGATGTTTCTCTGTTCCCTATCCTGTTCTGTTGATGTATTTATTTTAATTCGTCTTAATTACTATCGTCTTATAATGAGAAAATTTTTGGTAGAGTAAATCTTTCCACCATCTTCTTCTTTAGGAGTATCTTGACTATTTATGATCCTTTGATTTTCCAGATAAATTTTAGAGTTAGATTGACAAATTCCACAAAGTAATACCTGTTAGAATTTGATTGCAGTTACATAGAATTACCAATAAATTGCAGGAGTGTTAACATATTTACGATACTGAGTCTTTCAATCTATGAATCTGGCATATCCTGATTTATTTCAGTCATGTTTTATAAAGTTATGTAATTTTCTTTGTGGAGGTCTTGTACATTTTATATTAGATTTATTTCCATGTACTTTATATTTTTAATGCCACTGTAAATTTAATTGTAATAGTATTTTCTAATTATTTTCTTGAGTCAATATTGTTGTTCTTTTTCTAACTACTTGGGAAGAATAATTAACTTTCAGGTTTTCGTCTCTTTCTTCTGATTTCTACTTTAATTGAATCTCACAAATTTTGTTATTTGGTATTTTCATTATTTTGCAGTTCAAACTGTTTTCAAATCCCCATTATGATCCCTCTTTATCCAGGAAGTCTTTTAAATTGACTCTTTATTTCCAAAATAAGATTTTTTCTAGTTAATATTTTGTTGTCAATTCATAGCTTAATTTGCTTATGGTCAGAGAATATGATCAGGGTGGTTTCAATCTTTTGCAATTTTTGACTGAACATGATACAGTCAATTTTTATAAATGTTATATACGTGTCTGGAAAAAATTGTACTTTCCATTTGCTTGGTATATGCTGATGTAGATAGATATAGATATACAAGTACATAAAGGTATAGCTGCACATAGATCCATATGTCCATTAGGTCAAGTTCATTAATTATTTTTTCAATGCTGCTATATACTTACTGATTTTTTCCCCTGCTTGTTCTATCAATTTCTGAGAGAGGTATGTTATTCAACTATGATTGTTTATTTCTCTTCATGGTCATGCCAACTTTCAGTCCTGTATTTTTAAACTATGTTATTAGGTAACAACAAATGTTAATACTGTAGGAAGTAATAGACACATTAACATTTGTAGCTGATTATTTTAACCCACCACTCTCAGAACCTGAAAGTTCAAGCAAACAAAAATAAGAAGCAATATAAAAGGCTTAAACACAATAATAAAATTGGGCCATTAGATAATATAAAACTCTACACCGAAAAAACAGAATACAAATTCTTTTGAGCACCATTTACAGAACTATGCTATGAATTAGGAAAAAAGAGGCCACAATAATCTCTGAATGATTGATATTGTAAAATCTAGGCTCTCTCATCATAATGCTTATCCACAGTTAACACAAAGATGGCTCTGAAACCTAAATGTTTGGGAACAAAATAGCATATTACTGAGTAACCTCTGAGTTGAAGGAAACTAAGAAATATTTGGAATTGAATAAAAACATTATATGCCAGTATTCTTTAAAGTTTAAAATATATTTACCCTGATACCTAGCAATACCACTGCTAGGCACTTAGCCTGGAGAACCCAATGCACACATACACCAGAAGACCCGGCCAAGAGGTGAATTGCTTGTAGTAGTCTCAAACTGGACAAAACCAAAATTTCAACACTAGTTGAATATTTATATAAATAGTGATATATCCATAAATGGAATATCATATGGAAAATAAAATGAACAAACTTGGCTAGATACAGGTTGGATGCATCTTATTAACATAACATCAAAGAAAAACAAACCCCAGACACACAAGAATATATACTATATAAGGCCATTTTTATAAAGTTTAAAAACTTCATAAATAAATAAATAAATAGATGATAAAATATACAAAACAACCAGGAATGTGTAAGGAAAGAGCATGGGGGACTTTTGGGGGGACTGGTCATACTTTATTTGACTCAAGTAGTGGTTACTGGAATGCTCACATTATAATTTATTCCTTATAATATATTATTTTTATGCACTTTTCTGTAGATTCGTTATATTTCACAACCAACTTAAATATCACTCAATAATGTCATACTCCCACAACGGAACCCCATCATCATGTTGGTGTTGGAGACTAACACTTCCCTTCATAAATTAGAGGATGTATGTGTGTTTTGGTGGGGATAGGAATATCGGACCACAGAAAAGGATGTTGCATACCCTGTTTAAATCTGTCTGAAGAGAAGATAGTCTAATAGGATTCCCCTGGTTTGCAATGGACTTTAACTTTTATTTTTTATTTTTATTTTTTAAGGCCCATCAAGTGAAGCAGTGGGAGTGGAGAAGGAATAAGGAAATCTGTAACTGGTTCTGACCAATTAGTTGTAAACACCACTGCACTCGAATCAGCTTGATTCTGCATTTTAAAGAATGAGAAGGTATGCTTTCATTTGTGACAGCAGACCCATTCCAGAATTTTTTCACTTGACAAATTATCTATGGTCAATACTAGTGTCTCTCAAATCTTTGCATCCTAAAAATTATTTCAAAGGAAGATTTTAAAGATTGCAGAATCTTTGGAGTTATCCCAAGGAGAGGATGTGGCAGGTGGAAGAAATCTTATTTTTGAAAAAGTACACCTGGAGATTTTGAGGAAGGTGATCCAGGGACATGGGAAATCAACACTGCAGTGCCTAATACTTCCTTTGGCTTTGGTTTTGTGAATAAAAATGTCTGATCAATTCAAACCCAAACTAGATTTGAATTATCTCCTAGTTCCAAAGCACTTCAAGGTCTCCTGTTCACTGATGCCATGGTTTCTAATTCTCTGTTCTTCTCTCTTCCATCTCCAGAGCATCCATCCCAACCGATTCCTACAGGATGGTCGTTTCTTAGTCAGCTCCCTGCCCCTTATTGCTGAGTATTTCATCTTTCCTCCCTCTTTGCAGGTAGTGGTTGAATCTGTCTCTTTTTACTCCCACCCCGGAATGCATAGTGTTAGGCTGAATACCCAGGAGAGCCTTGCAAAGTGCAGTTTTGTCCCCTCAAGTGATCTGAACGTCAACATCCTGTTTCATTACTCCCAAGATGACCAGACTGCACCAAGCACATGATTTTGTGGAAGAAAAATCTCAACTAGGCTGCAGTACAGATCATAAACTAGCTTTCTAGTTGAATGCCAATGAAATAATAACACCCACTGCAGACAAGTCTGGATGTTCTTCACATTGCTTGCATATATCATCTCTTATCTCATAATTGCAAGACCGTTTTTAAAAGTACTACCTTTCTTGGGAAATTGGAATTTTCAGTCTTTGGTGCTTTGCTTTCCCAAATACCCGGAACACCCCAGCAGCACTCAATAATCACTAGGATCTTCTATTTCTTCCTCCTCCTGAAGTCCTAAGTATTTTCTCAATTTGTATGTGTTGCTGCTTTTTTCCCATAAATCCACTAAAAATTACAGCAAGGTCCATACCCTTTTATAACTAATATTCTACCAGAGAGAGGCAGATGATATACCAAATAAAGGAAATAAACATGATGGTCTCAGAATGATGGATGCTCTGCAGAAAATAAACAGGGTACTGTCATAGAGAGTGATGTTGGGCTACTTTAGATTAGAATGAGATGACTAGAATTAAGTGAAAATTTGAACCATGCAACATCTAGAGGAAGAGTATTCCAGGTGGAGGGAACAGTATAAACACCTGAGGCAGGAGTGTCCTTGGTGTGTTTGAGAAACAGCAAGAAGGCAGATAGAGCTTCAGTGAAGTGAGCCAGGGTAGAGTGGAAGGAAATTATCAGTTTGGCTTTTATTAGTAGTAGCAGGGAGAATCCATTGGAATGTTTCAAACAAAGAGGTTATAGTATCTGGTATTCATTTTTAAAGATTTCCTTTACCTTCAGTGTCAACAGTAGCATGCAGAGTACTGATACAGATAGCAGAAACCACTTTAATACATTTAAGCAGGAAGGGGGAATTAGGTACTTACAAAGATGTTTTAAAAAGCCAGAATAAAAGACTAGGTTGAATTTCCAGAACTATTCTCTGAACAACATCAGAAGACTGGTATAATCAGGAGAGTGGAGAGTGAAAAAGCCATTACTCCAAATAGCAGGCTCTAGGACCACATTGCTTCTGATGAAATCATTACAAAGCACACTGCCTCATCCTTGATCTATATAAACAAACTGGATGTTTCATGCCATGCTTTTTGATACCCACAAAACCGGGAACAAATACCTTTATTATTGCTGCTGCAGAAGAAAGCTTCCAAGAAGTCTTCCAAGATCACGCTCTTTAGCAAAACCCAGAAACCACAGAGGAAGCATGGACTTTCATTCACTTCCCCTGCCAAATTTCATGCAGGTGTGTCCACTTGACAGAGGCCAAGTCATCTGTGAAATGCAGGCCATGAAGACAAAAGTCCAGGAAGTGTAGTCGCTTTTCAACCTCTATCGTGCAGTAAGCCATGCAATAAATGGGGCTGGAATGGAGTCAAGTGAGCTAATCTGTGATATTTGCTATAAGAAAAAAAATGTGTGGGAAGGCCAGCTAAGAGGCTGTTGTAGTAGTCCACCTGACAGATGATGGTGGTCTGGACTAGCGTGAAAAAGCCAAAGATGCTGAGAATTGGTTAGATTTATGTTTTGCCTTAAAATAGGACTTGCTTATAGATTTGGGCAGGGTTGAGGAAAATATATAGAAGCCTGATTAGTACTTCTTCCAACCCTGCTCCAATCACCCAATTTTATTTGCAAACTGTCAAGTCTGGTTTAGGAATCCCTCTTATGTATATCACAGGACCATACTGTATTGGAATCACTTATTTCATTGTCTGCATTTGTACCAAATTATCACATCCCTAGAGGGCAGAATGTGTATATGGCTGCGCATGGCAAAGTGCCTAGCAAATCGTGCTCTTTCAATAAATATTGTTTACAAGAATGAGTGAAGGAATATTGGATTGTCTTGAGTCTACCTGCTCAGAGGCCTGGCCAGTTTCTCTGTACTAAGGGTCCTTATGGTTCCTTGCTTATTGCCAATGTTGCTGGATGGAGCCACATATTCAAGCATGCAATTGTGAAATCCTTTAGGTGGTCAGAAACTGGAATCCAATTTTAAATGAGAAGTATAAGATTGAGCCTTCCTCAAACCAACGCACATTATGTTCAGCTAAATTTCTCCTTTATTCACCATGGGGGTGATTGTTGTAAGTGCACTTATCCTTCATTATAGAAAATTGGAAACATGAAGGAATTCTGTATTTTGTTCTGTGCTCCATTGTGAATCAGCCTGTGACCACATGAATATCTGAAACAAAGCTGCTGACAGGAAGGTACAAATGCTGAAGCTGAGGCTTCAGGTACAAACCTTGTACATTTGTACAAGGTACAAGGTACAAGGCTATAGAAACCTGAGAGTGTAACTGAATAATAAAGGGGAGACACCAGTTAGTTCAATATGGATTGGGAGCTTTGAACAAAACTATATTTGAAACATTTAAATTAAGTGACAGTAAAACATCAAGTACAATCAGAAATTACGAGGTAAGATTACAAGGTGGTCCCATGTGACTCAGATTTTTGACTCCCCTACTAAGTTAGCTACCAACTGTGCTTCAGGTCTCCCAAGGAAAAACTATGATGAGCAGTTAGTTGCTTTGTAAATTGTCACTTCTAAATTAAGAGGGTAAAGTAGTAGTTTAAAATTAAATTCATTGTGATTAATTGAGCTTAGCAGTTTATATATTCCTTGGAGTTCTAGAATCTTCCTAGGGACTTGTTGTATAGGGAAAGGCCTTTTCTCATCTCCTGGACTCCAGGAGATGGGGGATCAGTCAGAAACATTTGGGACACATTCCAGAACACTAACTCTCTCTATATTGCATTCTCCAATCCTTCTGTACAACTGCCCGCTCTCCCTCATGCCCCAATCAGAAACACATAGCTCATCTCAGGAACTATGGATAAGGTTCTACATTTTTACTTTCCACTTGTCCTATTGACAGGCCAGCAAAAGGTCACCTAATTCCAGAAGAAGAAAAAGAAGGTCTTCCATTTTTTTGAGGACTGACCATATGCTTGGCAATAGTTTTAGGTGTTTCTGCATATTAACTCATTTTGCCATATAAGGAAGTTCTATTATTATCTCAATTTAGTGATGAGGAAACGGAGGCATATGGAAATTAGGTACTTGCTTAAGATTATACAACTAGTGAGCGACAGAACTGAGATTCAAACCCAGGCAGTCTGACTTCAGACCTCTGGATCTAACCTCTGACCTCTACTACAGTCTCTCCCCTTCTGGATGAAAAATGGGAAGAATAATAGTACCTACCTTACAGGGTTGCTGTGAGGATTAAATTATTGTTATGCGTCATCTGGAGTAGGGTGATCATTTTCTGACCAGTGAGCTGTTGTAGAGAGTATCTTTCGCAAATTGTTTCTTTCTGACATGATCCTCAAGCTGAAAAAAGCATTTCCATTTATTTTAATAAATCTGAAGTGAAGTTATGCATAAACAGGGTGCCACAATATTGCATTTTGGTGAAAAGAAGCTCTCTTAATGTGTTTACATTTAATGGAACACAAGAAGGGTCACTCTGACTTCATTTCCATAAGCGACTCCTAAATAGGATCTATAGGTTAACAGCAAAGCTTTCCTGCACCTAATGGCTTTTGGAATAGGTTTATGCCTTGAATATGTGTGCACACTCTTCCAAATGCCCAATGCTTTTTCCCCACTTTCATCATGTCAGTGTTAGCAAACATAGCCATAGTCACTGTTTGTCATTAAGGCATATTGACCCTTTATACTCCATCTCAACCCAATAGGCTCCATGTAGGAGAAAACAAGTCTAAGGAAACCAATTCACTGTAATGAGCAATGTTTTCATAAACAGCATCAGGAACACGGGAGCTGTCAGGGGAGCTAAGGTGAGTTTTTGTCATCTCATTTTGTGGAAATCGATAATGCCTAAATAAATGTTTTATATCCACCTCTGGTTTCTATGCTAGCCCATCCTATACATTCAAGGATTAAATAGATGCAGTATGCCCACATGCTGAAGAGCAAACTAGAGAATGGCTAATTTCTTTTAAAAAAAAAAAAAAACATAATGCCTAAGTACAAGCCTAAAGCTTAAGTTATTCACACTCACAAGCTAATAAATGAGTCAAATAAATAGTTTAAGCGACCCTTCCCATTGGGTTCAACATTTCTGAAAAAGGAAAAGGGACAGCAGGGGAGCACATGTTGCTCCTTGTTAATTAAGAACACCTAGGCAACATTCAGTGGAATTGATCAATTGTAGTCTGATTTTTTTTTTTCATTCAAACTTCTGCATTGTCAGTTAGTACCTAAGATGCCTTCTGTAACTTGTGCTTTCAGGATGTCAGGCATTAAGTTACTTTTCATTATAACTGACATACAACCTGATTGGATTTCTTTGTTTATTTGTGAAATGAGGGTAAGGATTCAAGGGATAAATTACAGTGAGAAAAAAATAGTTTGTCTTTCAAATGAGAAGGAATATGGAGAGAATGCAGCTACTGACGAGAGAAATTATGCTTCCAAGCTTTTAGAGGAAATGAGACACAAATACATAGAACTCTAATGAAAGGTAGTATGTGATGCAGGCACAAAGAGAAGCACACAGTGCACGTTCAGTTACAGCCCTCACAGGTGGGTTTGGGGAGAGAGGTATATGGTCTTGGCTTTAAAAGAAAGGTGCAATTTTGTCAGAAGAATGAAAAGTGCATAACTGTAAGAAGGGGTTGCTCAGAGAAAGGCCAGTGGCTCCAGTAGGTTGAAGCTGAGTGTGCATGACAGGAAGGGCAGTGAGGAGAGAGCTAGAAGGGTAGGTAGGAGTCAGTTAGTAAATGGCTTGGACAAAGACAGGATTAAAGAGGGAGTGAACATCAGAGGAGAAAACAAAAACAATTAGAAGACTATTGAGAAAGTCTAGGTCAGGGATGAAGGCTTGAACTAGGATCAGGAGCAGTGGTGTAATAAAGGCATAGTGGGAAGTAGCATCATGAAGGCAGACCTGGAGGACAAACTGAAAAAGATATTGTAAGCCACGCATGAAAGCTTAGATAATTAATAAACACTCTTTCTCACTGCATCAACTTCTAAAGTCTTCTCCCCAGGTGGGAGTCAATTATGATAAAACCATGAAAGAGTAAATGAGAAATTAGTATGAGAAGCCCCAGTTTGCTGAGTCAAGTAGTAAAGTGAACATACAGTCTCTTTGGGTGTTTATTTGATTATGGGAAGAACATGTAGTGCTGAGGCAGGGTGCCACGTGGGGCAGAAGCAGACAGCACAGCTGGCAGTGTGCTCTCGAACCTGAGATAGTACACATGTTCCTTCTGCCCTCCCCCACACACACATAGTCCCCTGAATAGCATGTACACTCGCCCTTAGACCAGCTGCTCCCAAAAGACCTTATTTGAGCATGAGGTCTCCATTATTAGCAGAGACAACTTTTATGTCTGCATTGCTATTGCTTGGGATCTCAGCACTATAAAATTGAAGATTAGAAGGAACTTCAACGTTCAGCTCGTAAAGCCATTAGAATCCTCTCTATAGAGTTCCCACCAAGTAGCCATGTAGTCTGTTCTTGAGCATTTCCATTGATGGGGATCTCATTCCATCTTTGGCTTGTCCTGAATATTATTTCTCTTTTATCATCAACCCTTTCTTAACAATTACTATGCCAGGAACTACTCTGCTTGCTTTACTAAGTTTATCTCAGTTAATATTCACAACATTGAATTTAACAGATGAGGAAACTAAGGATCAGGGAATGTGACTTGTCCAAGGTCACACAACTGGTGGAAGGCAGAACTCCTAAACCTATCTGACTCTGATGCTCCCTTGATTAGAACTTAGTCTAAGTCAAAACCTGTCTGTAAAACCCACTCACTCCCAGAGTTATAACATCCTTTCCTGGGAAGAGGGTGGTCTCCTTGAGGTACAGTTGGAGACACAAATCTTCTCGATCATTTTTATCACCAAAACACTTGACAGATGCTTGAGAATTTGATAGACAAGACTATCAAAATAAAAGGCAAAGAAGGCCACATAGCAAATCCTTTAGAGAGAGTGCCTGTCTTTACCCTCTTTTCACTCCTCAATATGGGACACAGCTTTCTACTCTTTCGGTGCTCAACAATGAGCCTTCTAATCAACAAATCTGATTGCCACTTCCAAGTCTTTATCTTCTATGAGCCCCACCTTCTGGAATTTTTCTCCTCTCTTAGTTTCAGAGATGATTCATAACAGCTAGGCTCTCATAGGGAGACTAGGAATGTTCTGATCAGAAAAGAAAGATATCATATATTCAAATTCCTATCTAACATCAACACTTAAATGTCTAATAATGAAAACTAATGTAAAATGTCCAAAACTAAATTCTTACATTACACCATATTAAAAATGGATCAAACACCTAAATGCAATAAGACTTATAGAAAAAAGTAAGGGAAAAATTTTATGACATTTGAATTAACAATGATTTCTTAGATATGGCACCAAAAACACTGTCAATAAATGGAAAAGTAGATAAATTAGAGTTCATCAAAATTTAAAACTTTTATGCATAAAAGGGCACTATGAAAAGTGAAAAGGCAAAAAACAAAGAATGGAAGAAAATATTTGCAAATCATATAGCTGATAAGGGGCTAATATCTGGATTTTACCCATAGCTGAGTAATATACCCAAAGGAAAATAGATCATTATATCAAAGACACATGCACTCATATGTTCATCACCATGCTATTCACAATAACAAAGATATGGAACCAACCTAGGTCCTCATCAGGAAATGTGGGACACATACACTATGGAATACTACACATCCATACAAAAGAGTGATATTATGTCCTTTGCAGCAACATGGATGGAACTGGAGGACATAATTCTAAGCAAATTAATGCAGCAACAGAAAATCAAATATTGCATGTTTTCACTTATAAGTGGGAGCTAAACCTTAAGCACAAATGGACATAAATATGGGAACAATAGACACTGGGAACTACTAAAGGGGAAAGGAAGGGAGTGGGGCATGGGTCAAAAAACTACCTATTGGGTACTATGCTCCCTACCTAGGTGCAACATACTCATGTAGCAACCCTGCACATGTACCCCTTATATCTAAAATAAAAGTTGAAGAAAAAAATCCCAGATCATATAAGTACTCCTACAACACAAAACAACAACAACAACAACAATTAAAAACTGGGCAAAGGATTTTGATAGCCATTTCTCCCAAGGAGATATAGAAATTGCCAATAAGCACATGAAAAGATACTCAGCATCACTAATAATTAGGGAAATTAAAGTCAAAACCACAATGAAATATCATTCTACACCCATCGGGATGGCTATTATCAACAAAACAAAACAGAAAAAAAACAAACAAAAAATAACAAGTGCTGGTGAGTATGTGGAGAAATTAGAACCTTTGTACATTCGTGGTGTGAATGTAAAATGGTGCAGCTACTGTAGAAAACTGTATGTCTTTTTCTCAAACAAATTAAACATAGAATAAACATGTAATACAACAACTCCACTTCTGGGTATGTACTCAAAATAATTGAAAGCAGGGACTCAAACAGATATTTGTATATCAATGTTTATAGCAGCAGACCTCTAATCTGTCAGGGAGTCCTTTGGCTTTATCTTAAAAATATTACCAAAATCTGACCACTTTGTTCACCACTTCCACTGCTATAACTCTGGTCTGAGCCCATCGTCTGTCATTTGAGTTATTGCAATGGTTTCCTAACTTCTGTCCTTGCCCCTTGCAGTGGTCAGAGTGAACGCTCTAAAGCATAAATGTGACCATGTCACTCCTCTGTCTAAAACCTGCCATTGGCTTACATCTCACTTCATGTGAAAGTCACCATTCCAGTTCCATTCTGACATCATCTCCTATTCCTCCTGCCTCACTCATTCTGTTCTAGCCTCACGGGCCTTCTTGCTCTTTTTTGAACACACCAAGCACACTTCCACCTTCAGGGCTTTCCCTTCGCTGTCCCCTCTCCTAGAATGCTTTTCCCCCAGATGTCTACATGACTGGCATCCTCATCTCTTTCAAGTCTCTGCTCAAATGCTATCTTCATATTGAGGTCTTCCCTGATCACTTTATTCAAATAGCATCTTCACCCTCCATTCAGCCCCCCATGCAGTGTTCTCTAATCTCCTTCTATACTTTATTTTTCTCTGTTGCATTTATCATTAACTAACACACTAGGTATTTTACTTATTTTGCTTGTGTGTTGTCTACCTTCCCTTCCTAGAATGTAAGTTCCATGATGACAAAGATTTTTGACTGTTTTTTGTTTTTTTCCATTATTATGTCCCAGTTTTCCTAAAAGTATCTTGTACGTAATAGACATTCAATACCCATTTGATGAATGAATGAATGAATGAATGATGACTTCCTGGATAGGGGAGTGGAGAGATAAAAGGAAATGACATAGATGACTTCTAGGTCACCAACCAGGTCACAACTGAATATCCATTCACTAAGATTGAGAACAGCCTAAAGGAAGAGATATTTGGGGACTAGGGTAAGACTGGGACATATTTTTATATGTCTAATTTTTAAATTTTTTGGTAGAGATGGGGTCTCAATATGTTGCGCAGGATGGTCTTGAACTCCTGGCCTCAAGCAATCCTTCTGCCTCAGCCTCTCAAAGTGCTGGGATTACAGACACAAGCCACTGCACCTGGCCCAAGACTGGGTTATTTTGGATTCAAGCTACCTATAAAACATGAAGGAAGAGTCGTTCATAGACTTTTCTAATAATGGTACAGGTGTTGACAGGAGTGCAAGAGAGAGAGTGTCTTTGTTAAGACAGGGTAGGTTTTGATAAAATAATAAATAAATCTCCAAATCTCAACAGCTTAACATACATATACAAAGCTTGATTTCCAGCTCACATGAGTTCAAATGCCTGTCTGCAGCTCTCTTTTTCATCTGAGGGCTCAGGGATCTAGGTTCCCTCCATCTTTGATGTTATCATCTCAACATCTGGCAAAGAGTTACAAGAGCAAAGAAGAGAGATCTTATGATCATGCACTGAGTCTCAAATATCTCTCATCCTGGAAATGGTATAGGTCACTTATGTTTGCATTTCTTTGTCTATAACTAGTCACATGATCCCAATTAATTGAAAGAGGACTGCAGAATATGAGGTGCATCTGGAATACATTATAAGCACTACTCACAATGAGAGATAATGGAGTAAAGGGATGTTTTGGAGCAGTATTGAGAAGTAGAGACTAGAGTTACTAACAGGATTAAGTGCCTTGTTATGAATTATTTCTATTACCACAAATGTACACTATATTGATACAATAAGTCTATATAAGAGAAAAGCCTTTGGTCAAAATTTGACATGAGCAGTGAGAACTTGGCTAAGAATGCAAGGGTATAATAATTAGGAACTGAGGGGGCTGACGTGGATCCTATAAGAATTGAGGGCCGGTGCAAGACTAATGCAGGTCTCTGACACTCAGAAGAGAGTCACGTTAGAAGGGAGATCTTCTCACCAAAGGCAACACATATGGCCACACAGGCTGCACTCTGCAAAACTGCAGGGGCTACTATTCACCTTTGGTATAGGACTCTTGTTTCTCATCCTCTGGGTGCAGGAGCAGGGGCAGGGGTGCCCAGAGGGCAGCCATCAACAGCCCCACTGAAGGGCAGAGTAGCTGGTGGCAGCTAAGACCCAAATGTAGAAGCACAAAGCCATCTATTTGTGCACTAAAATCTCCTTGCTCACAAGGGTCTCTGTTCCTTGTGCTTATCCCTGAGCTTCTGAAGAAAGTTCCTTTTGAAAATATCAGCCTGGCTTACCCAGTTTCAGGAAAACAATTAGATAAATAAAAAGGCTTATTTCACAATTAGATCAGGATTGCTGAGGACCCCTGGTGGCTATAAGTGATAGTGACAGCAACCCTTCCAGATGGAGATTATGAGAAACCTGACCAGGATGAGGGAAGTGAAATCACAGAGCTCAGAAGCTTTGACAGATAGGGATTCCCTACTGTTAGGGGTGCTCTGTTAACAAACAGGCATTATTATCACCGCCATATTTCAGATAAGAAAACAGATTCAGAAGCTATGTCTGATCTTCAAATTTGTAGTCAAATGCCCTTTTTAGTATATTATGCTACAGCAAGTCCCTGGGATAAATCTTAGAGTAATGGAACATGTTCCCTGATCCTGCTCTTCCATAGTAAGGGAGGAACATACTGCTAAAAGATGCTACAGATACTAAAAGGTAGGCTTTCACAGGCTTTGGGAGAGAGCTGTGGCCTACACAAATTGTGAATGCCTGGCAAAAGTAAAGAGAAACGCTGCAAAATCAGAATTAAAACCCAGCTACCCCTCCCTTTGTGACACTTGATCAAAATTGTTGGTGACATATTGCATACCACAGATGAAAGCAGGTTAATGCCTTCACTGTTGAACTGCTTTCTGGTTGGGTTGGCACTAGGCAACAGAGAAGCCTTTCTTACCCTCCCAATATCTTTTCTTGAAACAGTTTTCTGTGATGGTGATGGGGGTCTTTATGGCTATATAAGATATTTGTCTCTCAAATAGAATAAATGCTGGACATATTTTGAGCAAAAACAGTTTAAATTCTTCTTAGAAGGCTTCACAGACAGCTGCTTTTGGCTTAAATTGTCAGAAATTTTTAAACATTCAGGGGACCACAGAATCTCTGAAATAACATCCCATATGGAGCACAATTTTCTTTATCATATCCCTAACAAGTGGCCATTCAATCTCTGTATGAACAGCTCTATTAACAAGTAAAAATCTCACTCCTTCCAAAGACGGGCCATTGCATTTTTAGATCTATTACAAATATGAACCCCCCTGCAGGAATTGTATGCCAGCCAAGCTTAGATAGCCCAATAAGTGAGTACACGTGGTCCATCTTGAAGGTTGTAATAAGACTCCCTGGAAACTATAAAATTGTTCATTTTACATACTTTTCCTTAGAAACAGAGTGAAAGTTGCACAGTAAGCAGGTAAGCAGAAGGAACAATTCCTATAAAGATTCACTTTTGGCCAGGCCCGGTGGCTCACACCTGTAATCCCAGCACGGTGGGAGGTCAAGGCGGGAGGATTCTTTGGGCTCAGGAGTTCAAGACCAGCCTGGACAACGTGGTGAAACTCCGTCTCTACAATTTTTTTTTTAAATAGCTGGGTATAGTAGCATGCACCCGTAGTCTCAGTTACTCCAGAGGCTGAGGTGGGAGGATTGCTTTGAGCCTGGGGAGCTGAGGTTGCAGTGAGCCGAGATCGTGCCCCACTGCACTCCAGTCAGGGCAACAGAATGAGACCCTGTCTCAAAAACAAACAAACAAACAAATTCACTTTTATTCTCCGTTCTGTTAGAAAGTCACGTGAAAGCACATTTCTCCAGCCTTAAATTTCAGCTGCCACTAGCATTTTATTCCTCTGGAAAATATTTCTTTCAGGGCCCATGGGATAGGGGACATATAAAACCATAGCCTTCCATGTATGACAAAGACAATTGGAAATGGCTCCCAGGTATCAGGTTGCTCCAATAAATTCATTTGTTAACAAATGTATTTTTATTTATCAGGAATGAAATGATAACATCTTTATAAAATAGTCTTTCATGGAAAGTTTGAGCAAAAGGCATTCTAAAGGCTAGAGTCTAAAGGCCCATCCCCTTGTCTCAATTTATTTTGCTCCTGCCCAGGGTTAAGACTCCATTACCTCTAATTTTGATCGTTATAATAGCCTTCTTTCTCTCTGATTTTCTGCATTTTCACTATGATGTATGTAGGTACAGATTTCTTTTTATTTATCCTGTCTAGGATTCATTGGGTTTGTAGAATCTGTAGATTAGTTAATGCTTTTCATCTGCTCTAGAAAATGTTTGACTATCATCTTCCTCATTTCCTCAGAAAAGAGTCTTCACTTTCTGGGACTTAAATGTACGTTAAATCCTCTCATTCTATTCATTATGTTTCTTACCCTATCTTTTCTTTTTTTCACATAATTTGTTTCTCTAGGCAGAATTCTGGATGATTTGCACTAACCTATCTTCCATTTCAATAATTCTCTCTTAAGTTAATATTTCTCCATTGCACTTATCATCATCTAACAGTTGTGTTTAGCCGTCTATTAAATGCATCCATTAAACTCTCTATTTTATGGTTATATGTTTTAGTTCTAGAAATCCTATTTGATTATTTTTCAAACTGTAATGCCACTTTTTTTACTATACTTTAAGTTCTAGGGTACATGTGCACAACGTGCAGGTTTGTTACGTATGTATACATGTGCCATGTTGGTGTGCTGCACCCATTAACTCGTCATTTACATTAGGTATATCTCCCAATGCTATCCCTCCCCCCTCCCCCCACCCCATGACAGGCCCTGGTGTGTGATGTTCCCCACCCTGTGTCCAAGTGTTCTCATTGTTCAATTCCCACCTGTGAGTGAAAACAATGCAGTGTTTGGTTTTCTGTCCTTGCGATGGTTTGCTCAGAATGTTGGTTTCCAGCTTCATCCATGTCCCTACAAAGGACATGAACTCCATCCTTTTTTCATGGCTGCATAGTATTCCATGGTGTATATGTGCCACATTTTCTTTATCCGGTCTATCGTTGATGGATATTTGGGTTGATTCCAAGTGTTTGCTATTGTGAATAGTGCCGCAATAAACATGCATATTCATGTGTCTTTACAGCAGCATGATTTATAATCCTTTGGGTATATACCCAGTAATGAGATGGCTGGGTCAAATGGTATTTCTAGTTCTAGATCCTTGAGGAATCGCCACACTGTCTTTCACAATGGTTGAACTAGTTTACACTCCCACCAACAGTGTAAAAGTGTTCCTATCTCTCCACATCCTCTCCAGCACCTGTTGTTTCCTGAGTTTTTAATGATGGCCATTCTAACTGGTGTGAGATGGTATCTCATTGTGGTTTCGATTTGCATTTCTCTGATGGCCAGTGACAATGGGCATTTTTTCATGTGTCTCTTGGCTGCATAAATGTCTTCTTTTGAGAAGTGTCTGTTCATATCCTTCGCCCACTTGTTGATGGGGTTGTTTGATGTTTTCTTGTAAATTTGTTTAAGTTCTTTGTAGATTCTGGATATTAGCCCTTTGTCAGATGGGCAGATTGTAAAAATTTTCTCCCATTGTGTAAGTTGCCTGTTCACTCTGATGGTAGTTTCTTTTGCTGTGCAGAAGCTCTTTAGTTTAATTAGATCCCATTTGTCAATTTTGGCTTTTGTTGCCATTGCTTTTGATGTTTTAGTCATGAAGTCCTTGCCCACGCCTATGGCCTGAATGGTATTGCCTAGGTTTTCTTCTAGGGTTTTTATGGTTTTAGGTCCAACAGTTAAGTCTTTAATTCATCTTGAATTAATTATTGTATAAGGTGTAAGGAAGGGATCCAGTTTCAGCTTTCTACATATGGCTAGCCAGTTTTCCCAGCACCATTTATTAAATAGGGAATCCTTTCCCCATTGCTTGTTTGTGTCAGGTTTGTCAAAGATCAGATGGCTGTAGATGTGTGGCGTTATTTCTGAGGGATCTATTCTGTTCCATTGGTCTACATCTCTGTTTTGGTACCAGTACCATGCCATTTTTGGTTACTGTAGCCTTGTAGTATATTTTGAAATCAGGTAGTGTGATGTCTCCAACTTTGTTCTTTTGGCTTAAGATTGTCTTGGCAATGCGGGCTCTCTTTTTGGCTCCATATGAACTTTAAAGTAGTTTTTTCCAATTCTGTGAAGAAAGTCTTTGGTAGCTTGATGGGGATGGCATTGAATCTATAGATTACCTTGGGCAGTATGGCCATTTTCATGATAGTGATTCTTCCTATCCATGAGCATGGAATGTTCTTCCGTTTGTTTGTGTCCTCTTTTATTTCATTGAGCAGTGGTTTGTAGTTCTCCTTGAAGAGGTCTTCACTTCCCTTTTAAGTTGGATTCTTAGGTACTTTATTCTCTTTGAAGCAACTGTGAATGGGAGTTCACTCATGATTTGACTCTCCGTTTGTCTGTTATTGGTGTATAGGAATGCTTGTGATTTTTGCACGTTGATTTTGTATTCTGAGAGTTTGCTGAAGTTGCTTATCAGCTTAAGGAGATTTTGGGCTGAGATGATGGGGTTTTCTAAATATACAATCATGTCATCTGCAAACAGGGACAACTTGACTTCCTCTTTTCCTAATTGAATACCCTTTATTTCTTTCTCCTTCCTGATTGACCTGGCCAGAACTTCCAATACTATGTTGAATAGGAGTGGTGAGAGAGGGCATCCCTGTCTTGTGCCAGTTTTCAAAGGGAATGCTTCCAGTTTTTGCCCATTCAGTATGATATTGGCTGTGGGTGTGTCATAGATAGCTCTTATTCTTTTGAGATAACGTCCCATCAATACCTAGTTTATTGAGAGTTTTTAGCATGAAGTGTTGTTGAATTTTGTCGCAGGCCTTTTCTGCATCTATTGAGATAATCATGTGGTTTTTATCTTTGATTCTGTTTATAGGATGGATTACGTTTATTGATTTGCATATGTTGAACCAGCCTTGCATCCCGGGGATGAAGCCAACTTGATCGTGGTGGATAAGCTTTTTGATGTGCTGCTGGATTCGGTTTGCCAGTATTTTATTGATGATTTTTACATCAATGTTCATCAGGGATATTGGTCTAAAATTCTCTGTTTTTGTTGTGTCTCTGCCAGACTTTGGTATCAAGATAATGCTGGCCTCATAAAATGAGTTAGGGAGGATTCTCTCTTTTTCTATTGATTGGAATAGTTTCAGAAGGAATGGTACCAGCTCCTCTTTGTACCTCTGGTAGAATTTGGCTGTGAATCCGTCTGGTCCTGGACCTTTTTTGGTTGGTGGGCTACTAATTATTGTTTCAATTTCAGAGCCTGTTATTGGTCTATTCAGGAATTCAACTTCTTCCTGGTTTAGTCTTGGGAGGGTGTATGTGTTGAGGAATTTATCCATTTCTTCCAGATTTTCTAGTTTATTTGAGTAGAGGTGTTTATAGTATTCTCTGATGGTAGTTTGTATTTCTGTGGGATTGATGGTGATATCCCCTTTATCATTTTTTATTGTGTGTATTTGATTCTTCTCTGTTTTCTTCTTTATTAGTCTTGCTAGCGGTCTATCAGTTTTGTTAATCTTTTCAAAAAACCAGCTCCTGGATTCATTGATTTTTTGAAGGGTTTTTTGTGTCTCTATTTCCTTTCAGTTCTATTCTGATCTTAGTTATTTCTTGCCTTCTGCTAGCTTTTGAATGTGTTTGCTCTTGCTTCTCTAGTTCTTTTAATTGTGATGTTAGGGTGTCAATTTTAGATCTTTCCTCCTTTCTCTTGTGGGCATTTAGCGCTATAAATTTCCCTCTACACACTGCTTGGAATGTGTCCCAGAGATTCTGGTATGTTGTGTCTTTGTTCTCACTGGTTTCAAAGAACTTCTTTATTTCTGCCTTCATTTCGTTATGTACCCAGTAGTCATTCAGGAGCAGGTTGTTCAGTTTCCATATAGTTGAGTGGTTTTGAGTGAGTTTCTTAATCCTGAGTTCTAGTTTGATTGCACTGTGGTCTGAGAGACAGTTTGTTATAATTTCTGTTCTTTTACATTTGCTGAGGAGTGTTTTACTTCCAACTGTGTGGTCAATTTTGGAATAGGTTTGGTGTGGTGCAGATAAGAATGTATATTCTGTTGATTTGGGGTGGAGAGTTCTGTAGATGTCTGTTAGGTCCGCTTGGTGCAAAGCTGAGTTCAATTCCTGGATATCCTTGTTAACTTTCTGTCTCATTGATCTGTCTAATGTTGACAGTGGGGTGTTGAAATCTCCCATTATTATTGAGTGGGAATCTAAGTCTCTTTGTAGGTCTCTAAGGACTTGCTTTATGAATCTGGGTGTTCCTGTATTGGGTGCATATATATTTAGGATGGTTGGCTCTTCTTGTTGAATTGATCCCTTTACCATTATGCAATGACCTTCTTTGTCTCTTTTGATCTTTGTTGGTTTAGAGTCTGTTTTGTCAGAGAGTAGGATTGCAACCCCTCCCTTTTTTTGTTTTCCATTTGTTTGGTAGATCTTCCTCCATCCCTTTATTTTGAATCTATGTGTGTCTCTGCACATGAGATGGGTCTCCTGAATTCAGCACACTGATGGGTCTTGACTTTTTATCCAATTTGCCAGTCTGGGTCTTTTAATTGGAGCATTTAGTCCATTTACATTTAAGGTTAATATTGTTATGTGTGAATTTGATCCTGTCATTATGATGTTAGCTGGTTATTTTGCTCGTTAGTTGATGCAGTTTCTTCCTAGCCTCGATGGTCCTTACAATTTGGCATGTTTTTGCAGTGGCTGGTACTGGTTGTTCCTTTCCATGTTTAGTGCTTCCTTCAGGAGCTCTTGTAAGGCAGGCCTGGTGGTGACAAAATCCCTCAGCATTTGCTTGTCTGTAAAGGATTTTATTTCTCCTTCACTTATGAAGCTTAGTTGGCTGGATATGAAATTCTGGGTTGAAAATTCTTTTAAGAATATTGAATATTGGCCCCCACTCTCTTTTGGCTTGTAGAATCTTTGCCAAAAGATCTGCTGTTAATCTGATGGGCTTCCCCTTGTGGGTAACCGGACCTTTCTCTCTGGCTGCCCTTAATATTTTTTCCTTCATTTCAACTTTGGTGAATCTGACAATTATGTGTCTTGGAGTTGCTCTTCTCAAGGAATATCTTTGTGGCATTATCTGTATTTCCTGAATGTGAATGTTGGCCTGCCGTGGTAGGTTGGGGAAGTTCTCCTGGATGATATCCTGAAGAGCGTTTTCCAACTTGGTTCCACTCTCCCCATCATTTTTGGGTACACCCATCAGACATAGATTTGGTCTTTTCACATAGTCCCATATTTCTTGGAGGCTTTGTTCATTTATTTTTACTCTAAACTTCTCTTCTCGCTTCATTTCATTCATTTGATCTTCAATCACTGATACTCTTTCTTCCAGTTGATCGAATTGGCTACTGAAGCTTCTCCATGTGTCATGTAGTTCCCATGCCATGGTTTTCAGCTCCAACAGGTCATTTAAGGACTTCTCTACACTGTTTATTCTAGTTAGCCATTTGTCTAATCTTTTTTCAAGGTTTTTAGCTTCTTTGTGATGGATTCGAACATCCTCCTTTAGCTCGGAGAAGTTTGTTATTACCGATCGTCTGAAGACTTCTTCTCTCAACTAGTCAAAGACATTCTCCATCCAGCATTTTTCCGTTGCTGGCGAGGAGCTGCGTTCCTTTGGAGGAGAAGAGGCGCTCTGATTTTTAGAATTTTCAGCTTTTCTGCTCTGGTTTCTCCCCATTTTTGTTGTTTTATCTACCTTTGGTCTTTGATGATGGTGACGTACAGATGGGGTTTTGGTGTGGATGTCCTTGCTGTTGGTTAGTTTTCCTTCTAACAGTCAGGACCCTCAGCTGCAGGTCTGTTGGAGTTTGCTGGAGGTCCACTCCAGACTCTGTTTGCCTGGGTGTCACCAGTGGAGGCTGCAGAACAGCAAATATTGCAGAACAGCAAATGTTGCTGCCTGATCCTTCCTCTGGAAGCTTCGTCTCAGAAGGCCACCCAACTGTATGAGGTGTCAGTCAGCCCCTAATGGGAGGTAGGGTCTCCCATTTAGGCTACTCGGGGGTCAGGGACCCACTTGAGGAGGCAGTCTGTCTGTTCTCAGATCTCAAACTCCATGCTGGGAGGGGAGAACCACTACTTGCTTCGAAGCTGTTAGACAGAGATGTTTAAGTCTGCAGAAGTTTCTGATGCCTCTTGTTCAGCTATGCCCTGCCCCCAGAGGTGGAGTCTACAGAGTCAGGCAGGCCTCCTTGAGCAGTGTTGGGTTCCACCCAGTTCGAGCTTCCCAGCCGCTTTGTTTACCTACTCAAGCTTCAGCAATGGCAGACGCCCCTCTGCCAGCCTCACTGCCGCCTTGCAGTTCAATTTCAGACTGCTGGGCTAGCAGTGAGCAAGGCTCCGTGGGCGTGGGACCCTCTGAGCCAGGCGCGGGATATAATCTCTTGATGTGCAGTTTGCTAAGACCCTTGGAAAAGTGCAGTATTAGGGTGGGAGTGTCCTGATTTTCCAGGTACCACCTGTCACAGATTCCCTTGGCTAGGAAAGGGAATTCCCTGACCCCTTATGCTTCCCAGGTGAGGTGATGCCCTGCCCTGCTTCGACTCACACTCTGTGGGCTGCACCCACTGTCTAACAAGCCCCAGTGCGATGAACCCAGTACTTCAGTTGGAAATGCAGAAAACTCCTGTTTTTGTGTCGCTCACACTGGGAGCTGTAGACTTGAGCTGTTCCTATTCAGCCATCTTGGAACTGGAACCTTAAAATACAATTGCAATGTCATTTTTTGGTTTTCTTTCCCTGAAGATATTCTGAAGCTTATCTTTTTTTTTTTTTTTTTGAATGGAGTCTCTCTCTATCACCCAGGCCAGAGTGCAGTGGCGCCATCTCGGCTCACTGCAAGCTCCACCTGCCAGGCTCACGCCATTCCCCTGCCTCAGTCTCCCGAGTAGCTTGGACTACAGGTGCCCGCCACCACGCCCGGCTAATTTTTTTGAATTTTTAATAGAGACGGGGTTTCACTCTGTTAGCTAGAATGGTCTCAATGTCCTGACCTTGTGATCTGCCTGCTTCAGCCTCCCAAAGTGCGAGGATTACAGGCGTGAGCCACCGTGCCCGGCCTGAAGCTTATCTTTTATTTCAACTATGGGAAACCATAATGATTGGAGCCTTTGTCTCATAATTCTAATACCTGAAGTCTTTGTGAACTTGTGTTGCCTATTTTTTTCTTCCGGCTGTCACTGAAAATGTATTTTTTTCCTTGTGTGCCTAGTTGTCTTTGATTATGTACTAATACGTTATTGAAAAAACATTTTTAACACTGATTTCAGGCCTAGGAAGACAAAACCTTCTGTGGAAAGTATTTTCATTTGCTTTTAACAAATGCCTTGGGACAGTACATGTCAAGGACCACCGTAAACCCTGTCCAAGTTCTGGGCTTGAGGTTCTTTGGACCACTCAGGCCGTGAGTAGCTAGTTTGCAAGTTCATGCAAGAGCTAGTTACTTCTTGTTCACCATTATTCTCTTTTTGTTTTTTTAGATTCAGCAAATGCCCTCAGGCAAAAGTAGCTTTGAGTGCTGGGCTTTCCTATCTTGGTTCTTGTCTTCTAGATTTTAGCTTCATCACTCCGTAGCTCTTAATAAATATATTTTTGTATTTCATCTATCTTTTTAGTTGTCCTTATTGGAATAGTTAGTCTAAATTATCTAGCCTGTCACTACCAGAAGCAGAGGCGTGCAACACCTCCTAACTGCTCACCTTGTTCCTAGTCTCTCTTCCTTGTGGTCTCTCCTTCACAAAGTAATGGAAAGTTTCTTCTTAATGCACCACTCTGTGACACTCCCCTGCACATATCCTTCAAAAGCTTACTGTTTACTCTAAAATGGAAATCAAGTTCCTTAGTTTTGACAATCAGGTCCCAAACCCTTTCTCTTGCTTCATTTATTCATTCAACAAGTATTTTTTGTGTACTGAATATGTGGCCCTCACTAGGCAGATGCTGCCAATTCTTTTGCCTGTTAACTAATTTAACCTCTTTTCATACCTCCCAAATCACCTTATGCTCCAGAGAAACTTGTGTATGGTCATGTACCACACAATGATGCTTTGGTCAACTACAGACAGTGATCCAGTAAGATTACCATGGAGCTGAAAAATTCCAATAGCCTAGTATTTATTATGCTTTTAATTATTATTTTGGAAGGTACTCCTTCTACTTATAAAAAACTTAGCTATAAAACAGCCTCAGTCATTTTCTTCATGAGGTATTTCAGAAAATGGCATTGCTATCATAGGAGACGACAGATCCATGCATTTTATTGCCCCTGAAGACTTTCCAGTGGGACAAGATGTGGAGGTGGAAGACAGTGATATTGATGATCCTGACCCTGTGTAAGTCTAGCTTAATATGTGTGTTTGTCTTAGTTTCTAACAAAAAAAGTTTCAATAGTTATAAAAAATAGAAAAAAATGCTTATAGAATAAGGATATAAGAAAGATATTTTTGTACAACTGTACGATATGTTTATGTTTTAAGCCAAGTGTTATTACAAAATTGTCAAAAAGAAAAAAACTTAAAATTTATAAAGTAAAAATGTTACAGTAAGCTAAGGTTGATTATTGAAAAAATAAACTTTAAAAAATTAATTTAGTGTAGCCTAAGTATACAGTGTTTATAAAGTCTATAGTAGTATACACTAATGTCCTAGGCCTTCACAGTCACTCATTACTCACTCATTGATCCACTCAGAGCAACTTCCAGTCGTGCAAAGTGCATTTACGGTGAGTGCCCTATACAGGTGTACCATTATTGATCATTTATACAATATTTTTATTGTATTTTTTTAGGCTTATATAGGTTTAGATACACAAATACTTACTATTATGTTATAATTACCTATAGCATTCAGTACAGTAAGATGCTGTACTGATTTGTAGTTTGGGAACACCAGGCTGTTCCATATAGCCTAGGTGTGTAGTAGGCTATATCGTCCAGTTGTATGTAGGGATACTCTAAGATGTTTGCTCAACAACAAAATTGCCTAATGACACATTTCTCAGAATATATCTCCATCCGGAAGCAAACAGATCTACTCCCATCTGCTGGTGGTTGCTTGAAATACCAATGGAAGCTGACTTTCACGGAAAAGCACACTGTTAAAGAAGTAGGCCAATCTGGAATTAGAATTCTAGTTTCAGTCTCTACCACTATAAAACTTTAGGCCAATCCTTTTTCCTTCTCTAGACCTCAGTTTCCTCACATGCACATTTCAGATGCTTGGACAAAATGACCTGAAATGGTCCTTTCATTTTTGACAAGCCAGGATTATCTCTTAAAGAATGCCTGCATGACCAGGGACCAGGAGTGCAGGATGAATAGCAGGAGGGCTGGTTTCATTTGACCTATTCCTGTATGTGATGGTCAATGATACATGGTTCCCTTCACCTTTTTTTCTTCTCTCGCACCCATTTGGGAAGGAAGAATTTGCTGCAATGTAAGACAAAAGAGGGGAGAAAAGGAGAAGGGGAAAGAAGGTATGAGGGTACTCTACTGGTTAAAATAAGACAGGAAACTGTCTTGGAAACAATTTTTTAAAACGTGTAATTCTAAAATGCTTAAAAAGGGGTAGGGTGCTGTGGTTTGGATGTTTGTCCCCTCCAAATCTCATGTTGAAATTTGATCCCCAATGTTGGAAGTGGGGCCTAATGGGAGCTGTTTGGGTCATGGGCAGATTCCTCACGAATGGCTGGACATTGTCCTCATGGTAATGAGTGAGTTATTGCTCTATTAGTTCTCACAAGAACTGGTTGTTTAAACAGTCTGGCATTTACCTCTTCTCTCTTGCTTCCACTCTTGCTATGTGATCTTTGCACATGCCAGCTTCCCTTTGACTTCAGCTATGAGTGGGAGCACCCTGAAACCCTCACCAGAAGATGCTGGCACCATGCTTCTTGTACAGCCTGTAGAACTGTGAGCCAAATAAACCACTTTTGTTTATACATTATCCAGCCTCAGGATATTCCTTTATAACAACACAGACTAAGACAAGGGGTGTCAATAGAGTTAAAATTCTTAGCTGTGCAACATATTGAGCCACTCCTGGGACTTTCAGGTGACTGAAGCTTTGCAATATGCTGGGTATACACTGTCTCAACCCATTTCATCAAATACTAAGGGAAATGGGAAGGAGAGCATGTTTCTGTTTGAATGTTCTAGTTAAGCAAGTATGAAGTTGAAGTCCATTTTGCTTTCACTACTTCTAAATGGCATACCTTATGAGGTTCAGTGCTGGTGAACATGATTGATCTCCATTTGTTGATTGTTCATTTGGCTATGGGCTCTGGAGAGACTTTTTCTGAGCTCACTTTGTCATGGACCTGAGATAGGAAGGATAGAAGGGATTGAGTGGAGGCATTTCCTTATCCTCTGACATACTTCTGTTCCACAGCATGATGTTCAAGGTAGTGGAAAGAATAGGAGCCCTCTAGTAAAATCGACAGGCTTTCCCACATGATGGGGCAAGAATATTGCAGCATTGGAGTGGGCTGCTTGTCAGGGGCTAACTTCCTTGAAGATCAGATACAATGACCTCTGCCTTCTTTTCCTCTTCTGTGGTGTAAGCCAAGAACTTTCCTTCAGTACTGCATCTCCTGGCTATGGGACAAGGTCATATCTTAGGGGGGGATCCCAGTTGGTGAAGCTATCCTTCCAGTTCTCTGAGCTCTGTCTTGGGGACCCAAACTTGAAGCAAAGGGCATTCTGGGTAATTCAAATTTTCAGGCAACTCTTGGGCTCCTGGAGTCCAATTTCTGTTCTGATGGAGGAGTACACCTCTTGGGCCAAAATCCTGTCATAAAATCCATTAGTGATCTTTCTTCGCCCCATCCAGAGGGGAGCCAATCAGGTTACCAGAGGTTCAAGAATCTGAAAATGAGCAGCAGTGAAGTACCTCCTGATCCTCAAAGGTGTCCAGTCTTTCGGAATGCAGATTCAACCATGGCAGTCAAGTCACTGCATTCCCTTCCCTGCAAGAAGCAAACTCTGGGGCATATGTTGTTCCAAAAGAAAAGCACATTTTGTATTTTTACAGAGGGCCAGGACAGCGTAACCCTAGCTGCAGATCCCCGGCCCAGCCCTCTAGCAGCCCAGGAGCTGCAACGGGAGATGGAGTTAGCCCTAAGGGGACTGCAGAGATCCAGGGAGTGGGCATACTGAGGGTAGAGGCTGGATCTCGCACCTTTTTGTGTGACTCCTGACACCTGCCAGATTGGCTAGGCTGGCTGTGATCTGGATGGGTGGAGTCAGCCACATGTCCTGCTTAGTGCCCACCCAGCTGCAGCAAGAAGTGGCTGCGTATGTCAGCATATAAAACTCCAAGTCAAAAGGTCAAACTGTATACTTGATCTCTCAAGTTGCCTGCTTGGCCCTCTTCCAAGTGTACTTTACTCCCTTTCATTCCTGCTCTAAAGCTTTTTAATAAACTTTTACCACTGCTAAAAAAAAAAAAAGAGAGAAGTGGCTGCAGACTAAGCGGACTTCAAAGCAGCCTGATGCATCCTAAGGGTGCTGTATGGAGTGGAGCTGCTGATCGGCTGTTCCTGTCGCTGCTCCTGGGGTCTAGGCTCCTGATGGATGCCTGGCCTTCCCACTCCCATTGACCACGAAGCTCTCTCCTTTGAGGTGACTCTGTGAAATAGCTAGTGTCCCTCACCTAGTTCTCCCTTGCCCTGTGCTACCCTGCTCACCCCACCTCCATCCTCTTCCCAGTCCTCAGCCATCCTCCATGCCCTCTGTCCTCCTGGGGTCCAAGGCCATAGGCATCTGAGGCATACTTTGAGCCTCTGTGTTCTATTACTCATCAGGACCTGGCTCCTGGAGTGCAGCAACCTCAGTACTATTTCGAAATTCCACTTTGGCCTCTAACCTCTCCCTTGATGATCTACTGTTTTCCTGGACCTCTTTTATTGGTAGGCATGACCCCCGGGCTTCCACAAATGGAGAGGGCAGGCAACCCCTTGGAAGGAGTTGGCTGATGGAAACATGGACCTGCACTTGTGAGCCCCAGCTTGCTTACCCTGTCTGCTGGCCCCAAGAGAGCGTTGAGGGGGGAAAGGGGGTGTCCAGTTGAGATGGAACCTTGTGCTTCAGCCCACCTGTTACTGCAAGGCTAGGTGCTTGAATGCCTTCATTCCAGGGTCCACTCATCTATCTTCGCAGACTAAGGTCTTGGGCAGATCTCCACAGTCACTTACTCTGGCCTCTGATTATGTGTTGAGGAGATGTGGTACAAGATCTAAAATTAATATGTGTTGCCTTGACATCTGGTAAGGTGGGAAGGCCTCAAATGGCCCAACCACAGGTTCCCTCCTTACTCTGCTCCTGGATAAGTTTACCTAGCCAAACAGCCCTCCTTTTCAAATGAACTTTTCCTTCTTATCCCTCAGTAGAGAACAGTTTCTGTCAGCCAACAGTATTATTCAAACAAACCAATTTTATTCTTCCTCAGAAAGCAGAGGAAGATACTGCAAAGCCTGCTTTCCGTAGCCCCCAGCTTTTCACTCGGTTCCTAAGTGCAAACCCTGTGTAGCCCTGCATGGCAGGTGGTGTCTTCCTCCCCACAGCTGTGAGTGTTTGAAACTAACAAATTGCTATGGATCTCATCTGTTCAGTGTTGGGTGTCATGTGTTTCGTCATCCCCATAACCTTAAAGCACATGCCAGCTCCCCTTTGCCTTCCACCATGAGTGGAAGCAGCCTGAAGCCCTCACCAGAAGCAGATGCTGGCACCATGCTTCTTGTACAGTCTGTAGAACCATGAGTCAAATAAACCTCTTTTCTTTATACAAACAAACAAGCAAAAAGGAATTAGAAAGAGAGAGAGAGAGGAGGCAACAAATGAACACAAGAGGGAGAGACAAAAATTAAATTGAAACAAAGGTTCACAATTTAACCGAATTGGAATGCCAGAATTTACTGAAATAATTTGTACAATAAAATGATAAAAAGGCACAGATTGTATTTTGCACTTCTGCAACTTAGGTTGTGAATTAACTTTAACATCTGCTGAAGTGCAGCAATCAGCAAACTTTCATGGCCCTAATCAATACTAGGGCTTAAATTACAGTTATACCTGGAGATGCCCTAAATTTAAACATGGCACCCCCTATAATCTTATGGAAGTTACTTAATATAAATTACAGGGCAAATAGGTATGCCTCACCTTAAACATCAGAACTATTGCCTTGTCTTAATTCTCCATGATTAAAATACCCATTGCCCAAAAATATCCCATCGTGGGCGTGGATGCTTGGAGCCAATAAGTTATAAATTACAATTAAATTAAGTCTTTGCATCTAAAAATTGGTTTGACAAAATGAGACTCTAAGGACTGCCTAATTAAAATAGTTAATATGAGCCGGGTGTGGTGGCTCATGCCTGTAATCCCAGAGCTTTGGGAGGCTGAGGCAAGTGGATCATTTGAGGTCAGGAGTTCAAGACTAGCCAGGCTAACAGGGTGAAACCTCGTCTCTACAAAAAATACAAAAATTATCTGGGTGTGGTGGTGCCTGTAATCCCAGCTACTCAGAAGGCTGAAGCAGGAGAATTGCTTGAACCCAGGAGGCGGAGTTTGCAGTGAGCTGAGATCATGCCATTGTATTCCAGCCCAGCGACAGAGTGAGATTCTGTCTCAAAAACAAGCAAACAAAAAACAAAACAAACAAACAAAAAAACAGTTAATATGGCACAATGTAAATTCAAAATAGGGCCTTCAAGTATGAAACTTATTACATAAGACCAAATGAATGAAGGCGTAATTAACCCCACTGCTTCTCCATTTAACAGCCCAGTTTAGCCTGTTCTTAAACCTGGAATAATTGAATAGTACCTCATAGTGTATTACTGCAATCTTAATCCTATGGTCCTGTCCATTAAGGCCCCATATCCAATCTTATTGAAATTGCTCACTCCGTCAAATCTGCACCAGCAAACATTTTGCCATTTTACATTTGACTAATATTTTCTGTTCTGTGTCTGTATCAACAGCCATTCAGCTTCAGTTTGCCTTCACCTCTGAAGAGACATGATGCACATTTACCAGGCTACCCACGGGGTATGTCAGCAACCTTGCCATTGCAAATAGTCTTTGCAGGAAAGTTCTTAACTGTATCCACCATTCTCCAGGAGTACAGGTATGATGTTACATAAGAGACGCCCTCCTCCAAAGAGATTCATTTGACACACTCATTAAGTATACTCATAAAGGAGCTCATAAAGAGGGGATGGGCCATTGCCCCACACTTATTGTAAGGTTCCAACACCTTTGTTAAGTTCCTAAAATGTGTTTGGTAAGCCCAGGACTGCTCCATCCTTGACACTGTCAAAAACGAACTACTGAGAGTCTCATCACCCACAATGTTAATGTAAGTTCAGCATCTTTTACCCATTTCTGAGTTCTGAGGGCAACATAGGCCTCATTTACAATTTTGTCTTAATTTCACTGTTGCTATTACTTGCAAATCAGCACAGCTGGAATGGGCCTCTTCCAACAAAAAGCTCTAGAATCTGTCCTAATCTAAATCAATGGGCACTCCTGTTAGTGCTATGAGAGTTTCCTTTATTGTAGAGGCTTTAGTAACCTCCTGTCATGCCCTCACTGTGGTCAATGGACCAGCTATAAAGGTTATAAGTTGATTGAAGGCTTCTAATGCAAGAAACTGCCCTACTCAGCCTTGCACTATATACCATTGGAGTGAGAATAACTGGCCATATGCTGGCTGTCCCCAAAATAGAGGCTCTCATAGACCCTGAGCCTTTTGTTCTCTACCTCTGTAGTTGTTCAATATGCTTTGGGTCATGGAACCAGCACCCTGTGAAGTCATGATGGTTACTTAAGCCTCTTTGATACAGGTTGGAACCAAATCTGGGCACTTGGCAGATCACACATGTAAGAGGGAATGACCTCCACTATCCTCAGTCCCTTGCCAATTGCCATGGTGCTGGAGGAGGTCACCCCATACGCCTTAGCTATGTGGGGAGCCCTTTGGGACCAAATTAGTGAACAGCAATGGGAGTTTGTATTCTATAGACAATATTGTCACCATCATACGTATTACTGCTATCCATTTCTTAACCAGGATGTCTGTGATAAAGGGCAGGAAACAAAGAGTCAGCACAATTGGCCAAACTTCAGCCATCATCTTAGCACTGGGTGCCATGACCAACAAATGGCCCAGTAAGTACAGTTTTATGAACTCTTAGGCCATTGCCTCAGAGTTGCCCCCAAAGTAAAGAACTTTGGGAATCTATTCCCTTGCAGATACCCAAAATATAAATCAGGGTGTTACAGACTGAATTGTGTCTTCCCAAATCCTTATATTGAAGCCCCAACTCCCTGTGACTGAATTTGGAGATAGGACCTTTGAGGCGGTAATTATGGTTAAATGAGGTCGTAAGGGTAGGGCCCTTATCAGATAGAACTTGTGTCCTTATAAGGACAGAAAGAGACCAGAGAGCTCTTTCTCTCTGCACGTGCACAAAGGAAAGGCTGTGTGAGGACACAGCGAGAAGACAGCCATCAGTAAGTCAAGGAGAGAGGCCTCACCATTAATCAACACTGCTGGCACCTTGATCTGGGACTTCAAGTCTCCAGAACTGTGGGAAAATAAATTTTAATTGTCTAAGTTACTCGGTCTGTAGTATTTTGTTATGGCAGCCCTAGCAGTCTGACACACAAGATAACAGATGTCCCTACATGTACAGTTGATTCTCATTATTTCTGGTAGTTATGTTCTATAAAGTCACTGTGAGCACTGAATTAGTGAATATTAAACCATGGTTCCTAGAGTAAATCCAGGCTCACTTTCTGTGAGCCTCTGGTTACAACATTTTCATTAGCCAGTCAGTATATAACTTTGTTTTATATGTGTTTTTGTTTAAAGACACTTTATTTCATGTATATTATTGATTTGTTTACATTGTTATTTAATATATATTGTTTATTCATTTGCATTGAACTTATGGACAACAGCACTATACTCATGCCTAGCACATGTATTTTCTCCATAAGGCACATCACAGCCCTCTTGTGCTTAGGAACACTCGACAACACTTTAGCACTATGCTTGGGGGCAATTTTAAACAGTGAAATTATTAATAAAAAGCATAAAAGGGCCAGGTGCGGTGGCTCACGCTTGTAATCCCAGCACTTTGGGAGGCCGAGGCGGGCGGATCATGAGGTCAGGAGATCGAGACCACGGTGAAATCCCGTCTCTACTAAAAATACAAAAAATTAGCTGGGCGTGGTGGCGGGCGCTTGTAGTCCCAGCTACTTGGAGAGGCTGAGGCAGGAGAATGGCATGAACCTGGGAGGAGGAGCTTGCAGTGAGCCAAGATTGCGCCACTGCACTCCAGCCTGGGTGACAGAGCGAGACTCCGTCTCAAAAAAAAAAAAGGAAGCATAAAAGTTTGAACAATGTGGTATTAAATATACTGCAAAAAGGATATTTGTTTATGGTATGAGAGCTGAGACAAGAAGGCAGAGTATCACATTGTCCAACCTCAGCTGGGAACACATGCACCAGATAATTCAATTTTTTTGCTGATCTATGCATGTTTATGAATGACCACAGAAGCACTGCAAGAATTGATTTGGGGGTTATAAATAAGTTCCAGTGAGTAGGTAAATCCTTAAATATGGAATTTGCAAATAAAGAGGACGGACTATACTAAGGCCCAGTACAAGGCCTCAACAGGATACTCCTTATCCCCTTTGGAGTTCCAGCCATTACTGTTATAACCAAAGCACTCACCTCACTTTTCAGAATACACAATCTAGGCTCTTGAATAAGTCATTAAATGGAGCTTCCACTTCCCTATAGACCCCAGGCAGCTGGTTTAATTGACAGGAATAATAGGCTTCTCAAAGAACTCCTATTTAAGTTACAAAGTGATACCCCTCTAGGTGTCACTATTACCACAGGCATTGATTAATCTAAATTAATGCCTTCTAGGACATGGATTCCCTACACCACTGCCACTCAGGTCCTTCAGTTGCCTTTATTGGCCGTAAAGGGGGACACCTCTGAAGTTCATGCATTTGATGACCACCTCACCTTGTGGCCCTGTCCCTGCCTGTCTCCCTAGGAAGTGAAGTAGACACTTTTCTTTCTCACCAATGGGGTTGAACAGGTGATCAAAACAGGGTGCAGGATAATGGGCAAGACACAAAACAGACATGAGAGACACCTGTTTGAGTTCCGATTTTAGCCCATTCCCAGGGCATGTGTATTAGTCTGTTCTCACACTGCTATAAAGAAATACCTGAGTCTGGGTAATTTATAAGGAAAAGAGGTGTAATTGGTCCATGGTTCTGCAGGCTGGACCGAAGTATGATGACATCTCCTTGGCTTCTGGGGAGGCCTCAGGAAACTTAAAATCATGGTAGAAGGTGAAAGCGGAGCAGGCACTTTCATGTGGCCGGAGCAGGAGAAAAAGAGAGATGAGGGAGGGTGCCACACACTTTTAAACAGTCAGATTTTGCGAGAGCTCACTCATATTGTGAGGACAGTATCAAGAAGATGGTACTAAACGATTCACAAGAAACTGCCGCATGAGCCAATCACCTCCCACAATGTCTCACCTCCAACATGGGGGACTACAATTCAACATAAGATTTGAGTGGGGATATAGATCCAAACTGTATCAGCATGTGTGTTTGCATGTTTGTGTATGTGTGTAGACACTTCACTTCCTAAAGAGGCACTTCTATTCCCTAGAAGTCTCAGTCATCACCAGAACTTACATTGACGTGAAGGCATCAAGGAGTCAATTATGGTGAAAGGCCTAAATTAATATTATGCACTGCCTGGACATCTGGTAAAATTGGGAGGACCTTGAATGTCCTAACTGCAAATTCCCCTCCCCACTCCGTGCCTGCAGGTAAGGTCCCCTAGCCAAACAAGTCTCTTTATTAAATGAACCAGTGCAGTTCCTGCTTATCTTTAACTAGAGAGTTTCAATTCCTTGCCAGTCTGTGTAATTACTCGAAGAAGTCAGTCACATTCTTCCCCAGGAATCAGGGACACTCCATTCTTTTGATACTACAAAGTTTGCCTCCTACAAACCCTGGTTGTTTATTGTGTTCCTGAATGTAACCCCAAGTGGCCTTGTGTGGTGTATTATGTACTCTCCAGGGCTTTAAGTGTATGTGACTAATAAAACTGCCAGTGATTTCATCTGTCCAGTGTTGACTGTCATGTGTTTGGCCATCCCCATATCCCTAGTACAGGAACCCCTCCCTTACCAATGGAGTGAAGAAGAGGCCACTAAAACGGTTATAGGGTGATGGGCAAGACACAAAACATTGACCTGAGAAACACCTGTTTGAGTCCACATTTTAGCCCATCTAAAGCATGTGTGTTTGTCTTTCTCTCGCTTTCTGTGTGTGTGTGTTTTAAGGGGCCAGGGGATCTTTTTTGATGCAACAGAGAGAAATTATTGATTCAGCTCTATTGGAGGGAGATAAGACTGTGCAATCTATGGTTGTATAATTGTGTGGCCTGGGGTGAGTGTATTTTGTACTTACTTGTGTGAAATGTTTGAAGATACAGGGTTCTTTTCTATGTTTACTTTAAATTTGTTTGGGTCTCATAATATCTGAAGATGTTTGTCAGTCATCCATTTATTTATGTAGATCACACATAAATATGTATTTGCAGTGTCTATAAATCCTGAGTTCTGGCCCATGGGTAAAGCATGGTTGGAAACAGGTGGGAGTACATTGCTTTAATTCAGGAATAATTCATGCACACATTGGAATGCTGCTAAATGAAATTCCATGATTAAAGATAATTGAGAATAAGTTTTTACATGGCAAACCGGAAATGAACATGTACCCAGTGGAATAAAAAGGTAGTTGGGTAAGGTTCTAGCAGATAGCACTGCAGTTTCCACATTACCACGAGACTATTAGTGAACACACACACACACACACACATACACACACACACGCTGAGATTTGCAGGGAGTTCATTGGTTAATTTGTGAAGGATCCTAAGAGTCTCATTAATGCCCAGGGCCCAGGGCCTGTTCTCATTCAGAAGCTACTTTTGGGGGAAACAGCCCTGCTAATGATCTCAGTTGTCTTGAGTGAGCACATCAGAGACCTCTGAAAAGCCAGCTCTCTACAGGGCTGCAGCTCGGTACTTACATGTACTCACCCAAGACATTTCTAGGCTGGAAGCACATGATTAATGAGAGGAATGCCAGCTTCCACAATGGATGTCTCTGTGAAGCCAGCCCTGAGCCTCAAGAATCTGAAATGGCTTCACTGGGTGAGGGTCATAAATCTCTGCTACATGAACAAGGCTGTCTCTCTGTGTCACGTGCCGTATGTCCAGCCCTGAGAACAGGTGTACAAGAGCAAGGTTGACATGGATGTGACAACAAAATGCCCAGTCCCAGGCCACATAGAGGAAATGTGACTTTGAGCTGGAGAATGTATACTGGTTGGCTCATCTCAGGAGGGCACTGAGGGTGGAAGATTACTTTTCTTTAGTCAATCAGATGCCCCTAGAAGGAGGATTCCCTGTAACCGCAAGAGCTGTGTCCATGCTGATTTCAAGGTGGGGCTCTTTCAGAGGTTGAAGTAATGCAATTTTTGAAGGCTCCCACTTGCCTGCTTCCTCCCCTCTCCACTTCTCAGAAAGCCTTCCCCATACCCCGATATCCTGCCTGGTAACATGGACAGTCTTTGTGCCTCACTCTCTGACCAAAGCTGGGGCGGGAAGGATGACTCTTCCTTGCTGCTATGTTTCTGGCTGACTCATTATGGGAAGCGAAGAGGGGTGTGAAGAGTGCATATACTTATGACTGGACATGACTGTATGTGTGCAGGAGAAGGGACTTCCCAGGGAAGTTAGCGGCTGGCGTGTTCTCTGCTGTTTGTTCTCTGAGAAGCAATGTGGCATTTACTGATAACCAGTTACTTCTCTGTTTCAGCAAAAAGTGTGCAAATAAGGCTGTGGTTCAAAAGGTTTTGGATAGGATGCTGATGGGACACAATGCCCATCTGAGACCAAATTTTGGAAGTAAGCCACTTCCAGACACTTGAGACATTTGTGTTAGGTCAAATAGAGCTGAAACACAGCAAACCAACCCACCTGGTAAGCCTACAAGTGGCACTCCGCAGGCTCTACACCTCTGCCTCTCTAGATCCCACCTTCCTGACCCTGAAGAGACATGCAGCTGAACACTCCCGGGCCTCCAATCTCCAGGCCTTTAGCTCTATCCCTGGAATTTCTCCCACTTCTTTGCTTGTATATACAAGAGATCTTCTGCTCTTTCCACAGTCCCTTGTGAGGGCACCAAGCCTAAATATGCACCCACTGTTGTGGCTGGAGAGGCAACGGGTATGCAGGCTTCAGGGTGCTGTGCTTCTCAAGCTGGAGCTTTCTGCTCCATCTATTACACTCTATGGGTATGGCACTTGAGCACACATTCTTTGCACCCTGGGCACTCTCCCTGTTCATTTTATTCAAAACTGTGTGCATATTCTTCACCATGCAGTCTACTTCACAAATCTCTGTTCAGTCTACTTTGACTACCCAGGCCTCAGGGGCTTCCCCTATTGTCCCCAAGCCTTCAGTTCCCACTGATTTTTATTGGCTCTACCTCTGGAAAACATCCTAACTCTGTTCTTATCCTTCCATTGATCATAAGGCCCCTAGCTTAGGCCTTGGTCATCTTGCTCCTGAATTACAGCACCTTGAAAGTTGCTTTCCCTTTGCTTCATTGCTCTTCCCAGAGTGTGAGGGCATAAGATGCAGCCCACAGTGTATGAGATGATTGTGCATCTAGGGACTGGGATGCAAGGGTGTAGAGGGCAGAAGGCAGGCTCTTTCAATAACCTTACCCTATAAGGATAGCAATGCCTCTTCTTGGTGGGCCCCCTAAGGAAGAGGCCAAGACTTTTAAGGGAGAGAGGTCTAGGTATATTGGAATTCAGGTGTTAGGTCACAGCCAGATCCCCACTGCATTACACCAGAGCTTGTGTCAGTTGAGCCAAATACTGGTGGGTGTCAAAGAAGTAGCTACTTCATGTACTCCTTTCTTTGTTCCCATGTTTTTCAGCAAAGGCTAACCAACAACCAGTTAAGTACACCAAGCAGATTCTCCCTACTCTTTCATGGTCAGGTTGTCATCTCAGCATGCATCCAAGACCAGGGAAAGGGAGGAGGGGCAAGGACCAACCTCTGGATATTATCAGGTGTGGATAGTCCCAAGGTTCCTCACCACGATTTTTCACACAGACTCTGATGTGTTTGTGCTTGTTGTCTCAGGTAGAAGAGGAGGGGGTTGCATTAAGCTTTCTTAGCATGCAGACTTGGGGCAAATGAGAAAAGGTGGGTTCCTGCATTGATCTGGCCAAGCAGCAGATAAAGGTAGGAGGGCAAGACAACTGAGGATCTTTTTTAGACATAAGGGGGCACTACAGGCTCTATGTTTGGGGTGTGTGTGTGTGTGTGTGTGTGTGTGTAGGGAGGCCAGTAGATGAAACAGCTGCACTCTGAATGGGTGGGTGGAAGGGGTGGAGGGAGTGGAGAACAAAGCAAAACACCCAGAACACTGTGTTTGTCCTTGGAGATAGCCTCGCCACCTGGTCAGCAATTGCAGCATGCTCCAGAGGGGAAGCCCAGCCAGGGGAGCAGGAGAAAAGGCTGGGGGTGTTTAGCTGGCAGGAAAAGGGGCCTGGTTAGAGATTTACAACTTGATACTGGAAGAGAGCAAGACTCTAGGAATCAAGGAATTAATAGGCTGAATTACATATTGGATTTCATTTAATTGATGGAGGCAAGATGCCAGCGGGAGAATGAGAGCTGACACTGGACAGAAATGCATAGAGAAGCCATGACGGAAAAGAAAAGGGATGAGAGTAAAGAATAAGGAAGATAGGAAGGAAAATACTGCTTAGATAGGTAGTACTTGGTATATCAACAATACTTAAAATTCATTTGAACCATTGCCTGCTTCCCAGGCAGGTTGAGTCAGCCCATCTCCAGGTCCGTCAGGTCAGCAGTGACAATCAGGATCCAGGCAGTGACACCTATTCCATTAAAGAGTCAAAAGCCCGCATCCCAATCCCTTTTTTCATGCAGGGCTTCAGGGAAACCAAGCCAAGGGCTTCAGGGTTTAGGGACCCCCGGAATTACCTGTGAGGCCTCCCACAAGAATAAGAGTCAGATTTCTCTCTGTTTCTGAGGTGAAATAGAGTTTCAAGGCTTAACCTGTTCCTTCCACTCCTTTTCAAATTCACAAACAGAGGCCTTAGTGACTGTACCCTGGTCAGGTTCATATGGGAACTTTATTACTTCCTTGACAAGTAGGGTAGGGTGGTGAGGCGAGGAGGAGGAGGAAGAGCGAGGGAAAGCTAGCAAAGCTTCTTCTCTGTGGGCAAGAGAACTGGGTTGCCACAGTGCTGTGAAAAACAGTTCCCTGGGGGCTTCACTTAGCACAGAACCTGGCATGACATAAACATCCCAATATCGTAGGGCGAAGGAAAGAATGAAACATTTTCCTCCATTCCTTCATTCACCTGTTTTTTGATCAGTGACACTGTGATGGATGCTGGGGAGGGAAGTAGTTAACCCCACCACTTTTCTTGCCTTTCTGAACTCATCAGGAAGGACAGTGATACAGGGCTAAGGCCATCACTCCAAAGATGGCATTTAGGCACCTTATCTGGAGGCTTCCTTTTTGATTATGCTTTTAGAGATATAGGTATACCTTAGCTAAGTTCTCATCCTGATCACAGCTAGCACGTAAAGTGGCTCATCTGGGCAGATAAAGTAGAAGTATTCTTTCCTCTGGCCTGCATCTCTGTGCCAGAGCACAGAGCTTAGTGAAGGTAATGTGGCCTGTGTTTCTGCTCCCACTTGCTCCTTCTGCTGGGAACCTTTAGATAGGGCTCTGTGCTGGCCCTTTAGGGTACCAGCATTCCACTGAAAGGGAGGAGTAGCTTGAGTGGCACTGAATGGTCTAGGATAAGAAGTCTGATCCTGGGATTGGAGGAGGGGAGGGGGCTGCCTGGCCTCGCTGGGATTTATTAACTGTATAACACAGCATCTATCCTCTAAAGGCATGTGGGGAGCCCGAAAAGCTATAATCAAGAACTATGTTTCTAGAAACCTGTCACTGCATAGTGCTTTGCTAGGGCTTGTTCACAATAGCCCTGAATGCTGGAGTCTGGGCTGCGCCCTAATACAGACACCCATTTACTTCTCAGTTGTCATTCAGACACTTATTCCCAACAGCACTTTGCTTTTTGAAGCATTGGGGTTGCAGTACACATTTCTCTCTTTGCAGCTCAGCTTCTGGGTAGTCAGCCTGCAAAGAAGCCAGCAGGCTGAATCATGAGGGTCACACGTATTTTCATAGCAGGAGTGTGATGTAATACACAGAGAGCAATGGCCTTGCTATAGAGCTGGTTATAGGCAGCTTTGAACCCATAGGGAATAATAAAAACTTATTTGTGCACAACACCTTGTAGTTTACCATATACTTTAAAATCCATGGTCATATGTACATTTTGCCAGTGGACAGTGATAGCACAGAGGCCCAAAGAAAAACCTCAAGATGAAGAAACATACTCAGATACATGTTCACACATTCAGTCACATTTGCACACTAAAACAATTACACTTCCATGTGTGTTCACATAACTCACACATGAATATAGTCTTAGATTCACATGTATGCCTGAACATACACACAATAACATGCTCACACACACATTTTCACTTGCAAGTGAACACATTCAAACATATGAACTTACACACATATTGAGACTCACATATGCTTACATGCTCACATCTTCCCTCACACATGTATATACTCACATATTCACTTAATTAACATATTAACATTTTAACATGCTCACACAAAAAATCATCATGAATCAACTCACAAAATGGAAAATATTCCCATAATTGCACAACTGACATTCATTCACACACACAGACGTTCTCAGGCACTCATGACCACAATAAGATATGACGTGCTCACAAATTAACTGACAAACCTATACACACTCACAGACATACACATACTTACATCACCTCAAGCTGTACATGATCACACTCCCACACATGAACTTCCTTATGCTTTTACATACCCATGAACATGCTCACACACACATCATTTACTCAGACATGAATGAATTTCACATATTTACTCACACAAATGTGCTTACAAATGTATTCACACAGACACATTCACTCACACACATTACATGCTCAAAACATCAACTGCAAACACTTTTATCTGCACATGCTTATGCTCACACAAATGAACATACTTATACATTGACTCACACATGAACTTAAACATGAACATAACAAGACACATGAACATGCTTATGCATTCTCTCACTCAAGCACACATTCCTACTTTGACTAATATTCATGCATAAACACACTCACACGAAGACATACTCATGTGTTTACTCACTCATGCACATGCTTGCATACTCACATACACACTCTTACATGCATCATTCACTCATACTCACATATGAAAACACTTACATATGGACATGCTGCCACATTCACTCAAAAACAAGAACGTACTCTTACACAATCACTCATGCATGAACAAGTTTACACTTGGAAACAATTTCACGTATTCACAAGACTACATGCTCATAAATACACATGTACACACATTAAAAGTTTCACACACACCAGTGCACACTAGCTCAGAAACATGAACATGATCACATATTCACACACAGATAGGATTATATTCATTCATACAGTCACACACACATGGACAAACTCACACACACAGACAAACTCATGTCTACTTATGTCCTCACACATTCACTCATACTTGCACATGAACACAGACATACATCATCACTCTTACACAAACACGTTCGTACAGTTATTAACACCCTCACACACACATGCTCCCACATCCACTCACACTTATATTTTAACATGCACATGCATGAACATGCTCATGCATTTATCCAGACATAAACATCTTTGCACATTCACTCATACACGAATATACTCATTTACATACACACATTCACTCATACTCACATATGAACACACACAAATATGGTTACACATTCATTCAGACACATAAGCATGTTCACACACAAATGTATGTACTCACACAATCACTTGCACACAGACATGAAAACATTCACATATACACACAATGAACCTGCTCACCAACTTACACATATAACCATTAACAGACTCACACATGAACACAATCAACATTCACACACGGACACTCATATGCACACAATCATTTTGGCACTTATGCGAATGAACATGCTTATACATTCACTCACAAATGAAGATGCTAACATGTATGCACATGCTCACAAATTGACACACATAAATGCACACATTCACTTAAGCACACAAGTAAACTCTTAACACTTTCACACATGTACAGGTTCATTCTCACACAGACATATTCACATACATGCACATAGTTAAAATTCATTCATATAAACATGCTCACAGATTTATTCTTACTCATAGACACACTCACATATACTCGCACAAAGACACACTTTCATTCAAACACACAAATATACTCAACATACTATGTATTCACTCATGCACTCAAATATGCCTCATATACACAATGTTACTCACACTTTAACTCATTTGCATGTACACACTCAGCCTGAAGATGCTCATACACTTATGCAATCAATCACACACAAAAAACATGGTCACACATTCACACATAGAATGTGAGTGAATTTGTAAGTGTGTGCAAATGACTATATGTGATTATATATATTCACACATATAGTCATTTGCCTAAATGCTTACATACACACACATATAGACAAATTCACCTACATGCTTACATACACAACCATGGTAACTACTCACTCACATGCATATTCACTAACATCAACATACTCAAAAATTTACTGGCACACAAAAAATGGTTAAATATATGCACACTCAAAAATTCTTTGACATTAAGAAATTCACTGACACAAATGAACATGTTCAAAAATTCATTCACACACAACACACAGACCCACACCCACATGCTTTCACATTTACTCATGAAACGTGCTTACACATTTACTCACATATATGAATATGATCATAAATTGACTCACGCAGAGGCACATTCATATGATCACATTCATGCTTATACATCCACTCGCACAAAAATGCTCATGTATTCACTCACATGCATATGCTTACAAATTCACTTACAGTCATGTATGATCATAAGTACACACTCACAATTCACTTACATATGCACATTAACATGTTCCCAAATGGTAACATGCTCACACATTCACTTGAACACAGATTTGCTCACACTCATCACAAAGTTCACATATTCAGTCACACACACACTCACATAAATTCACACATACTTCCTCAAATACAAAAATGCAGTCATACACTAACAAGTTCACACAAATGAACATGCTTACACATTCACTTACACACAAAAATGCTGACATCCACTCACACGATTATAAATTTATCCACAAATATGGACATATGAGCATTTACTTCATCATACAAATATACTCACATTAACATAGCCTCACACATGAACTGGCTCAGATGGACATGAGCATTTACTTAATCATACAAATATACTCACATTAATATAGTCTCACACATGAACTGGCTCAGATATTCACTCACACAAAGATGAGACAGACATTTACACACCCATACATTTACTCAACACATGCTCACAAATTTACTCACACTTTTTTTTTTTTTGAGACAGAGTCTCGTTCTGTCACCCAGGCTAGAGTGCAGTGATGCAATCTCGGCCCAATACAGTCTCCGTCTCCTGGGTTCAAGCGATTCTCCTGCCTCAGCCTCCCGAGTAGCTGGGATTACAGGTGCCTGCCACCACACCCGGCTAATTTTGTATTTTCAGTAGAAACAGGGTTTCGCCATGTTGGACAGGCTGGTCTCAAACACCTGACCGTGTGATTTGTCTGTCTTGGCTTCCCAAAGTGCTGGGATTACAGGAGTGAGCCACTGTGCCCGGCCATTTACTCATACTTATAGACACACTCACATATACTCACATACACACTGACATTCACCAAAACACAGGTATATTCATATTTACATACTCATATATATAACAATATTAATTCACTCACATACCCAAATATTTTCACATACATAAAATTACTTACACATTTGCTCACACACATCAGCACACTCACATGATCACTCAAACATGTTAGTATACTTGACTTTATCGTGCTCACACATTCACACACATACATAAACATGCTTACAAGTATACTTACATACATCGACCTCCTTACATAAATCATTTGTATAACTCACAATCCAGTAACACTCATACATTAACATGCTCATATATTACACATGTACTCAAAATTCACTGATAAATGCTTGCTTACTCACATGAAGATGTTCAGATTCCCTCAAACATAAAATATGCTCACATACATGCACATGCTCACACATTCACTGATTCACATAACACACATGTTCATATACTCACACAAACATATTCACAGATTTACTCACACGCATAGACATACTGACATTCACTTGCAGCCATACACTTACACATTCACTCACCCATGCAAACACACTTATGTATGTGTTCACTAAAATTTGCTCACTTATTCACTCACATTAACCTCACAAACTCACACATACTCATATGTGCTCACATTCAAATACTCACATATTTACTTACCCATACACATTAACACACTCACAAACAACATATATTACCTATTCTCAGCATACTCACATATTCTCACAAATGAATACGTTCTTACCATGAAACTCACACATTCACTCACACACACATTCATTCATTCACATATACTTACATGCCCATGCTTACACATTCACTTACACTGATATATTCATATTCAACAAGCTCACACAAGCACATTTGCTTATTCATTCACACACATGAATATGCTAACATCCATGCCCATGATTATGAATTGACTCACAACACATACACACTCACACTCTTGCACATATGCTACAAATTCTCTCAAATGTACTCATGCTTAAAAATATCACACAAATAAAACATTTACAAATTTCCTGACACATACATGCTAATATCCACATTTGGTCACACATTCACTCATACATGGGAACATGCACAAATAATTACACAACTATACTCAAATTAACACACTCATACTTGAACAAACTCACATATTCACTCTCCAACATGGGCATTGTTATATAAATTAGCCAAAGAAGGCCTCTACATTACTGGCCCTTTTTTGTTTACCTCTTCAAAGCAGGCTAGGATCCATTAGCTTGAAAGCCAGCTGGCACAAAACTCAAAATTTACACATTCTGTTATTTTAAAAATAGCCCAAATAAGAAGAATTGTAGCCATTGGAGAGCCTGCCTGTTTTGCATACTCCACAAAACAGCACCCAGCATCTGCTATCCATAGCTAAGATAAAGCCTATAGCTATAAGAGACCCCCCAAGTCACCTCTGTTCTTTGGCACTGTCTGACCCAGAGACTCTGTCATCATGCTGCTGAGTGACATCACCTAGACACACAGGTCCCCTCACTGATTCCACTCTTTCCGGGAAATTATCTTGCCCTCTTCCATACCCTCTTCTGGGTGGTACCTCTGGAAGGTCTTCTGTTGTGAGGGTTGTCTCTCTCATGCAAACCTGTGAAAGTGTCATCCAAATAAAGCTTGCTGTGTGCTAATGCCAAATTTTGGTCATATCTTTTTCCCTGATCAGCCCCTAAATTCCTCGAACTCACTACAAGTGGTTATGAGGGAAAGGAAGAATTTTGGTGATGATCAGGAAATCAATATAGGGTCCACCTAGTTAGTAGTAAAATCAATTGACAAAATTATTTCAGACAGTCTTTAAGTAGTTCAGACTCAAAATTTGGAAGGCCTCCAGTTTGGCATGGCTTTACTCTGTGCTATATTATACTCTGTATTTGTTATGGCCCCCCTACCCCAGGCCTTATTAGCCTAACCAAGCACCAGCACCCGCATTTGAGCAAACCCATGACATTGCAATGGAGTTTGGGGGTCAAAAGCACTGAGCTCCCTGAGGAAGGAGGTCTGCCTGCCCACTTGGGTCCCTCACTGGGCAGGTGCTGGAGATTTTAGGACCTATGGGCCCGAATAGAAAAAGGGGAGGAGTGCATACCTGTAGACCAAAGGTAGGTTACCCTTGATTTGGGGTACTCTAAGACGAGAGGACATCTTTGTCCCTGGGGACTGTTATGACAGAGATGTCAGGCCTAGGCTGCTCTCTTAAGCACAACTGGGGGAGACACCTTCATAAACAGCAAGCATGACTCTACTGCTGTTTGATTTGTATCTGTTATTGCAGAAGGCATTATTCTAGTTCCTCTTCCGCAGGAAATCGAGACCTAAATCCTTGGACTGAGCTGGCTAAAGCATTACTTGTAGTGACTAAATACAAGGATGTTTATATTCCTGCCCCTCACAGAACTCTGAGGGAAGTGGCTGTCCTACTGAACAGGTGCTCCAAACCACAGGAAGAATGCTAGGCCTTACTCATGGCAGCTTTTCACTAGGACACTGCTGGGAAGGAGGTAGGTGCCCAAACTCCCGAGGGAGACAAGACAGATGGGAGGATCCTGGAGAAGAGGATCGATGTCCTCTAGAAGAAAAAGCAGCACAGTACCACCATGATACTGATGAGGATAATTTACCTTCTGCTTTCTAGGTAAGCACTCACAGAGTGATAAAGACAGAGAAGACAAAAGGGGAGAGTCAAGGAAGTGAGGCCGTTTTTTGGTTAGAGGAGGAAACACATCCTCTCTCTTGTGCTGAGATCCAGTCTCTCCTTAAGGACCTAGCCCAAGAACCAAATGAAAAAAAAAAGGGTTGCATGGCTATATAGAACACATATGCTGGGAGCAAACTCCACCTAATGGGAGCTGAAATTAAACAACTGACTACCATCATATGGTATGGAAAATGATGTCTCTACTACAAGATCCTACACAATTAGTGGGGAAGGTAGGAATAATCTCAGAGGAGGCATTGGACTCAAGTCTATATATACCTTGTTGATGTGGACCTTTATGGCTCGAGAGGATTCCCACCCTACATTAGGCCTCCTAACAGCCCTGGGCAGACTGTCAGTGGAAAACATTCACCTCCTGTTAGCTGGGGATGTTGAAATGGGCTTATCAGGCAACAGATGGCATGCAGCATAGTGACTTGGCAAGTCTGGAGGAGGCTGAATTGAATCTTGAATCCACCCAATTGTTTCTCAGGGGGGCTTCTGACAAGTGTAAGTCCACATTATTGGCAATGATGGCTAATGCTAAAACAATTCAAGAGGACACAGCTGCCCTGGATTTAATAGAAATGCATGAAAGACAACCAGATCAAGTGTTGCCTATTAATTCTACAAAAAATATCCCACCTGGCCAAAACCAAAATTACTATTAAATAAGAGGCTGCCCCTTTCTTAGGCCAAACAAACCACCTATAGCCGGGACCCCTGCTTAAGCATGAACCCTTAGATAAATAAGAGAGATTATATCGGACCCAAAGGAAAAAGGGGTTCCCAAATTATATGATCTCTGGTAAATCTATGGAGTAATTACAATACTTACTAGGGTTAGATTACCGTCTGGGAGGGCTTTTCCTTCAGAGACAGCCCTATCTTCCACACCTGCTCTTGATCTCTGCCAGTGGCAGGGATCCACACATATGTAGGGATCCAGTAGGCTTGAAGTAAGCACCTTTTGACAGACAAGCACCCTTTTACAACATTAACTGCAGTTTGAGCTCCAAAAAATAAATACCGGCTGGATCTGATAAATACAAGTGCCCAAATATCTCGAATCCCAGGAATCACTCATGCTTTAAAGGAATCCACTCCCATCCCCAGGAGGTGAACAGTTTGGGAGGAGGATTAATTAAAGGAATAATTACCTGCTTAACTGTAAAAATTCGTTCAATTTTGCTAACAAATTATTCTGTCCTGGTTGTTCTCCCTGGGAACATCCCTTTTTCCATTATTGGAATGAATCTCCTCAGTTAGCAGATAACATGGAATGAGCCTAAGGCTTTTATGTTACTGGTGGGCTCCAGCCAGTGGCAGCCAGTTTATCATTCTTTATGGTGCAGGAGGCAAATATACCATAGTACTGGCTAAGGCAGAGCACTGAGGAATTACGACCTATCGTAGCTGACTTAGTTAAAAATGGGGTACTGATTCCCACCTTTCAATTCTCCAGCATGGTCTGTGCCACTACTAATGAGTGGAGGCTAACTATAGACTAAAGAGAGTTAAACAAGTCTGTTCCCTCTATTAGAGCGTCTCTACCAGATATCATAATCTTAATGAATCACATTAAAATTAGCATAGGTAAATGGTTCAGTTATAGACTTAGTTAATGTGTTCCAGCCAGTGAAAATTTCATAGGAAAGTCAACCACGAATCGCCTTCACCTCTGTGGATCAACAATAAACCTTTTCCCAGTGGCCTATGGGGTACTTAAATTGTACATGGAATTTTCATACAGCATCTAGACACCTGTCCTAAATGGTCCCCAGAAACTAGGCCTTGGCATTATATTGGTGACATCCTCCTCACAGGACCTAATAATCTGTCTAAAGTCAATCACAACAGTGAGTAAACACCTCACTAAGGGGATGGGCAATTGTCCCACATAAGGTACAGGCTCTTCGTAGTCCGTTAAATTTGGGAGCTACATTGAAAATTCAGAAGAATGAACTGTTCCCAATTCAGTAAAAAACAAACTCTTAGTGCTCCAACCTCTGACATCAGTAAAGGAGGTCCAGCATTCGGTAAAGATATTTGGATTCTGGTGCCAACACATTCCTCAACTGTGTTTTCTCGCCTCCATCTCTGGAGTCACCCATAATTCTTCCATTTTTTAGTGGGGACTTACACAACAACATACACTACATAAACTAAAGGACACCATCACTTTAAGTCTCCCAATAATGTACAGAGAGCAGGATTTAAAATTAGTTCTGCCATCCCAAATTTACTTCCAGGAGCCTCTGGACCAAATGGATGGATAAAGGCCTTACCCATGAGTTTTTGGTGTAAGCAGCTCCCAGACTCAGCCCAAAGGTTTTTGCTGCTAGAGAGGCAACCCCTGGAGATGTACTGGGCAGTTATTGAAACTGAAGCCCTTACTGGGGCAGAGCCAGTTACCCCATGGACCAAGATTCCTATCATGCCCTGGGTCATGGATAAAGTTCCTCATAAATTAGATTGACAACAGAGGCCTCTTTATTAAAATGGAAATGGTATCTACTGGGTTGAGTTAAACCCAGCCCTACTGGAGTGTCACAACTTCATGAGGAAATAGCCACATACCCTGGCACTGAGGTTACTTTGGCAAAACATCCAGAAATGCCTCTACCTCTTACTCAATGGGGACTGGAAGGAGGATGGACATCACTCTCAAAAAAGAATAGTAATAGTCTTTCTACTTATGGAGTCAGTACAGGGTATGAAGGAGCTAAAAATGGACAGCCTCAGACCATCATTTCTATTCAAACACTCCAGTTTTGTGGAGGGTGGACCAAAGGGCTCAATGAGATGAGCTGTGGGCAATATTTGTAGCAATCGAGCATGTCCTTAATAATTTTTATAAGATTCATACTTTTACTGACTCCTGGTTTGTGGCTAATTACTTAGCTGAGGCTTTGGCAAAATCAGTGTTAAAAAATCAGGGTAAAGAGATGTGGGAAAAAATTCACCACACTGGCTCCTGCTCCACCCATCTTGGTGCACTATACCTCAATTTGTACCAAGCAAGGCAAAGAGGAGGCATGATACACAATGCCAAAGCCAACAAAATAGCCAAAGCCAACAAAATAACCAAACCACAAAGGTAGACTAGTCTCTTAAAGGAGGGGGAGTCTCTGGAACTTAGGGATGAGCTATCTCACACCTTCTATTGGTAGGCACATCAGGGAATTCGGGCATTGTTGGGTTAAGAAAGCGGATTGTTACTAGAGGAGTCAACCTGGCAGAGAGATGTGTACATAAAACTTTTAATATTAGAAACCGTATCACATTGACAGAAATCTAGACACTGGGCCTATTTCATGGAAGGACAAATTTACAGAAAAGGACCACATGACAACTGGCAAATTGATTTCATTGGGCTTCTCCCTGCTGTGACTGGAGCCATTAAAATATGCCTTAACAATGGTGAATACCTACACAGGCCTTCTATTTATTTACCCATGCAAGACACCAACCTCTGCTAGTGTTATTGAGGGATTCACAAAACAGCTTTCACAGCCTTTGGGAGTGTTACAAGTTATGTTATCAGATCAAGGCTCCCCCCACAAAGCACAAAACAAACACAACAATGGGCATTACAAGATAACATTGTTTGGGTTTTTTACCTACCCTATTATTCTATAGCAGGCATCATAGAAATATATAATAGTCTTTTTTAAACCAGAGCTATTGAGAGTTCTTAGAGGACAGTGGTCTCTGAAGTGATCAAAAACATTGCCCATAGTCCTGATTAGCATGTACCTATGTATGGCATAACAATACCATATGTAAATTCATAAATGATAAGACTACCAACAGAGATGTTGTGACATCTGTTTTGTCTGAAATTAAGATTTTCCCACTTTCTCGGTAGATTTTTCTCCATCCCTTTATTTTGAGCCTATGAGTGTCATTGCATGTGAGATAGGTCACTTAAAGACAGCCTACCATCATGTCTTGATTCTTTATGCAACTTGCCACCCCGTGCCTTTTAATTGGGGCATTTGTCCCATTTACATTTAAGGTTAATGTTGAAATGTATGGATTTGATCCTGTCATCATGATGTTAGCTGGTTATTATGCAGACTTGTTTACGTGGTTGTTTTATAGTGTCATTGGTCAGTATATTTCAGTGTTTTCATAGTGGCTGATAATGGTCTTTCCTTCCCATATTTAGTGCTTCCTTCAGGAGCTCTTAAAAGGCAGGTCTGGTGATAACAAATTCCCTCAGCCCTTGTTTGTCTGAAAAAGAATCTTATTTCTCCTTTGCTTATGAAGCTTTGTTTGGCCAGATATGAAATTTTTGTTTGGAATTTCTTTTCTTTAAGAATGTTGAATATTGGCCCTCAATCTCTTCTGACTTGTAGGGTTTCTGCTGAGAGGTCCACTGTTAGTCTGATGGGCTTCCCTTTGTAGGTGACCTGACCTTTCTCTCTAGCTACTTTTAACATTTTTTCTTTCATTTCGATCTTGGAGAATCTGACGATTATGTGTCTTGGGGATGAACTTCTTGTGAACTATTTGTGGGTGTTGTCTGCATTTCCTGAATTTGAATGTTGGCCTCCATAGCTAGGTTGGGAAAATTTCATGGGTTACTCCTTGCCAGTTCAACTCATCCATTTCCCTGGAAGTCACTGGGGGCCAAGAACAAGCTCCAGTGTGTGGTAGCCCCACGCAGGGTTTCCAGATTCTTCCCCTTTCAGCCTAGCTTCTTTGTCTTCCCTTCATCCACTCTCAGTGCCTTCCCCTGGAAGATCTGTTAGGAGTGTGCCAGTTGTCCCAGACCCTTGGTGGCAGCTGTTCCACCTGGCTGCATCTAGTCCAAGATTCCTCTTGTCTAACCCTGAAAAATACTACTTGCACTTGGGTTTTACACAACTTTTCAGATATTTATTCAGCAGCTGAACTCTCAAGTACTTTCCTTCACAAACTGTACAACTCTCCAATGCTGCAAACAGGCTCACATACGTGCACTCTCTCTCACGTTTACTCACAAACCTTGCTCACACACTCACATGATTATGCTCACATTTACTCTCACACACAAATATGCTCATATATTCACTCACACATGAGCTAACTCACAAACTTATTTCCACACATACTCATGTTCACATGCACACACTCATTCACTTATGCATGCATATTAATACACTCACAGAAACATGCTCACATATCCACCAAACATGCTTATGTATAGCAAGAAGCTCACACATTCATACATTCACATGCACACCCTCATCACCCCTCACACAAATACACTCACACAAATGACCATGATTACACATGAACTTACACAAATATGCTAACATTGATGCACACGGTCATAAATTTTGCTTATAAACATGAACACTCAGGCTGGGCATGGTGGCTCATGCCTGTAATCTCAGCACTTTGGGAGGCCAAGGCGGGTGGATCACCTGAGGTCAGGAGTTCAAGACCAGCCTGACTAACATGGAGAAACCCCATCTCTACTAAAAATACAAAATTAGCCGGTCGTGGTGGCTCATGCTTGTAATCCCAGCTAATTGGGAGGTTGAGGCAGGGGAATCCCTTGAACCCAGGAGGTGGAGGTTGCAGTGAGCCGAGATCGTGCCATTGCACTCCAGTCTGGGCAACAAGAGTGAAACTCCATCAAAAATAAAAACAAAAACAAAACAAAACAAAAAAACAAGAACATACAAGCATTTACCTGATCACACAAATGTAATAAACACTGACATATGAACTAGCTTGTATTTTCACTCATATACAGGGCGATGCTCAAATTCACTGATACCAACATGCTTACACTCATGGACACACATATTTACTCACACACATGATCACAAATTCACAGAAACATAAGTATACTTGATATTGTTTGGATATTTGTCCCTGCCCAAACCTCATGTTGAAATGTAGTCCCCAATTCTGGAGATAGGGTGTGGTGGGAGGTGTTTGGGTCATGGAGGTGGATACCTCCATGGAACCCCATAGGTTGGTGCTGTTCTCACCATAGTGAGTGAGTTCTTATAAGATCTGGTCATTTAAAAGTGTGTGACACCTCCTGTCTTCTCTCTTGTTCCTGCTTTGACCATGTGACATGTCTGCTCCCACTTCACCTTCTGCCATGAGTAAAAGCTTCCCGAGGCTGGCCCAGAAGCCAAGCAAATGTTGGCATCACACTTTCTGTAAAGCCTGAAAAACCATGAGCCCATTAAGCCTCTTTATAGATTACCCACCCGCAGGTATTTCTTTATAGCAATGCAAGAATGGTGTAATACAATAATGAAATGTACATGCTAAATATGATAATGCTAAATACATATATGAAAATGCTAAATCACTCACATGCCAAGTATGCTCATATACATGAAGTCACTCACACACATTCTGTGGCACACATCAACACACCCACAATTTTTCACACACTCACATTTATGATCACATAATTTTCATACACACATTCGCTCTCCCATTAACATACTCACATATACAAACATGTTCACTATTCACTCACACATGTACTAACACATATGAAAATGCTAAAGAATTCACTCAGACATAAACAGGCTCATACACATGCACATGCTCACACATTCACTGACACACATGAACATTCTCACAATTTTATTCACACATAACACTCATATTTGCTTCTGTGCACATACTCATATTCACTTATACACACACATTAACCTGCTCATAGAAACATATTCATGTGTTTATTTACACATGCATTTACTCATATATTATCATGCTATTACATGTGTTTGATCACCCATTAACTCACACATGAACATCTTTGCACATCTACTCACACAGGCACACTTAATTCCTCACATACATGAATACGCACATACATTCACCCACATATTGACACTCTCAAATAAGGACATGCTAACACATTTACTCACTCTTAACATTACACAAATTTGCTCACTCACATAGATACACTCACATGCTGGTGCTCACATTCACATAGTCATACATTAGCACACACATATGAACTTGCTCACACATACAATTATACTCACATATACAAACATACTCATTCACTCACTGGAGAACCTGATCCTACACATGAATGTGCTCACACATTCACTCACAGAAATAACCTTCACATATTACACACTCACACTTTTACTTTCACACAGTAAGTTCACTCATACAGTCAAACATACTCAAAAACTAACTCCCTCACAGACACAATATGTTCATATGTTCACTTGTAGTGCGAACATGCTTATACACACATGCATACTCAGTGATGCTCATATAAGAGATGCTCACACATTTATTCACTTAACCAAACTGGTTCCCAAATTAGCTCATTCACATGAACATGGTTACAATTTCACTCATACAGAAAACACTCATATATGGTCACATGTACACACTTACTGCATCACACAGGCACATAAACACACATAAACAGGGGCATGCTCACACATTCACTTGCAAACACACATACATATACTTGCAAACACACACACACACACATATATACTCACAGAAATATAGTCTTCCATTAAGAAGCCCTCACAAATGAACCCACTTTCACATACATTCACACAAAAAAAAATGCTCAAACAGCTATTCACTCACACAAGTTGGATTATAGATCCCCTAATTCACGTGAAAATTCTCAAAAATTTACTCAAAGACATACTTATATATGCTCACATGCACATATAATTCATTCACACATGCAAATTAACACACAAACAGGGACACACACATTCACTTGCAAATAAACATTCACACTCATCACACACATGGATGCACACATATACACACAAGTACATGGTCATGTTTTCACTCACAACTTTACTCACACATTGACAACCTCACACAAACATGAATACTTTTACATCCTTATACACGTTTATACATGAACATTCAGTTAAGCACACAAATATGCCCACACTAACGCATTCATACATGAACAGTCTCACACATGGACATGCCCACATACGTACATATACTCATGCATTACTCACCTAATCATGCTCAGAAGTTTACTCACACTGGTGGATACATTCACACTCTCACACACACATGCTCATTTATTCACTCAAATATACTCATCAACATGGTTACATACATGAAATGCTCACACATTCACTCACCCATTTATGCTCAAAGTTATTCAAACATTCACTCACACATATCAACACTGAAACATTTACTCACATGCAAGGACATACTTGAACTTGTGCTCACACATAAACTCACATATTACTTATCAAACACAAACGTTTTAAAATTCACACACATAGACACCCTCACATATAATAATTTACACATATTTACACATCCACACACAGATATACATCAATATACTAAATATAAAACCTAGTTTTCTATTTGCACGAATACGTATGTGTATTCAAATACATAAATTCAAGAATTTACTCAGAGATTTATTTATACATGCACACACAGATTCAATCACTCACATTAACACAGTTCACTCACTCAAAAGAGCATAGTGATAAATTAACTCAGTCACACTCACATACATGTCTACAATCTCACACATTCTTTCATTCACACAAACATGGGCCAGGCGTGGTGGCTCATGCCTATAATCCCAGCACTTTGGGAGGCCGAGGTGGCTGGATCACTTGAGGTCAGGAGTTCAAGACCAGCCTGGCCAACACGGTGAAACCTCATCTCTACTAAAAATACAAAAATTAGTGGGGCGTGGTGGCAGGCACCTGTAATCACAGCAACTTGGGAGGCTGAGGCTGGAGAATTGCTTGAATCCAGGAGGCAGAGGTTGCAGTGAGCTGGGAGATTGCGCCACTGCACTCCAGCCTGGGCGACAGAGTGAGACTTTGTCTCAAAACAAACAAACAACAACAATAAAGAACAAAAAACAAACAAACAAACATGCTTATTCACTCACTCACATGAATGTGCTCACAAAATCACACACACCAGACAGCATCATTCACACTTATATGTACATACTCACACATTTGGTTACCCAAAATAATATGACCACAAAAGGAATATTTTCAGGTATTCACTGCCCGTGAATATGCTCATGCTTACATAAAAGGTCACACATTCACTTACATAAATACACTCACACATTAAAGTTTACAAATCGACTTGCTTTGCTCATGACATGCTCATATATTCACTAACATATAGACACACACCTTCATGTGCACACATTCACACAAACTTGCTCACACTTTCATTCTTTCACATGGACATAACTACAAACTTACACACAGGACCCACTCATATATGTTCACGTTTACTCGCTGATACTTTCCTTCACACATGTATGTAAACATAAACAGGGACATGCTAACACATTCAATCACACACATGTTTATAAAATTAAATCACATTTATAATATATAGATACCTTTACATACAATTATTTACAACCACATGCCTAATCATATTCCTGTAATTATATATTCACATATACATTCTCATTATTTAGTTACACACACTTATGCTCACATGTGAACGTGCTCACAAATACACTAAAACACAAATTTGTGCTGTCATATATAGATATGCTCACACATTCAGTAACATGATCATGCTAAATTTTCACACATATAGAACACTCACATACACTATCTCCAAGACATACACTCATGCACATGAACATGCTCACAAGTTCATTCATATGTAAGACACACTTGTATATCTCACCTGAACACTTTTACGCATCTCTTCACTCATGCATTAGCACACATAAAAACAGGGACCTGCTCACACACTAACTGATTCACATGTGTATTCTCACAAATTCATACCTATAGCGACACAATTATATATGCTATGTGCTCACACTCACCCATACAATTAAACAGGCACATTAACACATTCATGAATAGTAATCTGTTTACCTATCACTCTCACACAAAAGTGCTCACACTCACAATGATCTCATTCACTCAGAGATACACTTCACACTCACATTTAACTCACACAATATACTCACACATTAAAAAGCTCACACAACTGAATATGACACACATTCACTTATTAACACAAACATGCTAGCACCTATGTACATGCTCACAAATTCACAGTACACTTTAACACATCCATTGACTTCAACACTCAAATATTGTTACACTAGCACAATCTAAGATATTACAAATTCACATATTTACTCTCACATGCTTACATATATATGCTTACATGCTTACATATACATGCTTACATATATGCACATGCTCATTCACTCATATTAACATGTTTAATATTCACTCAATCAAACGAACTTAAAAAATTACACATAGACACATGCATACATTCACACTTACATGATCACACAGTCATTTATTTACACAAATATGCTCATACTTTCACACACTTATGTGAGCATGATCACACACTCACTCATATAAACATGCTCACAAATGTACTAAAATAAATAGACATATTGGATACACTCACACACACCAATAAATTAACATCATACAATCCTTCTCATTCATTTAATCACATAACACATGCACAATTTCACTTACACGGACACACACATTCGCAGTTTCATGCTCACACACAGTCACTTATTTACATAAATGTGCTCATACTTTCACACACTTATGTGTGCATGATCACATATTCACTCATATAAACATGCTCACAAATGTACTCAAATACATAGATGCATTAGATACACTCACATGCACACACCAATAAATTAACCACATACAATCATGCTCATTCAATCACATAGCATTTGCACAAATTCACTTACACAGGGACTCAAACAGATGTACTCAGATGCTCCCACTTTCACTTTCACATGGACATTAACACTGTCATAATCAGGAACATGCACACATGGGCACACACAAACATGCTGACAGCCACATGACACACATTCCCTTGCAGAAAAAAAACACACACATAACCTCACTCACATTTCACTCACAGAAATATACTCACATGGTAATACAAGTATGCTCACAGGTGATAAGCTCACAACAATAACCTGATAAGCATTCAGTCACTCACACGACCATGCTAACATCCATGCTCTTGGTCACAAATTCAAGCATATTAATTGAACACACAAAACTGTTAATTTCAACACTCAAATATCATCACACTCACCTCTCACATGTATAAGTTCATATATTCACTGTCAAATATGCCTACTCACATATATTCACATGCTCACACATTCACTGACACAAACATATTCACACCTCACTCATTCACTTGAGCATTATCACACATTCACTGACATATATGCTTAATCAGAAAATGATGCACACCAGAACCACTCATTAGGTTTATATACACATAATCACACATTCACTTACACTTGTAAAATATCATTGACATAGAGGAACTTGCTCCTATGTTCACTGGCACGTGAACATTGTCACACTCACCAAGAAGCTCACAAATTCACTCAAAACATGTAAAACACTTACATTTACTGACACACATGTCCTCACACATTCCTTTACATAACTAAGTCTATATCAACATAAACACATATATGTAACAAGATCACACCAAAGACCACTTACACACTCACTACTCACAAACATGCAAACATTCACATGCTTACAAATTTAGTCATACAGATGAGGGCAGACAAATATTTAACGAAATATGAATTCACGTACGAATACTTTCACCCATGAATAGTCCCACACATATACTCTCATACATATTTATGCTCACATACATACAAAATATCATGCATTCACTCATTCACTTACTCACCAAAAAAGCTCACTCACTGAATCACACAAATATGAATTTCAAAAATTTCACTCACATACCTACATACAGTCAAATATACTCACAAAACATTGACATACTCCTTCACACAGATATGCTTAAATGATTTCTCAATCACATAAACATGCTTACAAAATTTATTCATATAGGGACTCAAATATATATCCTGATGTGCTCCCCCATACCTTTTCATCTATACATGCACATTAACCTTCTTAGAATAAGGAACATGTCCACATATACACTTGCACATGGACATGCCCACATCCACCATAAAGCTGAAACATGCAGTCACACACAGATATAATCACATGAACTTTAACTCATATGGTTACCTTACCCTCACACAAGAATTCCCAAGCTGAGTGAGGGCAAGATGGCCAACTAGATGCAGCCAGGTGGAACAGCTCTCACCGTGGAACCTAGAAGACTGGTGTGCTCCTAACAGATCTTCAGAGAGAAGGCAACAACAGTGGACAGAGGGAAGACACAAAAGCTGGGGTGAAGGGGGAGAAAGTTGGGAATCCTGCACGGGGCTACTGCACATCAGGACTTGTTCTTGGCCCCCAGTGGCTCCAGGGGAATGGATGAGTTGAACTGGCAAAGAGAAACCCACTCTTGCCATGGACCTCTGGAACCCTGGCAGGAGGAGACCCCTCGACCACCACAGACACTTGAGTTGGAAGGGAAAGCTGCTTAGAGAAGTGGTAGGGGCAGCAAGCCAGCTGATGTGGAGCCCAGAGTGTTTGGTGCGGGAGCATCTGAAGTGGAGAACCACTGTCTAAGTGGAGAACCACTGTCTGAGTGGAGCCAGGGACAGTCATTCCCCTAGGCTTGACTTGCTCCCACAGGAGACTTTAGGCCAAGGGGAACTGTCAAACTTGAACTCTGCAGGGCAGTCTTGCTCCTCAGACAGGGCTAGTCTGACCTGAGCACCCCTTGGTCTCCTGGCCTCTCCTAGGGGCCCAAGCTGTCCATGCCTGCTTGCGGGGCAGTCTTGGGTGCCCTGGGGGCCCACACCATAGCTTCTGCACTGGCAGACTGTGCCTGCCTGGTGGAGAGCTCCAGCAGGCTGGTTCCAATGGCCACACACCAGTCTGCATGCTCCCTCCTTATACTGCAGTTTCCCCCAGGCCCACGGCAACTCCCCACATTGCTTTGCTGATGTCTGTCTGCACAGACGAGTTTTGCTTTCCTTGCCCTGCCAGCACACAGGAGTCTAGTTCACCCCCACTCCCTTCCCCGGCCACCATTGTAGATGGAATCTTGGTGGGCATAGAGAGGGCCAGCATCATCCCCATCAGCTCCCCATCCTTGTGCTAACACTAAGCAGAGAACAGCAGATCCTTCCCCACCCTGAGTGAACACTCCTGCTTGTGGGGCACAGAGAAGGCACCCAAACCTGTGCCCCCTAGCACCCTGCCCCTGAGCCAACACCACCTTCAGCACAACCACACACCCCACCAGCTGCATTGCCTTCTCCACTGTGGTGAGCACCCTCAGTGGTGGGTACCCTGGCACTTGCTAGCAATCTGCCACAGCTGCTGCTATGAGAACGGATCCTGCTATTACCACACTATTAAACATTTTGGCTAACACCACCCATCTGAATGTAGTGACCACAGTCCAGGAACACCTCGGCCATCCTAGTGCAGTAGCTTCCTAACCTTAAGGAGCCAGAGAACAAGGTCGAGGCCCAACACAAGTCCCCCAGAATTAGAGCATGTAGTTTAGGAGTTGGTGGCTGAATGTTGGCCCCCTGAAATATTCCAGAAATGTTGCCAGTTGGCTAAATCCACCTTATACCACAATCAAACCCTCAAAGTCATCAAACAGGATAAAAGAAAAAAAATCCAAAGATCAGAAACTTCAAAGACTGAAGGTAGACAAGCCCATAAATATGAAAAAAGAATCAGCACAAGAACTCTGACAATTCAAAAAGCCAGAATGCCTTCTTTTTTTCCAAACGACCACATAAAACTCTCAAGCACAAGTTCTGAAGTGGGCTGAAATTACAGAAATAGAATTCAGAATATGGATAGGAATAAAGATTATTGAGATGCAGGAGAACATTGAAACCCAATACAAGAAAGCTAAGAATCATGAAAAAAAACAATGCAGGAGCTAACAGACAAAATAGCCAGTATAGAAAAGAAGATAACCAACCTGATAGAGCTGAAAAACATACCACAGGACTCTCATAATGCCATTGCAAGTATTAATAGTAGAATAGACCAAGCTGAGGAAAGAATCTCAGAGCTTGAAGACTAGTTTACTGAAATAAGACAGTCAGACAAGAATAGAGAAAAAAGAATGAAAACAAACAAACAAACAAAACCTCTGTGAAACATGGGAATACATAAAGAGACAAAATCTATGACTCATTTTTGTCCCTGAAAGAGGTGGGGAGGATGAAACTAACTTGGAAAACATATTTCAGGATATCAAGCAGGAGAACCTTCCTAACCTAACTAGAGTGGCCAACATCCAAATTCTGGAAATTCTGAGAGCCCCCACAAAACATTTCCCAAGCAGATCTTCCCCAAGATATATAATCATCAGATTTTCCAAGGTTGAAATGAAAAAAAAAATGTTACGGGCAGCTAGAGAAAAAGGACAAGTCACCTACAAAGAGAAGCCCATCAGACTAACAGCAGACATCTCAGCTGAAATCCTACAAGCCAGAAGAGATTGGGGGCTGAAATCCAATGTTCTTAAAGAAAAGAAATTTCAAACAAGAATTTCATATGTGGCTAAACTAAGCCTTATAAATGAAGGAGAAATAAGATTATTTTCATACAAGCAAATGCTGAGGTAATTTGTTATTACCAGACCTACTTTACAAGAGCTCCAGAAGGAAGCACTAAATATGGAAAGGAAAGATCATTACCAGCCACTACAGAAACACACTGAAATACGCAGACCAGTGACACTATAAAGCAACCACATAAAAAAGTGTGGAAGATAACCAGCTAACATCATGATGACAGGATCAAATCCACACATTTCAATAGTAACCTTGAAGGTAAGCAGGATAAATGTTCCAATTAAAAGGCATACAGCAGCAAGCTGGATAAAGAACCAAGACCTGTTGGTATGCTGTCTTCAAAGGATCCATCTCACATGCTATGACACACATAGGCTCAAAATAAAGGGATGGAGAAAAATCTAGGAAGCAAGTGGGAAACAGAAAAAAAACAGGGTTGCAATGCTAGTAAAAAACAAAACAGACTTTAAACCAGCAAAGATAAAAAAAAAAAGACAAAGAAGGGCATTACATAATGGCAAAGAATTCAATTCAATGAGAAGAGTTAACTATCCTAAATATATAAATGCACCCAACACAGGAGCACCCACACTCATAAAGCAAGTTCTTAGAGACTTTGAAAGAGACTTAGACTCCCACACAATAGTAGTGGGAGACTTTGACAGCCCACTGACGATATTAGACAGATCATTGAGACAGAAAATTAAGAAAACTATTCAGACATAAACTCTGCACTGGATTAAGTGGACCCGATAGACATCTGCAGAACTCTTCACCCAAAAGCAAAAGTATATCCATTCTGCTCATCGCCACATGGCACATACTCTAAAATCAATCACATAATCAGACATAAAACAATCCTCAGCAAATGTAAAAGAACTGAAATCATAACAAACAGTCTTTTGTACCAGAGCCCAATCAAATTAGAAATCAATACTAAGAAATTCACTGAAAACCATACAATTACATGGAAATTAAATAACCTGTTCCTGAATGACTTTTGGGTAAATAATGAAATTAAGGTAGAAATCAAGAAGTTCTTTGAAACTAATGAGAACAAAGATACAACATACCAGAATCTCTGAGACACAATTAAGGCAGTGTTAAGAGGGAAATTTATAGAACTAAATGCCCACCTCAAAAAGTTAGAAAGGTCTTAAATTAACAACCTAACACCACAACTAAAAGAACTAGAGAATCAAGAGCAAACCAACCACAAAGCTACCAGAAGACAAGAAATAATCAAAATCAGAGCTGAACTGAAGGAGATTGAAATGAAAAAAAGAAAAAAACTATTCAAAAGATCAATGAATTCAGGAGCTAGTTTTTTGAAAAAAATAATAAAATGATGCTAGCTAGACAAATAAAGGAGAAAGAGAGAAGATTCAAATAAACACAATGGGAAATGACAAGTGGGGTGTTACCACTTAACCCACAGAAATACAAACAACCATCAGAGAATATTATAAATATCACTGTGCACATAAACTAGAAAATCAAAAAGAAATTGATAAACTCCTGGACACATACACCCTTCCAAGACTAAAAAAGGAAGAAATGTAATGACTGAATAGACCAATAATGAGCTCTGTAAAATTGAATCAGTAATAGTCTACCAACCAAAAAAAGCCCAGGACCAGATGGATTCACAGCTGAATTCTATCAGATGTACAAAGATGAGCTGTTACCCTTCCTGCTGAAACTATTTCAAAAAATTTGAGGAGGAGGGACTCCTCCTAAATCATTCTATGAGGCTGGCATCATTCTAATACCAAAACCTGGCAGAGACACAACAAAAAATAAAAATTCCTGCCAACGTCCTTAATGAATATCAATGCAAAAATCCTCAAGAAAATACTGGCAAACCGAATCCAGCAGTACATTAAAAAGCTTACCCTCCACTATCAAGTAGGCTTTATGCCTCAGATACAAAGTTGGTTCAACATAAGCAAGCTAATCAATGTGATTCATCACCTAAACAGAACTAAAGACAAAAGCCACATGATTATCTCAATAGATAAAAGGCTTTCAATAAAATTCAATACCCCTTCATGTTAAAAAGTCTCAATAACCTAGGTATTGAGGGAACATACTTTAAAATAATAAAAGCCATCTATGACAATTCTACAATCAATTTTATAATGAATGGGCAAAAGCTGCAAGCATTTCCCTTGAAAACCAACACAATAAAAGAATGCCCTCTCTTATCACTCCTATTCAAAATAGTATTGAAAGTCCTGGCCATGGCAATCAGGAAGAAAAGAAATAAAGCGCATCCAAAAAGGAAGGGAGAAAGTCAAACTATTCCTCAGCCCCAAAGCTCCTTAAGCTGATTAACAACTTTAGCAAAGTCTCAGCATACAAAGTCAATATGCCAAAGTCACTAACATTCCTATACACCAACAACAGTCAAGCCTAGAACCAAAGCAGGAATGCAATCCCATGCACAATTGCCACAAAAAGAATAAAATACCTAGGCATACAGCTAATCAGGGGGGTGAAAGATCTCTACAATGACAAATACAAAATACTGCTCAAATAACTCAGAGATGACACAAACAAATGAAAAAAAATTCCAAGCTTATGGATAGGAAGACTCAATATCATTAAAATAGCTATTCTGCTCAAAGCAATTATAGAATTAATGCTATTTCTATTAAACTACCATTGACTTTTTTTGCAGAATTAGAAAAAAGTATTTTAAAATTCATATGGAACAAAAGAAGAGCCCGAATAGCCAAGGCAAGCCTAAGCAAAAAGGACAAAGCTGGAGTCATCACATTAACTGACTTCAAACTGCACTACAGGGCTACAGTAAGCAAAACAGCATGATACTGGACAGAAACAGACGCATAGAACAATGGAACAGAACAAAGAACCCAGATATAAGGTCACACACCTACAACCATCTGATCTTCAACAAACCTGATAAAAATAAGCAATGGGGGAAGAATTCCCTATTTAATAAATAGTGCCAGGATAACTGGCTAGCCATATGCAGAAAACTGAAACTGGACCCCTTCCATACACCATATACAAAAATTAACTCAAGATGGATTGAAGAATTACATATAAAACCGAAAACAGGCCAGGTGCAGTGGCTAATGCCTGTAATCCCAGCCCTTTGGGAGGCCGAGGTGGGTGGATCACTTGAGGCCAGGAGTTTGAGACCAGCCTGGCCAAAATGTCAAAACCCCATCCCTACTAAAAATACAAAAATTAGCCAGGTGTGGTGGCACACGCTTGTAAACCCAGCTACTCGGGAGGCTGAGGCACGACAACCACTTAAACCCAGGAGGTGGAGGTTGCAGTGAGCCAAGATTGTGCCACTGCGCTCCAGCCTAGGCCACAGAGTGAGCCTCTGTCTCAACAAAACAAGAACCCAAAACAACAGAAACCGTGGAAGACAACCTAGGCAGTACCATTCTGGACATAGGAACAGGCAAATGTTTCAGATGAAAACACCAAAAGCAATTGCAACAAAAGCAAAAATTGACAAGTGGGATCTGATTAAACTAAAGAGCTTCTGCCCAGAAAAGGAAACTATCAACAAAGTGAACAGACAACCTAAAGAGTGGGAGAAAATGTTTGCAAACTATGCATCCGACAAAGTCTAATATCCAGCATCTATAAGGAACTTAACAAATTTACAAGAAAAAAACAAACAACCTCGTTAAAAAGTGGACAAAGACATGAACAGACACTTTTTAAAAGAAGACATACATGCAACCAACAAACATATGGAAAAAAGCTCAACATCACTGATCATTAGAGAAATGCAAATCAAAACCACAATGGGATACCATGTCACATCAGCCAGAATGGCTGTTATTAAAAAGTCAAAAAAGATGCTGGTGAGGTTGCAGTGAAAAAGTCATGCTTATACACTGTTGGTGGGAGTGTAAATTTGTTCAACTATTTTAGAAGACATTGTGGTGATTCCTTAAAGACGTAAAAACAGAAGTACCATTTGACCCAGCAATCTCATTCCTGGGTATATATCCAAAGAAATATAAATCGTTCTATTATAAAGACACATTTACGCCTATGTTCATTGCAGCACTATTCACAATCGCAAGAGATAGAATTAACCCAAATGATTATCAATGGTAGACTGGATAAGGAAATGTGGTACATAAACACCATGCAACACTATGCAACCATAAAAAGGAACAAGATCATGTCCTTTGCAGAAACATGGATGGAACTAGGGGCTATTATTTTTAGCAAACTAATGCAGGAACAGAAAACCAAATACCACATGTTCTCACTTATCAGGTGGAGCTAAATGATGAGAACATGTGGACGCATAGAGGGGAACAACACACACTGAAGCCTATCAGAGGGTGGAGGGTGGGAGGAGCAGGAGGATCAGGAAAAATAACTAATGAGTACAAAGCTTAATACCTGGGTGATGAAATAATCTGTACAACAAATCCCCATGACACAAGTTTACCTGTGTAACAAACCTGCACAGGTAACCTTGAACTTAAGAGTTAAAGAAAAAAGAATTCTCGCAAGCTTATACAAGTGAACCCAATACACATTCACTGCCTCACACAAACATATGAACATTCATGCATATGCTCACAAATTTTAGGCATACAATTGAACACATTTACTTCAACACTCAAATATTGTCACACTAACAGACTCAGATGTAGAGGTTTGCATATTCAATGTCATGAATGACATGCTCACATATACGCACACATTTATAATTCACTCACTGAAGATACATACTGACCAAAGCACTCCCATACTTACATATACACACATATATTCTCACCACACACTTACACATTCACTCAGTGATGCAAATATTCTCCTGTATTTACTCACATGTACTTGATACGAATTTCACTCACACACCAAACACACTCATTAGATTTATATACATACAATTACACATTAACTTACACATGCAAATTATCATTGTCGTGCCCTGCACGCTTTCACATGAGCATTACCATGCATGCACGTGCATGAATACGATCACCAATTTGCTGACACAACAGTCTCACTCATTACATTTATATGTACAGAACTGTAAATTCACTAGTCATGCAATGTACTGTACATTCACTTGCACACAAACTTGCTTAAACTGTCCAAGTTGATCACAGATGTGTTCAACACATAAAACACATTCACTCACTTATATGCTCATGAGTAACCTTACTCAAGCATATTCATACATTAACAAGACACATTTGCTCATTACTCATTACATGTGAACATCTGTCACACATGCATATACTTACAAAAGCCCTCATACAGATGATTATGCAGTTACTCACTTTAAACACACATATTTACACAGCAAAACACTATCACATATCCACAGTTCCACACATACATTGTCACACACAGAGATGCTCACATACATACATACACTCACACATTTACTCACTAATGAAACATGCACACACCCACTCTCACTTAAACATGCTCACAAATTCACATAGATACATAGATACAGATATATGGACATGCACACCCTGACACATTTAGTCTTTCATACAAACAAGCTCTAATGTTCACTCAATTACATGAGCATGCTCACAAAGTCACTGACATGGCGACACCAGTATAAAAACTCAGATATTTCCACTAACCCATTCACTCTCACCTACACATTAACAAAATCTCAAACAGGAGCATGGTCACATATATACTCAAACACACAGATGCTTATACTCACCAAGACATTTAAACATTCCTTCATAGATGCAAATAAATTCACATACATGCTCCCCATTTGCTCAAATAATATACTCACATATTAACAAGCTCAAACAAATAAACACAATTTACACTGACTTACTCACATGAATATACTGTCTGTCCAGGCACATGTTCACTAGTTCATACGTACAAAAGAGCACACATATTAACTCCAGCATTCAAATATTGTCACACAACTACACTGTCATATGTACAGTTCACTTATTCACTCTCATGAATGCACATGCTCACATATATGCACATGCTCATTCACTCACATTAACATGCTTACAATTTGCTCTCCAATAGCATGCATATTGACAAATTTACTAATTCATGTAGACATACATACATTTGAATCCTCACACTCACACATTCAGTCATTCACACAAATATGCTCACATCTCATTCATTCATATGAGCATCGTCACCTATCTGTTCACTCACACATAATATCATGACAACAAATTAACTAACATATCAGACACACTCATTACAATTATACATGTGCACCCACACATTCATGTACCCATACTCTCACTCACCAAAAAGCTCATACATTTACCCATGTATCTCCACACATAAAACATTAACATTCACTCACATTCACATACTCAAAGATTACCTTACTCAAATATACTCACGCATTAACAAGAGCACACAAAAAATACACACTACAGACAAACATCCTAACATACATGCAGATGCTCACAGACTCATACAGATAAATACATAAAAATATCCCCTGTAAACACATTTACACACATTATAACACTCTCACCCATGAACAGACTCACATAAATTGTCGCACACATTCTCTCATACACACATGGTGATACATTCACTTACTAAAAGCACTCTCAAATATTGACTCACAAGAACATGCTTATTAATTCACTCACATACAAACACACAATCTGATACGCACATACATACACTGACACATTCATCCTTCACAGAAACATGCTCATGCATTCAATCACATGAGCATGCTGACAAATTCATGCACAAGGGAACATAAATATATATACTCATATGCATCAACAGACCTAATCACTTATCACAGGCATTAACATGCTTATAATCAGGAACATCTTAGAGAAAAACTTGTACACAAACTTGGTCATATTCACATTCTTAGTATATTTTGTGTTATTATAAAGGAATACCTGAGGCCGAGTAATTTATTAAGAAGATAGGTTTATTTGGCTCACAGTTTTGCAGACTGTACAGGAAGCATGGCACCAGCATCTGCTTCTGGTTAGAGCCTCAGGAAGCTTTAAGTTATAGCAGAAAGCAAAGGAGGAGCAGGTGTGTTACATGGTGAGAGAGGAAGCAAGAGAGAGAGGGGAGGGAGGTGCTAGATTCTTCTTAACAACCAGACCTCATGTGAACTAATAGAGTGAGAACTCACTTATTACCACAGGGAGGGTGCCAAGCCATTCATGAAGCATCCACCCCCATGACCCAGACACCTTCCACTAGGCCCCACCTCCAATGTTGGAGATCACATTTCAACATGAGATTTGGAGGGGACAGACATACAAACCATAGCACTTACCATGAAGCTCTAACATTCATTCACACACAGATACACTCACAGTCACTCATACTCACATGCTCACATTTTACTCATGCAATACACAACCAAATAACAAGATCACAGAAATAGATAAAAGTATCACATTAACACCGATATGCTACCATCCATTCACATGCTCAAAAATTTACATATACACAGGAATACACACAAATATTTATTCAACAGTCAAATATTGTTATACAAACACACCCTGAGGTACATACAAGTTCACGTATTCACACTTATAATGTATATTCTCACATATGTATACACAGTTAAATTAACCCACAGAATTTACTCAAATGAGCATACTAAATAGTAATACATTAGTCAGTATAATCATATTGATTATAGTATCGTACAGTATATTAGCATTGATTATAGTATAATAGACACACTCACATACATTCACACCCACATGCTTCCACAGTCACTCATTTACATAAACATGCTCACAACTTCAATAACTTCCATAAGCATGATTACACATTTACTCACTCATCTAAACATGCTCACAATTTCAATGGCATACACAGATACACTTACAGAAACGCACTGACACATTCTTTCCTTCACAGAAACAAGCTCAGGCATATGGCCATTTTTATAATCTTTTCCACACAGGGACACAAATATATACAGTCTGATGTTCCTATTTATCCAATCTCTTTTCACATGTATTAACATGCTCACATATACCCTTGCACACAAATATGCTCATGCTCACCATGAAGCTCAAACATTCATTAATACACTCACATGCACTCACAGTTATAAGCACTCACAATTACATGCCCACATGTCACCTACACAGTATAGTCACACACTAATATGCTTATAAACTGAACATGATACACATACATACACTCACACTAACATGCTATACTCCATGCATATGCTCACAAATACATACACATGAACTCAGATGTTTACCTCAGCACTCAAATATTTTTCCATTAATACATTCTAAGACACCTACAGGTTCACATAGTCACTGCCACAAATATACATGCTTACATATGTGCACATGGACACACATTGACTCATATTAACAGGATTATAATTTGCTCACTCTTATAAACATATTGACAGATTACTCACACACATAGACATATTCACATATATTCAAACCCACACCCTCACTCACTCATACAAATGTGCCCACAGTTCACTCAAATGAGCATTATCACACATTCACTCACACACATGAATGTGATTTTAAAAATTCACTTACACAAAAAACACTTGTACATAAACATGCACACAGCCACACATGCGCACAGGCGCCATGTGTTTCAAACATTTACTCACTGAAGAAAATACACTCATATGTACTTACATTCACACTTTCACATTATCTGATACAAATACACTTACATGTTAACTAGCTCATAGAAACAAACCTGGTACACATTCCCTCACTCAAATGAACATACTAATGTTCATATTATCAATGAAAAATTGCAGCAGATGGAATTAAACAAGCAAGGAAGGCTTTACTCAAGACTATCATAATAAGGGACAGAAGCTATTGTAATAAGGGAGGGAGATTAGACTCAACTTCATACAAAGCAGATACAACTAAGGATTTATAGCCAGTGGGCAGAATCAAGGAGTTAATGAATGGAAAATTACCAAGAGAACCTTGGTTATGTATCAAGGAGGGAGAGGATAAAAAACTTGATTAAATATCAAGTGTCAGGTGATTCTTGCTTAGCAGGCTTAACAAGACTTTTGCTAAAACCGGGTTTGGCAGGCCTAGGATGAGGCCAAGTGTGAGGCTTAGTTGAGAAGAGGGCTCAAAATACCTTTAAGTTTAGTCAAGGAGGGAGTTCTTGTTAGTCCCTCCTCTTATTCAAGAAGAGACATTATTCTTTCTTCTGAACAATATAAGTCCATTTCTCACTTGGTCATCTCTGTTCATTAAAGATCAGCTGAGCAATCTGTTGAGACTTGGTAGTAGGGTAGTATTTTCTGGATAGTGCAAGCAATCAGGCGTTTAATGACAGAAATTTCTCTGAAAAGAAAAAGAAAGATTAATGCTGGAATGGATTATAAATCCAGTTTCTGAGTCCACAAGACAGCCAGTCAAGAAAACTTCTAGATGTTGGGCTTGAAACTGTTTAGATGGTGGAGTGAGGATGGTACTGGCAATTGGATGGATTTCCTGTTTTTCAGATTGAATGTTTTGATGATGGCATAGACATCCAGTAGATATAATATTAGCATATTGACTAGTAAGATCAAGTAGAATAAAAATGTATGCTAATATTATACTTAATGCTTATAACTCAGAAGACATAGCTATTTGATTAAACCAACAATATTCAATTAGTTTTATTTGCCACAGTTTTACACAAATTATGTAAGCTTGCATTTTTAAAATAGTTGAGTTACTTGTTATAAGAATACCTTTTTTTCCATGTTTGAAGTGTTAGAATTTCACTTTTTTATTTTGGGGGAATTTCAGTGATATTTAATTTATATATGCATTTACTTATCTCTAAGACAATTAGAGTAGAGTTCCTTTACAGGATTATATAAGCTAATTTGGTAATGTCATCCAGAAGTAGGAAAATAGGAAAATATCACACATGTATAAACATATACATACATACATAAACATACAGACAGATGCAAACAGATTTCATATCTTTCATTTCAAAATTTTAGCTACAAGTCAGGGATAAACACAGTGATATAAAACTCACTGATTTATATTAAAAATTTGGCTCTTGTCTTTGCCCCATTTGAAGCCATCAAGCCAAATTAGTGTCATAGTATTGCAGCATACAGTCAGCAGAGTCTTCAAAGGAGGAGAATCAGAAGAATGAGATTTTTCCATGCAAAATGAAGGCACTAAAGTTACAGCAACAGAGACAGAAAATCTGAATGAGATCTTTACAGTGAAAACAGGATCCAAACAGGATCTCTACAAATGAGATCTCTACAAATGAAGAGTAATCTATATATCAGAGAACCAAGGTTCAACCAAATAAGAATCAATCAGAAGTTCCCATTTTCTAAAACAATGGTACCTTTCAAATAAAGAAGCCTGGCACTCTAACCCAGCCTCAAAAGTGTACTCAGAATCCTAAAAATCAAAATATGTCATTACCATGCATCAACAAACTCTCATTCAGAGCACTGGATCAGAAGTCAGACTTACTAATGAATCTTGGATGAATAAGTCAGAAGTGAAGGCAAAGGCTTCAAAGGTGTGTACCCTGGAGAAATCCCAAGACCTTACCTGGGTGAAAGGTCTGGTGATTCTGGAATGAATCCTATTCTATCCAAGTCGTGCCCCTGGAACTGTGTCATGACTCATAAAATTTGAGAAAGATAGCACTGGATGAAGTTAAATCAGTAAGGAAGACTTTATTCAAGGCTATTGCAAAAGGGAAAGATATGAAGTGCAACTCTGAATCCAACAGGAACAGCTGAGGATTTCTAGCCAGTACACAGGGTGAGGGAGTCAGTGGATGGAGAATTTCTAAAAGGAACTTAGGTATCAAGGGTTTGGGGAAGAGGAACTTGATTAGGTGTCAAGGTTGGGGGAATTCTGGCTAAACTTTCTTAGCATGATTCTTGCTAAAATATGGCTCAGCAGACCAAGGATGGGGCCATGCATGAAGCTCACTGGAGAAGAGGGGCCAGAGGAACCTAAAATTTGAGCAAAAAGAGTACTTGAAAATGCATACGGTCTGAAATTCAAGCATACATTTGAACGCACATAAAAATTTACATCAACACTCAAATATTTTTATACTAACATACTCACATATACAAGTTCACATACTCACTGTCATCAATATAAATTTTCTCATGTTTAAATATGCAGTCATTCATTAACCTGCTTACTATTTGCTCACTCAACTGCCCATACAGACAAATTTACTCATACTCATACATAATGTTATATGCATTCACACTTGGATGCTCACACATTCACACAAATTACTCTCATGTCATTCACTCACATATGCTTAATCACACATTCAAAAACACACATGAACATGATTACAGATTCACTCACACACCACACATGCTCATTGCATTTATGTGCACACAATTACTTACTCATGCAAATTATCATTGTCAGAAACTGTAACATGCTCACATATTCATCTATACATGAATATGCTCACAGTCGCAAAGAAAATCACAAATTCACTCAATTACATATGAAAAATTACATTACTTACACACACTCACAAATTACCTTATTCAAACATAACCACACATCAAGATTACATCAAGAAACATTTATCTGCTCAATACACACCAATATGCAAAAAATCGCATGCTTACAAATTCACTCATAAAGATGAACACACTTAAATTTTCACTTTCAGCATGCAAATTTACACCCAAGAAAACACTCTCACCTATGAACAGGCTCACACACCCACTGTCGCATACAGACATGCTCATGGTCCTATACTCACTAAAATATTTACTCACAAAACACATTCACTCACTCAAACATGCCATCAAATTCACTCACATTCAAAGATACATATACATTGACATGCACACTGACACATTCAATCCTTCACATAAACATGCTGAAAAATTCACTCAATCATATGACTATAACCACAAATACACTTGTGCAAGTACACAAATATATACAGTCAGAGGTCCACAATCACACATGCACAGTAACATTCTCAAACTAGAAACATGCTCTCATTTAAACTCACACACTAATATGCTCACATCCACCATAAAACTCAAACCTTCACAGAAGAAAATATTCTCACATGCACTTACACTCACCTGTTCACATTTCACCTACAAGAACATACTCACATATTAAGGAGCTCGCAGCAGTGAACCCAATACTTTCATTCACTCACACAAAGATGCTAACATCTATGCATATGGCCACAAATTCATGCATACGCTTAAATACAGTCACTCACACTCTCACTCACATAGCATGCTCAAATATTCACTCATTCAAAGATTGTTTTTGCTATTTAGGATCCTTTGAGGTTCAATATCAATTTTAGAATTCCTTTTTTCTATTTCTCTAAAAACTGCATGGAATTTTGATAGGATTGCATTGAATGTGTAGATTGGGGTAGTATTAAAATCTTAATAATATCAAGTCTTACAATCAATGAACATGAGATATATTTCCATTATTTGTGTCTTCTTTAATTTCTTACATAAGTATTTTGTAGTTTTTCATATACAGGTCTTTTACCTCTGTGGTTAAATTTATTCCTAAGCATTTTGTTTTTTTGATACTACTGTAAAGGGATTGTTTTCTCTACTTTCCCCATATATTCTATTTACGGAAATGTCAACGACAATCGTTTCTTAAAACATAGGTTTCTGAGTATCTTCATAACTGTTACTGGTTGAATTTCCTTACTATAGTTGTTGATCCCCATCTAGAAGGCAGGTAGAGACATAGTATTCATGTTCTGGCTACTGTAGACCTATGCGTCCAGGCTGTCTGTTTAAAGAGCCCATTTCTTTTTTTTTTTATTATACTTTAGGGTTTTAGGGTACATGTGCACAATGTGCAGGTTTGTTACATATGTATCCATGTGCCATGTTGATTTCCTGCACCCATTAACTCGTCATTTAGCATTAGGTGTATCTCCTAATGCTGTCCCTCCCCCCTCCCCCCACCCCACAACAGTCCCCGGAGCGTGATGTTCCCCTTCCTGTATCCATGAGTTCTCATTGTTCAATTCCCACCTATGAGTGAGAACATGCGGTGTTTGGTTTTTTGTCCTTGCGATAGTTTACTGAGAATGATGTTTTCCAGTTTCATCCATGTCCCTACAAAGGACACGAACTCATCATTTTTTATGGCTGCATAGTATTCCATGGTGTATATGTGCCACATTTTCTTAATCCAGTCTATCGTTGTTGGACATTTGGGTTGGTTCCAACTCTTTGCTATTGTGAATAGTGCCGCAATAAACATACGTGTGCATGTGTCTTTATAGCAGCATGATTTATAGTCCTTTGGGTATATACCCAGTAATGGGATGGCTGGATCAAATGGTATTTCTAGTTCTAGATCCCTGAGGAATCGCCACACTGACTTCCACAATGGTTGAACTAGTTTACAGTCCCACCAACAGTGTAAAAGTGTTCCTATTTCTCCACATCCTCTCCAGCACCTGTTGTTTCCTGATTTTTTAATGATGGCCATTCTAACTGGTGTGAGATGGTATCTCACTGTGGTTTTGATTTGCATTTCTCTGATGGCCAGTGTAAAAAAAAAAAAAAAAAAAAAAGAGCCCATTTCATATGGTGTAAATTGCTGAAAAAGGAAGCATTTTATTCTGGGATTGTACCTTAAAAATGTAGTCATTTGTGTCAATCCAAGCATGTTTTATCTTTTGATTTATTCAGAGAGCAGCTGCTGCAGATTTAGAGACACACTTTAGATACAAAGATAAATATACAGTAGATTTAAAGTAATAGGATAGAAAAAGCAACAGAAAGAAGATTAAGTGGATATGTTAATATCAGACAAAATAGACTTTAGAATAAAAAAGTTACTATAGATAATGCTGGATTTTTTATAATGATAAAAGAATATTTCACATAATGATAAAAGGGGTACAAATGAAATACATTGAAATTAGAAAGAAAAAAATAAAAGTATTTTTGTTAGCAGATGACTTCATCTTGTATATAGAAAATCCTAAGGAATTTACTAAAAAAAAAAAACTGTTAGAAATAATAAATGAGTTCAGAAGCACAGACCCAGTCAAGAAGAGCCTGAAAGCCTCTTGGGACTTAGGACTTGGGGCCACTTGGTCAGCAAATTCAGGGCCCCAGGAGGAGCATGGTTGAGGGTGGGGAGAATGGGCTCTGACTGTGCACATTTCCTTGTCCTCACACTTGAATCTTGGCCACTTCAAGAGAGGTGAGACTTGGAAAAGGGAAGGAGTGAAACCTCTAAAGTGGGTGGCCTATGACAATCCCTCTCTATCTTGAATCTCAGAGCAGTACTATATTTAACAACTCATTAAACATAGGCACTGGGATAGCCAGCCTCCTTGGTCACCCCAATGACCTCTGCCATCTGGCATTCATGTCCTAGTGTAGTGCCCTCCTTCATTTAATAGAGCTGACTTATGTAACCAATAAGGTATTGTGGAAATGATGGAGTGTGACATTGAGGCTAGGTCATAAAAGATATTGTGGCTTTCCTCTTGCTCTTCAATTGCTCCTTCCTGGGGAAGCCAGCTGTCATTGGGATACTCGAGTAGCCTGATTGAGAAAACCACATGGTGAGGAAAGGATGCCTCCTGGAAATAGGCTGCAAGGAACCGTGGTCTCCTGCCTATAATTCAGTGAGTGAGCAATGTTGAAAGAGATTCTAGTATCTAGTCAAACTTTCAGATGACTGTAAACAATGGCAGCATATTAACTGCAACTTCTTAAGATATTCCAGGACAGAACCACTCACCTAAGCTACACTTGAATGTTTGGCCCATGGAAATTGTGAGATATTAATTTTTTTTTTTTAGAGAGTCTTGCTCTGTCACCAGGCTGGAGTACAGTGGCACGATCTCAGCTCACTGCAACCTCTGACTCCCTGGTTCAAGCGATTCTCCTGCCTCAGGCTCGTGAGTAGCTGGGACTACAGGCGCTCGCCACTATGCCTGGCTAATTTTTGTATTTTTTTTAGTAGAGAACGGGTTTCACTACATTGGCCAGGATGGTCTTGATCTCCTGACCTTGTGATCCGCCCGCCTCGGCCTTCCAAAGTGATGGGATTACAGGCTAAATGTTTATTGCCTTAAGCCACTCTGTTTCAGACTCACGTATTATATAGCAATAGACAACTAGAACACTTTTTGATGCTAAGAGCAGGATACTATGGTAACAAAAACCTAAAATGTCAGAACGGCTCTGCACTGGGCAGAGGGAAGAAACTGGAAGTTTGAGACGAGTATTAATGAACATCAAAAATGCCTGGAAGAGACCATTATCAGAAACCTGATGGTTAATGTGGAAGTTGCCTATGAAAGCTTAAAGGGGAGTGAGGAAAACATTATTGGAAACTGAAGGAAAGGAATACCTTGTCATGTAGTGCAATGATGTGGTGGGTAGAAAATGTACCTAAGGAAATGGGTGGTAAAACTAACGAGATTTCTAGAGCCTTGCAAGTGCTACATGGTTTCTTCTTGCTATGTGTAGGAGAGAGAGTTAAGGTAAATAAACTATTCAATAAAGAAGAGACAAACTTCCTAGTCTTAAAAACTTCCAGCCTCTCTAAATGGCAGAGAATGTTAAAATTAAGAAACTGCTTCCAGATAAAGATCAAATTCAAAAGCCATTTGGAAAACATAGTCTAAAGATTAAGTCAATGCTGTAAGTATAAAATCCTTTGTTAAGACCTCAGGAAGATCTGAGGAAGTATCTCAAAGAAACATTCAGTAAAATAGTAGCCTTTCAAAGAAGATGAAGGTTGTTGCGCCTAATTAGTCTTAGCAGAAGCCCCGGGTGTGAATGGCTTATCTGAATGAGATTTGCAGGTGTGCCTTTTGTGTAATAGAGTGAGCACCAATATGATTCACAGAACTTGCACACATTATATTATATTAGTAGAAATTCTAGCAGCATTGACAAATCAGAACTACAATGTGCCTCCTGTCTCTATGACCCATGAGTATAATAAACTGTTTTTTGTTGTTGTTTATTTTTTTTTCCTGAGCCTCTCCTCTGCCTTCCTTTGTGGCTACACCTGGCAGGAAAGATCCAAAACTGACACCCTAACATCACAATTAAAAGAACTAGAAAAGCAAGAGCAAACACATTCAAAAGCTAGCAGAAGGCAAGAAATAACTAAAATCAGAGCAGAACTGAAGGAAATAGAGACACAAAAAACCCTTCAAAAAATTAATGAATCCAGGAGCTGGTTTTTTGAAAAGATCAACAAAATTGATGGACCACTAGCAAGACTAATAAAGAAGAAAAGAGAGAAGAATCAAATAGAGGCAATAAAAAATGATAAAGGGGATATCACCACCGATCCCACAGAAATACAACCTACCATCAGAGAATACTACAAACACCTCTATGCAAATAAACTAGAAAATCTAGAAGAAATGGATAAATTCCTCGACAAATACACCCTCCCAAGACTAAACCAGGAAGAAGTTGAATCTCTGAATAGACCAATAACAGGCTCTGAAATTGTGGCAATAATCAATAGCTTACCAACCAAAAAGAGTCCAGGACCTGATGGATTCACAGCCGAATTCTACCAGAGGTACAAGGAGGAACTGGTACCATTCCTTCTGAAACTATTCCAATCGATAGAAAAAGAGGGAATCCTCCCTAACACATTTTATGAGGCCAGCATCATCCTGATACCAAAGCCTGGCAGAGACACAACCAAAAAAGAGAATGTCAGACCAATATCCATGATGAACATTGATGCAAAAATCCTCAATAAAATACTGGCAAACCAAATCCAGCAGCACATCAAAAAGCTTATCCACCATGATCAAGTGGGCTTCATCCCTGGGATGCAAGGCTGGTTCAACATATGCAAATCAATAAATGTAATCCAGCATATAAACAGAACCAAAGACAAAAACCACATGATTATCTCAATAGATGCAGAAAAGGCCTTTGACAAAATTCAACAACCCTTCATGCTAAAAACTCTCAATAAATTAGGTATTGATGGGACGTATCTCAAAATAATAAGAGCTATCTATGACAAACCCACAGCCAATATCATACTGAATGGGCAAAAACTGGAAGCATTCCCTTTGAAAACTGGCACAAGACAGGGATGCCCTCTCTCACCACTCCTATTCAACATAGTGTTGGAAATTCTGGCCAGGGCCATCAGGCAGGAGAAGGAAATAAAGGGTATTCAATTAGGAAAAGAGGAAGTCAAATTGTCCCTGTTTGCAGATGACATGATTGTATATGTAGAAAACCCCATTGTCTCAGCCCAAAATCTCCTTAAGCTGATAAGCAACTTCAGCAAAGTCTCAGGATACAAAATCAATGTACAAAAATCACAAGCATTCTTCTACACCAATAACAGACAAACAGAGAGCCAAATCATGAGTGAACTCCCATTCACAACTGCTTCAAAGAGAATACAATACCTAGGAATCCAACTTACAAGGGACGTGAAGGACCTCTTTAAGGAGAACTACAAACCAATGCTCAATGAAATAAAAGAGGATACAAACAAATGGAAGAACATTCCATGCTCATGGGTTGGAAGAATCAATATCGTGAAAATGGCCATACTGCCCAAGGTAATTTATAGATTCAATGCCATCCCCATCAAGCTACCAATGACTTTCTTCACAGAATTGGAAAAAACTACTTTAAAGTCCATATGGAACCAAAGAAGAGCCCTCATCGCCAAGTCAATCCTAAGCCAAAAGAACAAAGCTGGAGGCATCATGCTAGCTGACTTCAAACTGTACTACAAGGCTACAGTAACCAAAACAGCATGGCACTGATACCAAAACAGAGACATAGATCAATGGAACAGAACAGAGCCCTCAGAAATAATGCCGCATATCTACAACTATCTGATCTTTGACAAACCTAACAAAAACAAGAAATGGGGAAAGGATTCCCTATTTAATAAATGGTGCTGGGAAAACTGGCTAGCCATATGTAGAAAGCTGAAACTGGATCCCTTCCTTACACCTTATACAAAAATTAATTCAAGATGGATTAAAGACTTACATGTTAGACCTAAAACCATAAAAACCCTAGAAGAAAACCTAGGCAATACCATTCAGGACATAGGCATGGGCAAGGACTTATATCTAAAACACCAAAAGCAATGGCAACAAAAGCTGAAATTGAGAAATGGGATCTAATTAAACTAAAGAGCTTCTGCACAGCAAAAGAAACTACCATCAGAGTGAACAGGCAACCTACAGAATGGGAGAAAGTTTTTGCAACCTACTCATCTGACAAAGGGCTAATATCCAGAATCTACAATGAACTCAAACAAATTTACAAGAAAAAAACAAGCAACCCCATCAAAAAGTGGGTGAAGGATGTGAGCAGGTACTTCTCTTAAAAATTAACTAGAGGTAAAATGGGTATGCCTCACTTTAAGTGTAGCCTTGTCTATATTTCCTATAGTCACAATACCCATTGCCCTAAAATATTCTATATTTGGCATAGATGCTCTGACATAATAAATAATGAATTAAAATTAAAGTAAGTCTTTAATAAATAATGAATTAAAATTAAAGTAAGTCTTTAACACTGTTAAAAGAATAAACTAAGGGACAATAAACTTTTAAAGAGTTTATCTGAGCAAATAGTGATTAATGAATAGGGCTGCTCCAAACCAGTAGTTTGGGGCTCCACTGAGGAAGCATAAGGGACAAGCTTCTACAGAGTGAATCCAGAAGTCATATGAAGAAAATATTTGATTGGTTACAGTTATACAGTTGCCTTATTTGGTCTATCCTACTATATAAGTTATAATACAAGGATATAAATGTAAACCAAAAATAAAATTCTAAGTCTCCCAACCATCTGAATTCCCTTTTGGCAAGGGCATTCCAGAGTTAACCTGAAAAACTATTTCAGCACATGATGGGAAGGAGGAGCCAGTCATGCCTCTTTATACCCTCTCCCTTTTGGAATTACTGATAGAACAGACTCTTTAAGTCTGATAAGAAACATTTACTATCTATTCTCTCTGAACCCTGCTATCTGGAGGCTTCATCTGCATGATAAAACCTTGGTCTCTACAACACCATACAACAACACAGACGCTCCTTTCTATTGATAATTCTTTCAACTTATTGCCAATCAGAAAACCTTTGAATCTGCCTATGACCTTGAAGCCCGTGCTTCCAGTTGTCCTGCCTTTCTGGACCAAATCAATGTACATCACACATGTATTGATTGTTGCCTTACGTCTTCCTAAAACGCATAAAACCAAGTTGTGGCCTGACTACCTTGGGCACATGTTCCCAGGATCTCCTGAGGGCTGTATTATGGGCCATTGGTCACCCACATTTGGCTCAGAATAAATCTCTTCAAAGATGTTACAGTTTTACTCTTTTTGTCAACAATAATTTGATGTCCAATGTGGGGCCTCAGGACCCTGAAGGTGCTGCCTGAACTCAGAGCTAAAGTGTCAGCAGGGGCCCATTGAAATCCTCTCTGACTTCAAGTTCCTCCTCTGGTGGAACTGGTAAGTCCTCCTGAGTCCTGAACCTTCCTTTGGTTGATGGTCCTTGATTTATTCTGAGCTGTCTTATTTTTCTCTTAAGATGTTGTTTAGAATCCTAATTCTAGTTAAAAGGTGCATTCTAAAAGATCGTCTCTATTTCCTTTCTCTAAAGACGGAGAATGACGGCCTTTCAGGCACCCCGTTTGGTTTCAAGTTCAGAGATGCATTCTAAAGGGTCTTCTCTACTGCCTTTTCTTCCTAAAAATTAAGATCATTTGGCTTGTCTTTGCATTTCCATGAAGAAATAAAGTGTCGTTTTTGTAGATAAATGAGAGACTGAGCTTTCTCAGCTCTGAAGAGAAAGGGCATTTTACTCCTTCCAGCTGAAAGATGCCACTGGGTAACTGGGGGTGGGGCTGAGTGGGAATGCCTGGGGGGTTGACCCTCATGACATGCAGTACCCCTACAGGGAACCCCCAACAAAATTAGTTTAAAAAGCCTCATCCAGGATATGCATATAAGAGCTGATTACTCCATGTTTTGAGCCCTCTTGGAGGTGATAGATCTCCAGAGAGAAACAGATGTGTAAGAGGGCAGAAAATACTCAGTGCTGAAACACTGTGGAGTCCTACCCACAGTCAGCACACACGAATCAACCACACATAAAACCGTAGGCCACAGCTCAGTTTCTTCTTTTAAGAAAAGAAAGTAGGAAACAAATATGAAAGGAAAATAAATTTGGGGACCTCTTAAATCACTGAGACAAAGGGAAAAAGTCAAGCTGGGAAATTAATCAGGCAAACCTGCCTCCCATTTTATTCCTAAATAAAATAGCTACAAAGATAAAAAGATGCTGCATACCTCCCTCACAATCTGCCCACATGGAAATTCCTTGTGGGTCTCAAGATCTTTACCCTAAGACAGTTGTGTTGAATTTCACCATGGCAATGTAAATTGATAGCTTATCTTCACAGGTGCGGGACAAAGAACAGAACTCAAAGTCATCACTCTGCTCACCTGAGACAAACGCATATTTGATTGCTTCTTCTGCCCTATTGTTTATGCAAATATGCAGATTCAGTGAGCCATACTAAGGCATAAGTAACTATTCCTCTAACCGCATCTCTCATGTAAATTATGCATTCAGTGAAAGGCTGATCAAAGACTCAAAAGGATGCAAATGTTCCTTTCTTATCTACCCATACCTTTTTAAATTTTCTTCCTCTTTTTCCAATATCCATTTTATCCCCTTTAAATATTGAAGCCCTCAAAATCATCTTTGGAGAAAAGCTCAGACCTGCCTCCTGGGCATATGTCCATAACCTTGACAAAATTAACTTTTTATATTGATTGAGACCTGTCTCAGGTACTTTGGGTTCACACAAATAAGAATGAGGAAAAATAAGGAGAACAACCCCCTTTGGAGTACCCCTTTGGTTTTATGGCACCTCTACTTGTTTTTGTGTAAAATGGAAAAGTTTGAGGCCACGCCAGTTTTTCTAGCACTCCAGCTGGTTACTTATTTTGGTCTTTTTGTGCACATTTTAAACTGATGGGCAAACTACATCAAGGAATAATTCAGACCCCAAAGGTTGACCTGCAACTGTAGAGTTCCTAAATTCTCTATTTCTCTATTTTCTTTTCTTCCTGCTTTAAATCTGCTCTCACTTTTCTACTGAGATAAAAAGCAATCTTTGGATCCAACCTTTTTTTTTTCTTTTTTTTCAAACTGGTGAGTTTGTATTAATATCTCATGGCTAGAGTTCTGAAGTAAAAGCTAAAGAGTCTTTGTTGGTTTGTACGAGTGTGTATGTGTGTGTTTATGTGTACATACACATATTTTGTTATGTGTTTTGGCCACAAGGTACCAAATTGGCTTAAAGAGTACTCATAAATTAAATAATAAGCTAAAATGTTTTTCGAGTTCACATGACTTAAGTAAAATTTTTAATAAACCAGCTTTAAAATTGAGAGGTGAAGCCAGCTGGGCTTCTGGGTTGGGTGGGGACTTGGAGAACTTTCGTGTCCAGCTAAAGGATTGTAAATGCACCAATCAGTGCTCTTTGTCTAGCTAAAGGATTGTAAACACACCAATCAGCACTCTGTAAAATCACACCAATCAGCACTCTGTGTCTAGCTAAAGGATAGTAAACACACCAATCAGCACTCTGTAAAATGGACCAATCAGCACTCTGTAAAATGGACCAATCAGCTCTCTGTAAAATGGACCAATCAGCAGATGTGGGTGGCGCCAAATAAGGGAATAAAAGCTGGCCACCAGAACCAGCAGCAGCAACCTGCTTGATTCCCCTTCCATGCTGCGGAAGCTTTGTTCTTTCGCTATTCACAATAAATCTTGCTGCTGCTCACTCTTTGGGTCCACACTACCTTTATGAGCTGTAACACTCACTGCAAGGGTCTGCGGCCTCATTCCTGAAGTCAGCGAGACCACAAACCCACCGGGAGGAACAAACAACTCTGGTCACACCACATTTAAGAGCAGTAACACTCACCGTGAAGGTCTGCAGCTTCACTCCTGAAGTCAGCGAGACCAAGAACCCACTGGAAGGAATGAATTCCGGACACAAGATTACTGGTAAAGTAATATTAGAGATGTCTTTAAAATTATCAGCACTTTTGTTTGCATTTATTGATGAATTAGTTTCATACTTATCCTTGCAGAATATCATAAGGTGTCAAAATTGGCCATAAGAGTTACAAAACTATAAACTCATCCCCACACATAATGATCTTTGCTTGTGTAATTTTTGATAAATAAGACATTTAATATTGTTGGTTTAATGAAAACAGCTAAATCCTGGGTTATTGGTAGAATACCCATATGTTTAGCCTTAAATTTCTTACTTAGGTAAACACCTGAAATTCATAGGCTATGAAAATTGTTAACAGGGAAATAACTCTAAATGATGACTACCACAGTTTTCATAAATAATCCAGGTAAACTATTAAATGAACAAATCTGGTAAATGTAATGGAATAAATGCTTGTAAACAAACTTGTCATATAACTTGTAATCTAAAGTTAGATTAAATAATAGCTATTTATTAAATATCTGGGTAATTTCCAATTAAAAGTAATAGGAAAACATTTTTAAATGTGTTTTTATTAAAAGATAAATATTGTTTGTCTAATTCAGAAGTTATATATAAAGCAAGGTAAAAGGAACCAGGAATTAATAGAGATGTAAAGAAAGTTATAAAGGGGTATTTTTGGTAAGAAATGTTAAAAGAGAAATGACTTTGTTTGCAAGAGAATCTCATGCGGTAAATTTTTGTTCTAAAATGAATACACTGATTGTTTATTAAAGGGGAATATTTAGGACAAACCAGAAAGTCCAAGCATATCGTTAGTATTCTATGTAAGTTGTAATCAGGTTAGTATAAAAGGAATTTATAGGAAAAAATGTTATATAATTAAGTTGGCTAAAATGAAATTACAATTGTCCTTCTAGAAATTTGATTTTGATATTAAAAATACACTAAAAAACTTTGGTTAGAACAAAATTTTATTGAAAAATATTATTCAATGCAAGAAATTTTTAAATTGTATAATCTGTTTCTTTTTGAAATTCTTCAGATTGATATCTCAGAAGTTTAACTTCTGCTGTCCCCTGCTGCTTTAGCTCTTTCTTTCTTTTGAAAAGGGCTGAGATGGTAACTCTCTCCTATACCTTTTGTTGGCACCTGTAACTTTTTTTTCAATTAAGATTCTAAAGTAAGGGAGATCATTTTTTAAAATGGGCAAGTGAAAAAATCGTTTGGATGTGCCTTTGTCTGTTTGTCTATATGTTTATATGTGTCATGTGGAAATCATATTTGACTACCAAACTATATGAAACAGCTCTAATCAATTGCCTTAAAGAATCAACGAAATAAAAGCCAGTTCCAATGCCATTTAGTTCACAGGACTTTAGTAATATTTGGTAAAATTCATTTGGTAAATTTCATCTAAAAATTCTATCCAGTAGCTTAAAATCTTAAAGTCATGTTATGTTAAATTAAGTAACCTCAGCTTTTTTCACTGGGAATTTGAGTTACTAAGAGTTAAAATAATAAGAGACTAAAAAGTGTTTTGAGTGAAGTTTATAAAAACACAAGGATGTGGTATTTGCTAAAGAAAATGTTTTTTTTCTCGTTTAGAGGTTATTGAAGAGTTACTTTAAAATAAAGGAAAAAAATTATACAGATAAAACTAAATGGATAAAGAGAAAAATAAAAATGTGGGAAATGAGAAAGCTTTGACTGCTGAGTGGCCACGTGGTCACCCATATTAAACAGCTGCAGCTGAGCTGCATTCAGTTACTAAAGGCAAAAGTTACCAGTGAAATTTAGAGATGAATCATACTCCCAGGGATTCGGCTCACTGGATGCATAAGGAAATGCAAACAGATAAGACAAAAAGCAAATATGCAATCTCTTGGCCATTGTTATCTCTAATAGCTAAAATTAAAATAAAAGAATGTGGGGTTGGGCGTTAATGCTGGACCAAGCTCAGATGAGGGTCTGTCTCAGCTCAGGCCACTAGCCTCAAAGCTACCCACAAAAGGAAAAATTAAGCCAGTGCAACAAAAGTTACCTCTGAGACTTGTGGTTACCAAGAAGATAGTCAAAGTGGGGGAAGGGCAAAACCAAGTAACTATTAAAACCAGGGCATATAAAGTAAAGGAATTATTCCATTTTGTAGATTGGTATCATTAGCTTTCTGAGAATCCTTTACTATAATAGATTGTAAAAATAACTGCTTTAAGGATAGTATCTTTAATTTTGAATGCTACAGAATAAAAGAGCATTTTTGGGTTGATGTAGGGCCCACAGCTCACTTTTTAAAAAATTTATACTTTAAGTTCTGGGGTACATGTGCAGAACATGCAGTTTTGTTACATAGGTATACAAGTGCCATATTGGTTTGCTGCACCCATCAACCCATCACCTACGTTAGGTATTTCTCTTAATGCTATCCCTCTCCTATCCCCCCACCCCCCCAACAGGCCCTGATGTGTGATGTTCCCCTCCCTGTGTCCATGTGTTCTCATTGTTCATCTCCCACTTATGAGTGAGAACATATGGTGTTTGGTTTTCCCACAGCTCACTTTTAAACATTCACTGATGAGTACATGTGATCCAGACACACAGGAGGTTATTCCTGAGAGAATGACCAACCTAGTGGACTGGATAAGTGCCATTGTAAAGTCTGTTTACCCTTAGAAGGGGACTGTCCAATTCTCCCTATAAAGTGCAAAGTGGGCTGTGCATGGTGGCTCATGCCTGTAATCCCAGCACTTTGGGAGGCCAAGGTGGGTAGATCACGAGGTCAGGAGTTTGAGACCAGCCTGACCAACATGGTGAAACCCTGTCTCTACTAGAATTACAAAAAATAGCCTGGCGTGTTGGTGTGCACCTGTATCCTAGCTACTCAGGAGGCTGAGGCAGGAAAATCGCTGGAACTCGGGAGGCGGAGGTTGCAGTGAGCCGAGATTGTGCCACTGCACTCCAGCCTGGGCAGCAGGGTTAGACTCCATCTCAAAAAAAAAAAAATAAAAACGAACAAACAACAACAAAAAAAACAGCAGCAAAGTGGAACACCCCAGATGAAGCAACTGTTATGCTTCATATGCAAGCCATGCGTGACTGGCTTTATGATGACTGGGATATTATCCCACTGAATATGCCTATTACTCAGGTCATGGTAAATGTTGGTGTTAAAGGAGCCCCTTTTACATGGGCACCCCAGGCAACATTGCTCCTGCAGAGTCATACAACTCTTTGAGAAGCCTTATCAAATTTGCTGTCCCTCATGGGTGTTACAGATGCTTAATAAAACATTAGGGTAATTAACAACCAAAAAAAAATGGAAGAGCAAAAGGGAGTCAAAGGACTTACCCTAGAAGAGTGGTTGAAATCTTTAGATGGTTATTAAGAAATGAAATAAATTAAAATTGATGAGGTTAAAACAAAGGTCTTTGCAACACTATCAAAGGTTGGGTGGACCAAAGGGAACCCCTGATGGTCCCCCAACATTAAATGGCCCTACACCAGTTTTCTGCATTTGCCCCAAACTGGAGAAATTTAAGAAAATTCAAAAGGCAAAGGTTATAATGAGAAAGCTGACATTGCCCGGGTCAATGTTGAGGCAAATTAAGATGAACATTGAAAAAAGAACGTGAGTCCCTTGGCTCAACTCCCTGATGGGAACCCAAATTTTCTTTCACCAGAAAAGGTAAAATGGTCTGAGGGTAGAGAATAAAAGTTCCTGGGACCAGAATATAAGAATGTAAAGATTGATATTATGAAATATCAACCTTTTTTAAAGGTAGGATTATAAAATTTGAGATTTAAACCTTACCTTTATGTAAGGTAGTTATGAACCCTTTACCTAAATGTCTTATGAAAATGGGTATTGTATCTGACTGGGGGATATTATCCCTATCTAGTAAAATAAAACTGAAGGCATATAAATCTTCCCTTTGAGAAACATTAATTGGACACGCTAAATTGGAACTAGTAAGATTTGCCTAAGCCCACAGAATATAGGCTGGAAGCTGGAGTGCTGGTCAGGACAAATCCTCCCCTTCATAGCCCTTTATGGAGCATTTATTGGGGCTTATGGCAAAAGCCTGTGAGCACTTCCTAATGACAAATACCTGGAGTTTGGACTAGAGAATTTTCACTTGAGGGGCATTTACTGCCTTGCTGTAGAATGTTAACTGAAGCCAACTCTAGGCTAATGAAAATAATGGTGCCCAAACGAGTTCAATGATAAAATAAAAATGGTTTATATAGGATCTTGCTATCTGGGGATGCAAGGAGGAGATACTCATGAGCAGAGAGCCTCTTTTTCCTTAGGACTGACTCTAACTATATGAGGAGCTGCTAGATTGTACAGCGCCTAATAAACAACCCTTATCTGACAACAGCTGCTTGGCTTGTGAATGAGAGTTCCAAGGTGAACAAATAGCATCTTGTTTGGAAGGCTGCTGCTCTGGTTAAAGAAGAGTCAAGGAAATATTTTTCTTTTTAGTTATTTATAGTTTAGAGCAATTGGGTAAAATATGTTGTTTTGAGAAAATTTACCTTTCTCTCTATCTGAGTTCTTTCTCCAAAATTTGGAATAGCAATATAATTACTTGCATAAGTTTAATAAGAGTCTTTTCTTTTTAAACAGGACAATTGGAGACAGTGGTTATTTTACCAAGGCTTTGACTATAGTAACATTTTTATGTAAAGTTCCAGAAAAGCCAACTTAAAAAGAGGCTATATAGCCACTCAATCCTTTCTGCACTTTTTGAAAATTATCAAGCCAAGTATAATAAGCCTAAAACTTATTTTGTACATGAATTGGTCTTAATATAATTTCTCTTAAGTATAAGAGGAAGGTTAGAGACAGAAAAGTTATTTCAAAGGAAAACTAACACTTATTGCTAGATTCCAGCCCTGACTTTTGTTTTTGAGTGCAGATTGAATCATGAATTATTTATTGGCTACAATAATCCTCTAAAGAGTACCAGGTTTTAATTTTATTCATGCTTTTTTTGTTGGCACCCTAATAGAATAGATTTCTTTTTCTGTTCTGACCACACACATTCTCCTTTAAGTGACAAATTATTAATATTATTTATTACTTGTTGTTTTACTTCTCCTGAGAAAACCATAAATATGATATTCCAAAGACTAGAGATGATTTGACAAATCCTGTGAATTTCCCTTATTTGAAATCCCACTGGAACTGCTCTGCTTTTCACTGCAAATGCCCTGCTGCTAAAACTAGGCATACTCCCTCTTGGCCCTGGGACTATCACAGAAGATGTGGGCACATGAGATTATAAGGGCTGGTTTTGAGGGATAGAATTAGTTCAGGCCATCCAAAATCAATCATGGTACACAGATTTTTAAACATCTGGTAAAATAAGAGACTTTGCCTTCTGAGATACTATGTGGTGTCTTTTCATTCGTCACAACCATAAAGAATTTACTGCTTCTTGTACAGTCAAAAAAAAATTATTACTGAGAGGATGTAAAGATACCTTGTGACAAAAGCCTCCTTGTTATAATACTCTTAGTTATGAGATTTATGGATATGAATATATTTTTAAAAATTTTTATCAGCCATCTTAGGACAAATTACCAAAAGACCAGAAAAAGCATTGGAGCACATCAAAAGTCTGTAAATTCCTTAGCTTAAAAGGGTTTAGCAATGCTTATGTCTGGTATACTCAATTGCTGTAAGCCTATAACTAAAACCAAGATCTAAGTAGCTCAACACATAAAAGTTAAAGGCAGATAAAGTCAATTTGTAGCCTCACCTTTGGCTTTTTGTTTGTTGGCTTTTAAATTACTTTAAAATTTTTAAAGGGTAATGAATGTCTGTCCACGTCCATTCCTGTTTGGCCTAGAACACGTAATTGGCTATAAGTCTTTTGGCTTTCAACCCCTTGGCCATAGGGTGTCTCACTGAGAGACAGGATGGACCCAGGGCAGGCAGCCATGCTGCCTTGGCAATGCTATGGGACATAATAAAAGTTTGGTGGCCGTTGATGTTGCCTCTGGCAAATCTTGGCCAGAAGGGGGAGAATGTAAACCAACAATAAAATTCTAAGCCCCTCAACCATCTGAATAGACACCTCCTCTCAGCAAGGGCACTCCGAAGTTAACCTGAAAAACTAGTTCAGGCCATGATGGGAAGGGGGAGCCAGACATACTTCATTATACCCACTCTCTTTTTGAGTTACTGACAGAATAGACTCTTTAAGTCTGATAAGAAATATTTACTATCTATTCTCTCTGAACCCTGCTATCTGGAGGCTTCATCTGCATGATAAAACCTTGGTCTCTACAACCCCTTATCATAATGCAGACATTTCTTTCTATTGATTCCAAGTCTTGTAGATAATAACTTAACTCTTTCAACCAATTATCAATCACAAAATCTTTGAATCTGCCTATGACCTGGAAGCCCCCACTTTCAGTTGTCCCACCTTTCCAGACTGAACCAATGTACATCGTACATGTATTGATTGATGCCTTATCTCTCCCTAAAATGCATAAATCCAAACTGGGGCCTGACCACCTTGGGAATATGTTCTCGGGATCTCCTGAGGGTTGTGTCACAGACCATTGGTCACTCATATTTGGCTCAGAATAAATATCTTAAAATATTTTACAGAGTTTGACTCTTTTGTCAACATATATATCTACTTATATAAGTTTGTTAGCTGCTATAATCTCTAGTTACATAAATTTGTTAGCTTTTTCTGATTGGTTGAGTGTAAGTTCTATTTTTCTTTAATATAGTATAGGCTGTTTCTTGTAGAAACAGCTCAAGTTAAGTTTTGTTTACGTTTGCAAATCAAGAAAAGTTAAAGTCACTTCATCTGCTCAGGGATTCTTCAGGCCTGGTCTTCACTTTAATTCGCTTTAACAACGCTTATAAATTGGCTTGATGAAATGGGATCCCATGAACCCATAGTTAAAATAGCATGGCCCAATGTGACTAAAACAGGGCCTTCAAATATTAAGATTTATTATATAAAACCAATTAATAATGGGATGGTTGTCCCCACTGCTTCTCTATTTGACAGCCCAATTTTGCTTGATTCTAAATCTGGAAAAAGTAAAGGATGCCTTATGGTAGATTACTACAAAGTTAATTCTGTGTTCCCATCCACCAAGGCCCCCCATACACAATATCCACTCCTCCATTTAGTCAAAAATCAGTAAATATTTTACTCTTATAGATTTGTCTAACATGGTCTGTTCAGTGCCCATTTCAACATCCTCTCAACTGCATTTTACCTCTTCCTCTAAAGGGACATAAGACACCCTTTACAGGCTACCCATGGGGTACCTCAACAGCTTTGCTTACGAACAATCTTTGCAGGCAAGATCTTAACTGCATCTATCTTTCTCCAGGAACACGCGTATGACATTATATCAATGGCATCCTCTTTCAAGGAGATGTATTTGATGTCCTCATTAAGAACATGTAAGTCCAACATCTTTGAGTACTTTCTGGGTTCTAGTAACAACATATTCCACATTTACAAATTTTACTTTCAAATGAAAGTTAACAAACACTCCTGTTAGAGCACTCAAAAACTCCTTCACTATAGAAACTGTGGCATCCTCTTCTCATGCCTCCTGTAGTTTCTGGACCACTTAAGATAGCCATTAATTGCCCAAGGACTTCTGATGCAAGAAATTGCTTCCCTCAGCCTCATGCAGTACATCATTAAAATAACAAATGACTGGCTACCTGCTGGGCTCTTCTAGAAACTGAGACTCTCACATACCTTTTGGTTTAAAGTCTCTTGAGAGTTATAGACATTACTGGTTGTAACCAAGACACACACATACATTCACTTCTTAGAATACACACTGCTGTGCTCTTGAAATAGACATTAAATAGAATTTCCATATTCCTGATAGACCCCGAATGACCAGTTTAACTGAGACCTAATGGTCTCCTAAAATGACTCTTTTTAAAATTTCAGTCCAACAAATAAACTCCTAAAGTTCTCCATCTTGTCCCAGGCCTTAACATATTTTTTATACATTTTTAATCTTACCACAATCTCATAAAAACTGCAGGCCATATTTAAGGGGCAAAATCTCCTGGGACTCATTAACCATAGATTGTTCCACAGGCCAGGCAGCTGCTCATCTGATATGGGAACAATTTGAACCTAAAATTCTACCAAAAACACAAAAATAAAATCCCTGTCAGGTGCAGCTGCACACCATTCTGTTGACTATTGATTTTTTTTTTTTTTTTTTTTGAGACAGGATCTTACTCTGTCACACAGGCTGGATTGCTGTGGCACACCCTTGGCTCACTGCAACCTCCACATCCCTGGCTCAGGTGATGCTCCCACCTCAGCCTCCCGAGTACCTGGGACTACAGGCCTGCACCACCATGCCCAGCTAATTTTTGTACTTTTTTGGTAGAGACAGTGTCTTTCCATGTTGCCCAGGCTGGTCTCGAACTCCTAGGTTCAAGCAATCTGCCAATCTTGGCCTCTCAAAGTGCTGGGATTACAGGTGTGAGCCACCAGGCCCGGCCGACTATTGATCTTACTGTTGGTTTGGGTGCTTTCACTGGTTTACAATCTGGGAGCCCAAACCCTCCAAGTAAGTGCTTGCTTCACTCAAACATGGCAGATGCTGAGGTCCACATCTACTCGAGTGTGTACTAACTCAAAAAGAACATCCTCGTCCTACATCTCAGAGGATATCACTCTGGCCCAAGACCACACTTTGGGAGATGACTTCGACACCCCGTCTCCATCTTGGAAATGACTTCACCTTAGACACTAAAACCTTTGCTCAGTGGACAGCCTGTTCTAAGGCCCCACATTTTTGGTTTTTTTCATTCAATATTAAGGATTCTATTATGTTTCTGAGCTCCCTGTCTGTTTAGCCCATGATCCTGATAAACTCCTTGCTCTGCAAATGTACACACCTACACTCTGATGGGGATCAGGACATGCTACTCCAAAACATGGCACCTTGGCATTTGAGAAACAGCAGAGGCAGAAAGGTCACTCTCACCTTCTGCTCACACTTTTCCCCTGAAGCAGGTCATAAAACTTTTATTCCAGAATTACCCTCCTGTATTAGTCTATTTTCACACTGCTATAAATAACTTCCCAGGCTGGGTGTGGTGGCTCATGTCTGTAATCCCCAAACTTTGGAAGGTCAAGGCAGGAGGATGACTTGAGGTCAGGAGTTCGAGACCAGCTTGCCCAATATGGTGAAAGCCCGTCCCTACCAAAAAAAAAAAAAAGCCAGGCATGGTGGCATGCACCTGTAATCCCAGCTATTCAGGTGGCTGAGGCAGGAAAATCGCTTGACCCTGGGAGGAGGAGGTTGCTGTGAGCCGAGATTGCACCACTGCACTGCAGCCTGGGTGACAGAGCAAGACTCTGTCTCAAAAAAAAAAAAAAAAAAAAAAGAACTACCCTGAGACTGGGCAATTTATAAAGGAAAGAGGTTTAATTGACTCATTCACAGTTCCACATGGCTGGGGAGGCCTCAGGAAACTTACAATCACGGCAGAAGGTGAAGGAGAAGCAAGAACCTTCTTCACATGGCGGCAAGAGAGAGAGAAGAATGAAGGAGGAAATTCCAAACATTTATAAAACAATCAGATCTCATTGGAACTCACTATCAGAAAAACAGCATGGGGGAAACTGCCCCCATGATACAATCACGTCCCTCCCGCGACATGTGATTACAATTTGAGATGAGATTTGGGTGGGGACACAAAACCGAACCATATCACCCTCTTATACCCAGAGGAAAGGAACATCCTTATCCTCAAAGATACAGAGACACCAATAATTTGAAAAAAATAGGCCTTGCTAATTTCCTTCCAGTTATTATCATTACATGTCCCCTTTGTGCTATCACATGTCTGCATGACTGTCCACTCGTCATCAAACCCGAGCATAAAAATACACAGGTTTTTCTGTTTCTTCGGGTTTTCATTTGTGAAGGCTTCCATGCCATGTAAAACTTACATTAAGTAAATTTGTATGCTTTTCTTCTGTTAATCTGTTTCTTGTTATATGTGCCTCAACCATGAAGTTAGTGTTGAGTAAGAAAAGAAATCCAGCCAGGTGTGGTGGCTCCTGCCTGTAATCTCAGCACATTGGTAAGAGCGTGAGATGGTGGGATTGCTTGAGCTTAGGAATGATTGTGCCACTTCACCACAGCCTGGGCAACAGAATGAGAGAGTGTCTCAAAAAACCAAAAAAAGAAAAACAAAGAAAAAACTAAATTATCTTTCCCCACAATTCCTATGCCTAAAGAGAAATCTGATTGAGGTTAGTACTGCCTGTACTCCTCTAAACATTAATGGAGATTATTGCTTTCCCCAGGAGGCACCTGCCTCTTTATCAGTCAACCTCATGACCCCCTAGGGAGAGGACCACTGACCCCCCACTGTCTACTCCTACTAAACCCCATCCAGGTTTTCAGGATGACCTCCTGCCTGTGTCTCCAACCAAAATGACTCCCTCCCTTGGGCTACACACAAATATCACTGATATTTACATATACTTTACTGGCTTACCATTTCATACCCTCCAACAACATAACCTGGCATCTTGACCTGAGCATATTTCTAGCACACTACAACTCCATTAAGATATTGTTAGAGACCTCAAAATTTCAGATCTATTTTACTTGACTAATGCCATATAAATGGAAGATTTAGTTATGGAGCAGCCTGCAGAGACTCCTTGTATTTCTACTTGTGTTTCTTCTTTCCTATTCTTGTAATAAAATGTTTTCTATGCTGTTTGGGGAAATTTATGTATTAGTCTCTAAACGTCTTCACTATCATCACTTCAAAGTTTCTTTAATATGATGCCAAAACATCACAGGACCAATTGTACTGTAAACATTTCCAATTTAAAAATTTCCTGTATATTATGATGTTTTGACATCTAAAAAAAGAGAAAAACACTGGCGGGGGAGAGACTATGCCTCTCTGGGCTAGGCAATTCTCAAAGATAACAAAGGGCTCAATCAGAGCATGTGTTTATGCGAACTAGCCAAACCACAGCCATACTTCCTCTGTCTGGCCCTCTCACCCCAAGAGGCCATATTCTTCTGCCTTAATCATCCCAGGACTAGATACCAGGCAACTAGAGACCACCCATATGGTTTAGAGACCTCCAAAATTATTCAAACTAGCCAACCCTAAACTGTTTACCCTGCACTGCCTTGCCTTTCCCACAGAAATCCCAATAAAGACCTCGGCCTAAGGGTCCCTTTTTCCTGTCTTCTGCCTCCTGACCACCCTAGTATTTTTACCATGTGGCTCTGAGTGGCATAGCATGCCTCTTGTCTCCAGGACCTGTGAGTATAATAGTATAATAAACTTTGTTTTTTTTCCTGAGTCTCTCCTCTGTCTCCTTTTGTGGCTGCACCTGACTGACCATCTCATAAAATAATACAAAACAGATGTGCTCCCAAAACATATGAGAGCAGGTATTAAGGCTATCTACAGAGTGCTGAAGCAAACTTATGTAAAAGTAGAATGAGGCCTTCCACCTTCAATACTTTGTCTTTTCCCTTTCTAATCCTGTCCTCTGGTCACTTATGACTTCATTTTTTTCCTTAAACAGATTCCAGTTATTTGTTCAATTTTCTCCCTTTCCTCTCTTAATTTTTATTTTTTCATTAGGAAATATTGCCAACTGAGACAACAGAACATAGAATACTATATCTATGTACCCACCACTCAACTAAAACAATATCACATTACAAAGGCACTTGAGGGCCCCCATGTGCCCCTCTCCAATTAAATTCTCCTTCATTTCTCTTCACAAGCCACAGCTACTAAAATGTTTATTGTTCTCATACATGACTTTCTGCATCCTACACATGCATACATCACACTCATGCATTCCTTTTACTACATACATATGCACTCATAGTTAATTTATGGTGATGGTTTTGAATGTTCTTAAACTTTTTTTCTTGTAAGACCATTTAGAGATACAAATAAATCTTTCCACACTAAAAGCCTGTGTTCTTTTATAAACCATAAACTCAACCTCACAGAATTTCACTAACCCTGTCTAGACAGGGCTTTTCATGGTCCCCACACTACAGAGGCTCCACACCTGCCCTTTTCTGGTCTCATCTTTCTGTAAGCAGCCAAGAGTTCAGTGTCTGGGGTCATGAGAATCTACGCACTCACTCAGAACCTATGACTTCCACCCTTAAACATGCTTCAGGTATCTGGAACCCTGAATTTGCTGTCCAAGTGGTTCCAAACCCCAAGAGGCCTGCAGGCTCCTGTTCACTGAGTCTTGTGCTTCTGAAAGTTAAGTGCACTGTCAATGTATTTTCTCAGCACTGAGAGGTGACCAAGAGGTGGGTGGGCTTCAGTATCCATATATGTATGTGTATATTGTAGCCACTTGAGGTGAGGACCAGAGCTCAGAGTATGCAGAGAAGTGCTGAGGCATGAGGGGGTTCTGGGTCCTGGGATGTAGTACAGAGGTCTGAGGGTGTGGGTCTGCTCTAGCTACATCACTGGAACAGAACTTTGAGGTGTTCAGGTATCATGGACAGACCCTAAACTGACCCCCAATAGACCCAACCTTCCGGCATTCACAGTCTTGAATAATTCCCTCCCCTTCTATTGGGCAGAGCCTGTGACTTCATTCTAAAAATGAATAGAAAATATACGGAAATATATGGCAATAGAAATAGAAAATATATGGCAAAGGTGATGGGATGCCACTCTTGTTATGAGATTTTACACACACACACACACACACCTTCTTTGTGTGATTCATTTTTATGCCGTAATGAACAACCAATGCACTGGGCCCAAGAGAGGGCATCCCTGGAGGTTCCAGGTACCTAGATGCATAGCCTGGCACCTCACCCAACTATTCCTGATATATACCTGTTACTGAAAGCTGTATGTTTCTAAATTTCTTCAGTAAACTAAATAAGAAAAAAGATCTTTAAAATACACCAAGTATTCTCAATTTAACCCTGCCTTTCAAATTGATAAGAAGTTATATCTGTCATGGTAGGAAAGATACTATATTTAACAGTTTATTAGTTGATTTAAACCTTTCAGATATTTGTATACATGGCACGTAGGCCTCCAAATGAACTCTTGCCCAGAACCCTGCAAATATTGCAAAAGGTATAGATGGTCTAGTTTAAATATTTGGTCTCTTACTCCTTCCTCTTCCTCACTTCTTTTTTTTGGTAATAAAATACTTTATTGGTACCATTTAATGTCAAAAAACATATAACATTTCCATTGCTTAGCTTCCATCTTTAAACTACAAGCTAGTTTAAAAACAACAGGAACAAAAGTAAACTCATTTGATTCTCTCAAAAAAACAAGCTGTAACTTACCTTTGCAAATAATTAAGTTCTCTCACTTTAAATATCGTAATTCACTGGTCTTCATAATAAATAATTATAATAATATATAAAAAGAGACAGTGGCCTGAATTATTTTGCAGAGAACATTTCACACATCTTTTAAAAAAAATCACTAAACTACCACAACTTAAAACTTGTAAGAATAATTAGGTAAGAATTATTGTAATATTGAATTAACATAGTACACAGAAATTTGAAATTTGTAATATTTCAGATGATATGATTTACTGAGAAAAAGAGTAATGATTTTTCTTCAGTGAATTTTCAGGGGTTTTCAACATAGGTCTCTTTTAAAAGCCAAAGTTTAAAAAATTTGTGCATACTAGGAATTGACCTGATGGTAACAGATCCATGTGTGACAAATAATGTAGTGCAGTCCTATCTGAATATAATTTCTTCTTCACTTTGTCTCATTAATTTATACCTCAATTAAAACATTCTATATGCAAGTGATATATTTCTCTAAAACATTCCGTATTTCAGATTTCCATTCAGACTATCTTCCCCCCCTCCCTTTTCTCAAATCAGAGTGATCTTGTGGCATACCATTTGCTTTTTCTCTCCACAATGAAACTCTTTTTCCACTCAAAGTATTATAGTAATGCAAATACAAATGTAGCATATATTAATATATTAGAAGAAAGGATAGTAAATACATACGGATCCATGCCAAATGAGAAAAATCGAAAGCAAAAACAAACAAAACCATGCTATGGTCATGTATTCTGAACCACCATGGGAAGACCCTGATGTAGCTGGCTCACATAAACCAATGTTCCCAGACACAGCTAGGATCCTGTACTCCAACATAATTAAACGCTCTGTTAAAAATGTTTCCGTGTTCTTTTCTGTTTGTTCAAAATAGTTTACAGCAACTCTGACTACTAATCCTAATCCTGAACATGATAATGTAATGACATTATATTTTTAATCAAGCCATAGATTTTAACCTATTTTCTACTATTACCCACTTGCTTAAAAACAGACTTTCAGGGGTGTAAGCAACAGTAGGAGTTTTTATTTCTAACTTTCTCTTGATTGATTGATTGGGGATTTCAGATGTGTCAATTAATTATCCTCTACTTCAGTGGAAAAGGATTCTTCAAGCTATCAAATTAAGCAGGCTGACTCAGGGGCGGGCAGGTGAAGATACCTGCCCACACACTATGCTCATAGCACTCCATCTCCTCTGTAAGAATGTGCTGCTCTCCACCCAACAGCGGCCCAGCACATTCCATCCGCTCCACCTAGATGCAATCAGGACACCATGCAATCCCACACACAATCAGAACATGGGCACTAGGTAGAACTAACTCAAAACAACTTTTGGGACAAATACGAGATTTCAATTTGTCAATTATTCCACAGTGCAGTATTTTCACAAAACAGAGATTTCGTGTTGAAACATTTGTCTTTTCTTCTCACATCAAGTTGAATTGCTAAAGTAATGTCAGAAAGAACATGAAAAATAAACATGTCTTCTCCAAAAGAGGCACTGCATCTAGAAGTAGAAGCAAGGCTAAATAAATAGTGCTGGTTTGTGGTTCACACAGTAAGGCATTAATTATTATTTCAACCAACAGCTTCGCTGTTATCTCATTCCTATGAATTGACCCTTTAATCATGAACTGTCTTCATCTCTGTTTGATAACTATATCTTAAGGTCTGTTTTGTGTGATATGGTGGCAAATTCACTTTTGGTTACTCTTTCTATGGTATATATATTTTCCATCCTTTTACTGTCAATCTATTTCGAATCTGAAATGTGTCCCACACAGACAGAATAATTGAATTGTGATTTTAAAAATCCATTCTACAAATTTGTCTTTTGATTAGAGGACTTAGTCTATTTACATTAAATGTAATTACTGATAAGATAGAATTTATGTGTGATATTTGGATATTTCTTTACCATATGTTTTATGTCTTTTTTTCCTCCATTTCTTCATTAGTTCCTTATTTTATGTTAAACACATAGTTTTACTATACTATTATAATTGCCTTATTGTCAGTTTCACTATATTTTTGTTATTTTCTTATTGGTTGCCCTAGGATTTGCAATTGGCATTTTAGCTTAAAACAATCTAGGATGGATTAAGAATCAACTTAATTTCAATAGAAAACAAAATTTTTGTAACTATTAGCATTTTCTCCTTCTTTCTTTGGGCTATTATTGTCATATAAATTTCATCCTTACATATTATAAGCCCATCAGTGCATTTTAATAATTATTGTTTTCTATGATGTCTTTTAAATCAGACAGCAAAAAATACAGAAACAAACAGAAATTCACCTACACCGTCTTTACATTTACCTATCCATTTACATTTTCTGGTACTCTTTATCATTTTATGTAGAGTTACTGTCTAGTGTCCTTGCATTTCAGCCTGAAAGATTCCCTTTAATACTGCTTGTAGGACAGATCTGCTAGTGACAGAATCTCTGTTGTTTTCAGTAAAATCTTAATCCTTCTTCAAATTTGAAAAATAGTTTTTACAGACAGAATTGTTGCTGACAATCTTTTTCTTTCAAAACCTAAAATATATCATCCCACTGCCTTTGGGCCTCCATGGTGGTTGATGGGAAGTCAGCTATTGATCTTATTGAGAATCTTTTATATGTGATAAGTGTATTCCCCTTGTTGCTTTCTAGATCTCTTTGTGTTGGTCTTTGAAAGTTTGATTATATTGTGCCTAGGTGTGTCTCCTCTGAGTTTATCCTACTAGTATGACATTGAACTTCTTGAATGCATAGGATAATGTTTTTTCTACTAATTTGGAAAGTTTCGGCCATTATTTCTTACACACTCTGCCCCGTCCTCTCTTTCCTCTCCTTCTAAGAATGCCTTATTTTTGCCCCATAGGTTTCGGCATCTACAATTTTCCTCATTCCCTTTCCCCTGTTCTTCTGTCTGGATAATCTCAAGTGACCTACCTTCAAATTTAATGATTCTTGCTTTTGCTAGCAAATCTGCTACTGAGCCCCAATGGGAAATTTTTCATGTCAGTTACTGTACTTTTTGAATCCAGAATTCTGATTTTTCCTTTTTAAATAATGTCTCTTTCTTTATAGTCTATTTGGTGAAATATTGTTCTTTCCTTTAACTATTTGAACATATTTATAATAATTGATTTAAACTCTGTGATAAACCCAGTGTCTGGGCTTCAGCAGGAAAAGTTTCTATTGACTTGTTTCGTTGTTCATGAGCCATGCTTTCTTGGTTCTTTGCATATTTTATAGTTTTGTTGTTGTTATTGTTTTAGTTGGACATTTTAAATAATAGGATGTGGCAACTCTGGAAATAAGATTACATCTCCCTCCCCAAATTTGTTGTTGTCTGTTCTTGTTTTTGTTCTTGTTTTCTTATATAGTAACTTTACTCAAATAATTCTTTAAAGCCTGGATACTTTGTCATCTGTGACCACTGAATTCTCTGATAATGATCAGCTAATGATTAGGCAGAGATTTCATTAAGTGGCTTGAACCAATAAATCTTTTAGGATTTACCTAGGTTCTTTGTGTGGATATTACTCAGGCAGTCTATTACCATGCCTAAGGTTTCATTTTCTGCTTGTGCACAGCTTCAATATCAGTGATAGATGAGAGCTTAGGGCCTTCTCAGGTATTTCCTGAGTATGCACACAGTTCTGCACATGCTCATGGCCTTTCAGATCTCATTTATATTGGAACTTTTCAAAACATTCTGTGGAAATTTCCTTTATCACTTTTTCATTTTAAGGTTTTTTGACGCTTCTTGTTAGTCCTCACTGATATTGTATTACCACCTCCAGAAGCTGCAGTGTTAAACAATTGCATCTGAATGTTTTTTCAAATGTGCTAAGGGCAGGCCAGTTTATACAAAATAGATGCTTCAGTGAGATAAAATGAAGTCATGTCTGCAAGTGGAGGATTTCAGAGAGCTGCCAGATGGGTCAAATAATAATTCTCTGAGGTTAGAATTGTAAGGGAGCTCCAAAACTGTTTTGCTCTTCCACTGGTTGCCAGGCTACAGGTTTCTCAGGTAACATAAATGCAAAGCCGTTGGTTCTGAAGGCTACCACAGATCTTGGATGACGGTCAGATTAGGCCAAGTTGAAATGCAACAAAGCTTGCTGTTCATAGTAATATTTGCCCATTTTTCTTAAATAAATGCTTTTTGGATGATTGAAAGCCTTTGGTTCATTTGGAGAGTGCTTAAAAGTTGATTTTGACAATTTTTTTCTAGTGTTCTCATTGCTTTTTGGAGGTCCTTACTCTACCATCCCAGAATTGCTTCTTTTTTACTTTCACTAAATGTTCCTTTTAGTTGTGGAATTTCCATTTGGATTTATTTACCATGTACTTCTAGCCTATTTTGCTTTATAGATTTCAAAATTATACTGTCATGTACTTAAGTGCTTATGATGACTAGTTATTTAATTGGAATGAAATTTCCCTCTAAGTTCCTTGGAAAGCTATTTGTCATAAATTATACTATTTCTTATATAGACTTTGCTATATTTATTTTGTTATTGGTCACATATGCTCTATTTTCTTTCCCTTTAGAAGTTTTTAAAATAATGTTTAATAGAATATTTGAACAATAATTGCATTCGCCTTATAAACATTTTAAATATTATAGAAATACTAAAATCTTGTTTCATCATCTATCACCATCCTCATTCTCCCTGACTTCATATGTTACTTCATCATCACACTGTGGGATATAATTCAAGACCTTCGTTATGTGCATTAACATGACTTTGTGCACTACAAAAATGTATATATTTCCTTACATGTATCTGTGAGTTTTAAACAAAGGATATAATTTAGCACTTACTGATTTACAATCTTATTTTCACTTGAGTTGTCTTGCCATTAGTTATATTTACATAAGTCTCATTCTTGTTAATTGTTACATAATAATTCATTTTCTGGGTAGACCATAGATTTTTATTCTTTTACACTTTGATACACACTTTCATTTTATGAAGGAACATTTTATTATTATTACAGAAAACAATACAGTGAATAACCTTGTAAACATCTCTTTATGATCATGGGATACGCTGTGTCTTGACCACCAGTGAGGACTGTCAATAGGCGATACAATTACATACCTATCTCACTCACCTAGAAGTGATAATGAATGTCTTAACTTTGGCAAAGGATGAAATGACTCTTGCCTTTTTATCTCAAAAGACCATTCAGTAATTATAGTTACAGGAATTTTGCAATTCTCATCCATGTCAGGGTCATTGAAACTGGGGAGATAAATTAAGATCTTTAAGAGGAAATTGGCCTGCTGAACTGGTGGTGGAAATAAGAGTTTTGTAAATAGAATGTGTATTGAAACAGAGGATTCATTATAAAGTTTAAGTAATATGTTGCAGTCAAAACTAGAAATAATATATTGGGATTTCTTTCAAGCATGCTTGTTCTTCTAATAGTAAGATGATTTATGTCTGGAAACATTCTTTTGAAAATGGTTTGTTTTAGGAGTGCTTACAAATAGGAGATTTAATTGTGAAAAATTTGGTGGTATGAATTGTGCAAGTATTTGTGCACCTAGGGTTATTTTGAATGTCAAAACCTTGTGTAAATTTTTCTTTTTGAAATAAGATATTTTATGTACTTTAGTTAATATTTGCCATTTAAGTGTTATTTATTAGTAACCACAAACCACAAAATGAGAAAGGCCTTCAAAAAACCAAAACCTTACAAAAGGAATTTTTCACCTAGAATTGGTGTGTGTGTGTGTGTGTGTGTGTGTGTGTGTGTGCATGTATGCATTTAGGCTTAAGGCATAAAGCATAAAGTTGACAGTGGGGCAAAGGACAGAGAGATTATTACCTGCTTCTGCATATTGACTCAGATGGCATTTCTGTAGGTCTGAGAACTGAAATCTAACTTTTATCCTAGACATTTCATTTTTTAACCAGATATCAAGTGGTTTAATCAGATAGTGGAGATAAATTGTCAGTATTAAAAGGGGAAAATTTGAATCTTTCATTTGGGATTTCTATTTCTCCTTCCTCGCTCCCTCTATCCTCTCTACCCCCCTTCCCCCTCCCCCTCCCTCCCTCACCCCTCTCTCTCTTTCTTTCTTTCTTTCTTTCTTTCTTTCTTTCTTTCTTTCTTTCTTTCTTTCTTTTCTTTCTTTTCTTTCCCTTTCTTTCTTTCTTTCTTTCTTTCTTTCTTTCTTTCTTTCTTTCTTTCTTTCTTTCTCTTTCTTTCTTTATCTCTCTCTCTCTTTCTTTCTTTCACAGAGTCTCACTCTGTTGCCCAGGCTGGAGTGCAATGGTACAATCTTGGCTCACTGCAACCTCCGCCTCCCAGGTTCAAGCGATTCTCCTGCCTCAGCCTCCTGAGTAACTGGGATTACAAGTGCGCACTGCCATGTTTGGCTAATTTTTGTATTTTTAGTAGAGACGGAGTTTCGCCGCGTTGGCCAGGCTGGTGGGAATTTTATTTCTTGACCAATCTAATTTGACTGTGAAGTTATTTAGTGGTTTTGCTAATTGTATTTTTTCCTTTTTGTTGTGAATTGTCTTTTGTAACTTAGCTGCCAGGGAAAGGTGGGTTAGTAAAATACTGAGGTATTTGATGGTAGAGAACACCCAAGAACCTCTGAGAATTTGAGGTCCTAGGTACTATAATAATTACATACATATATTACATACACACAATAGAATGCTGATACAGATGTTAAGAAAATGAGGTTGAAGGGAGTGTAAGTATTCATATTCCTCTGTCGGGAAGGGATATGAAATAATATCAAGTAGTATGGTAAAGGCATATTCCAGAATGACCTGTATTAAATGATTCCATTTGTGAAGAAAAAAAGAACACAATAAAACTGACAAAAATATGATACTATTTGGGTACACAGATAATGTCCTCTTTACTTGTCTCTACTAAATTTGATGAAACTTTCTAGGCACTCAAAAAAGCTTCATACATATATTGTGGCTGTCATTGACTGAATCTAGTTTCAATGTCAAATTAAAATGCACTCTGCAGTTTTGGCTTTGACATTTATATCTAATATATGCATGTGTGTGTGGTGTATGCATCTGTCTCTGTGTGTGTGTATATATACATCTATGTGTATACACATTCACACATATGTGTATATCATCTCTTTATATGTATATATATGTGTGTATTTACATGTTTGTATACATGCACGTATATTTATATATGTATGCCTGTGTTTGTGTCTATATTTGCATATATGTATAAAGACAGACTGACAGAGACAGAGAGAGAGCAGAGAAAGATAGATAGAATTACACTATTGATATTTTCAAATACAGTTCATGATAAAGTATGAAGCATAGTTATGCCTGGCATTTTAGCTTCTATAATGGAAATAGAATTTCAAGTGGAGGAGGAGATGAAGACTGGTGAAGAGAGGACACTGTCTGTCTCTGAGTCAGGTAGACCTGGGTTCCAATATTTTCTCCACCACTTACTAGGTATGTGACCTTGGGCACATGCTGAACAGTGTCCTTTTCTACAGATTCTTTACAATGATGTATCATCTTATCCTTTTCTCAGTTTTTCAAGCAGAAGAGGTGGACAAAGTGGAATCCCATGTTTCTTTACATTTGTGTTTTTATAATTATTATGGGAGTTGACTTAAAAAAATCTATCCATTGGTCATTTTAATATTTATGGTTTTATCTTAAAGAATTGAGGCATCCCAATAAATTTCATGCTTTGTTCCATGAAAATTGTAAACATATTTAGTTATCTCACAAGAAATTAGCAATTGTAACCTGTTATGTGTAATCTGAATCCTAATTTACCATTGGCCCATGGATGCTCTGGGATAAACTTGGACTTCTTTTGCCATCCATTCTATGCCTTGATGCTGCCTCTTGCTATACATGTTTAACTCTTTACCAAATGTTGTGAATGTAGCTCTACATTTCATTTAACATTTTCTTGTGATGTTCTGCATTACATCACTCTTCTTTTTTTTTAAATCATGGTTTTGAGGTATCATCTATGTAAAATATATCACACTTGGTTTTGCAATCAATGTATCAATGAATTTTGATAAATGTATACTGGAGGTACAATTGAGCTATAGAAAGTTTCCATTACCCAAAAAAGTGCATTGCTGCAACTTTGTATTTTATCTCCTTCTAAATCCCCACCTGAGGAAACCATTGGTTTCATTTATATCACTATAAGTAGTTTTATTAGTTTTATCTGTCTTAGAACTTTGGTATATATGGACTAAAATGGTATATGCTTATATGTGTCTGTTATTTTTATTCAACATATTTTTAGATTTCATTCCATTATCAGTAGTTCATTCCTATTCATTGTATAGTAGTGTTTTATTGTTAAGAATATTTGACAATTTCTAGCCTGTTTGTTGAAGATATTTATTTATCGTTCATCATTATCTTCATGCCTTAATGAAGAATAATACTATTAGTTTGACAGACTCTTGTACAAGTCTGCTGCAAAATACCTAGGAGTAGAAATGCTGCATCATGTGTTAAATGTACATTTAACTTTACAAGAGAATTCCAGCTCCACAGTAGTCATACCATTTTATACTTCTTTAAGTAATGTATGAGATTTCCAGTTGTCCCACAGTCTTGCCATCATGTGGTAGTTTCAGTCTTTAAAAATTTATCCATTATGGGTACACATGGAAATAAGGATGGAAATAATAGCCACTGGGACTTCAAAAGTGGGGAGGGTGGGAAGAGGGCTAGGGTTGAATAATCACCTATTGTGTACTATGTTCGCTATTTCCGTGATGAGTTCACTAGAAGCCCCATCCTCCCCATTATGCAATATATCCATGTAACAAACCTGCACATTACCCTTTGAATCTAAAATAAAATAAAATAATGAAAAACTAAAATTTAGCCATTGGATTTGGTATAAAATAGTATGTCATTATTATTTCAATTGGCATTTCCCTGATGAGTCATGATGCTGAGTAATTTTTCATGTGATTAACGGCCATTCATATCTTACTTGGTGTAAGTGTCAGTATCAACTTCTAGTCTCCTGTTCTGGAATGTGGTGATCATTTCACAATTTATACGCATATCTAAATGCCAACTTGTACATCTTAAATATAAATAATATTTATATTGATGCTATTTTAATAAAACTGTTCGATAAATAACTAGATGATGATAGAACCACACACACCAAAACAACCTTTGTACTATTATATTGTAAGATTCTCGATTACATTCTATATAATCCATTAGTCAGATATATGTATTGTGCATGATTCTGCCTGATTGTCATTTCTATTTTTGTTTTCCTTACATTGTCATTTAAAAAGCAGAATATTCTTTAAAAGTTCAATTAATCAATTTTTCTTTTATGCAATACCTTTTGTCACCATGCTCAGAGATCTTTGCCTATTCCATGGTTGCAAAGGACTTATTTTCCGTTTTCTTTCAGAGGTGTTGGCTTAGATTTTACTTTTATGTCTAAAAGTCATTTTGAATTAATGTTTTTTCATGATTTAGGTAGGGGTCAAGATTCATTCATTTCCATACAGGTATTTAGTTTATCCAGCAATGTTTGTTAAAAAGACTTTCGTTTCGCCATAGAATTATACTAGTTCTATGGTTAAGAATCAATTCTTTATTTATACTTAAGTTTCTTTCTGAATGCTTTATTCTCTTCAATTTATCTGTATGTTTATCTTTCCATTAATATTTGTAGTAACTTTTTTGGTTACTTTAGTTTTGTCTTCAGCCTTGAAATACTCCAACTTTTGTCTTTTTTTCTCAGTATTGTTTTGGATGATCTAAGCATTTCCATACTATTAGGTTCATCATGTTAATTTATACAGAAAAGCCTGTTGGGATATTGATTGGGTTTTGATTACATCTGTAGATCAGTTTGAGGAAAGTGGACATCTTAAGATTACTTAGCCTGCCAGTCTATAAACAGCAATTTATTTCTCAATTTTTATTTTCTCAATTTTTATTTTCTCAATTTATTGAAATGTCCGAAAAGCAATATTTTGAACTTTTCATTGTAGATTTCTTGAATTAGTTTTAAAATTCAACTTTGTTAAGCTATAATTTGATGGCAAAAGAATCTACTTATTTTAAGTAATCAATGAGTATTAACAAATGTATATACCTGTGCAACCAGTAACCACAATACTCAAATACACACAAAATTTGTAGTTATTTATCTTTAAGTTTATATTCAGTTTGTTTACACTTACAATGAATTTAAGACCTGGGTGGATGTGTATAACCATTATCACAATACGAATTCTGAACATTTCCATCCTACCTAAAAAAATCTCTGGTGCTTTTGCTATGTAGCCAAGCCTTTCCCAAGCCCCTAAAATCCTGGAAGACATTGATTTATTCTCCTTAGAGGTTTCCTTTCTTTCTTTTTTTTTTTTTTTTTTTTTTTTTTTGACAGTCTCACACTGTTGCCCAGGCTGGAGTGCAGTGTCGCAATCTCGGCTCACTGCATCCTCCGCATCATGGGTTCAAATAATTCTCCTGCCTCAGCCTTCCGAGTAGAGTAGCTGGGATTACAGGCACCCGCCACCACACCCGGCTAATTTTTGTATTTTTAATAGAGACGGGGTTTTGCCATGTTGATCAGGCTGGCCTCAAACTCCTGGCCTCAAGTGATCAGCCTGCCTTGGCCTCCCAAAGTGCTAGGATTATAGGTGTGAGCCACCAGGCCAGGCCCAGTTTTCTCTTATACATAACATCACGTAAATTAAATCAGAGTATCTAACATTTTGACATATACTTCTTTCATTCAGTTTGATGCCCTTGAGATTCACACTTGTTGCTGTATTAATAGTTTGTTCCTTTCTATTGCTCAGCAGTATTTCATTGTATAGATGTACCATAATTTATTAATCCATGCACCCGTTGATGGACAGTTGCTTGGGTAGTTTCCAGTTTGGTCAACTATGAATAAAATGCTATAAAAAATTCATGTAGGGCCAGGTGAGGTGCCTCATGCCTGTAATCCCAGCAATTTGGGAGGCCAAGGTGGGCAGATGACCTGAGGTCAGGAGTTTGAGACCGGCCTGGCCATCATTGCAAAACCCCGTCTCTACTAAGAATATAAAAAGTTAGCCAGGCATGGTGGTGCACACCTGTTATCCTAACTATTCAGGAAGCTGAGGCAGGAGAATTGCTTGAACCTGGGAGGCAGAGGTTGCAGTGAGCCGAGAGTGTGCCTCTACACTCCAGCCTCGGCAACAGAGCAAGACTCTGTCTAAAAAAAAAAAAACACAAACAAACAAACAAACAAACATCATGTAGGTTTTTGTGTAAAGACAGGTTTCCTTTTCACTATGGCAAAAAATAGGGGTGGAATTGCTAGATCCATATGGTAGGTGCATCTTAAATATTTAAAGAAATCTATAACTTCTTTATTCTTATTAGCAATGATTCAGAATACAAGTTGCTCTTTATTATCACCAGCTGATGGAATTGCCAGTTTTGTTTTGCCTTCTAGTTGTTTTAAGAGGTGTATATTGGTATTTCATTTTGGTATTAATTTGCATTTATCTAATGGATGATTTTGAAGACATTTTGGTGTGCTTATTTGCCATCTATATGTCTTTCTAACTAGGTATCTGTTCAAATCTTTGCCTATTTCTTAATTGTATCATCTTCTCTTCTTATTGTTGAGTGATATGGTTTGGCTGTGCCCCCACCCAAATCTCAACTTGAATTGTATCTCCTAGAATTCCCACGTGTTGTGGGAGGGACCCAGGCGGAGGTAATTGAATCTTGGGGGCCAGTCTTTCCCGTGCTATTCTCAGGATAAAGAATAAGTCTCACGAGATCTGATGGGTTTATCAGGGTTTTCCGCTTTTGCTTCTTCCTCATTTTTCTCTTGGCACTGGCTTCTTCCTCTATCATCTCCATTCTGCTTTTCAGATCATCCAGTGAGATTATATATATATTAATATATAATATATGATATATATTTTATTTATGTTAATATAAAAATATATATCATATATTATATAAAAATATATATGATATATATTATATATTTATATAAATAATATATAAAAAAATATATATTTTTTATATAGAGAGATTTTATATATATATATATATATACACACACACGTGTGTGTGCTTTAAACAAGGTCTCACTTTTTCACCCAGGCTGGAGTGCAGTGACACAGTCTTGACTCACTGCAGCCTTGATCTCCTGGGTTGAGCAATCAATCCCCAGATCAAGTAATCTTCCTGCCTCAGCACCCCTGTGTGTATGTAAATGTAAAAAAGTTGAACTCATAGAGGTAGAGAGTAAGAATGGTGGTTACTAGGGCAGATCTAAGGGAGTATGGGGGAGATGTTGGTCAAAGGATACAAAATTTCAGTTAAGAGGAATAGGTTCAAGAGATCTATTGTACAATATAGTGACTATACTTAATAACAGACTGATAACAAAATATTGTTCTTGAAAATGGATGAGAGTAGATTTTAAGTGTTCTCATCACAAAAAAATGGTAAATATGTGACTTAATCCATATATTAATTTGCTCTATTTAGCCAATCTACAAAGTATACATATTTCAAAACATCATATTGCACATAATAAATACATGTACTTTTATTTTTTAATTAAAAATAAATTAGAAAAAAGAAAAGACATGAAAATTGAAAAAGAAGTAAAATTATTTCTATTTGCAGAAGGCATGATCTTATATATAGAATTTCCAAAAGAATCCGCATTAAAAAATTAAAACTGACTGGGCACAGTGGCTCATCCCTGTAATCTCAACACTTTGGGAGGCTGAGGGAGGAAGATCACTTGAACTCAGGAGCTTGAGACCAGCCTGGGCAGCATGGCAAAACCCTGTCTTCTACCAAAAACATTTTTTTAATTAGCTGAGCGCAGTGGTGTGTGCCTGTAGTCCCAGCTATTGGGAGGGTGAGTTGGGAGGATCCCTTCAGCCAGAAGTTGAGGCTGCAGTGAGGTGCTATGGCACCACTACACTCCAGCCTAGGTGACAGAAAAAGACCCTGTTGCAAAAAAAAAAAAAAAAAATAGAGCTAACAAATGAGTCCAGTGTGGTTGTAGGATATAATGTCAATATATAAAAAATCATTCAACATTGCTTCGTGATGAAAAACCCTAAAAAAATTGAGGATAGAAGAAACATATCTCAACCTAATAAAAGCCATATGTGACAGACCCACAGCAAAAGGTTGGTGCAAAAGTAATTGCGGTTTTAAATCATTATAACCAGGCTCAGTCACATCTTTATTTATCAAAATAGAAACCATTATAATTAACACATTTTTTGACAATGAGAAATAAGTTTGTTTATTCCTGTCATGTAAAAATCCGTGCTTCGGGATTTGACGAACTCATGGAAAGCATTTCCTGCATGCTGCTGCTTGTGGAAGTCTTTTCCCTGAAAAATATTGTTGCTTTGCTTGAAGAAGTGGTAGTCAGTTGGTGAGAGGTCAAACGAATATGGCAGATAAGGCAAAACTCCGTAGTCCAATTCGTACTTTTGAAGCGTTGATTGTGCGACGTGCAGTTGGGCGTTGTCATGGAGAATTGGGACCTTTCTGTTGATGAATGTCAGCTGCAGGCATTGCAGTTTTTGATGCATCTCATTGAATTGCTGAGCATACTTCTCAGATGTAACGGTTTCGCTGGGATTCAGAAAGCTGTAGTGGATCAGACTGGCAGCAGACCACCAAACAGTGGCCATGCCTTTTTTTGGTGCAAGTTTGGCTTTGGAAAGTGCTTTGGAGCTTCTTCTCAGTCCAGCCGCTGAGCTGGTCTTCACCAGTTGTCGTTTGAAATCCATTTTTTTATTGCATGTCACAATCCAGTCAAGAAATGGTTCATTGGTAGAGTAAGAGAAGATGACACTTCAAAACGACCATTTTTTTTTTATTTTTGCTCAGCTCATTAGGCACCCATTTATCAAACTTTTTCACCTTTCGCTTCAAATGCCTAATGAGCATAGAATGGTCAACATTTAGTTATTTGGCAACTTCTCCTGTAGTGGTAAGAGAATCAGCTTCGATGATTGCTTTCAACTGGTCGTTGTCAACTTCTGATGGCCAGCCACTATGCCCCTCATCTTTAAGGCTCTTGTCCTCTTTGCAGAATTTCTCCAACCACCCCTGTACTGTATGTTCATTAGCAGTTCCTGGGCCAAATGCATTGTTGGTATTGTGAGTTGTCTCCACTGCTTTAGGACCCATTTTGAACTCATATAAGAAAATCACACAAATTATTTGCTTTTTGTATAACGTCATTTCCATAGTCTAAAGTAAATATAAAATAAACAGCAATTAATGCCATAATCAAAAAAGCATGAAGCGAGAAATGTGCATTAAAATCATGTGTAACATAATCACATTTATTTAAGAATGTATTCCAATATCAAATTGCAAATTTTAACAATGGAAAAACTGCAGTTCCTTTTGCACCAACCTGATAGTATCATACTGAATGGGGAAAATCTGAAAGCTTTTCCTCTAAGATCTGGAACACTACAAGGGTGCCCACTGTCACCACTGTTATTCAGCACAGTACTGGAAGTCCTAGCTAGAGCAATCAGACAAGAGAAAGACGTAAAGGGCATTCGAATTGGAAAGGAAGAAGTCAAATTATCCTTGTCTGCAGATGATATGATTTTATATTTGGAAAAACCTAAAGACTCCATAAAGAAGTTTTTAGAACTGATAAATTCAGTGAAATTGCAGGATACAAAATCAACATACAAAAATGAGTAGCATTTCTAATGCCAACAGTGAAAAATATGAAAAAGAAATTAAAAGTAATTACATCTATGATAGCCACACATAAAATTAAAGACCTGGGAATTAACCAAAGTAGTGAAAGATCTCTATAATATAAACTATAAAACACTATAAAAATAAATCAAAGAAGGCACTAAAAGATGGAAAAATGTTCCATGTTCATGGATTGGAAGAATCAATATTGTTAAAATATCCATACTACCCAAAGCAATCTACAGAGTCAATGCACTCTCTATCAAAATACCAATGCCATTTTTTTTTCAAAAACAAAATAGAAAAAAAAAGTCCTAAAATTTGTATGGAATACCAAAGATTCAGAATCACCAAAGCTACCCTGAGCAAAAAGAACAAAACTGGAGGAATTTCATTACCTGACTTCAAATTATACTACAGAGCTATAGTAACCTAAACAGCATGGTACTGGCATAAAAACAGACACATAACCAATGGATCAGACTAGAGAAACCAGAAACAAATTCCCACACCTACAGCAAACTCATTTTCAACAAAGATACCAAGAAAATACATTGGGGAAAAGACAGCCTCTTCAATAAATGGTGCTGGGAAAACTGGATATTCATATGCAGATGAATGAAACTAGACCCTTACATCTCGCCATATACAAGAATAAAATCAAAATGGATTGAAGACTTAAATATAAGACCTCAAACTATGAAACTACTACAAGAAAACTTTGAGAAAAATCTGCAGGACATTGGTCTGGCCAAAAATTTATTGAGCAATACCCCACAAACACAGACAACCAAAGCAAAATGGGATAAACGGGATCACATCAAGTTAAAAAGCTTCTGCACAATGAAGGATATAATCAACAAAGTGAAAAGAAAACCCACATAATGGGATAAAATATTTGCAAACTACCAATCTGACAAAGGATCAATAACAAGAATATATAATGAGCTCAAACAACTCTATAAAAAATCTAATAATTCGATCTAATAAAAAATAGACAAGTGATTTGAATAGATACTTCTCAAAAGAAGACATACAAACGAGAAACAGGAATATTAAAATGTGCTCAACATTATTAATCATCAGACAAATGCAAATCCAAACTACAGTGAGATATCATCTCACCCCTGTTAGAATCACTTATATCAAAAAGACAGGCAATAACAAATACTGGTGAGGATTGTGCAGAAAAGGAAACTTCTGTACACTGTTGGTGGGAATGTAAATTAGTACAACCACTATAGAGAATGGTTTGTAGGTTCCTCAAAAAATTAAAAATAGTACTACCATATGACCTAGCAGTCTCACTTCCGGGTAGATACACAAAGGAAAGGAAATCAGTATATTGAAGAGATACTTGCATTCAGATGTTTGCTGCTGCACAGTTTACAATAGCCAAGATTGGGGAGCAACCTAAGTGTCCATCAACAGATAAATGGATAAAGAAAATGTGGTACATATGCCCAGTGGAGTACTATTCAGCCATAATAAAATGAGATTCAGTCATTTGCAACAATATGGATGGAACTGGAGATCACTATGTTAAGTGAAATAAGCCAGACACAGAAAGACAAACATCACATGTTCTCACTTATCTGTGGGATCTAAAAATCAAAATAAGTGAACTCATGGACATAGAGAGTAGAAAGATGGTTACCAGAGGCTGAGAATGGTAGTCAGGGGCTAGTGGGGATGTGGGGATGGTTAATGGGTTAAAAAATATAATTAGAAGGAATGAACAAAACTAATGTTTAATAGCAACAACAGGGTGATTATAGTCAAAAATAACCTAATTGTATGTTTTAAAGTAAAATATATATGAATATAAACATCAATTATGTTTAGTTGCAATTAGCAATGAACAATACAATAATGAAATTAGTAGATCCATTGTGCATACAGTAACATAACATGAATAAAATATTTAGGAATAAATTTAACGACTCAATGTTCATCAACAGATGGATGAATAAAGACAATGTATTGTATTTGTGAGATATTATGCAGCCATGAAAAGAAGCATTGATAAATGCTACAACATGTATGAAATTGGACATCTTCTGCTAAATGAAATAAGCTAGTCACAAAAGAACATGCAATGTATGTTTTGATTTTATGAAATACTCAGAAAAAGTATGACCATGGAGACAGAAAGCGTATTAGTGGTTGCCTAGGTCTGCATCTGGGATTGGGAGCAAGGATGGACTGCAAATGGGCACAAAGATCTTTTTGAGATATCAGAAATGTTCTAAAATTGAATAGAGTGTATATAGATTGTGGTGAGGGTTGTATAACTGTGTAACTTTAATACAAAGTCATTCAATTTCATGCACTTAAAATAGCTGAATGTTATGTTATATTAATTATACCATGATACATATGTTTAAATGATATCTTGCTAATGGTGTTTTTATGCTGATGTCAGATAGAGTATTCTAAATTTGTCGGAGAACTTGGTGGAAGGAAAATGCCATTCTCACCTATTTCTCAGACTTTGCTTCCTCATTAGAGTCATCTCTGTGTCTAGATTCTAACAGATATTCTTCTATCTCATTCATTCATTCACTCATGTATTCTGTGAGTTTTAGCATTGTGAGTCATGTGTGAGCCCCTTAGCTGTGGCACAAGGCCATGATCCTGATGATACGTTTAAGGTGTAATGGAAAAAATGTGTTAATCTTGTGTACTAGGTCATCTGGAGCTATTGAATGTTTGCACTGGGTTTGCGGCTGCATGAAATTTGAGATTCCTTTCAGTACAAGCGTCTGTGATTTCCACATTCTAAGGTGGTCCTGAACAGAGACTGAAACGGGTTCGGTTTGTCTGACAAGAATGCCAGAATGATTAATTATCCTTTTTGTCCACTTTAACCCACTCTGTCAGTATATAACCCACTGGTTATTGCTTGAGAATTGCTGGTTTGTCTAATATTTTATTTATTTATTTATTCATTGATGGTATTGATTCTGAGGATGAATTTGTGTATCCCAGTTTCCATGGAAAGCTAACATCAAGCTGATTGTTACGCTGATATTATGGTTTAATGGCAACTGGGAAATGCTATTTAATAGCTGGAGATAGAAATAATTATTAGGGATATTAACAGGAAGGAAAGGTGGCATACCTACATGCATACCAGCCCTAATGGGCATCTATCATAACTGCGACTGTGTGTATATATGTTTATTTATGTGTGTGTGTATGGGAGGATGATATATTTTACTGAAGAAGCTGTATCTGAGACTTCTGTTACTCGGAAGAAACGGTTCTCTCCTCATGAGTAAAGCCAGAAGTAGATGAGTCACCAGTTATCCATTCACTTCTCTTCTCTTGTTTCTGTATTCTAAAATAGCCTGACACCTGTGCAGGGAGAACCTAGTTAGCCTTTGATAATTTCAATTGGATTCTGTTGATCAACATAGAATAAAATTTGGATGATCAGAAAGAAAGCTAAAGTTTTCCATTCTTTTAAGAAATCTGAGGTTAATTTTATGCTTTCATAAATGTTGATAATGCTTTTAGTTTTAACATTATGTATTAAAATTTCCCTGCCAAAAAGGGTATTACTTATTAGAAAAAAATGGAAACTTTAGCGAAGACCTAAAATCTCTCTGAATTGTCCTACAAATTGAATATCCTATCAATACTCAAAATTTATTTTTAATTATACAAAGCAATTGTAATACTTATGTAGGAGCCAGAATAGCCAAAACACGTTTATTAATCAGAACCATTATGGACTGTCTTATATAGTAATAAAAGTTTCTTTTTTCATTACTTTTCAGAAATTTCAGGTGCCTTTACATTTATACCAGCTACATCACACAAAAATCTCCAAGGTACAAGCATGAAATTTCTGTTGTTAGAAAAAATATTTTTTTTCCATGGGTTTTGGTGTTCATGCGGGTAATTTAAAGAAACATACTCTTATATAGAGAAAATGCCACACCTGATATTTCCTTTAGATATATGTAAACTAACCACCTGGCTGGGGATTATCAAAATATGGCTTCCAAATTAATACTTTTATAAGGTATGCCTATCTATTCGATAACTGAAAACTATTTTTTGTTTACTGATTTTATTTTCAACCTAAGAGAAATGATATAAAATTAATCACTATTTTTATTAGAAGCATGGAAATTTAAAACTCTGCATTTGGACATTTTATTTCTTGATTAACCTTATGAAACTTTTAATTTATTGGGCATGGATTTGGCAAGAGTAATATTTATTTTTTATGTTTATTGTGGAAAGTGAAGGGTTAACTCAGCAGGCCTCAACATGTAGTCCAAACAAGGCCCTGTCTTCTTGACGCTCCTGAGAGATAACCTCTGAGTCCGTGAAATGTTCTTACTAACAAGCTTGGTTTTGCATGTCTGAGTCCATGGGCCATGCGCTACCTGTTTGACTAGTTAAGTTTATCCTAACAATGTGAATTATTGTGAATGTCTATTTTTGCCCTGAGGGATGGACTAGAATCTGCGTAGCTGTGGTCAGTCATGCAGGTGCTACATGCCTACATGATTGACCCATAATAAAAGCCTGGACTTCAAGGCTCAAGTCATCTTTCATAGTTGGCACACATCATTTCTGGTATAATTAGATGTATCTATGTCTGACTTATCTGGGAAGAGACACTTAAAAGATTGTACCTAATTTTTCTTTCACTTTGCCTCATGTGGCTTTTTCCCTTTCCTGACTGTAATCTGTGTCCTTTCATTGTAATAAACCATACCTGTGAGTACAAGAGCTTCTCTGAGTTAACCGAGTTCTTTTAGTGAATCATGGAGCCTGAAGGTGGTCATGATACCCAATAGAGTTGGCTTCAGAAGTGGGATTTGCTAGAACAATCTGACTCACCAAATCACGGTGAAAGGATTCTTTCCAGAGATGAAGGATGAAGGGGTAGTGGATGACAAACCTTTGATGCCTGGATGTCTATTGAGTCACCCATTGTACAAAACAGCTGTTATATGGTCAGTTACTTGAGGTGAATGTTACATAACGATGGGATTTACAATCGTGAGGAGGTGGCTTCCCTGGTTACATGAAAAATACAATACAATGAGAAAAAAGCCAAATAGACAACCTCTTAGTTACTTTTTATCTGTAATAAATAAAATGAAAGTGCAGGAGAGTTTTGGGGTGGATCCCAGCACTACATGAAATTCAAATTGTAGCTAGTCCGAGCTATGATTTCTAGTCTCAGAACTGCTATAAAGAAGAAAATTGTGCTGGAACAAGAGATAGCACTTCTATGACCTCTGTTCACCAAGAATATATTCCAGGTGGCAGGTGGAGGCAAATCTGAGAAACTACTGAAACCAGTGGGTATGGCATTAAAGAGCTGTCTCCTCTTCTGGAGTCATATCATCAGCTTCCTGAAAATCATTGAGTAAAAATGGATTGTGATAGTGATTAACTTAGGAGCAGTCTCCTTGGTTTTGAATGCTGCAGAATGGAGGAGTATATTTGGGTTGGTGCAGGACTCACGACTTACTATTGAATAGATGGCTGCACGTGATCCAAACACCCAAGTGGTTTTTCCTGAGGGGATCCCTAGCCTTGTATACTGAATGAAAGCCACTGTGAAGCTTCTTTAACATGAAAAGGGAAGGATTTTTTTCCCTTCCTTTAAAATATAAGCGAAACTCTTAGATGAAGCAGCCTGATGTGCTGCATATGCAAACCATGCTGGATTGGCTTTGCAAAGACCAGGGTGTTTATATACCTATTATGCCTGTTACTCAGGTCATGTTAAATTCTGTGACTTAGGGGAACTTGTTGCATGGTCACCCCATGAAATCTTGCTGTCGTAAAATCAAGCAATGATTTGAGAAGCTGTATCAGATTCGTTATCTCAGCTTCCCCCATGGGTCTCTCAGATGCTAAGAAAATTATAACGATCCACAAGAGAATGAGGAAAGAAAAGGGAGTGAGTCAAGGGACTCACTCCAGCAAAGCCAAAAAATTTAAATAATTACTAAGGAATGTGAAGAAGAAAGTGGCGTTGATAGAGTTGACAGTAATATCGGGAGGATATCAGGATACAATGTTTGATGGAATAAAGGTCAGTGTTTGGATAAACATGGAAACGTTTGAAGAGACTCTATGTGAAGTGGTTGTATCTCTTTTTCCTGCATGCATCACTGAGATGGATATTATGTCCGCTGGGAAACACTTCCTCTAACAATTATGGTAAAACAAACGGCATGTAAGTTGATCTGTTAGGTGGTATTAATCGGACATAATAAGTGGGAGCCTACAGAATTTTCTGAGCCCACTCAGGTTGTAAATTTGAAGCAGTATAGAACACCTGGTGGAGAAAAAAACAGATTATCACTTTAATTAATGACATGCTAAAAGCTGGACAGTTGTACAATAGCACTTTGTAGCCTATGAAAAGGCAGATGGTTCATGAAAACTAACAGTAGGTGATCAATGCTTGAATAATGTAGTCTCACATATAGCATCATCATGAAAAAATACAGGTTAAAGAAGGCAACTACTCAGTAGTTAATTGGGAAATGCTTTTTTTCCTGAATACCAATTATAAGGAAGAGTCAACTGTAATTTTCCTTTATGTAGGAAGGATCCCAATTTACACTCACCGTTTTGCTGCAGAATTATTTGAATTCACCAGCTTACTGTCATAATTTGGTCAGGAAAGATTTGAACTTGATCCATGTATCAAGCACTGTAATAAACTACATAGAGGATTTCATAATAATATCAGAAAACAAAGGACGAGCTAAAATTACTTAAATGTAGTGGTGACACATAGGACAAAGCAAAGATAGTTGATCAATCCAGCAGAGATTAAAGGACTGGTATAAATGATGAAATTCTTGGGAATAACATGGGCAGAAGCCACTGGGACATCCCACAGGCAACCAAAAATAAAATGCCATCATTGCTTACCTCATAAATAAGCAAGAAGCACAGCACCCGGTTGAGTGTTTTGGATTTTGGAGGATTCATACATCATATCAGAGGATGCTGTTAGCTTCAATCCATAAAACTACCTATAAGAAGACCATATTTGAATGGGGGCCTGAACAACAGCAGGCTATGTCAAAAATGCAAAACCTGGTGTCTCCGTCAATGGCTTTAGGACTTTAGGATCCACACTCAGATATGATTTGGAAGTGCCTGCAACTTACGTTTATGCAAACTGGAGCTTATGGCAAAATCCAATGAGTGCTGCCCAGCGGTGACAATTGACTGGAATATTGGGCAGAAAGTTTTCAGACGTGGCAGTGTATTACACTCTGTTTGAGAGACGATTATTTGTTTGCTATGGGGCACTTACTGAAACTGCCCGTATGACTTGGGTACATAAAATAATCTTGAAATCATTGCTCATGATGTCTTGAGTAATGTCTAATAAGAAAGATAAGAAAGGAAGTGTTCAGAAATCTCCATAATCAAATGAAAAGGGTTTATGCAGGAACATGCCACTGGAGGAATGCAAGGATGCAGTCACTGTGTTCATGCTTAGGTATAGTCTCTTTTCCCTTAGGCTAAGTTTGGAATCAACTGAAGAGATGCCATATTCTATTGCCACCTTGGTGGTGGGTCTCTGTGCACAGCTCTCAACTGACCACAAAATAGCTCCTTATTTTATGGATGGCAATTCCAAGGTGGATGGACAGCATCCAGTTTGGAAGACTGACCGACCTAAAAACCGACGAACATAAAAACTCTGATTGAAGAATGGAAGAAGAAATCAGCTTAAAGGGCTGAATTGTATGCTGTTTTCCTTGCAGTGATGGAAGAATTGAACAAAAATAAAGTAAAAAATTTCTTGGTTTATTTTGACCCATAAATGGAATAAGAGGGTGACGTAGGTAGAATAAAGAGAGAGCCAATGGCCTGGCCACATGGTCAGACAGATGGGCAATGGAAAATTGAACTATTAAAGGGCTGCTGTAAGAGTCACAGCCCTATGGAAATCACAATGGAAATTTAAGAGGCAGATTAAAGAAGGACAAGTTAGTGCCCATTCAAATGATTCCTTTCCCCAATCAGGTGATTCGTATCAGCAAGTGGACATCCTTTTGTGCTTGTTGAGGTGTTGACCTGGTCCATGGCATGAGTGGACATGGAATCGCTACAGCAAAGCAGAGGTGGGCTTATCATCAGCATATTCCACTTGCACTTTCTGAGGCACCAAATCCCAGCAAGCACTACCTGTGTGCCAGCCAGAAAGACAAAGACTGCAGATAATTATGAGGCAGATTCCTTTGGGTGGGGGGCTTAAGGGGGAGGTTCCCACATAGATACCACATTAACTATATCAGACTACTCCCAGTAGCCCTGGCGGGGTTGTTGGGGGGGTGGGGGCAGCGCTATAAATAGGTCCTGATAGAAAGAGATACTTACTTTGGACTATGCTTTGTATACTGGATGGTAAATACAAATTCTGAACATACTATAAAGCATTGGAACAGAAGATACTGTACCAAGTTAGAACGCCACGTTACAATTTTTCAGACCAACGATCGTATTGTATAGTCCATAGGGTTCAACAAGAGTCAAAGAGATAATATCTCGTGGCCACATCATATTGCATATCATCTTTGGAGTCGTGACTTGATAGAGAATTGGAATGACAAATTGAAACATTTGTTGAGTAAATTGAGTGGAGATAACGGTATGAAAGGCTAGCTTACACACCTGCACGATTGTGTGCTCACATTCAACATGGGAAGGGGGGACAAAGCATACTCCCCATTAGGTAGATTTCTCTGTTTCTCTGGGGGATTGGGGAAGAGGCAATAAGGGAGGATGCTGGTGTAATTGCATAATGCATCCCCACACAAACCCACCTTTTGTGTTCCCAGCTGATTCCGTGGTCCCAGGATTAGGGCTGCAACTGTAGGTGTCAGAGGCACAGATGATCCCTAAATCAAAACCCTTGACCTTTACACCTTTATGCCAGTGATTATAAGGGCCTGAAAGGATGAATTTGTGCCTTTGTGGCATCTAGCAAAATTAAGGTTGGCGGTGAATGCAGCTGCATTTCTTATATGGTCCAGAAAGCCCACTGGTTGTATCTTTATGTAACCCCACCCTATTTGAATGGGATTGGACTGAGTTTCTCCTCACATAGCCACTTTTGAAAACTGTCGAGGGTAGGCACTTACCAGGCTGGTACTGGTACCAATGATTTTGACCAAATAAATGGTAAAACCTAACACCCTTTCAAAGATAGAAAAGTTTTGGTAAATCTCAACAGCAAATAGAAAGAAGGAGCAATAGTAGTTGAGGGTAAAGGAATGAATAAATGATCTATGGAATAAAAAAAATCAATATGACATTGGTGACCTAAAGAAGCTCAGAGTAAGAAAATGCTATTGTCTTTAACAATTGTACCTTGATGCTCAAAAGAGTGAAGCCGTATATTTGCCAATACCACACCTGCTTTTTGAACTGCACAAGGTCAAAGGGAAGCCTGCAAATCTGAGTTGCACTGTTCTGGGAGACATTTTGGTCACACAATGTGATGAATGGTTCTATGAGTAATGACTAAGTGCAACTGTAGAAATATGCCAGTATATTTTGACTCATTTTTCAGGTTATATCTACTGCAAAGTATACCACTTAGCAAGAAATTTCTAGGAACAACTCCCTATCAGGCCATTTCTCCGTGTAGTGTTACAGCTCCCGGCAGACTAATTACTGTGTAACCATAAACCTTGATGATAAAATCATGGGAAAGGTCCCTGATTATAATGAATGAAAAAAAAAAATGATAGCATGTCCGACATGCCATTGTGTGCTGTGCACAAATACTTATTATTCTTGTTTCAGCGGATGAAACGCTTTCGAACAAAATAGAAAAAGGAACATGGATTTCTGATGGGAATAAAGCAGTGGCATCACTTGGTAAGTTTGAATTCTTCTATGGAATGGCCCCAAGGTGACCAACTGTCTTATGTAGGTAAGTGATATGAAAAATACTGATACTGATTATCAAAAGTATCAGGAGATTGAGTTGAAGTCTACTTAGGATATAATACTAACATGAAAATGACCAGCCTGAGGAAGAGCTAGATTTAGTTAGCCATCGGCTGACTTCTGTGTTAAATAGTGCTGCACAGGTTCCTCACAAAGTACAAATAACATTAGATCGAGGGGAGAAAGAAGTCATCGAATTAGGATAAATGTAGAAAAGTGTATGTTTACTTTATGAGATACATTGCTTTCTCATTAGATATAGCCCTTTCCTATACTGGCTCTTCTAACTGTCAGGTATATTCATACTAATGCTATCGCTATACCTATTATATAAATGCTATGCTAAAGGTAGAAGCACGAGAAAATGTGATAATTTTGCTGTAAGATAGCCTAGGCCAAAGGCCAGGGGAGCCAACTGGGCAGGAAAGAGTTACGTCCACTTACCTCGTTTCCTCAGATAGGAGACATTCCAAAGAAAGTACTGTTTTCAGAACTAGTTCTTAACACACTCCTGGGGGATAACGTCTGTACATTGGAATATTCTCCCTCAAAAAGGTTTCGTTTTGTTTAGGTTTTTGTTTAGTTTTTTTGTTTGTTTGTTTTCGGTATTCCTGAAACCTTGGGCCTTGCTGCACCAGTTAGACAAGATACTTTTTATCATGCATGGTGAATGCCTGTTTTTGGCTCTAAGAGTGGACCAGGGGCTGTGGTCTAAATTGGTGAGGTCATACAAGCCTTGCATGTCTATGTGACAGATCACCCCAAAAACTCTGGATGTCAACTCTCAGAGGAGCTTCCTAAGTTGGTAACACATCACCTGTGTTGCCACACATTGTTGCTTGGGGGTTTAAGTGTGTCCCTGGGAAAGTTCACTGGGCGGGGGCCCCTAGAATCTGGAGCCTGGTTCCTCCTAGGCTTCACCTGACTTAACTTTTCCCGTTGCATATTCAAAGCTATTTTACTGAAATTTCACTGTAATAAACTGTAACTGTGATCATAAGAGCTTTGTAAGTCCCATGAGTTCTTAGAACAAATCGGTGAGCCAGAGGGTGGTCTTAGGGACCCCTGACATGCATTGTGCATTTAAACATACACCACGTGTTAGAAGATCAATATATTTGGTTATTTGTGAAAGTGCCAAAACTCTGAGAAGTAAGGGATAATTTACCATAGATGGGTGTTGTTCAGTACCGTGTACTAATGGCCAAAGAGAACACTGTTGTGAGAGGGGGAGTGGGAGAAGGAGGGTAGCAGGAAAAGGGAACAGGGTAAAAGGCAGGAAGAAAAGAGAGAGAAAGAGTGCGATTTCTGTGGGTGCAGAAAATGAAATTTCTGAAAGTTTACATGCAGCCCGGGAAATCAAGGATATATTGAGAAGGAGCCACTGAATGGTGTCAAAGGACATTTCAACATTTTTATGTAAGGAATTTTTTCTATTACTTGTTTAAGATAAGCATGCATTTTTATTTAAAAAGAACTGAAATCGATATTTTGAGGGAATCTAAAAATATATGCCTTCAGCGTGATTTTATGTTCTATGAGATATACAAATACAAACAATAAATTATGTTGAAATCTGGTGTGATTTTTTTTTAAATAAAAGCTTTTCTGTTAGTTGTAGAAATGAGGAGAGAAAACCAGAATAAATTCAGAAACTATAGATCCAAACTCTGACAATAAAAATTATTACCCAGTTTAATTTAGTTAGTTTTTAAAACAATTTTAGCGAGTATTGCTAGGCTGATGAATGCAGGGAAGAGACATAGCCTGCTTTGATAGCTGACAAACCCCAGTGGCGATCTGACTTTTCCACTTCCCCCTTGTATTTCCTTGGACACCAACAAGTTCCCTCCCAGTGATGCGGTCCTCACACACAGGCCAATCCTGTGTTTGCATTCTTTTGTTTTGGCATTTGGAATACATTAAAATATAGAATGCCTTCCACGTTCATGTTCTTTATTACTGATGAAGGTGTCTCTTCAAATCCTCACAGGCCATTCTTTCTTTTTTTGCTTTCTTATTGTAGAATTGAGGGTGCACGATAAATCTCATTTCTCTTCACCATGCAGTGTGTGAAAAAGTGAAGATAAGTATCTAAATATTTATTTCCTGGGAATTTAAATTCTGAGCATTGGAGTCCAGCATTTCTAGACTGAAATCCAATGGTCCCATGGACCTTGTGTGGCTCCATATTACCAGAAATTACCTCAGATGACCAGGAACTACCTTTGTCACCCATATTTATCCTTTGTATTCCAGATGAAACAACGTGCACTTTGGTGTCCTTCTATCGACCCTCTTATTGAAGAGATGTGGATATTTTGTCTATTTCTTCAGAAAGGGAGACCAGAAAACAGAGCAGCGAAGGATAATTTTAATGTCACACACCACTTTCCGTAGCAGAGCTACACTGAAACCTCATCTACCTTGCTGAATGATGCTCTCATTGGAAAACTAACCCACAAAATGACCACAGTATTTTACATCTGTGCGAAACTATTGACAGCCCGAATGTGCATCAAGATATCTGTCCTGCTTTTCTCCTCGCAGAGAAACTGCTGAAAACTATCCCTTACTTTGTATACAGGCATGACTCTTGTCCCAGCCTGACCTTACTTCTGTGTATCCCAGGAAGAACAGGGTTGCTTCTCAAATGAGAGTCCACGGGATGAACAACAAAGGATTTCTTTCTCTTCACTTTTGAAATCTGAGAAGAACTGCATCATAGAGCAGTTGTGCCACTCTAAGCTCAATGCCTATGTGTGACAGAAACTGTGTATATTTCTGTCCACTGATAAACGTGTATGCTCCTGGAAACCCTCGTTAAATTTCTTTCTAAGCATCTTAAGATATCACGTCTGTAAGAGCCATACAACTGAACATCTTTATTCATTGGCAGTATGTAGATTGCAGCATTGCCTGAGAGAAGCAAATTCCAAAATGTCACAAGTCCACCTTAATTTGTCAGTCACTGCCAAGCACGGGGCTCTCTGTGGGAGTTCAGTCTCTTGCCAGGACTCTTTCTCCTCTCCTGTTATCTTCATACAGAGTTTTACAAATATTGACCAGTGTGTTTTGGCCCAGGCAGCAACTCAATGTGGGGCTTGCCTTCCTCTGTGCGTGGAGAGTTTGACATCTCTACTTCCTCCCGTCATGACGTTTCACCAAAGGGCCCTGAGAGTTTGCGGGCATTTCAGCCACACCAACCAACTTATGACAGCCCTGGGGAGTGTTATAAAAAACGGTATCTGTGATTGCAACTTAGGTATTGTCCAGAGGAAAAAATCTTTTCCCATGTGTTGCCTCGACTCCGTGTTCTGAATAAGTCATCACAATTTCAGGTTCTAACATGTTGTCATCCACTTCATTTGTTTGGTAATAACAACGTGAGTCTCAAGTGAGCCTTCTCAATCCTGTTCGATGCAGATGTTCTGATGATAAATTTAACGTGTCATGGAAAATATTTATTCATCTTTGACTCAAAAATGCCACGCAGTTTCTCTGTTGACTGGTGCTACAATGACTTAGGGCTGAAAGCAGGGATGATTAATTAATCAGTTTGGGCAATTGACTGCACCTTCTGTGCATCAGCTATGAGGAACTGTCTTGACACAATGTTAGTAGAATTGGGTATGGGTCATTGTTGGCCCACGGAGACAAACATCAGAGCCTTCTTCACACAGAAAGTGTCCTGAGACACTTAGCGAAGGGCTTCTGACACATATTTCTGATGCCTCCGCCCCATCCTTGAGTCTGGGGATCAGCTGTGGGCACTGAGTATTAGAGGTGGTTTGGTGGGGGGCCTTGTGGAATTTGGCATCCCTTCACGACCAAGCATGCAGTAGGTCGGTTCCAAACAAATCCCCATAGTGAATCTGACCAGGAATCTGACCCTATTAGCAATCCAAAGCTTCCTCCGTTATCTATGGCTTGAAAAGCTTGTGCCAGGAAATATCTGGTAGTTAAATGTAGTTAGCATGTTCTTTATGTTTGTTCACCTATTGCTCGGACTAGTATAGTTTTGAGTGGCTGACAGCTCAAGTATCAATCGAACTCTGAGAGTAAATATATATATTTTACTCCCTACAATACTACTCTCATGCAGGAAACATAACATTTTGTTTTTTATGAAAACTGTCTATCTTATTGTGTCCTAGGATGTAGATCAGGTATTATTACAAGCAGGAAAGGTTACGTTCTGAATCAACTGTATTCTTATGCAAAGCCCATCATGACGGTGTTTTCGTGTGCGTCTGTGTTTGGGGGCTGAGGTATTTATTGGAGAAACAGGATGTTTGATCTTTCCTTTTGTGTGGGAGATGCCGGCAGCTCTTGCTGAGTGGAATCTGATGAGGATGACTCACCAGTCAGTGTTTTTCCTTTTTTGGTTCTTTGAGCTAAGATGATAGGACCCCTGTTCTAGATGGGCTTCATAATATCTATTTTCATAAAACAGAGGTCTCTGAACTTTTCTACGCAAGCATCCTCGTTTAAGAAAGATTGTTTTCTAGTACTTTAAAGATGTATCATAAATCATTAAATATCTCCGTGGAATAATCATCATTATTTTACTTTAGGCAACATACACACACACATGCACACACACACACACACACACATTTGAAATTATAAACTAGGAGTTGGCAACTTTTTTCAGTGAAGCGGCAGATAGTAGAAATCTTGGACTTTCAGAGCCATACAATGTCTGTAGCAATTACTCAGCTCTGCCATTATATCACGAAAGCAGCTGCAAATACCAAGATTAAAAAATGAGGGTAGCTATGTTCCAATAAGATATGTCTGGGAAATAAAACAAAAACATGTATCAGGCCAGATGCAGCCCTCAGGGTGTAGTGTGCTGACCCGTGATATAAAAGATTGAAGAATTAAATGTGTGGAAAAATCTCATGTTGTCTTTCTGGGTCCCAATACATCATCATTTGTTGATGGCTGGTGTAGCTGAGCATTCCTTTGCAAACTGGCTCTGTAAAAGAAAAGTTGTGTCTCTCTATGGCTTTTCTGTACTTGTGACAGAAAGCACAGGCTCCTTAGTAAAGGCTGTTTTATGTCTTTTTGGGTGCCTGCTAGTAGATATTGTTGATGATGGGGCTGGTAACTCATTCTATCTATCAATAATGGTTTGAAACAGATGCACAGTTTCTTGGGAACTTATTGCTGACTTCCTTGTATGAAATATGCCTTAAGAAGCAGCAAATGGTAGGTCAGGGATATCTGAATCTCTCAGTTCAACCTTTCTTAGAGTGTCCATCGATGCCATTGCCCCATCTCTGGCAATACCCTTTGTCCTTGACCACCCAGCTCCCTATTGGGTCTGGTCCCTTGGACTTGCGGGTATTACCGGCTTTGATGAGGCCACTTGTAAACAGGAGACCTGGGAGAGAAGAAAGCATGTTGTAACTCCCTTTCTGCCTTCTCTTTCTAGCATTGCTGCCCCAACAAATGCTCTTCATCCAGCAGTGCCATGCAGTTTCCTTTCAGGGTATGAAGGAACAGATGCTATTTTCTTCTAACTTTATGGACATTATGCATCAAACCCACTCAGGTCATTCAACAGAGTAGCCTGCTGGTGGCCTCTCTTGTCTCAGAGTCTGAGTCCCAGCCCTGAGGAAGCCTCCTCTAAGGTCCTAATGCTCAGCACTTATTGGGCAGCTACCCTTTCTCAGATGCAAGTACCCAGGTTCCTGGGGTCATTCCTCTTTGCCCCTTTAAAATGCACTCTCATCTGGGCTACCCTCTTTGCTCAGCGTCTGGTTCCCAGCAATTTGGTTCCGTCCTACCTCATTATGAGTTCTCACAACCCTCAGATCTTCCTTTCTTTTGCCCTACTCTGGGGATGGGAATTCCTTCCAGCACTCCCAATCTCTGTGCCATGACTCTTCACCTTAGGCCTATGTACATACCCCAAGCCTGTGTAACCAATTCCCTCCATGCAATCCACAGTCTTGAATATCTGTTTTCTTTTTTCTAGAAAGAAACCAGGCTTCAACCTGCCTGGTGTCCATGTGTTTCTGGCTGGATCCTTGTATTAGTCCGTTTTCAAGCTGCTGATAAAGACATACCTGATACTGGATAATTTACAAAAGAAAGAACTTTATTGAGCTTACAGTTCCACATGGCTAGGGAGACCTCACAATCCTGTTGGAAGGCAATGAGGAGCAAGTCATATCTTATGTGGATGACAGCAGGAAAGATAGAGCTTGTGCAGAGAAACTCCCGTTTTTGTTGGTTATTGTTTGTTTGTTTGTTTTTGTTTGTTTGTTTCTTGAGATAGAGTCTCACTCTGTCACCGAGGCTGGAGTGCAGTGGCACTATCTTGGCTCACTGCAAGCTCCGCCTCCCCCGAGTTCATGCCATTCTCCTGCCTCAGCCTCCCAAGTAGCTGGGATTACAGGCGCCCGCCACCATGCCCATCTAATTTTCTGTGTTTTTAGTAGAGACGGGGTTTGACCATGTTAGCCAGGATGGTCTCGATCTCCTGACCTCGTGATCCGTCCGCCTCGCCTCCCAAAGTGCTGGGATTACAGACGTGAGCCACCGCGCCTGTCTGAAACTCTCCTTTATTATTATTATTATTATTATACTTTAGGTTTTAGGGCACATGTGCACAATGTGCAGGTTTGTTACATATGTATCCATGTGCCATGTTGGTGTGCTGCACCGATTAACTCGTCATTTAGCACTAGGTATATCTCCTAATGCTGTCCCTCCCTGCTCCCCCACCCCACAACAGTCCCTGGAGTGTGATGTTCCCCTTCCTGTGCCCATGTGTTCTCATTGTTCAATTCCCACCTATGAGTGAGAACATGTGGTGTTTGGTTTTTTGTCCTTGAGATAGTTTACTGGGAATGATGGTTTCCAGTTTCATCCATGTCCCTACAAAGGACATGAACTCATCATTTTTTGTGGCTGCATAGTATTCCATGGTGTATATGTACCACATTTTCTTAATCCAGTCTATCATTGTTGGACATTTGGGTTGGTTCCAAGTCTTTGCTATTGTGAATAGTGCTGCAATAAACATACGTGTGCATGTGTCTTTATAGCAGCATGATTTATAGTCCTTTGGGTATACACCCAGTAATGGGATGGCTGGCTGGGTCAAATGGTATTTCTAGTTCTAGAAACTCCCATTTTTAAAGCCATCAGTTCTTGTGAGACCCATTCATTATCAAGAGTACAGCATGGGAAACGCCTGTCCCCATGATTCAGTCATTTCTCACCCGGTCCCTCCCACAACACGTGGGAATTATGGGAGCTACAAGATTAGCTTTTGGTGGAGACACAGAGCCAAACCATATCAATCCTGCCTTCGCTTTTAGCGACTACCTCTTGTATCTGCTGTTGATATCTCCCACATTTTCTCTTCCAATGTTGCTTCTTCCCCAGTTTGTCTCCTTAGCCTTCTAGAAATCTAACAATTACAGATCTCTTTGAAATTACATTGTATCCTGTCTTTTCTGCATTTTCTCTATTATTTCATCTACACAGACATTTTATTATTTCTTCTTTCACTGTCTCTAATGTCAATAGATTCTTGATTTTAGCAATTGGGGTGGGAGTTGCCCCTTTGATATGATAAAATTTCTTTGCTGTTCTTTCAGAAAGTTTTCTCTGTGAATACAAATTTGGATCCATATGAAATATCTCTGCAAGTTGTTTCCAAAGCTTACCCTCAAATTTTAATTTGTCTACTATTATTGTAGCTCCATTTGTAGTTTTTGTCTTCATTTAGGACCAATATATCTTTTTATGTCTCCTTGTGTTTTTAGGACACTTTGTTTAGGCGCATTTGTAAAAGAGCTACCCACACATCTTTTGAAACATTACAGTGCATTGGAATAGTAAAGCTGAAAGTCATCACTCATTACTGGCTATGATCCTGTTTTGTTTTGTTTTGTTTTTCTGTTTTCACATGAATTCCATTTCATCGGCTTAGAAATGGCACTTAAAACAGATTTTTTTTCCCTAAGGGTTCATTTCACGTGTCTTTCTGTTTCAAGTGAAAACTGCATAAAATGGTGTTCCAAGTTGATGGGAGTTTCAGGTAAGTTGGGCAAGACTGTATTGAGTATATTGGTCTAAAACCTGATATTCTCCCCTAATATTTTCTTTCTGTATTAATACCTTCCAGTCTACCTTATTATTTAATAATAACACTGAACTAAACTAAGTCTAAAAGGCAATTTTCCTTAACATGATAAGGCGCATCTAAGGAAAACCAGCAGTTAACGTTAGACTTAGTGGAGACATACTGAAACCTTTTTTCTTAATATCAAGAACAAGACAAGAGTGTGGATTCTTGACACTTTAAAGTCAGTTGTTGATAACAGAAAACTATTATTGACTTCAAATTATATGTCTCATGGTTCAACAATATTTTTCATCGTAAGTGTGTATATGTACATGTTTGTTTACACATGCTTATCTATCTAATAAGCAATATGTAATGGCATTTACACATACACATGTTGGTAATAATGTGTGCATTCCTTTTTCTTGAACAGAAGCTCACAATCAAACAGGTTTGGATGCCTATACTTCGGAGAATTCGGAGACAAGTCAGTTATTAAGCTACAGGTGCCATCTGAGAACACAATAAAAGGTAAATAACCTGTGACTCAGTCACTTCAGTCTCCTCTCAGCATGACTTGAAAGCCTTTCCTGCAAAACCAGATTGATCATCCCCCAAACAAATACCTCCCCCAACAACCCAACATAAACACACATACTGCATTCCACAAGAGTCCTGATATTGATGCATATATTCCATGATCACTGCCTGTCCACGTTTCTGTAAATGTTTATGTTTCCGGTATTAACATTATTTTCAGCTTCACTATTTACTTATTACCTGAAACGTCTAGGAAATGTGAAATGTTTAAAACTCAAACCTAAGAAATATGTTAAGCACAAGTGTACCAATCACACAGGAATATGTATTATAAAGATGTGAGTTCACATACCCCATAATTTTTATTTAGCTCTACATATTTTATACAAGATATCCAAAAGGCATTTGAAATTGTATTTTTGTATTTATTGATATTCACATTTGCTTGCACCTTTTTATGTGTGAAATCCTTTATCAGAGTACTTTCAATATGTAACCAAAATACCAATTAAGGTTTTTTCTGATTACAAAACTAATACATACGTGAGAGAAACAGAAGGGAAGTATGTTAAATAAAAATGTTAAGCTGTTCCCTCTCTACGTGCTTTTGTCTCATATATAATCTTGCAGATATTTTTCTTTTTATATTTTGTACTAGGAGGAATACCTCTCTATTCTCTTACTCTAGGGAGACAGATAAACAGATATGGACACACAGACACAGTGAGAAATAAAGATATATAAATATCCATCCTCTTTTGCACATCAATAATAATACCATACTAATAGAACATTGAACAGCACCACACTAACTTTTAAAATAAATTCAATTTTTCAGAAGAGCATTGTTATAAAAGTGTATCCAATATATCAGTTTAGAATTGAACAACACACTCTCTGAAAAGTGTCAAAGCAATAATATGAAAATAAAAGGGACATACCATAATTGGCAACTCTGAAATTTGTAACACCACAGTCAATTTTAGATAATCAAGAAATAAATGTTTCAAATTGAGTAATTTAATTTTTGAATTCCCCATTTAACTTATGTTCTATGACATTTGCTCTTTAGTTGAAGAGCAAAATGATTAGTTGGAAATAAATTGTGTTTGCCTACTAAGGAGCACTGAATTTTGGAGGAATTATTTTTGGAAGCTCTATTTTGTTAACCCCTTTCCCGAGTGAGGGTTTAAATCACTTCTGGTGGAAAAAGAACATAATTCTAGGCAAAAAAATCCTTCCAAAATGAGGGTACTTTTCTTGATATAAACCCCACCACATCATTACCCACAGGCAGCAATTCATTTTCTCTCATTTTTATCCCAATGCCCCTTCCCTACAACCACTAGGTATTTACTAGAACTTCTTGTAAGCTCCAGGCTTTTGATTTTAAAGCCTCCAAAAAAAATTTTCATAAAATATGTGTTGGACGTTCCCTTTATTGTAATAAAAGCACAACTATAAAATTGTTTTTATAAAGAAAATACGTTCTCACCTATTACTGCACCTTTTCATCTCCAGATTAATTTTAGCATACATTTCCACACACACTTTTATAAAGATGCTTTAAGGATTTCATTGGGTTAACAGTGAGTTTTTTAAACATTGGGTAAGAACTTATATCTTTTAAAATTTTTCTCTTATGTTGTTCTCTGGTTTCATATATTTCTTCCGAGGAGTCACACCTAATTGAAGGAAGAATGCTTTTGTAAATAATATTTAAATGAAAACTATTACAAACTGATAACTCACGAAGTTGTCCTCAGCTTTTTACTTAGGAATAAAAAAACCAGACTTGCTTCTCACTTTCCAAATTATATCATAAGACTGTAATATACATACATACATTCAAATTACCAGATTTTCAGTATTGAAGCTCTGAGTCCCAATATTTCTCTAAACATCCAGTCACAGAACCTAGTCTTCAGGTACATCTTTGAGAACAAGCTCCTACTTAGTAAAGGAAAAACATGAGTACTTCAGAAAAAGAACAGTACAACATTCATGGTTTATCTTTAGGGCAAAATTGTAAGACGAAAGTGAATATTTTCCCTTTTAAAGCCCATTCCTATGCAATCTAAGATTGTTTCTCCATTCCAGGAGGCTTTCTTTCAAAGGCGCTCTTTTAACCCTTCAGTCTCTATTACCCTACCACAGAAGAGGTGTTCAATATCCCCTGTAACTGTAACAATATCATACACAGTGTTTTGGGTTAAAGGGTCAAGAGTAACTTCTTTTTCTGAAGGTGAGACCTCCATAATTACTAACATCCAGGTGAGGGAACAATGTGTGTCTTTTATTGATTTCCCTGAGTTTTGCACAAAAATAAGTTGTCTGTGATCACAAAATAACTCATAGCATGGTAGTTCATAATAGACAACAATTAAATTGTATAAAACCAAGGTGCTATCCATGAAACAGACTGAAAATCTCTTGTCTAAGCCAACAGTTATGTGTTCTTTATTACAAAGGGTGATGCAGATCTAAATGCGCTGACATAGAAAAAAATTTAGGTTAAAATAATCAGATTAGAGACCAATGCGGTAAAAATGATGCAGGTTATGTAAAGCACACACACACACGGAGCACAATGCTCTGATACTTAAGATAAAAATGAGACAATATCTTAAACAGTAAACAGAAATCTGATGGCGCGGATACACATGAAACAAGAGTGGAACAAGGATGGAAGTGGATAGTGAATGTGCGCTTGACTTTTCCCATCATATTGTAAAAGATTACACAAAGGCTTCATTTACACACACATGTACACCTAAGTATTATTTTATAGAGACTCTAAGGAGATATGACATGAAATGTTGAATATAAGTGAACAAAAACAAAGCAACCATACTAAAATGGGACCATAAAGAAGAGATTGTAAGGAAAATATTTTTGAAAGTTCTTAGGCTGATATTTTATATTGATCAAAGAAAGTCTTCATTATTAAAACATATATACCTAACCACATAAGAGATATACAATTGTAGTCCCGGGAGACAGTCTGAAGAGTAGCATAATGAAAGGAATAAAATAATGAAAAATATAAAGTGCAGTATTCAAGATATTCTAAAAATTCCCCCAAGTATAACATTCACACATGCAGAGACAATTTTATGATGAATATTTCCTTCAATCAATATAAAATATCAGTCTAAGATCTTTTCAAAGATATTTCTTTACATGCTCTTCCTTATGGTACCATTTTGCTATAGTTGCTTTTTTTTATGTTCACAAAACCGCACTCCAACACATACACACACCTACACTCACTATGTAAAACTCCTAGAAACTAAAGTCAAAAGAAAACTCTAAAAGAGAAGAGAGAAAAACAAACATGTTTACCAGGCTGGGTCCTCCTTTTTTAAATCAGAAAGAACTTGATGGTATTATTTGGAGGCTGAAAGAGGCAAATAGGATGCAATGAGGTAACAAAAAGAAAGCAGTGGTAGAAAGGAGCAAGCACTTCTAGGTCTGGATGAAACCGAGGGAAGATATGCTAGTTCTTAAAACCAGTAAGCATGCATGAGGAGATTCTCAGAGCTGGGACACAGGCTTCTGAGGAATGGAGGCTGCCTGGCTAGAAGTGGTTTCTAAAGGTCATAGAAGATATCCCTAAAACATGGGACACTTACCCATGATGATGGTGACCTGATCTCTGCTCATGCCAGAACATCTAGATCTTGGATGAGGCCCCCCTCAAGGCTGAGATCCAGAGCTCAGAGGAGAGAAAGAGTTCACCAGTGTGCTAGCACTGGTCTCTCTGAGAGGGCCAGACATAGACAGTCCTTGGAGTTTGGACAAAACCTCTATTATGAATGATCTGCCACCACTGAGATCACATGGCCTTGTTTTTGCCTAGAGCTTTCACTGGGATGACGCTGAGAGGAACAAGAACAGAGATGAATGTACATCCTGCTTCTTCTTCCTGCACACTTTCTGTCTCCCTCTGGTGAGCCCAAATTGTAGAGCCTAACAGGGAGCAGGTTGGTAAAGGCAAAATGGAGATCTCAGCGTGCCAACATCATAGAGCAGAGTATAGGATTTGGAGCCTAGAGACTTTACCTGGCACCTGTTTCTTTTGAAAGCATATATCCCAACAAAGAATACAACAGTAAGTATTTTAGATACAGTACATTTCTCTTGAAACATAATAAACACAGAAACAAATATAACATTAGCAACATCTACTTCCTAAAATGTGGAAAAAAAATCAGAACCAGAGTTTTGTAATGAGCTTGTACCTTATATTTATATGATAAAGGGGAGCCATTTACAGACTTTAATTAGCCACAGGATGACAGGAAATTTGTCTTTTAAAGAGAAAACTTTTCCTAATTCGTGTGTCAGTTACTCAAGATGAGTACAATATCAACCCTAAAGTTCCACAAGCTCACATTCAAGTGCCCAGTCCTACTCATTTTGTCTCATGATATTCTCATGATGTCTCATGACATCAAATTTTCTCTCCCATAATGTACACATAATTCCTTTTGTTGTAAGTAGATATAACATAAATAAAGAACATCTTAACTGCTACAAGCTAAAACCTTTGTTAAGCTGAGGTGTCAGATCAGAAATACTTGAAGACTTCTGCTTTAAAGAACTCAGATAATGATGGCCTCATGCACTAGCTGTCTTCTTAGAACACAGAAACACAGAAGGGATGAGAGGTGACTCATAGCCTCAGACTCCCTTCAGGAGGAACTTCGAGATGCTTCAATAGAACAAGAGGGCTTATAGCCCCTAATATCTAACGAAAAACCTCACTCTCCCAAAATACAAACACACACACACACACGCATGCATGCGCACACACACACACACACACACACACACAAAATCTCGCAGTGATAGGAGACACCTACTAGGTCATGCATTTTTGCTGGTAGTCCATCCTTCCAGCATATAAATATCCTTGTTAAATGTTTCTGCCTCTAGGATAAAATAGCATATCCCAGTTGTCATAGAAACCAGAATGTCAGCAAAGCATTTTCCTTAACATGAGCTTTCTCAGGAAACCAGAAAATACACCTACATCATCAGAAGTAGAGCACTGATATTGAGCTCAGTTATTTCCCCATGGCCAATTCAATGAATAAATGAATGAATGAAACATTAGCAATAATACTCAAAATTTTTCATGAAATAGGCATTTGGGGAAAGGGAGCTTTTTACACAAGGGATTAGGGAAGAAGTAAAAGAGGGTTAAGAAGTTTAGTTCTCCTGTTAGAGACAGACTCAAGTTCCAATTCCTGTTACACATCATTGTTCAGCCTTCCAGAACACAAAAGGCGGGGTACATTTGTGTAGGCCAGGTACATTGGTGCAGGACAGAGTCTGTGAATTGTTGGTCTCTAAAATAGCCTATGAAGGAGAAAATATATGAAGACAAAGCACCTGGATGTCAATGGAAGGCAAACCAGAAACTCAGGTTTTGCCAGGGCCAAAGGAAGCTGGGCCTATATTTGGACAAATATGTATTTGAAGTGTTGCAAGGACAAAATGTTTCCTGAGAAGGGAAACAACTTCCACAAAATATCCCGTGCCCTAGGGCAACAGGGAGATAAAGCTGAGTATCTCATATATGAAAATCTGTTCTGCCCAAGTAATGTTGAAACCACACTGCCAGTGGATAATATGCTTTGAGGTAGTTCCATTACAAACATGTTAAGATTTTTAAAAATTCAGTCAGGTTGGTGAGGACCACACAAAACCATCATCAGGACATACAAGTACACGCAGGTTCTGTCATGCACAGCCATTCACATTGAGGAGACAGTTGCACTATGATGTGTCACTTTCTCCTATAATTAGCTTACAGGCCATGACTGTGTGCCCAGTCCTGGCCAGTAACATGCAGAAAACAGGTCCTCAGGTGGGGAGGTATGCAGTTCTGACTTCCACTGTTTCTTGGTTTCCCTGGTTTAAGAACTCCCACTGTGGTCTATTATTTTTAGCCACCAAGATGACGTCACTGAACACAAAGTTGACAAGTGATGCAGAGAATCAGTTCTCATGCACTGGTCTGAGCCAGCTCCAGAACACCACTGGACCTGTGAACTAGAGAAAAACAAAGTCATCCCACTCTATATGGACGCTGCAAGAAAAAGGCCATGTTGGATTAGATAGATACCTGTGTGCAAACTACATGAAAGGAATGATTCCACAGGTTCTTAGGGCAGAGGAAATGGAGGTAGATATCAACACCCACAATCTAACCTATCTAATTTCTCAGGAAAAGCAAATAGTGGGGTGTTTTTATGGTCAATCCTTTTAATTCAAAGACACTTTCAGGAAGACAGATGGGGGTTTGAGTTTTAGTTGTGCCACTCACCAGCTGTGTGACTTTCAACATGCTGCTAAACCTCTCTGTCCTATAGTCTGCATTTAGGTCGAGGAAAATGGTAATATCACAAAAGAAAATAGAATATTTTGTTTTGGAAAATATAGTTATTTTTCATAAAGCAAGTATTTTTACATTTAAGTATGAAATAGGTTTAACATTGTTATTATAATGAATAAATATATTTCAAATGGCATAGCATTATTTTCTAATTTTCAAATATCAGCAGAAATAAGCCACATAAACAAAAGCTTTTGACGGTCTTCTCAACAAAATGTTTAAGAACAACTATTCTTGTAAAATTCAAGAAGGTGGCCTTAAGTCGGCTTCATACAGTCTCATGAGCTGACTTTCAAATCTTCAACTCTCTCATGTACCATTTCTGTCTAAAAAGCATAATCCAGAATGAGTCAGAATGAGAAGTGCAGTCTGCATTGTCAGGTGACAAAAAAATTAGAAGGCCGACCTCTGGTCCACTGTATCCCTCACTTTTCCTAGACATTATATCCTTCAATGCATATCATTCTGGAATGTACTTTTCTCGTGCAACTTAACGTCATTCCGTATCATTACATAGCATTCTATCTCATTATCATCCCATTGCATAGATGGATCTATGTATGTCTGTATTGTGTCTGTGCTCTATCACAAACGTCTTTTTCAAAACATTCCTTCTGAGGAATCACAGGAGTATAGAAAAGTGCCACCTGCTGAGCAGAGCTTGTGTTCTGCACAATGACAGTGAAAGGAAAGCACACCAAGGACACTTAGGCCACCAGGGACAAAGTTCACAAGCAAGAATCTCTAGCCCGTGGAGAGTCTATCATCACCTAATGACAAGGCTAGCCTGTATGTCTGCATGTGTTCACCTCAAAAGAGTGTGCTGTGTTACAGAAGGGCAATACTGTTTTCATCTCTTCTTGTCTCCATAAGAATCCTCCTTGAAAATTCTGACAACTGGTTTAAAGGTTCAGTGTGAATATGTGCATCTAGTTTTCTAGTTTTTTATTCTGCCCATAGATATACTTTATGAATCATATGAATAACCTTTTAAAACAAGTTCATAGCACAGTTTTGCACAGTTTTCCCAGCCCTCAGAATTCTCACTGTCCACATCTGAGTGTGAATCACATTGATAGGGCATGCTCCAACAACCCCCCAAAAATAATTTGAGTTGTTGTTCTCTGGAAAGGAATATATTCTTAAGATAAATAATAAGAAAATACCTTCAACAAAAAACATTAAGCTGCCCTGTCACTTCATTCCTTGGCTCCTTCCCACTATGTCCTCTATTGCTAAATTCATATTTACCTTTAGAACAATCTAATGATTTTTGGATACCGGACATCACTCAATTAGTTTTGATCAATAATGATTTCTCAGAGAATCTTCAGTTTACACAAGTATCCAATACTTCAATTTATCCTTGAAAAATAAATCGAAGCCTGCAAGTTTAGAAATCACAATCCAGTTAACAAAGGGTAACTATTACTACTGGGAATTATCCATATTCTAAATTCAGTCAATTGAGGATGATCAAGCAGTGATCTTCCCAAATAAATACTTTATATTTTCTAAGATATCTTTACGACATTGAATTGTGCCACATTGTTCTTTGGATGAAAAATGAAATGCTTATAAAATAAATTAGGCTTACAGTCATGTGAATTCCATGTTTTATCAATAATTTGGAAGTTAGATACAAATAACCCCTTTCCTAAGTAGTGGCTTTGAACAATTCTACAGGGAGAAAAAATCCTCTAGGTCAGGAATTTCCTTAGATAATGGCAAGTGTTAAAATGAGTATGTCTACAAAACATGTCAAAGACTTGGCAATGGGAACAAGAGAGAAGCTGGGGTGCTTTCAGTGGAATGCTGATCATTGGCTAGTGGGACCTCCGGAGATGATCTTTAGCTATATAGGTAAACCTCTTTCATTGTCTTTGATTGATTAGTCTACTTTACCAGTCTATAGGCACAGAGAAGTTCGCTTGAAGAAAACTGACACCACCAGAGTTTCCTGTCCATTCCAACTTAAACCATTTTTATTCCATGCAATGCACACATATTTTGTCCTATGGAGACTAACATCAGTAATTCAAATTATTATTTGAAATGGTTAAAATAGTTTTTCTATTATCAACTACTGACTTTAAAGTGTTGAGTCCACACCCTTGTCTTGTTCTTAGTGTTAGAAAAAAAGATTTCAGTCTGCCTTCACTAAGTCTAATGCTAACTGCAGGCTTTCCTTAGATGCCTCTTGTCAGGTTAAGAAAAGTTGCATATTATTTCTAGTTTAGTTGGGTGTTATTATGAAATAACAAGGTAGACTGAAAAGCATTAACATAGAAAGAAAATATTGGGGAACAATATTAGGTTTCAGATCAATATACTCAATACAGTATTACCTAACTTATGTGAAACTCCAGTCAATTTGGAACACCATTTTATGTCATTTTTACTTGGAACAGAAAGGTCTGTGTGAACGCTTAGGGGGAAAAAAACTGTTGTAACTGCCATTTCCAAAGCCAATGAAGTGGAATTCATGTGGAAACAGAAAACAAACAAAAAAACGAAAAACCACCACTACAACCGCATCATAGCCAGTTATGAGTGAGGACTTTCAACTTTACTATTAAAATACACTGTAATGTTTCAAAAGATGTGTGGGCAGTTATTTTACAAATGCACCGAAACAAAGCATCCTAAAAACACAAGGAGACATAAAAAGATATACTGGGCCTAAATGAAGGCAAAAAATACCAATGGAGCTATAATAATAGTAGACAAATTAAAATTCGAGGGGAAGCTTCTGAAAAAACTTGCAGAGTTATTTCATATGGATCCAAATTTGTTTTCACTGAGAAAACTCTTCTGAAAGAACAGCAAATAAAATGTATCGCATCAAATGGGTAAATCTAGAAACTCCATACCAATTGCTGAAATAACACCCAACTAAACTAGAAATAATATGCAATTTTTCTTAACCTGACAAGAGGCATCTAAGGAAAGCCTGCAGTTAGCATTAGACTTAGTGAAGGCAGACTGAAATCTTTTTTTCTGACATTAAGAACAAGACAAGGGTGTGGACTCAACACTTTAAAGTCAGTAGTTGATAATAGAATTGTAAATAGTGAAGCTGAAAATAATGTTAATACTGGAAACATAAACATTTACAGAAACGTGGACAGGCAGTGATCATGGAATATATGCATCAATATCAGGACTCTTGTGGAATGCAGTATGTGCGTTTATGTTGGGTTGTTGGGGGAGGTATTTGTTTGGGGGATGATCAATCTGGTTTTGCAGGAAAGGCTTTCAAGTCATGCTGAGAGGAGACTGAAGTGACTGAGTCACAGGTTATTTACCTTTTATTGTGTTCTCAGATGGCACCTGTAGCTTAATAACTGACTTGTCTCCGAATTCTCCGAAGTATAGGCATCCAAACCTGTTTGATTGTGAGCTTCTGTTCAAGAAAAAGGAATGCACACATTATTACCAACATATGTATGTGCAAATGTCATTACATGTTGCTTATTATATATATAAGCATGTGTAAACAAACATGTACATATACACACTTACGATGAAAAATATTGTTGAACTATGAGACGTATAATTTGAAGTCAATAATAGTTTTTCTGTTATCAACAGCTGACTTTAAAGTGTCAAGGATCCACACTCTTGTCTTGTTCTTGATATTAAGAAAAAAGGTCTCAGTACGTCTCCACTAAGTCTAATGTTAACTGCTGGTTTTCCTTAGATGAGCCTTATCATGTTAAGGAAAATTGCCTTTTAGACTTAGTTTAGTTCAGTGTTATTATTAAATAATAAGGTAGACTGGAAGGTATTAATACAGAAAGAAAATATTAGGGGAGAATATCAGGTTTTAGACCAATATACTCAATACAGTCTTGCCCAACTTACCTGAAACTCCCATCAACTTGGAACACCATTTTATGCAGTTTTCACTTGAAACAGAAAGACACGTGAAATGAACCCTTAGGGAAAAAAAATCTGTTTTAAGTGCCATTTCTAAGCCGATGAAATGGAATTCATGTGAAAACAGAAAAACAAAATAAAACAAAACAGGATCATAGCCAGTAATGAGTGATGACTTTCAGCTTTACTGTTCCAATGCACTGTAATGTTTCAAAAGATGTGTGGGCAGTTATTTTACAAATGTGCCTAAACACAGTGTCCTAAAAACACAAGGAAACATAAAAAGATATATTGGTCCTAAATGAAGGCAAAAACTACAAATGGAGCTACAATAATAGTAGACAAATTAAAATTTGAGGGTAAGCTTTGGAAACAACTTGCAGAGATATTTCATATGGATCCAAATTTGTATTCACTGAGAAAACTTTCTGAAAGAACAGCAAAGAAATTTCATCATATCAAAGGGGCAATTCCCACCCCAATTGCTAAAATCAAGAATCTATTGACATTAGAGACAGTGAAAGAAGAAATAATAAAATGTCTGTGTAGATGAAATAATAGAGAAAATGCAGAAAAGACAGGATACAATGTAATTTCAAAGAGATCTGTAATTGTTAGATTTCTAGAAGGCTAAGGAGACAAACTGGGGAAGAAGCAACACTGGAAGCGAAAATGTGGGAGATATCAACAGCAGATACAAGAAGTAGTGGCTAAAAGCGAAGGCAGGATTGATATGGTTTGGCTCTGTGTCTCCACCCAAAGCTGATCTTGTAGCTCCCATAATTCCCACGTGTTGTGGGAGGTACCCGGTGGGAAATGACTGAATCATGGGGACAGGCATTTCCCATGCTGTTCTCCTGATAGTGAATGGTCTCAGAAGAACTGATGGCTTTAAAAACGGGAGTTTCGGACAGACGCGGTGGCTCACATCTGTAATCCCAGCACTTTTGGAGGCGAGGCTGGCAGATCACGAGATCAGGAGATCAAGACCATCCTGGCTAACATGGTGAAACCAAGTCTCTACTAAAAATACAGAAAATTAGATGGGCATGGTGGCGGGCGCCTGTAATTCCAGCTACTCGGGAGGCTGAGGCAGGAGAATGGCAAGAACCTGGGGGAGGCGGAGCTTGCAATGAGCCAAGATAGCAGCACTGCAATCAAGCCTCCGTGAAAGAGCGAGACTCTATCTCAAGAAACAAACAAACAAAAACAAACAAACAAAAACCCACAAAAAAACAAAACGGGAGTTTCTCTGTACAAGCTCTATCTTTCCTGCTGTCATCCACATAAGATATGACTTGCTCCTCATTGCCTTCCAACAGGATTGTGAGGTCTCCCTAGCCATGTGGAACTGTAAGCTCAATAAAGTTCTTTCTTTTGTAAATTATCCAGTATCAGGTATGTCTTTATCAGCAGCTTGAAAACGGACTAATACAGGGATCCAGCCAGAAACACATGGACACCAGGCAGGTTGAAGCCTGGTTTCTTTCTAGAAAAAAAAAAACAGATATTCAAGACTGTGGATTGCATGGAGGGAATTGGTTACACAGGCTTGGGGTATGTACATAGGCCTAAGGTGAAGAGTCATGGCACAGAGATTGGGAGTGCTGGAAGGAATTCCCATCCCCAGAGTAGGGCAAAAGAAAGGAAGATCTGAGGGTTGTGAGAACTCATAATGAGGTAGGACGGAACCAAATTGCTGGGAACCAGACGCTGAGCAAAGAGGGTAGCCCAGATGAGAGTGCATTTTAAAGGGGCAAAGAGGAATGACCCCAGGAACCTGGGTACTTGCATCTGAGAAAGGGTAGCTGCCCAATAAGTGCTGAGCATTAGGACCTTAGAGGAGGCTTCCTCAGGGCTGGGACTCAGACTCTGAGACAAGAGAGGCCACCAGCAGGCTACTCTGTTGAATGACCTGAGTGGGTTTGATGCATAATGTCCATAAAGTTAGAAGAAAATGGCATCTGTTCCTTCATACCCTGAAAGGAAACTGCATGGCACTGCTGGATGAAGAGCATTTGTTGGGGTAGCAATGCTAGAAAGAGGAGGCAGAAAGGGAGTTACAACATGCTTTCTTCTCTCCCAGGTCTCCTGTTTCCAAGTGGCCTTATCAAAGCCGGTAATGCCCCCAAGTCCAAGGGACCAGACCCAATAGGGAGCTGGGTGGTCAAGGACAAAGGGTATTGCCAGAGATGGGGCAATGACATCGATGCACACTCTAAGAAAGGTTGAACTGAGAGATTCAGATATCCCTGACCTACCATTTGCTGCTTCTTAAGGCATATTTCATACAAGGAAGTCAGCAATAAGTTCCCAAGAAACTGTGCATCTGTTTCAAACCATTATTGATAGAATGAGTTACCAGCCCCATCATCAACAATATCTACTAGCAGGCACCCAAAAAGACATAAAACAGCCTTTACTAAGGAGCCTGTGCTTTCTGTCACAAGTACAGAAAAGCCATAGAGAGACACAACTTTTCTTTTACAGAGCCAGTTTGCAAAGGAATGCTCAGCTACACCAGCCATCAACAAATGATGATGTATTGGGACCCAGAAAGACAACACAAGATTTTTCCACACATTTAAGTCTTCAATCTTTTATATCACGGGTCAGCACACTACAGCCTGAGGGCTGCATCTGGCCTGATACATGTTTTTGTTTTTGTTTTCCCAGACATATCTTATTGGAACACAGCTACCCTCATTTTTTAATCTTGGTATTTGCAGCTGCTTTCGTGATATAATGGCAGAGCTGAGTAATTGCTACAGACATTGTATGGCTCTGAAAGTCCAAGATTTCTACTATCTGCCGCTTCACTGAAAAAAGTTGCCAACTCCTAGTTTATAATTTCAAATGTGTGTGTGTGTGTGTGTGTGTGTGCATGTGTGTGTGTATGTTGCCTAAAGTAAAATAATGATGATTATTCCACGGAGATATTTAATGATTTATGATACATCTTTAAAGTACTAGAAAACAATCTTTCTTAAATGAGGATGCTTGCGTAGAAAAGTTCAGAGACCTCTGTTTTATGAAAATAGATATTATGAAGCCCACCTAGCACAGGGGTCCTATCATCTTAGCTCAAAGAACCAAAAAAGGAAAAACACTGACTGGTGAGTCATCCTCATCAGATTCCACTCAGCAAGAGCTGCCGGCATCTCCCACACAAAAGGAAAGATCAAACATCCTATTTCTCCAATAAATACCTCAGCCCCCAAACACAGACGCACACGAAAACACCCTCATGATGGGCTTTGCATAAGAATACAGTTGATTCAGAACCTAACCTTTCCTGCTTGTAATAATACCTGATCTACATCTTAGGACACAATAGGATAGACAGTTTTCATAAAAAACAAAATGTTATGTTTCCTGCATGAGAGTAGTATTGTAGGGAGTAAAATATATATATTTACCCTCAGAGTTGGATTGATACTTGAGCTGTCAGCCACTCAAAACTATACTAGTCTGAGCAATAGGTGAACAAACAACATAGAGAACATGCTAACTACATTTAACTACCAGATATTTCCTGGCACAAGCTTTTCAAGCCGAAGATAACGGAGGAAGCTTTGGATTGCTAATAGGGTCAGATTCCTGGTCAGATTCACTGTGGGGATTTGTTTGGAACCGACCTACTGCATGCTTGGTCGTGAAGGGATGCCAAATTCCACAAGGCCCCCCACCAAACCACCTCTAATACTCAGTGCCCACAGCTGATCCCCAGACTCAAGGATGGGGCGGAGGCATCAGAAATATGTGTCAGAAGCCCTTCGCTAAGTGTCTCAGGACACTTTCTGTGTGAAGAAGGCTCTGATGTTTGCCTCCGTGGGCCAACAATGACCCACACACAATTCTACTAACATTGTGTCAAGACAGTTCCTCATAGCTGATGCACAGAAGGTGTAGTCAATTGCCCAAACTGATTAATTAATCATCCCTGCTTTCAGCCCTAAGTCATTGTAGCACCAGTCAACAGAGAAACTGCGTGGCATTTTTGAGTCAAAGATGAATAAATATTTTCCATGACACGTTAAATTTATCATCAGAACATCTGCATCGAACAGGATTGAGAAGGCTCACTTGAGACTCACGTTGTTATTACCAAACAAATGAAGTGGATGACAACATGTTAGAACCTGAAATTGTGATGACTTATTCAGAACACGGAGTCGAGGCAACACATGGGAAAAGATTTTTTCCTCTGGACAATACCTAAGTTGCAATCACAGATACCGTTTTTTATAACACTCCCCAGGGCTGTCATAAGTTGGTTGGTGTGGCTGAAATGCCCGCAAACTCTCAGGGCCCTTTGGTGAAACGTCATGACGGGAGGAAGTAGAGATGTCAAACTCTCCACGCACAGAGGAAGGCAAGCCCCACATTGAGTTGCTGCCTGGGCCAAAACACACTGGTCAATATTTGTAAAACTTTGTATGAAGATAACAGGAGAGGAGAAAGAGTCCTGGCAAGTGACTGAACTCCCACAGAGAGCCCCATGCTTGGCAGTGACTGACAAGTTAAGGTGGCCTTGTGACATTTTTGGAATTTGCTTCTCTCAGGCAATGCTGCAATCTACATACTGCCAATGAATAAAGATGTTCAGTTGTATGGCTCTTACAGACGTGATATCTTAAGATGCTTAGAAAGAAATTTAACGAGGGTTTCCAGGAGCATACACGTTTATCAGTGGACAGAAATATACACAGTTTCTGTCACACACAGGCATTGAGCTTAGAGTGGCACAACTGCTCTATGATGCAGTTCTTCTCAGATTTCAAAAGTGAAGAGAAAGAAATCCTTTGTTGTTCATCCCGTGGACTCTCATTTGAGAAGCAACCCTGTTCTTCCTGGGATACACAGAAGTAAGGTCAGGCTGGGACAAGAGTCATGCCTGTATACAAAGTAAGGGATAGTTTTCAGCAGTTTCTCTGCGAGGAGAAAAGCAGGACAGATATCTTGATGCACACTCGGGTTTTCAATAGTCTCACACAGATGTAAAATACTGTGGTCATTTTGTGGGTTAGTTTTCCAATGAGAGCATCATTCAGCAAGGTAGATGAGGTTTCAGTGTAGCTCTGCTAAGGAAAGTGGTGTGTGACATTAAAATTATCCTTCGCTGCTCTGTTTTCTGGTCTCCCTTTCTGAAGAAATAGACAAAATATCCACATCTCTTCAATAAGAGGGTCGATAGAAGGACACCAAAGTGCACGTTGTTTCATCTGGAATACAAAGGATAAATATGGGTGACAAAGGTAGTTCCTGGTCATCTGAGGTAATTTCTGGTAATATGGAGCCACACAAGGTCCATGGGACCATTGGATTTCAGTCTAGAAATGCTGGACTCCAATGCTCAGAATTTAAATTCCCAGGAAATAAATATTTAGATACTTATCTTCACTTTTTCACACACTGCATGGTGAAGAGAAATGAGATTTATCGTGCACCCTCAATTCTACAATAAGAAAGCAAAAAAAGAAAGAATGGCCTGTGAGGATTTGAAGAGACACCTTCATCAGTAATAAAGAACATGAACGTGGAAGGCATTCTATATTTTAATGTATTCCAAACGCCAAAACAAAAGAATGCAAACACAGGATTGGCCTGTGTGTGAGGACCGCATCACTGGGAGGGAACTTGTTGGTGTCCAAGGAAATACAAGGGGGAAGTGGAAAAGTCAGATCGCCACTGGGGTTTGTCAGCTATCAAAGCAGGCTATGTCTCTTCCCTGCATTCATCAGCCTAGCAATACTCGCTAAAATTGTTTTAAAAACTAACTAAATAAAACTGGGTAATAATTTTTGTTGTCAGGGTTTGGATCTGTAGTTCCAGAATTTATTCTGGTTTTCTCTCCTCATTTCTACAACTAGCAGAAAAGCTTTTATTTAAAAAAAAAACACACCAGATTTCAACATAATTTATTGTTTGTATTTGTATATCTCATAGAACATAAAATCACGCTGAAGGCATATATTTTTAGATTCCCTCAAAATATCGATTTCAGTTCTTTTCAAATAAAAATGCATGCTTATCTTAAACAAGTAATAGAAAAAATTCCTTACATAAAAATGTTGAAATGTCCTTTGACACCATTCAGTGGCTCCTTCTCAATATATCCTCGATTTCCCGGGCTGCATGTAAACTTTCAGAAATTTCATTTTCTGCACCCACAGAAATCGCACTCTTTCTCTCTCTTTTCTTCCTGCCTTTTACCCTGTTCCCTTTTCCTGCTACCCTCCTTCTCCCACTCCCCCTCTCACAACAGTGTTCTCTTTGGTCATTAGTACACGGTACTGAACGACACCCATCTATGGTAAATTATCCCTTACTTCTCAGAGTTTTGGCACTTTCACAAATAACCAAATATATTGATCTTCTAACACGTGGTGTATGTTTAAATGCACAATGCATGTCAGGGGTCCCTAAGACCACCCTCTGGCTCACCGATTTGTTCTAAGAACTCATGGGACTTACAAAGCTCTTATGATCACAGTTACAGTTTATTACAGTGAAATTTCAGTAAAATAGCTTTGAATATGCAACGGGAAAAGTTAAGTCAGGTGAAGCCTAGGAGGAACCAGGCTCCAGATTCTAGGGGCCCCCGCCCAGTGAACTTTCCCAGGGACACACTTAAACCCCGAAGTAACAATGTGTGGCAACACAGGTGATGGGTTACCAACTTAGGAAGCTCCTCTGAGAGTTGACATCCAGAGTTTTTGGGGTGATCTGTCACATAGACATGCAAGGCTTGTATGACCTCACCAATTTAGACCACAGCCCCTGGTCCACTCTTAGAGCCAAAAACAGGCATTCACCATGCATGATAAAAAGTATCTTGTCTAACTGGTGCAGCAAGGCCCAAGGTTTCAGGAATACCGAAAACAAACAAACAAAAAAAACTAAACAAAAACCTAAACAAAACGAAACCTTTTTGAGGGAGAATATTCCAATGTACAGACGTTATCCCCCAGGAGTGTGTTAAGAACTAGTTCTGAAAACAGTACTTTCTTTGGAATGTCTCCTATCTGAGGAAACGAGGTAAGTGGACGTAACTCTTTCCTGCCCAGTTGGCTCCCCTGGCCTTTGGCCTAGGATATCTTACAGCAAAATTATCACATTTTCTCGTGCTTCTACCTTTAGCATAGCATTTATATAATAGGTATAGCGATAGCATTAGTATGAATATACCTGACAGTTAGAAGAGCCAGTATAGGAAAGGGCTATATCTAATGAGAAAGCAATGTATCTCATAAAGTAAACATACACTTTTCTACATTTATCCTAATTCGATGACTTCTTTCTCCCCTCGATCTAATGTTATTTGTACTTTGTGAGGAACCTGTGCAGCACTATTTAACACAGAAGTCAGCCGATGGCTAACTAAATCTAGCTCTTCCTCAGGCTGGTCATTTTCATGTTAGTATTATATCCTAAGTAGACTTCAACTCAATCTCCTGATACTTTTGATAATCAGTATCAGTATTTTTCATATCACTTACCTACATAAGACAGTTGGTCACCTTGGGGCCATTCCATAGAAGAACTCAAACTTACCAAGTGATGCCACTGCTTTATTCCCATCAGAAATCCATGTTCCTTTTTCTATTTTGTTCAAAAGCGTTTCATCCGCTAAAACAAGAATAATAAGTATTTGTGCACAGCACACAATGGCATGTCGGACATGCTATCATTATTTTTTTCATTCATTATAATCAGGGACCTTTCCCATGATTTTATCGTCAAGGTTTATTGTTACACAGTAATTAGTCTGCCGGGAGCTGTAACACTACACGGAGAAATGGCCTGATAGGGAGTTGTTCCTAGAAATTTCTTGCTAAGTGGTATACTTTGCAGTAGATATAACCTGAAAAATGAGTCAAAATATACTGGCATATTTCTACAGTTGCACTTAGTCATTACTCATAGAACCATTCATCACATTGTGTGACCAAAATGTCTCCCAGAACAGTGCAACTCAGATTTGCAGGCTTCCTTTTGACCTTGTGCAGTTCAAAAAGCAGGTGTGGTATTGGCAAATATATGGCTTCACTCTTTTGAGCATCAAGGTACAATTGTTAAAGACAATAGCATTTTCTTACTCTGAGCTTCTTTAGGTCACCAATGTCATATTGATTTTTTTTATTCCATAGATCATTTATTCATTCCTTTACCCTCAACTACTATTGCTCCTTCTTTCTATTTGCTGTTGAGATTTACCAAAACTTTTCTATCTTTGAAAGGGTGTTAGGTTTTACCATTTATTTGGTCAAAATCATTGGTACCAGTACCAGCCTGGTAAGTGCCTACCCTCGACAGTTTTCAAAAGTGGCTATGTGAGGAGAAACTCAGTCCAATCCCATTCAAATAGGGTGGGGTTACATAAAGATACAACCAGGGGGCTTTCTGGACCATATAAGAAATGCAGCTGCATTCACCGCCAACCTTAATTTTGCCAGATGCCACAAAGGCACAAATTCATCCTTTCAGGCCCTTATAATCACTGGCATAAAGGTGTAAAGGTCAAGGGTTTTGATTTAGGGATCATCTGTGCCTCTGACACCTACAGTTGCAGCCCTAATCCTGGGACCACGGAATCAGCTGGGAACACAAAAGGTGGGTTTGTGTGGGGATGCATTATGCAATTACACCAGCATCCTCCCTTATTGCCTCTTCCCCAATCCCCCAGAGAAACAGAGAAATCTACCTAATGGGGAGTATGCTTTGTCCCCCCTTCCCATGTTGAATGTGAGCACACAATCGTGAAGGTGTGTAAGCTAGCCTTTCATACCGTTATCTCCACTCAATTTACTCAACAAATGTTTCAATTTGTCATTCCAATTCTCTATCAAATCACGACTCCAAAGATGATATGCAATATGATGTGGCCACGAGATATTATCTCTTTGACTCTTGTTGAACCCTATGGACTATACAATACGATCGTTGGTCTGAAAAATTGTAACGTGGCGTTCTAACTTGGTACAGTATCTTCTGTTCCAATGCTTTATAGTATGTTCAGAATTTGTATTTACCATCCAGTATACAAAGCATAGTCCAAAGTAAGTATCTCTTTCTATCAAGACCTATTTATAGCACCCCCCCCCAACAACCCCGCCAGGGCTACTGGGAGTAGTCTGATATAGTTAATGTGGTATCTATGTGGGAACCTCCCCCTTAAGCCCCCCACCCAAAGGAATCTGCCTCATAATTATCTGCAGTCTTTGTCTTTCTGGCTGGCACACAGGTAGTGCTTGCTGGGATTTGGTGCCTCAGAAAGTGCAAGTGGAATATGCTGATGATAAGCCCACCTCTGCTTTGCTGTAGCGATTCCATGTCCACTCATGCCATGGACCAGGTCAACACCTCAACAAGCACAAAAGAATGTCCACTTGCTGATACGAATCACCTGATTGGGGAAAGGAATCAATTGAATGGGCATTCACTTGTCCTTCTTTAATCTGCCTCTTAAATTTCTATTGTGATTTCCATAGGGCTGTGACTCTTACAGCAGCCCTTTAATAGTTCAATTTTCCATTGCCCATCTGTCTGACCATGTGGCCAGGCCATTGGCTCTCTCTTTATTCTACCTACATCACCCTCTTATTCCACTTATGGGTCAAAATAAACCAAGAAATTTTTTACTTTATTTTTGTTCAATTCTTCCATCACTGCAAGGAAAACAGCATACAATTCAGCCCTTTAAGCTGATTTCTTCTTCCATTCTTTAATCAGAGTTTTTATGTTCGTCAGTTTTTAGGTCGGTCAGTCTTCCAAACGGGATGCTGTCCATCCACCTTGGAATTGCCATCCATAAAATAAGGAGCTATTTTGTGGTCAGTTGAGAGCTGCGCACAGAGACCCACCACCAAGGTGGCAATAGAATATGGCATCTCTTCAGTTGATTCCAAACTTAGCCTAAGGGAAAAGAGACTATACCTAAGCATGAACACAGTGACTGCATCCTTGCATTCCTCCAGTGGCATGTTCCTGCATAAACCCTTTTCATTTGATTATGGAGATTTCTGAACACTTCCTTTCTTATCTTTCTTATTAGACATTACTCAAGACATCATGAGCAATGATTTCAAGATTATTTTATGTACCCAAGTCATACGGGCAGTTTCAGTAAGTGCCCCATAGCAAACAAATAATCGTCTCTCAAACAGAGTGTAATACACTGCCACGTCTGAGAACTTCCTGCCCAATATTCTAGTCAATTGTCCCTGCTAGGCAGCACTCATTGGATTTTGCCATAAGCTCCAGTTTGCATAAATGTAAGTTGCAGGCACTTCCAAATCATATCTGAGTGTGGATCCTAAAGTCCTAAAGCCATTGACGGAGACACCAGGTTTTGCATTTTTGACATAGCCTGCTGTTTTTCAGGCCCCCATTCAAATATGGTCTTCTTATAGGTAGTTTTATGGATTGAAGCTAACAGCATTCTCTGATATGATGTATGAATCCTCCAAAATCCAAAACACTCAACCAGGTGCTGTGCTTCTTGCTTATTTACGAGGTAAGCAATGATGGCATTTTATTTTTAGTTGCCTGTGGGATGTCCCAGTGGCTTCTGCCCATGTTATTCCCAAGAATTTCATCATTTATACCAGTCCTTTAATCTCTGCTGGATTGATCAACTATCTTTGCTTTGTCCTATGTGTCACCACTACATTTAAGTAATTTTAGCTCGTCCTTTGTTTTCTGATATTATTATGAAATCCTCTATGTAGTTTATTACAGTGCTTGATACATGGATCAAGTTCAAATCTTTCCTGACCAAATTATGACAGTAAGCTGGTGAATTCAAATAATTCTGCAGCAAAATGGTGAGTGTAAATTGGGATCCTTCCTACATAAAGGAAAATTACAGTTGACTCTTCCTTATAATTGGTATTCAGGAAAAAAAGCATTTCCCAATTAACTACTGAGTAGTTGCCTTCTTTAACCTGTATTTTTTCATGATGATGCTATATGTGAGACTACATTATTCAAGCATTGATCACCTACTGTTAGTTTTCATGAACCATCTGCCTTTTCATAGGCTACAAAGTGCTAGTGTACAACCGTCCAGCTTTTAGCATGTCATTAATTAAAGTGATAATCTGTTTTTTCTCCACCAGGTGTTCTATACTGCTTCAAATTTACAACCTGAGTGGGCTCAGAAAATTCTGTAGGCTCCCACTTATTATGTCCGATTAATACCACCTAACAGATCAACTTACATGCCGTTTGTTTTACCATAATTGTTAGAGGAAGTGTTTCCCAGCGGACATAATATCCATCTCAGTGATGCATGCAGGAAAAAGAGATACAACCACTTCACATAGAGTCTCTTCAAACGTTTCCATGTTTATCCAAACACTGACCTTTATTCCATCAAACATTGTATCCTGATATCCTCCTGATATTACTGTCAACTCTATCAATGCCACTTTCTTCTTCACATTCCTTAGTAATTATTTAAATTTTTTGGCTTTGCTGGAGTGAGTCCCTTGACTCACTCCCTTTTCTTTCCTCATTCTCTTGTGGATCGTTATAATTTTCTTAGCATCTGAGAGACCCATGGGGGAAGCTGAGATAACGAATCTGATACAGCTTCTCAAATCATTGCTTGATTTTACAACAGCAAGATTTCATGGGGTGACCACGCAACAAGTTCCCCTAAGTCACAGAATTTAACATGACCTGAGTAACAGGCATAATAAGTATATAAACACCTTGGTCTTTGCAAAGTCAATCCAGCATGGTTTGCATATGCAGCACATCAGGCTGCTTCATCTAACAGTTTCACTTATATTTTAAAGGAGGGGAAAAAATCCTTCCTCTTTTCATGTTAAAGAAGCTTCACAGTGGCTTTTATTCAGTATACAAGGCTAGGGGTCGCCTCAGGAAAAACCACTTGGGTGTTTGGATCACGTGCAGCCATCTATTCCATGGTAAGTCGTGAGTCCTGCACCAACCCAAATATACTCCTCCATTCTGCAGCATTCAAAACCAAGGAGACTGCTCCTAAGTTAATCACTATCACAATCCATTTTTACTCAATGATTTTCAGGAAGCTGATGATATGACTCCAGAAGAGGAGACAGCTCTTTAATGCCATACCCACTGGTTTCAGTAGTTTCTCAGATTTGCCTCCACCTGCCACCTGGAATATATTCTTAGTGAGCAGAGGTCATAGAAGTGCTATCTCTTGTTCCAGCACAATTTTCACTCTTGATAGCAGTTCTAATGTGCTGACAAATGAATTCCAGTCCAGGCAGCATACACAACAAGCTGACTTAAGAGACCTTGGGCCTTAAGGGAACATTGACAGTAGTCTTAAGCGACCTTGGGCCTTAAGAGAACATTGGCAGTAGTCTTAAGAAACCTTGGGCCTTAAGAGAGCATTGACAGTAGTCTGACGGTACTCCTTGTGGCCTGGGGTGGCAAGGGATACAGAGTTATGCTCCTCAACCTTTGCAAAGGGGAGAGACAAATAAGAGGAGTGCTTCTTATCATTTCATTGCCAGCTTAGCCACAATACAATTCAACACCAGGCAAACTTCTAAGGTTTTTGACTCTGGTGTCTGACCCCCTGACAGCACCTCTGGACCTACCTGTGTCTAGGGGACCTTGCTAACCTGAATGGAATGATAAATGCCTGGCTAGCTAGCTAGCCACCTGCCAATTCTAGAGCCCCAGAGCCTTGACTGAACATAGGCAGTAACTAGGGAGTAGTTACAGCAGGCTTTGGGTGAAACCCAGCACTGTGCTGGCTTTCGGTCTTACCCAGCACAGTCATAGTGCTGGTGGCCATAGAGGTGCTTTTGTCACTCCACCCCCAGCTTTAAGTGGCTCAGAACAGAGAGAGAGAGAGAGAGACTCTGTATGTTTGGGAAAAAGTAAAGGAAGAGAACTAGTCTCTGCCTGGTAATCCAGATAATTCTCCCAAATCTTGTCCAAGACCATCAAGTCAGTATGTCGACAGTGTGCAAAAACCACAGCGTCACTCAGTTTGGGGTGCCTGCTAAAGCAGATACAGCTCAGATCACAACAAGTTTTTTCAAATATCTGGAAATCCTTCCTAAGAAGGATGGATACAAATAAGCGCAGACAGTGAAGACTACGGTAAATACCTAACTCTTCAATGCACTGAAACCAAATTATATCTACTAGCATCACCACTATCCAAGAAAACATGACCTCACCAAATGAAGTAAATAAGGTACCAAGGACCAACCCTGGAGAAATGGAGATATGTGACCTTTCAGATCAAAAATTAAAAATAGCTGTGTTGAGGAAACTCAAAGAAATTCAAGATAACACAGAGAAGGAGTTCAAAATTCTATCACGTAAATTTAACAAAAATATTGGATTAATTGAAAATAAGCAGAAATTTTGGAGCTCAGAAATGCGATTGGCATACTGAAGAATGCCTCAGAGTCCTTTAATAGCAATATGTATCAAGCAGAAGACAGAATTAGTGAGCTTAAATACAGGCTATTTGAAAATACACAGTCAGAGAAGACCAAAAACAGAACAAAAAACAATGAAGCACACCTAAAAGGTCTAGAAAATAGCCTCAGAAGGGCAAATCTAAGAATTATTGGCCTTAAAGAGGAGGTAGAGAAAGAAATAGGGACAGAAAGCTTATTCAAAGGGAAAACAGAGAACTTTCCAAACCTAGAGAAATATATCAATATCCAAGTACAAGAAGGTTGTAGAACACCAAGCATATTGGACCCAAAGAAGACTAATTCAAGGCATTTAATAATCAAACTCCCAAAGGTCAAGGGTTAAAAGAAGCAGCAAGAGAAAATGAACAAATAACATACAATGGAGCTTCAATACATCTGGCAGCAGACTTTTCAGTAGAAACCTTACAGACGAGAACAGAGTAGCATGACATACTTAAAGTGCTGAAGGAAAAAAAAAACTTTTACCCTAGAATAGTATATCTGGTAAAAATATCCTTCAAATATGAAGGAGAAATACTTTCCCAGACAAACAAATGCTAAGAGAATTCATTAATATCAGACCTGACCTACAAGAAATGATAAAGGGAGTACTTCAATCAGAGAGAAAAGGACATTAATGAGCAATAAATTATCATATGAAAGTACAAAACTCACTGGTAATAGTAAGTACTGTTAAATCAAGTTTAGCCTAAAGCTGCCTCCTTACATATTTTAAGTTCAGCATAAAAGTTTCTCTGTATATCATGAACAATAATAAGTGGAGGTGTAAACTGACCGTAGCCTACACTTTTGTCAATCACTGAGTTTTGGCCAATCAAATGTAGCCAACTGTTTGAACCGTGGTCAAATAAGGCAAAGGCTGAGCTGTAACCAATATGGCTTTTTCTATACCTCACCTCCATTTTTTGTACATCACTTTCCTTTTTCTGTCCATAAATCTTCTACCACGTGGCTGTGCTGGAGTCGCTGAGCCTACTCTGGCTCAGAAGACTGCCTGATTCATGAGTCATTCATTGCTCAATTAAACTCCTTTCAGTTTAATTTGGCTGAAGTTTCTCTTTTGTTAGGATGGCATCAGAAGTGGGATCCGAAGTAGAGCTTCTAACAAACCCCAGGAGTACTAAGTAACCAAGGCGCCTTGTGCCCATTGCTCTTCTGGAGCAGCTGGGAATCATGTTAAATTGTCTCTGGGATTCTGAACCTCAACGGATTTGTGTTTTGAGCTCTCTGAGTTTCTTTGAGCAAATGTCTGATCTAAACTGGGTTTGGAAGTCGTGACAGAAGCTGGACTAGGTACAGGATCGAATTGAATCCAGTAATTAACTGGCCTGGATGCAGTTAGAGGTCTCTTATATCCGACTACATCAGAAAGAAACTGGTAGTAAATGGCAGTATTGCAGGGGGTGTAAAATTTGGCTTTTGGAAATTCACAGGACTTTTAGTGTTCTACCCCTTTGTTTCATTTTTCTTGCATGCTTACATAGGAAAAAATCATTAGCTAAGTTGATCCAGGGAATCTGAGAGCAAAGCCAATATCTGAGGTAAAAATGAGATCCTTAATTTCTGAAGAACTGAGCAGCAAAGTCTTACAGAAATGACAAAATCTTACTAAAGATAACTTACAGTGGATTATTCTAAATGAACAACACTGCACTGAAGTGCATTTGAAAATGCGGGTTCCCAAGTTAGTCTCATCTAGGGATGCCTATTGATATGCAGAATCTTCTAAAAAATTTCAGTATATTTATTTAAAGAGTTTTTGAAAGGCAAATGAAAAGCTTAAATGACTAATTGATTTAAAAAATAAGACTGCTAATCTTTTGGGTTAGTTATGATCCCTATCCAAAGGAAATAGACTGCAGCACCAATTGACTGACATTGGGTAAGTAGTGGGTACATTTCACTTTCATAAAAGATGGGAATGGTTTAGAGGCCCTCCCCTCTGTAAAGTCCCTCTTGGTTAAAAATGGACCTGCCATTATGGGATGTTAACCACTATTCTCTTTGGATTAATTTGTCTTGTACTCTTTGCTGATGGCTGTGGGTGACAGGATTAGGCATGTACAGGACCATGGGACATGAGAAACTTTTCTCCTCCCTAAAAGGGGAAACTTGAGAGCTGATGGATCTGTTGGAAAAGATTCCTTCGTGACTGACAAGCGGCCACCTGAACTTTTGATTCAATGTTGCTGCAATGTGTGTCTTTCTCCGGATTCCCTGAGTGCCTCACCTTCTCCACCCCACCACAGGTAATGCTTTTCTCCCTTCCCTTTCCTCTGTCTCTGTGCAAACCAGTTGTGGGAATGGTAAAAATCACTGTCTCATGCAAAGTTTTAATTAACGAGAAGAAGGATTCACGAAGCTAGTTTTAAGCTATAGCAAATCTAGTGTACTTTGTGATATAAATTTATCTTTCTGTGTTATTCTGCCATGAAGAGGGGTACCTTAGGATAAAACACAGGCTTAATAGCCCATAAGTTCACTATTCAAAACAGCCCAGCAAGCTGGTCAGTAACTAACTTTGCTTCAGGTCCCTGGAACAAACAAATAAACAAACAAAAACTGAATGAGATCTCTATCTTGTCTTGTTTATGTCTTTGGGAGCTTGACCTTGTAACCGTGTGGCAGTACTTTCTCTTGGTTTCCGCCATCCAAGGAATAGGAATTTGGGGGGTTCATGTCATAGTTAGCTCTAAAAATTATCTTGAGCCTTTGCAAGCTCAAAATCGGCTGCTCTAGAGTCCTTCCGGGAAGGACAACAGAATCTACCCAATGCTGCAGCTCAGCAACTAGTGCTTCACCATTTTACAACAGTGGCCTGGGTTCAGTCCTGGCTTAGGGCATGAGTATTTCTGGTTGATATCTGTGTGACCTTTACCATTTGTTGATTCTCTTCCCCTCCATGAACAGTTTTGAATTTTTCTTTCCCTGAGCACCTGGAAGCTTACCTTTAGCAAAGTTCAAAAGCCAGAAATAATAGCAGTTTAGCCTGGCTAAAGTAGGTTAATAAGAAATTTAAAAGGACTTTTATTTTTAAAGAGCATTATGGTTAAAAGTCAGCTTAATTAAAAGTGAATATCCAAGCTATGCATATGTTGAAAAGGTCTTTATGTTTTTTTCTCTTCTTGGATAATTTTTTTCTTTTAGAAAAGGTTTTTTCTTTTTCAGTCAACTGAATTGCTTTTCTCCAATTTGTCTTCTTGCCACTCTTGATGCACAACCTAAGATAACTTGTAACAGCTTGAGACTCCTTGGGAAAGACAAAGGAGGTGCCGCAGACTTTGTTTCGGGAAACCACAGGAAGTGAAATTGGATGGATCCCTCTCAAAATCTAAGATTCTGTTCTGCTTTGCATTGTGTTATCTGATGGTTTTGAGTTTTGAGGGTATCAGAAATTACTTCACATTATGAGAGCGCTTTGGAGTATAATAACTAGGTAGGAAATATACATTTAGGGATGGTTAATGACAGTTATGGGGGACACTCTACTCTTTGCACATTTGGATGAAAGAAGCATGCTGTTGGCCAGCTGGAAGGTATGACAATGTCCCTACCCTCCACTGAGAGATAAGACTCCCTTGGAGGATGGGCTAATTACAAAATGGACTCATTGGAATTGGGTTGCTTTGCAATGAAATGCATAGTAAAATCATTGCTCTGTCTTGTTCCATAGCATTTCACTTTTGGGGATCCAGTATCCAGTATAAAAATGGGACCTTGAATTTTGGGGGTCTGCTTGCCTTCCAGCTGTACCTGCTTATTAGGCTCTAGAAACTGAATGTTTTCCTAGCCCTGTTCCTCAAAGAATTTCACCCTGAAGCCAGTAATCCAATTAAGAAACTTAAAAATTGGCCAATGAAAAATCTTACAACTGCTGGATCTTCATTTGTCTCTCTGCATGTGTGTTTATATGTGGTGTGTGTGTAATGTTTATATATGAAAGAGCTTTTATTAATTGGATTAAAGAAAAGTAAGCACTTAAATATCTTGTCAGAAAAATAAAAAAGAATGCCTTTTAGCTCATGTGACTTTAGCAAGATTTTGGAAATAAAGTTTTTTAAAGATTACTGGTAAAATAAAGATATTTGCTCTAAATTAGGTGGGTCAGATATTAGGTTTGGTAAATGCTTTAAGGTCATAAACTGCTTCTTTGACTTTCGAAAATTGTTCAGCTTATTTATTTTGCAGCCATTAGATTTGATGTAAGGCCTGGAGACATGTGGAGTTAGCCATGCCCCCCTAACTATGCTGGAAAGAGTCAGAACTTATCTACACTTCTGTCTGGTGTCCTAGGCTCCAAACCTCACACATAAATAAAATAACTTACCAGGTTTTTCATCAAAAATAAAAAATTGCTAAGAGTTAACATTGTAACATGTAATTGAGACTACTGATAAAAACAGTTTTACACTCAAGGTATGTGAAGAAAGTGAAATGTGCTTTTGGTAAATGATTATAAGAAGGCGTGGGAATGTAAATTTTTACCTAGTTTAGAGGTAAAGATTGTTTTAAATTGGATGTAAAAAAGCTGAAGGTTTCAGCAAGTTGTAGAAGATTTGTAAAAAAATAATGTTTTTAAAAATTCTATGTATGAACATATTGGCTAAATTTAAAGAATATTCAGTTTTTCCATAAATTGAACATTGGAATAAAAGCACAACAGGGTTTTCTTAGAACACTGATCTGCTTTTTAACAAAAATTTGTAAAGGATTATAAAAGGTTTATGAGAATCTCACCTTACAGTCAAACTGATTAAGATTGGATAGATTTGTCCATAAGGTTTTATTAAAAATTGGGGTTGACATTAATAGTATATTAATGCAAAGGTAAAACTTGGCTTTCCCTCTTGAATAAGATTTTCATGTACTATTAAAGGATAATAAAAGATTTTTGTTTGCATTTTGAATGAACTACAGGAAAAGAAGGGAAAGACAAGAGACAGATTGTTTGGAAAGCTAAGTCTTCCCTCTATGAATGAGTAAAGGTTTTTGCCTCTTTAAAATTCTTGAGTCATTTTGGCTAAATGAATGGCTTATCATGACCTGGAATTCTATTTTATACTATCAAGTGTTTTAAACCTTTATCATATTTGGCAGGTTTCTCAAAATCAAATTTCAGCTGCAAAATTAAGTTTTTTAACCTCTGACTTCAGGATGCTGCAGAGGGTCCTGAAGCATCCAAAAGAGAGATAAACAGAATTATGTGAAATGTTAAGTTCCATGGGAAACATTGTCAAAATAAAAATGTTTAACCTTCTTCAGGTTATATTTTAGTGAATAATATTAATATTTGTTCCAAAATTTTATGGAATTTCTAAAATTCTAATATGTCAGAGTATATGCTCTCAATCATAATTCTAGTTGTTATCTTAAGTTATTGTAGACCACAGAAATAATCAAACATTTGTCAATTTTGTCTTTAACTATGACTTTTTAAAGTCATTTCCACAGTTTATTGCTTAATACTAATGCAGTTTCTGAAAAACTTCACAAGCACACAAAATCTTAGAATATGGTATATCTTTTAGGAGGCCCATGAAAGAATGGAAAGGATTCTGAAAAACACTCTTGAATATAGGTTTCTAATAACTTTAGAATCACATCATTTGGACTGGGTAAGAATTTCTAGAACTTTAATGAAAAGACTGACTGCTTTATCAAACTTGTAACCCAAGTAGAGCAAAAATAAATTGAATACCAAGAAGATATTTTGCCATATTATCATGCTAAATCAGCCAATACCGAAATCGTTTCAGTATACAATTTGAATGAACTTCATGGTCTAAGTCAAATGACCTATGATAACTCATTGGTTATCAGTGCTATGCACCTAAAGTGGAGAAAAAAACTGGTATTCAAGAGGACCTAAGTCCAATGTTAAGCATGTACTCATGGAGAACCAGGACAGCTGCCTTGTCCTTCCTGAGTCCCTAAAGCTTTTGTTGTTAAAAGTTCTGCATTCCATGACTCATCATGAAAAAGATAAAATGATCCAAATTAAATATATATTAGTGTGGTGACTTCCAAGTTGCTAACATAGTTTGTGACCAATGTTTGCTGTGTCAAACCCATATTCCTGGGAAGATAATCAAAGCTTCAAGTACATTTGGCTATCTGATGGGCCACTTAAACATTTGTAGAGGGATTTCATTCCATTGTCATTTTCGATGCATGTTTTCTGCTTGTATAAAAGCTTTTCCAAGCAAGAGGGGTGATGTTACGACATTAGATTATTATGCCACAGTGCATTTTCACCAAGTAAAGAAAGCTTTTTATGATTCACCGACTGAGGATAATCAACCCTTTCACAATCTAGAACCCAAAGACTGGATCTTCTGAGAACATCAGAGAAAGACTGTCCTTACCATGCACACTACAGCAAAACTTTGGGACTTTGAACTTTGGGTTCATAATCTCACAACTGGGAAAGGTCCCTCCACACTCTTGGAAGCGTACACCCATTGGAACCCTTAGGATAAAGCAAACCAAGAAAATTTCTTCTCAGAAGAAGATGCTATCTTTGATGTGATCTTTTCCCAAGATCACGGATCAAGACTTCTTTACTCTCACGAGACTCTTATCATTGAATATTTTTCCATTGCTTATACCTTTATGAACAATGGAAGTGAAAAGGGGGTCTGTTGTGTGTACTCATGTGGTACACTTTTATTTGTGAAGGATTTTGCAGCCAGCCTTATACATGGATAACCTTATACCTTGATAGATGGAAGATGAAGGCCCAGTGAAAGTGAGAAACTTTAATGGTATATACTTTGCCTCATAATCAGTCAGAAACAGAATATTGGTTCTCTCCTCTTAACCCACATAATGGATTAAAATAACATTGCCAGGAGGCCTTTGCTATTCTAGAAGGGCATCATTCATTAGGTCCTTTTTCCATGGTTTGGAGTAAAAGAGGCAATGATTAGAAATGTATCCCTCATGATAGGCTCTATAGCAGATTCTACTGTAAAGGCTATAGTTACACAACAGACTGTGAAAGTTATGCTAAACAATAGAATCACTCTATATAACTTACTGGCTAAACAGAGAAATATCTGTGCAGCTGCTGGCACCTGTGGCCTATGGAGAAATACCAACACATTAGGTATTATATAGATTCAGTTTTGGGGACTAGTGAAGAGACTGTTTAGTTAAGTGAGTAGACTCTTTAATTAACTCTTTGATCTATTTAATTTAGGTGGTTTTGTTTATTGGGACCCTGGGTAAAGAGCATACTCCAAACTCTTGGTGTTATCCTCCTGAGAGTCATAAAAGTATTCTCCCTGGTGTGCTGTATTCTCTCAAAAGTTTTAAATGTTTGCATGCAGCCATCTCTAGAATGTCAAATGGCCTCTCTTCAACTGGAATGACAAGAGCCATTCTGAAAGACATGTGTGACCATGAGGGTACTATAACCTATGAATGACATGCTGAGACCATAAACCCAAAGTGATGGTAACTAAGAGTGGTGCTAAGGCCCTAAATTTTGGTCACGTTCTCACATAGGTGAGAACATGAGCACAAAGGGGGAATTTTTAAAATAAAATTATGGGAGGCCATTGTTTTGGACCGAGCTCATTCACTAGGCCCCAACGGACCAGACCAAACCAAAATGGAGTTGCTCATGCTAAAGGTAACATAATCACACTAATAATTTAAGGAAGCATATAAATCCTAGAAGAGAACAGGTTTTCCTTTTAAACAGGTTCCAGCATAAGGAGGGTATCCTCTACTCTAACCCTTACAAAAAAATAATAATAATAACCTGAAGTTCTTGTTCCCACCTTACAAAACCCACAGTTCTACTGCTTTCCCTTGGGTTTCAAGACCAGCTAAGTATATTTATGATAGTGATAGTAACATAAATGACTAAAGTTTTGGTCAGTCTCTCAAAATTGAGAAGACCAACAGCAGGGAATTGTTAAATCAATTTTAGCCTGAAGCTGCCTCCTTACATATTTTATGTTCAGCCTAAATGTTTCTCTGTACATTGTGAACTATAACAAGTGGAGGTGTAAACAGACCATAGCCTACACTTCTGCCAATAACTGAGTTTTGGCCCATCAAATATAGCCAACACTTTGAACCATGTTCAAATAAGGCAAATGCTGAGGTGTAACCAATTCAGCTGTTTCTGCCCCTCACTTCCATTTTCCGTACATCACTTTCTTTTTCTGTCCATAAATCTTCTTCCATCACCTGTCTACACTGGAATCTCTGAGCCTACTCTGGCTCAGAAGGCTGCCCCATTTGTGAATAATTCATTGTTCAATTAAATTTCTTTAAATTTAATTCAGCTGAAATTTTTCTTTTGTCAGTACACAGAAAAACAAAGAATATTATATCACTGTAACTATAGTGTGTAAACTACTCTTATCTTAAGTAAAAAGACCAAATGATGAGCCAGTCAAAAACAATAACTACAACAACCTTTTAAGAGATAGTACAATAAGATATAAATAGAAACAACAAAAAGTTCAGAAGTTTGGGGACAAAGTTAAGGTGGGGAGATTTTATTCGTTATTTTTTGCTTGTTTGTTTATGCAAAAAGCATTAAGCTGTTATCAGGTTAAAATAATGGGTTATAAAATAGTATTTGCAAGTTTCATGGTAAACTTAAAACAACATACAACAAATAAACAAAAAATGAAAATCAAGAAACTAAGTCATATCACCAGAGAAAATAACCTTCACTAGGGGAAGACAGGAAGGAAAGAAAGATAGAAGCAAAGACCATAAAACAACCAGAAAGCAAATAACAAAATGGTATGGGTAAGTCCCTACTTATCAATAATAACACTGAATGTAAATGGACTAAACTCTCCAGTCAAAAGATATAGACTAGCTGAATGGATGAATAAACAAGACCTATCAATCTGTTGCCTACAAGAAACACACTTCATCTATAAAGACACACATAGACAGAAAATAAAGGGATGTAAAAAGATATTCTATGCCAATGGGAACCAAAAAAAAGCAGGACTCACTATATTTAGACAAAACAGATTTCAAGACAAAAAGTATAAAAAGAGACAAAAAGGTCACTATATAATAATAAAGGGTTCAATTCAGCAAGAGGATAGAACAATTTTAAATGTATATGCCCCCAACACAGGAGCACCCAGATATATAAAGAAAATATTATTATTAGATATAAAGAAAGAGATAGGCCCCAATACAAGAATAGCTATAGACTTCAACACCATACTTTCAGCATTGGATAGACCTTCCAGAAAGAAAATCAACAAAGAAACATCAGACTTAATCTGCAGTACAGACCAAATGAATCTAAGAGATATTTACAGGATACTGCATCCAATAGCTGCATAATACACATTCTTCTCAGCACATGGATCATTTTCTAAGGGGGACCATATGTTAGGTTCCAAAAGAAGTCTTAAAACATTAAAAAAATGAAATAATGTCAAGCATCTTGTCTGAATACAATGGAATAATACTAGAAATCAATAACAATAGGAATTTTAGAAACCACGCAAACACATGGAAATTAAACAATATACTCCTGAATGGCCAGTGGGTCAATGAAGAAATTTAGGAAGGAAATTGAAAAATTTCTTGAAACAATTGATAATGAAAACACAGTGATATGGTTTGGTTCTGTGTCCCCACCCAAATCTCATCTTGTAGCTCCTATATTTCCCACGTGTTGTGGGAGGGACCCAGTGGGAGATGATTGAATTATGGGGTGTGGGGGGGGGTCTTTCCTGTGCTGTTCTCATGGTAGTGAATGGGTCTCACAAGATCTGATGGTTTTAAAAAAATGGGAGTTGCCCTGCACAAACTATCTTTGCCTGCCACCATCCACCTAAGATGTGATTTGCTTCTCCTTGCCTTCCACCATGATTGTGAGGCCTCCTCAGCTATGTGGAACTGTAAGTCCAATTAAAGCTCTTTCTTTTGTAAATTACCCAGTCTGGGTATGTATTTATCAGCAATATGAAAACAGACTAATAAACACAACATACCAAAACCTATGGGATACAGCAAAAGCAGTCCCCAGAGGGAAGTTCATAGCAATAAATACCTACATCAAAAAAAGGAAAAACTTCAAATAAACAATCTAACAATGCATCTTAAAGAATTAGAAAATTAAAAGGGAATCAATTTCATTTATTTCTGCTGGGATCTTTATTATTTCTATTCTTCTATTAAAGAAATAAATGAAATTGAAATAAAAAAATACAAAAGATCAATGAAACAAAAAGTTGGTTTTTTGCAAAGTTAAACAAAATGGATAAAACTTTAGCTAGAATAGCTAAGAAAAGAAAGAGGAGATACAAACAAAATCAGAGGTGAAAAAGGAGAGATTACAACTGATTCTGCAGAAATTCAAAAAATCATGAGTGGCTACTCTGAGCAACTATATGCCAATAAACTGGAAAATCTAGAAGAAACTGAAAAATTCCTAGATACATACAAATTACCAAGACTGAACCAGGAAGAAATCTAAAACCCAAACAAACCAATAACAATTAACGAAATTGAAGCCGTAATAAGAAGACTCCCAGTAAAGACAAGCCAAAAACCTGATGGCTTCCTTGCTGAATTCTACCAAACATTTAAAGAAGAACAAATACCAATCCTACTCAAACTATTCCAAAAAGTAGAGGAGGAGGGAATACTTCCAATTTAATTCTACAAGGCCAGTATTACCCTGATTCCAAAACAAGACAAGGACACATCAGAAAAAGAAAACTACAGGTCAATATCTCTGATGAACATTGATGCAAAGATTCTCAACAAACTATTAGCAAATCAAATTCAACAATACATTAGAAAGATTGTTCACCATGACCAAGTGGGGTTTATTCCCAAGGATGCAAGGATTGTTCAACATATGTAAATCAGTCAATTTGACACATCATATTAACAGAATGATGGATAAAAACCATATGATCATTTCAATTGATGCTGGAAAAGTATTGGATAAAATTCAACACCTTTTCATAATAAAACCCTCAAAAAACTGAGGATAGAAGGAATGTACCTCACCATAATAATAGCCATATATGACAGACCCACAGCTAATATTATACTGAGTGAGGAAAACCTGAAAGCCTTTCCTCTAAGATCTGGAACACAACAAGGATGCCTCTGCCACCACTATTATTCAACATATTACTGGAAATCCTTGCTGGAGTAATCAGACAAGAGAAAGATATTAAGGGCATCTAAATTGGAAAGGAAGTCAAATTATCCTTGTTTGCAGATGATATAATTTTATATTTTGTAAAAGCTAAAGATGCCATAAGAAAACTATTAGAACTGATAAGCAAATTCAGTTAAGTTTCAAGATACAAAATTAACATAAAAAATCAGTATCATTTATATATGCCAGCAGTGAACAATGTGAAAAAGAAACTTAAAAAGCAATCCATTTACAATAGCCACACATAAAATTAAATACCTAGGAATTACCTTAACCAAAGAAGTGAAAAATCTCTACAGTGAAAACTCTAAAACAGTGATGAAAAAAATTGAAGGACACCAAAAAAATGGGCAAAAATTCCATGTTCATGGATTAGAAGAATCAGTATTATTAAAATGTCCATACTACCTAAAGCAATGTACAGATTCAATGCAATCCCTATCATGATACCAATGACATTCTTCATAGAAATAGAAAAAAAATCCTAAAATTTATATGGACCACAAAAGAAGCAGAAAAACCAAAGCTATCCTAAGCAAAAAGAACAAAACTGGAAGAATCCCATTACCTGACTGCAAATTATACTACAGAGCTTTAGTAACCAAAACAGCATGGTACTGGCATGAAAACAGACACATAGGGCAATGTAACAGACTAGAGAACCAAGAAAAAAATCCACACACCTACAATGAACTCATTTTTTATGAAGGTGCCAAGAATATACACTGGGAAAAAGACAGTCTCTTCAATAAATGGTGCTGAGAAAACTGGATATCCATATGCAAAATAATGAAACTGGACCCCAATGTCTCACCATATATAAAAACAAATAAAAATTGATTAAACACTTAAATTTCAGATCTTAAGCTATGAAACTACTACAAGAAAACACTGGGGAAACTCTCCAGGACACTGCTCTGGGCAAAAATTTCTTGAGCAATACCCCACAGCCACAGGCAACTAAAGCAAAAAGGGACAAATATAATCACATCAAGTTAAAAAGCTTCTGCACAGCAAAGGAAACAATCAACAAAGCTAAGAGACAACCCACATAACTTGCAAACACTTGCAAACTACCCATCTGACAAAGGATTAATAACCAGAGTATGTAAGGAGCTCAAACACCTCTTTAGGAATCAATCTAATAATCCAATTTAAAAATGAGCAAGAGATCTGAATAGACATTTCTCAGAAAAAGACATACAAATGAGAAACAGGCATATGAAAAGGTGCTCAACATCATGGATCATCAGTGAAATGTAAATCCAAACTACAGTGAAATATCATCTCACCTCAGTTAAAATTGCTTATGTCCAAAAGACAGACAATAACAAATGCTGGCAAGGATGTAGGAAAGGGAACCCTTGTACACTGTTGGTGGGAATGTAAACTAGTACATGAACTATGGAGAACAGTTTAGAGGTTTCTCAAGAAACTAAAGATAGAGCTACCATATTATCCAGCAATCCCACTGCTAGGTATATACCCAAAAGAAAGGAAATCAGTGTATCAAAGAGTTATCTGCACTCCTATGCTTGTTACAGCATTGTTCACAATAGCCAAGATTTGGAAGCAATCTAAGTGTCCATCAATACATTAGTGAATAAAGAACATGTGGTACCTACAGACAATGGCGTATTAGATTATTAAGCCACATAAAATAATGAGATCCAGTAATTTGCAACAACATGGATGAAACTGGAGATCATTATGTTAAGCAAAATAAGCCAGACACAGAAAGACAAACAACCCATGTTCTCACTTATTTGTAGAATTTAAAAATTAAAACAATTGAACTCATGGACACAGAGAGTAGGAGGATAGTTACCAGAGGCTGTGAAAGGTGTTGCAGGGTTTGGAGGAGGTGGGGATGGTTAATGGATACAAAAAAAAAGTAGAAAGAATGAATAAGACCTACTATTTGATGGTACAACAGGGTGACTATAGTCAAGAATAATTTAATTGCATATTTTAAAATAATTTAAAGAATATAATTGGATTGTGTGTAACTCAAAGGATAAATGCTTGAGGGAATGTATATCCAATTCTCCATGATGTACTTATTTCACGTCGTATGCTTGTATCAAAACCTCTCATGTACCCCACAAATATAAACACCTACTATGTATCCACAAAAATAAAAATAAAAATAATAATGATTCATGTTCCTACATTGTTCTTAGGTTGAAATAAAATGACTAATCAAAAAGTAGTCATTAGTTATCCAACTGGTAGTCATGTTCTATGGAATTATTAATTTGGAAGGTGTATTCTGTTAATGCTTTATCCAGGTGGGCAATTAACATATACCTTAAGGAAAAGAAATCCTAGGAATGGAGTTCTCTCGAAATAAGTACATTTTCCTTAAAATGACCCCCATGAACACCAACAGCCATAGACTTCCATCCTAAATCCACATCACCAAACTTCCAAGCTGTTATTACTTTAGAGTTTCTTGTACTATGTAGCCCATTGAAATGTAAAGACACCTGAATGGAGTGTTTCCTAAAACTAATTAGTAAGAAAATATCAACAAAAGAGTCAAACTCTGTAAAATATTTGAAGAGATTTATTCTGAGCCAAACATGAGTGACCAATGGCCCAAGGCACAGTCTCAAGTTGTCCTGAGAATATGTGCCTAAGGTGGTCGACCTACAGCATGGATTTATACAATTTAGGAGAACATAAGACATCAATCAATACATGTAAAATGTACATTGGTTCAGTCTGGAAAGATGGGACAAGTTGAAGTGGGGACTTCCAGGTCATAGGAGGATTCAAGAACTTTCTAATTGTTAATTGGTTGAAAGAGTTAAGTCATTGTCCAAATATCTAGAATCTGTAGAAGGAAATGTTTGGGCCAAGATAAGGGGTTGTGGGAACTAAGGTTCCCCTTATGTACATAGAATCAATAGAATGGAATGACTGGCTTAAGGTAAGAGATTGTGGAGATCAAAGTTCCCATCATGCAGATAAAGCCTCCAGGTAGCAAGCCTCAGAAAGAATAGGTTGTAAATGTTTCTTGTCAGACTTTCTTTTTTAATATATAAAGTGCCTGACTCTTAGTTGAGTCTCTCCTGGATTAAGAAAAAGACCTGGAAAGGGAAGGGGATTTTCTATACAATGTTGACTGTCCCCTTTGCTGGGCTATTTGAAGATGTGGCAAAGAAACATATTTGGGGGTTATCTTTATCTGTCATGTGATGTTATGCTAGAGTTAGGCTGGAAAGTAAGCCATGTTATATGTTGTTGAATAAAACCCCTTTTTTGAGATTTTATGGTTTGTAGGACATGGATCTCTGGGCCCCTTACATAGGAATTTGAGCAAGAGAAGGAAAAGATCAGAGTTTAGTCCTCAGAAATTTCTTTAATATGCTATATGGGCAGTTCAAACTGGTTTCATGTAATTGAAGCATGGCAGAATATGCCACCCTAAAATATGTCATTTTGACATAAAGATTATTTTTAAGCCTTAACTCATTTGAGTAACAACAGATCCAAGAAGGGCATTCTTATTTCCCTCTTTCTTCCTGAAAACAGGATAAAAACTGCCATGTGAAAGATGGCCAGAGGTCAGAACAGTTTGCAAGCACCGCATGTTCGCATTTATAAGTGGGAGCTGAACAATGAGAACACATGGACACATGGAGGGGAACAACACTCACTGGGGCCTGTTGGGGGAGGGGGGTGGCAGAAGAGCACTAGGGAAAAGAGCTAACGCATGTGGGGCTTAATACCTAGGAGATGAATTTTTGGGTGCAGCAAACCACCATGGCACACATTTACCTATGTAACAAACATGCACATCCTGCACATGTACCCTGGAGATTAAAAAACAAAAACAAAAACAACAAAATAATTTTAAAAAGAAGAAACAGTTTGCAAGGTTATTTACTGGATCTCCCTGTACCAGTTAAAAGGAACATTCTTCAACGGAGAGTCACAGCTGAGCGAATTCTGTACAAACAGTCCTTGTTAAGTATTTCTTATCTTCCTTTAGCCTTCCCAGATAATTTAGTTACTTTTCCAGAATTGTCTCTTTTTGTTCAACCTAATATAAAAAGCACTTAGATTTTTCCACTTCTTTGGGTCTTCATTTCCCTATGAGGGCTCCTATGTCACATAAAATGCGTACAAGTTTTTTATGCTTTTATCCTGTTTAATCTGTTTTATATCAATTTAATTATCAGACCCAGCAAAAAACTCTAAGAAGTATAAACCAAAAATAAAATTCTAAGCCTCCCAGCAATGGACTGATGGACAACCCCCCAACTGGCCCTCAGCCAACAGTATTCCAAAGAAATCTGAAAAACTAATTCAGTCCATGATCGGGGAGAGGGAGGTTGGACATGCGTTGTTATACCCTCCTGCTTTTGGAATTCAGGCAAAACTGACCAGCATTAACATAAAAACAGAGATCTTTTTTGTTGTTGAAAATGGCAGAATTTTCTTCTTTGGCAAAGCTAAAATTACATATGCATACATATATTTATTTATCACAGTTTCTTCATATAATCATTTATATTTGCTAAGTAGTAACCTAATTTATCAAATTATCTTTTCTTTTTTAAATTTAATTTAATGTTAAGTTCCAGGATACATGTGCAGGACATGCAGGTTTGTTACATAAGTATACATGTGCCATGGTGTTTTGCTGCACCTACCAATCCATCTCACCACATATCCCATTCTCCATGATGTTATTTCACATTGTATGCTTGTATCAAAACCTCTCATGTACCCCATAAATATAAACACCTACTATGTATCCACAAAAATAAAAATAAAAATAATAATGATTCATGTTCCTACATTGTTCTTAGGTTGAAATAAAATGTCTAATCAAAAAGTAGTCATTAGTTATCCAATTGATAGCCATGCTCTATAGAATTATTAATTTGGAAGGCATATTCGATAATGCTTTATCCAGGTGGGCAATTAATATATACCTCAAGGAAAAGAAATCCTCGGAATGGAGTTCTCTCGAAATAAGTGCATTTTCCTTAAAATGACCCACATGAACACCAACAGCCATAGACTTTCATCCTAAATCCACATCACCAAACTTCCAAGCTGTTATTACTTTAGAGTTTCTTGTACTATGTAGCCCATTGAAATGTAAAGACACCTGAATGGAGTGTTTCCTAAAACTAATTAGTAAAAAAATATCAACAAAAGAGTCAAACTCTTAATACCTATGTATTAAGCCTCACATGCATTTGCTATTTATCCTAATGCTCTCCCTCCCCTCACCACCCAGACACTCCCAAGTGTGTATTGTTCCTCTCCCTGTGTCCACTTATTCTCAATGTTCAGCTCCCACTTATAAGTGAGAATATGTGGTGTTTGGTTTTCAAAACAGAGATCTTACGACTGACAAACAGACTCTTTGTTACAATAAGATACCAACATGACAGATAGCAATCCCTGGAAGAAATTAAAGTATTTTACCCCAAAATATATTTCTTTGACATATATTTGAAATGGCCCTGTAAAGCTATCTTTTGCAGGGAAAATCTACATTCTATAGAGAATCCCCATCCCTTTCCAGGTCTTCTCCTTGATCCAGAGGAGAATTACCAATGAGTCTGGCACCTTTTTAAGTCTGATAAGAAACGTTTATAATCTATTTTCTCTGAAGCCTGCTACCTGGAGGCATATGCATGATAAAAAAAACTTGGTCTCCATGACCCATTATCTTAACCCAGCCAGGTCTTTGGATAAGAACTTAACTCTTTCATCCAATCGTCAATCAGAAAATATTTTAATGTACCTATGATCTGGAGGCCTCCCCCTTTCAAGTTGTTCTGTCTTTCTGGACCCAACCAATGTACACCTTACATGTATTGATTGATGTACTATATCTCCCTAAAAGGTATAAAACCAAGCTGTAGCCTGACCACCTTGAGTACATGTTCTCAGGACTTCCAGAAATTGTGTCTCAGGCCATGGTCACTTATATTTGGCTCAGAATAAATCTCTTCAAATATTTTACAAAATTTGACTCTTTATCCAGAAAAGGTAGAGGTAAAATTTTGCTTCCTCTACATAATAAAAATATTTTGGCTATTCTGACACCTTAGTGACACTAGATAAATTTTAGAATTGACTTGTGTAATTAAAAGGAACTTTTGATAATTATTTTGATATTTCATATATATAACAATTTAGGGAGAATTTAGGTCTTCACTAAAATTCCATTTTCCACCCTAATAAGTAATACCCATTTTGTCAGGGCAATTTTTAATATATAATGTTAAATGAAAATATTATAATAATTTATAAAATCATAAAATTAATTTAGCCCTCTTTAGATCTTCTGAATTTTATTCTATGTCCATCAATGAAATCAAATTGCAATTAACAAAGGCTAACTAGGCTCTTCCTGCACAGGTGTTAGGCTATTTTAGGACATAGGAACAAAGGAATTAAATGAGTAACTGGTGACTCAGTTACTTACAGCTCTCCTCTTGAGCAGCTGGAAGTTTCTCTCAAGTTACAGGCGGATCATACCCAGCTTCTCCAAGAAAATAACTCATGGCCTCAACCACACACAAACAGAAACACACTAAAAACATAGTCATAGTGATGCTAAACCCCCAATAGGCTTGTTATATATGCATACACGCCATTTGTTTTGTCTGTAAATATCATTGCAAACTATTTCTATGTCTGGCCATTAGAGAGCATATACTAGTAGTCATAGAAACCAGAATATCACCATAACATTCAGTTTTACATTAGTTTTCCAGAGAAACTGGGAAATGTAATTCATCCTCTCAATCAATGCAATGAATGAATAAATTAATACAATATTAGAAGACATTATGCTATCCATTCCCCCAAAATTACCTTTGGAGTGAAATAAGAGGATTTTGAAACAATGGTTAAAATGAAAGAACAAAGAGTTAATTATTATGAGTTTTCTGTCAGACACACCAAATCTGGCCTCAGTCTCTGTCCAGGACCACTTTAGAACCTGAAATAACAGATGCTTATGCTGAAACTATCTATAAATCCATACAGTTTCAAACGTGGCCCAAACACTCAATAGTTCCAGATGATGTGGTTCACAAGATTAACATGTTCTGTCTATTGCACCTTAAATTCATCCTCAGAGCCAGAGCTTTGCATCACAGCTCAGTGGTTCGCATATGACTCACAGTAGTAAAATTAAATGAGTGAATAAGGTACAATAAAAAAATGTTAGAATCTGGACATTGAGATGACTCTAATGAGGAAGTAAAATCTAAGTAATATGTAAGAATGAGATTTTTCCTTCACCAAAGTCTTCGTTGATAATAGAGATACCTGATACCTGACTATAGCAGTCCCCAAGAATATAATGAGGCCATGTCCAAGGACCTTTGGCAATTTCGGGTCAACATGGGAAGCAGAAAATTTAGTGAATATCAACCCACCAGATATAGTACTAGGGAAACCAGCCACTGAGGAGTTGAGGTAAGGACACTGGAAACATTTTTGGACAACAAATATTTATGAAGATGGTAGTATGAAGAGAATAATTCCAGAAAAGATACACTGACTTTCAGTTCCAGGACAAAGTGGTATAGAGTGACTTTACTTGCACCTTCCCTCTAAATGCCATGAAAATAACTCAACACAGAATCACAAAAGGGCTCTGAAGGTGTAAGGAAGAAGTTGACAGGCCAAGGAACTCAAGACGTGAGGAAAGACACCACTGAGTCCCTTGACTTCTTTTTATATCTCATATATTCTTGCCTGGGCACAAGAGAGTCCTATAACCAGGAAGCTCCAGCAGGCATGGAAGAAAAACAACATGAACAAAAAAGCCTACTTTTTTGGTCAAAGGCGTTGAAAAAAGGCAACCCAGCAAAGACCTAGCAGGGAGATCCATACTGCCCAACAACTAAAGCTGTGGTGGTTCCGTGTATCACGGTAGTAGCATCAGCAGGGCCCAGCCAGGGATGTATCCCACACTCCATGCATGGTGCAGTGGTGAATTAGTCCACAACAACATTAGCGATCAAGGCCCAGTGTTTCATTAATTCCAACCCAATGACATTAGGTGCATAGGCGGCACTTGCAGAGATCAAGTGGGAGACTAGCAGAGCCAGAACTAAGCCAATTAGAAAAGCACTGGCCCAGGCTCTGGATACCAAATTTCCATTTGAACTAAAGGTCACAAAAGTTGGCCAGTATATATAAGCTAGACCTAAATATGGTGACTGCCTGTTGAAATGTAATGTTTCTATAGAATCAAGAATCTCCTAATATAAGTCAAAATGTCCAGAATTGGATCAAAAATGAGTCATCATACCAAGAACCATGGAAAACAATTTGAATGACATTACACCAAGTAAAATAAACCAGACACAAATAAAAATACTGTATGATGTCACTTACATGTGGATCTATAATAGTTAAACTCATAGAAGCAGAGAATAGAATGGTAGTTACCAGGGGCTGGGGGGTGGTGAGAGATATAGCGAGATGTTGGTCAAAGGGTATAACACTTTAAATTATAAGATGAACAGTTTCTGGGAATCTAATGTACAGCATGAATGGTGATGGATGTGTTGATTAATTTGATTGTGATAATAATTATGTGAAGCATACATATATCAAATCATGCTCTTGTACAGCTTAAAGATATACAATCTTTACTTGCTAATTAAATACTTTAAAATAAAAGAATATATAAACTACTCCATAGTGCTTTGGTACAAGGAAACATAGGACAGAAGATAAATAAGGGGCTGCCACTTTAGGGATTATGCTGTTCCTCAGACATGGTGAAATCTATAGGCTAACATGGATAATATATTCATAGGCAGGTGTTTTACATGACACTATTTTAAGATTAATTTTAAAAATAATAACATTTAGATACATTTGATAATGACCACACAAACTTATTAGAATAAGTAGGTACACACACAGTTTCTGTAATACATGGTTATTCAGCTCTACTTCCTATCAACAAGCATAAAAGGCACTCCTCTGTGGTTGGTTGAGGGACTCAAAAGCAAGAGGAACCTATCTCAAACCCACTGGGATCCATAGCATATGTTCAGGCAAGTCCAGAAATATACCTGTATATAAAATGAGTGAATGTTTTCAACATACCTTTAATGAGGAGAAAATGGAGAGAGAAACCTAGCCACACATTCCAGTCTTTGCAGAAGACAAATATTGATAGTATTTGAGATTTAGTAAATAAATTTACAGGATTTCCAGTGTAATTTGAATTTCAAATACACAACAAATATTACATAGGACATGCTTGAGCTAAAAAAGTTATGTATCTGAAATTCAAATTTAATTGAGTGTTACATGTTTTATCTGGCAACCCTCATATGGGGGTCATTCACAACTGTGCTTTTTAATCAGAGAGATATCCAGAAAAACATATGTGGGCTTGAGTCCCAGCTCTGCCAGCCACTGTTACTTTCACTATACCTTTTCTGTTCCCTAGTCTCATAACTGCAGGATTAGCCCAAACTGACCCTACTCTGTTGATAACAGAATGTCGAGTTACCTTGTAGCTATAACAAAGCCAAAACAGCAAGTCATGTATTCTGGGTATGCACAATGCAAAAAGCTTTGGCCTCTAACAACTCCCAGAATCAACATTTTCTGCCCCTAGAACCAAGACTGGGATATGACTAGAACCTGAATGCCAGAACCCTTTCAGAAGTGAAGGGTCTATCAGTGAGGAAAATTCAGTACTGAAATCTACCCATCATACCTTACCATAAATGGTCAAATTTGAAGCCCTCCAATTGGAGCCTGCCAAGCCAACATTTCTAGTACATTTCCTTGTCCTCCAACCCCTTAAAATTTGCCCCAGACCCCAAACTGGGGAGACAGATATGAGCTGTGCCTCCTGTCTCCTTGCTGGTTGACTTCTCAATGAAGCCTCTTTTTTTCTTCAAAACCTGGTGCCATAGTATTGGCTTCTGTGTGTGTCGGGTAGTGATCCCACTGCTCAGAGATAGGCTCTTCTTCTTGGTTTCATTTACAGGGAGTATTTTTTAACTCCACAGAGAAACCTCTCAGTTTAGCATTCCGTCTAACAGTTCTCTCCAGAAAACTCACAACTAGTCTGTAGTTCAACAGACAAACTTTCTTTTAATTATTCTCTCTCACTTCTTCCTTTCCCTATAACCTGAAAGCCTGGAGATTTCATAATGCACCTGTAACTGTAAATGACTCAGGCATGAGGCTTGAAGCTTAGAAACCAATGGTATTTCCTCCTCCTGGAGGACCGTCCTTATAATGAGAAACTTCTAGGTATGTGAACTGAGAGTGTGGTTCTTTCAGCATCTGTCAATATCTCTCTGCTGCACTCAAAAATAGCATTGACCATTGTCACAAGATTATTCATTGCATTGCTTTTATAACAAAACAACGAACACAACTCAAACTAGTGCCATTAGAGGGGATAGAGTAAGTAATCTAAGGTCTAGGCCAAAATGGATTATGCTGTCAACCAAAGAATGAGATGGATCTAAATATATTAACATAAAAAAAATCAGATGCAAAAATCAGATTAGCCAACAAGGAAATAAAATTATATTGTTAATTTAAAAATCGCATATGGATGGAAAACAATACTTTATATTTTTCTCTTACAACATAAAGAAATACACATATCCATAGAAAAAGGTTTTTTTTTTGTTTTTTTGTTTTTTTGACAGAGTCTCATTCTGTCTCACTCGGGCTGGAGTGCAGTGGTGCAATCTTGGCTCACTGAAGCCTCCGCCTCCTGGGTTCAAGTGTTTCTCCTGTCTCTACCCCCTGAATAGCTGGCACTACAAGCATGTGCCACCACACTGGTTACAGGCTGGTCTCAGACTCCTGACCTCAGGTGATCCACCGGCCTCAGCCTCCCAAAGTGCTGGGATTACAGGCGTGAACCACAGTGTCTGGCCTGAAAAAGGTCTTGAATGGTGTATACCAAACTGATAAAATGAATTTGATCTGAAAGAAGTGGAGGAAGAGGAGAATAAGCAGGTGATGGAAGTCAACTCTATTATTACAATCATATTGTAAGATATAACTAGAAGAAAGCATTTCTATTTATTTATGCACTTAATGCCTTCTGAAAAAACATGAAAAAATATAAAAATATATTTTGAGAATATATTTTAAAAATCAAACAATGGACCAATATTAATACAATATTTTAAAAATTGAAAAGCAATATCCTTGAAAAGTATAGAAAGAAATTTTATATTGATCAAAGAAACTATTCACCAAAATTGTATATAGTTAAGAACACAGGTTAAATTAAAACATTTTTTAAAAAGTAATAGAATTACATGGAGATAGTTGCATAATCAATAGTAAATAATATTTATTGAAATGTAAAATATAGAAATAGAGAATTTTAAAATAACAGATAGGCAGAGTGAAAAAGAAAAAAACTAAATGGATGATAGATAAAAAGAAATGGTCAGTCACAGTGGCTCATGCCCATAATTCCAACACTTTGGGAGGCCCAGGCTGGTGGATCACTTGAGCCCAGGAGTTCGAGACCAGCCTGGGCAATATAGTGAAACTCTGTCTCTAAAAAAAATTAAATTAAATTAAATTTAAAAATTAGCCAGGCATGGTGGCATGCTCCTGTAGTCCCAACTACTCAGGAGGCTGAGGTGGGAGGATCGCTTGAGCCCAAGAGGTGGAGGTTGCAGTGAGCCAAGATCATGCCACTGAACTCCAGCCTGGGTGACTGGGTGACAGATCAAGACTCTGTCTCAATAAATAAATAAATAAATAAATATTTTTACTGATGAAGGCCAAGAAGCCAACATTATATGTTCTCACTTGTAAGTGGGAGCTAAGTTATGAGGATGCAAAAGTATAAGAATGATATAATGGACTCTAGGGACTGGGGGAAAGGATGGGAGGGGGGTGAGGGATAAAAGACTACACACTGGGTACAGTGTACACTGCTCGTGGGATGAGTGCCCCAAAATCTCAGAAATCACCACTAAATAACTTATCCATGTAACCAAACACCACCTGTTCCCCCAAAACTACTGAAGTAATAAATAAATAAATATGCCAAAAAAAGAAAATGCAAAAAACAATATAAATTCATAGGACATACTGCAAAGGAGAGTTGAAAGGGATTGTAGAGGAAGTGATATTTGAAAACAAAATGGCTCAAAATTTCTACAAAAATAAATTACGAGAAAAACCAAGCTGCAGATTCAAGAGGTGACCCTGAAATGCACATGCTCAGAAGAAAACTGAAAACACCGCAGGGGAAAAAATAAGCATATAATATTAGGCAAGGTCCTTTCAGAAACACATATATATCAATCAAGGTGCTGTCAGGGAAACGGAAACAACACAGGTTAATAAGATTGAGGATTTAACAGAGGGAATTGTTTAAACAAACTTGGGATGTCTAAGTAGACATAAAGGAAGGCTAAAGTTGTACAAAGATAGAAAGGGCAAGATGGAACTTCCACCCCTAGAGTGGGGCAAAGCAAGGAAAGATCTAGGTGTTCTGAGAACCCATAATAGGGGAGGATGGACCCTCAGTGCTAGGATTCAAACCTCTGAGGAAAGCAAACTGCCCAACTAGTGGTGGTTTCTACAGGGACTCAAGCAGGAAAACCACAAACTAGGGAATTCTATCTCTGAGGAGGGACAGCTGCCTGGATTGTGCTAAGCCTCAGAATCTCAGAGAAGGACCTTGACCTGCACACCAGTTTGGACCCAGACTTCTGAGCAAAGAGACACCCACCAGCAGGCGGCTGCTGCGGGGCTTTATGAGCAGGCAAAATTGAGTGCCTTGATGTTTGAGGATAAACAGTTAAAATGGACATTCCTGAAGGTCCTCTATTGGGACGACGCTAAGCAGCATGGAAAGCAGAGGGAAGTGTACTCTCCCTCCTCCCCCTACTCTCCCTTTCTCTCCTTTCTTCCCTCCCTCCTTCCTTCTTCCCCTCTCTCCCCCTCCCACTTCTTCTCTCTCTTATTCCCTCTCATTCTCTGTTATATACATATACACGGAGTTATTAATCCTGATTGACTTTATACACCAGTAACAGTAATTTGATCATTAAAGTGTTATAATGAATAAAAATCAACTAATGTTAATCTTTTCCAAAATTCTCACGGTTGTTGAGTTTAAACAAGCATCAAAATAGCTATTTAGCTTTAACTCAGATCCACCCAAACTAGCCATAATGGTTGCATACTGGCAAATATTAAAGCTGGCAAATCCATGCTCTATATTTTTACAATCCATTGTCAATTATTTTCATCCAATGACTACCAGGAACAGAAACTTAGATAAACAAGTTGGGTTTATTACTTCTTGCAGGGAAAAAGAACATTAACAGGAAATACAGTAGTCTCAGTAAAAGAGTATTAGAAAGGACATATAGGATTTGGGCTTTGCATCTATATTTTGGAGGAGGGTATGAGGAAGCAGGGATTTTACTTTAGTTTAGATGTTAGAAAGTGGGCACAATTCTGACTGGAAATTTTGTGGGTAGCACAGTTACCAGAGTTTTTTCTGTGGTTAGACAAAAATATAAAGTGGTCTCATTTTCTCTTATTTTATCATGATCTCAGAGTGACCTTCTCTGAGAACAGTATTCTGTGAGATTGTTTTTATTTGATAGAAGAACATGGGCTACCTGGTAGTGCCAGGTCAGCTTTATAATGTCAGGGGCTGCTTTCTCTCTCTTCCTGTTTCTTGCTAGTCCATATCATCCATATCATCAAGAAATAAAGTCAGTAGCTTAACATTTATTTTTTAAAGTGGTTAATGTTTTTAATAAACAACAATTAACAAATATTGTTAACAAACAATCAGAGAAAGAAAGTCTTAATTAAAAATTAAAAGATCCTTAGCCATAGAAGTCATCTTTCCTGAAGCAGAGGCCTGGGACTTTAAGATAGATAGGATTTAAAAAATTGATGAACACTGTAAAATCCAAATGATGGTGACAAAAGTTAAAAAGCAGAGCTTGACATGATTTGCTTGGGAGTGAATAGAAGATGGCTTGAGGAAAAATAACCTCCATAACGACACCTTCAAGTTTCACAAAATTTGCAAAAACCACTTATAGTTTATTTTTTTCTTCCATAAATTGCAATGAAATATAAATACTGAAAAGATCTTTACAGTTCATTATTTTAAAAATACAAAACCAACATGTTAGCTAGAAATGATCACTTCTCTGACTTCTTTACTTTCTGAAAATTTCACTAGCCAACAATTGCAGTTATTTCTCCTGCCTGAGCCATTCTACACAAAGTGAAAAAACAATTTATCAGGTCTTGGGAACTCCTATATACTTAACAAGAAAAAGACAAAAAAAATACTCTTTGAACTCTAGGTTCACTCCCAAATTAAACAGCTTTCACTCATGAACAAGTCTCACAATATGTGCAGAATATGTATCACAAAAATGGGAGAAACCACAAACCCCAAACAAGAAATGACATTTACAGCATGGTATTTAAGATTAGGGGTTCTGGACCAAAATTGCCTGTGGAATACTTAGAATTTTGCCTGGAATATGGTAAGTGTTATAATTTGCAGCTATTAATCCTCTGTAATGTAACAAAAATACAGAACACGTAGGTCAACATCAACAAATTGACAACAATGAAAAAACTTAATTGAGAAATGTGAGGCACAAAATGAAACTTTGAAAGACTTTTTTAGAAATAAAGATGAGCTTGCAGAAAACACAGTATTTTATCATATCTCTATTCCAATTTAACATGCTGAAATTTTACAAGGGTTATCAGATTTATTAGAGCAGATATAACAATCTTAGTTTGGGGGAAGTTTTAGAAACTTATTTTTCCCAATTCTTTTTTTTTTTTTACTTTTATTTTAGGTTTGGGGGGTACATGTATAGGTTTGTTATATAGGTGAACTTGTGTCACAGGGGTTTGTTGTACAGGTTATTTCATCACCCGGGTATCAGACCTGTACCCAATAGCTATTTTTTCTGCTCCTCCCCCTCCTCCCACCCCCCACTGTCAAGTAGACCACAGTGTCTGTAGTTCCCTTCTTTTCGTTCATGACTTCTCATGATTTAGCTCCCTCTTATAAGTGAGAACACGTGGTATGTGGTTTTCTCTTCCTGCATTAGTTTGCTAAGGATAATAGCCTCCAGCCCTATCCATGTTACTGCAAAAGACATGAGCTCCTTCTGTTTAATGGCTGCATAGTATTCCATAATGTATATGTATGACATTTTCTTTATCCAATCTATCACTGATGGGCATTGAGGCTGATTCTATGTTTTTGCTATTGTGAATAGTGCTGCAGTGAACATTCATATGCATGTGTCTTTATGGTAGAATGATTTATATTCCTCTGGGTGTATACCTAGTAATGGGATTTCTTGGTCAAATGGTAGTTCTATTTTTAGCTCTTTAAAGAATCGCCATACTGTTTTGCATAATGGTTGAACAAATTTACACTCCCACCAACAATGTATATGTGTTCCCTTTCCTCCACAACCTCACCAGCATCCGTTAGTTTTTGGCTTTTTTATTTTTTACTTCTCCATAGGTTATTGGGTTATAGGTTGTTGGTTATTTTATTTTTCCATAGGTTTGGTTACATGAATAAGTTCTTTACCGGTTATTTGTGAGATTTGGTGCACCCATCACATGAGCAGTATACACTGCACCCTATTTGTAGTCTTTTATCCCTCACCCCCGTCCCACCCTTCTCCCCAAGTCCTCACAGTCCGCTGTATCATTCTTATGCCTTTGCAATCTCATAGCTTAGCTCCCACATATTAGGGAGAGCATATGATGTTTGGTTTTCCATTCCCGAGTTGCTTCACTTAGCATAATAGTCTCCAACCTCACCCAGGTCACCACAAATGCCATTAATTCATTCTTTTTCATGGCTGAGTAGTATTCCATTGTATATATACACCAGAGTTTCTTTATCCACTCGTTGATCAATGGGCATTTGGGTTGGTTCCACAATTTTGCAATTGTGAATTCTGCTGCTATAAACATGTGTGTGCAAGTATCTTTCTGTACAATGACTTCTTTTCCTTTGAGTAGATACCCAGTAGTGGGATTGCTGGATCAAGTGGTAGTTCAACTTTTAGTTCTTTAAGGAATCTCCACATTGCTTTCTATAGTAGCTGTACTAGTTTACATTCCCACCAGCAGTGTAGAAGTGTTCCCTGATCACTGCATCCAATGCCAACATCTACCATTTTTTGATATTTTGGTTATGGTTTTTCTTGCAGAAGTAAGGTGGTATCACATTGTGGTTTTGATTTGCATTTCCCTGATCATTAGTGATGTTGAGCATTTTTTCCTATATTTGTTGGCCATTTGTATATCTTCTTTACAGGATTGTCTATTTGTGTCCTTGGTCCACTTTTTGATAAGAATTTTTTTTTTTGCTGATTTGTTTGAGTTCAATGTAGACTCAGAATATTATTCCTTTGTCATATATATAGATTATGAAAATTCTGCCCCACTCTGTGGGTTGTCTGTTTACTCTGCTGTCTGTTCCTTTTGCCTTGCAAAAGCCCTTTAGCTTAATTAAGTCTCAGCTATTTATCTTTGTTTCTATTGCATTTGCTTTTGAGTTATTGGTGATGAAATCCTTGCCTAAGCCAATGTCTAGAAGGGTTTTTCCAATGTTATCTTCTATAATTTTTATAGTTTCAGGTCTTAGATTTAAGTCCTTAATCTATCTTTAGTTGATTTTTGTATAAGGTGAAAGATGAGGATCCAGTTTCATTCTCCTACATGTGGCTAGCCAATTATCCCAGCACCATTTGTTGAAAAGAGTGTCCTTTCCCTTCTTTATGTTTTTGTTTGCTTTGTCAGAGATCAGTTGGCTGTAAGTATTTGGGTTTATTTCTAGGTCCTCTATTCTGTTCCACTGGTCTCTCTGCCTGTTTTTATACCAGTACCAAGCTGTTTTGGTGACTATGGGCTTACAGTATAGTTTTAAATCAGGTAGTGTGATGCCTCTAGATTTGTTCTTTTTGCTTAGCTTTGCTTTAGCTATGTGGACTTTTTTTGGTTCCATACGAACTTTAGAATTTTTTTTTCTAATTCTGTGAAGAATGATGATGGTATTTTGATGGGGATTGCATTGAATTTGTAGATAGCTTTTGGCTTATGGTCATTTTCACAATATTGATTCCACCCATTCATGAGCATAGGATGTGTTTCCATTTGTTTGTGTTATCTGTGATTTCTTTCAGCAGTGTTTTGTAGTTTTCCTTGTAGAGGTCTTTCACCTCCTTGGTTAGGTATATTCTTAAGTATTTTAATTTTTTTTGAAGTTATTGTAAAAGGGGTTGAGTTCTTGATTTGATTCTCTGCTTGGTCGCTGTTAGTGCATAGAAGAGCTACTGATTTGTGTACATTATTCTTGTATCCAGAAACTTTGCTGAATTGTTTTATCAGTTCTAGGAGCTTTCTGGAGGAGTCTTAGGGTTTTTGAGGTAACCTATCATATCGTCAGCTAACAGTGACAGTTTGACTTCTTCTTTACCGATTGGATGCCTTTTATTTCTTTCTCTTCTCTGATTGCTCTGGCTAGGACTTCCAGTACTATGTTGAAGAGGAGTGGTGAGAGTGGGCATCCTTGTCTTGTTCCAGTTCTCAGAGGGAATGCTTTTAATTTTTCCCCATGCAGCGTTATGTTGGCTGTGGGTTTGCCATAGATTGCTTTTATTACATTAAAGTGTATCTGTGGAACCTGCCCCCAATATTTCAACGTAGGTCCTTTCTATTTTCCCTAAGTGTCAGCCAGTATGAGAAATAAAGAGAAAGAGCACAAAGAGAGGAATTTTACAGCGGGGCCGCCGGGGGTGACATCACATAACATAGGTCCATGATGTCCACCTGAGCTGCAACCCCAGCAAGTTTTTATTAGGGATTTCAAAAGGGGAGGGGGTGTAAGAACAGAGAGTAGGTCACATGCTTCAAGGGGCAAAAGGCAGAGCAAAGATCACGTGCTTCTGTGATATATATATTATATATATCTTATTATATATGATATATAGTATATATAATATATTATTATATAATATATAGTATATATCTTATTATATATGATATATCATATACAATATATTATTGTATATGATATACCATATATAATAATATATTGTATATGATATACCATATATAATAATATATTGTATATGATATATTATATGTCATATATTATTATTTATGACATATAATATATAACATATATATCTTATTATATACGATATATAATATATCATATATATCTTATTATATGATATATTATTATATAGAATATATACTGTATAACATATATATTACATTTATATATTATATAAGTTTTTTATATATTTGATACATTTATATATTTTATATATTAAAGTATAATATATGATATACTATATTATATATAACATATATAACATATAATATATAATATAACACATATATAACATATATATTATAACATATATAACACATGTATATAACATATACTCTATATTGTATATCATATATTATACTTTAATATATAAAATATATAAATATATAAAATATATAAAAAATATATAATATATATTACATTTATATATTATAATATATTATATTATAATATATAATATATAAATGTAATATATATTATAATATAATATATAATTATATAATATGCAATATATAAAGATTATATTATATCTAATATATTACATTATATTATACCTAATATAATATATTACATTATATTATATAATACAATATATTATATTATATATAATATAATATATTACATATAATGTAATATATTATATTGTAAAATATAATATTATATATAATATAATATATTATATATAAAATTTATTATGTTATAAAATATATTATATTATATATCATATATATGATATATAATATAATATATCATATATATTATATATCATGTATATGATATATAATATAATATATCATATATATTATATATCATGTATATGATATATAATATAATATATCATGTATATGATATATAATATAATATATCATATATATTATATATCATGTATATGATATATAATATAATATATCATATATATTATATATCATGTATATGATATATAATATAATATATCATATATATTATATATCATGTATATGATATATAATATAATATATCATATATATTATATATCATGTATATGATATATCATATATATTATATATCATGTATATGATATATAATATAACATATATATTATATATCATGTACATGATATATAATATAATATATCATATAATATTATATATCATGTATATGATATATAATATAATATATCATATAATATTATATATCATGTATATGATATATAATATAATATATCATATAATATATAATGTATATGATATATAATATAATATATCATATATATTATATATAATGTATATGATATATAATATAATATATCATATATATTATATATAATGTATATGATGTATAATATGATATATCATATATATTATATATAATGTATATGATATATAATATAATATATCATATAATATTATATATAATGTATATGATATATAATATGATATATCATATATATTATATATAATGTATATGATATATAATATAATATATCATATAATATTATATATAATGTATATGATATATAATATAATATATCATATAATATTATATATAATATATTATATCATAAAATACTATATGATATATTATATATAATATAATATTTTATATTAAAAATATTATATTATAAAATATATATAATATAATACTGTATTATAAAATATTATATTATATACAATATAATATTATATTATAAAATATTATATTATATACAATATAATATTATATTATAAAATATTATATATAATATAATATATTATATTATAAAATATTATACATAATATAATATATTATATATAAAATTGTATATTATATATAAAATATTATATTACAAAATATTATATTATATATAAAATATTATATTATAAAATATTATATTCTATATAATATATTATATTATAAAATATTATAGTATAATTATATTATTATATAATATACAATATATAACATATATAATATATTATATTTATAAAGTGTAACATATAAATATAAAGTAAGGTGGTATTGCATTGTGCTTTTGATTTTCGTTTCCCTGATAATTAGTGATGTTGCACATTTTTCCATACGCTTGTTGGCCATTTGTGTATCTTCTTTTGAGAATTGTCTATTCATGTCCTTAGCCCACATTTTGAGGGGGTTTTTTGCTTTTTTCTTGCTGATTTGAGTTATTTGTAGATTCAGAATATTAGTTCTTTTTTGGATATATAGATTGTGAAGATTTTCTCCCACTTTATGGGTTGTTTGTTAACTCTGCTGATTATTTCTTTTGCTGTGCAGAAGCGTTTTAGTTTAATTAAGTCCTATCTATTTACCTTTGTTTTTGTTGCATTTGCGTTTGAGTTCTTGGTTATGAAGTCTTTGCCTAAGTCAATGTCTAGAAAGATTTTCCCGATGTTATCTTCTATAATAGAATCTGGATGGTTTTAGGTCTTAGATTTACATCTTTGATCCATCTTGAGTTGATGTTTTGCATAAGGTGAGAGATGAGGATCCAGTTTTGTTCTTTTACATATGGCTTGCCAATTATCGCAGCACTATTTGTTGAATAGAGTGTCCTTTCCCCCACTTTATGTTTTTTGTTTGCTTCGTCAGAGGTCATTTGGCTGTTAAGTATTTGGCTTTATTTCTGCGTTCTCTATTCTGTTCCATTGGTCTATGTGCCTATTTTTTTATACCTGTAGCATTCTGTTTTGGTGACTATAGCCTTATAGTATAGTCTGAAGTTGGGTAACGCAATGCCTCCATATTTGTTCTTTTTGCTTAGTCTTGCTTTGGCTATGTGGGCTCTTTTTTGGTTCCATATGAATTTTAGAACTGTTATTCTAGTTCTGTGAAGAATAACAGTGGTATTTTGATGAGAATTCATTGAATTTGTAGATTGCTTTTGGCAGTGTGGTCATTTTCACAATATTGATTCTACCCGTCCATGAACACGGGATATGTTTTCATTTGCTTGTGTCATCTATGATTCCTTTCAGCAGTTTTTTATAGTTTTCTTGTGGAGGTCTTTCACCTCCTTGGTTAGGTATATTCCTAAGTATTTTAATTTTAATTTTTTTTTGCAGCTACGTGAAAGGGGTTGAGTTCTTGATTTGATTCTCAGCTTAGTCGTTGTTAATATATAGTGGAGCTACTGATTTGTGTACATTAATTTTGTATTCTGAAACTTTGCTGAATTCATTTTCCAGTTCTAGGAGCTTTTTGGATGAGTCTTTAAGGTTTTCTAGGTATACAATCATATCATTGACAAACAGCAATAGTTTTATTTTCTCTTTACTGATTTAGATGCCCTTTATTTCTTTCTCTTGTCTGATTGATCTAATGAGGACTTCCAGTACTATGTTGAATAGAAGTGGTGAAAGTGGGCATCCTTGTCGTGTTCTAGTTCTCAGGGGGAATCATTTCAACTTTCCCCATTCAGTATAATGTTGTCTGTGGGTTTGTCATAGATGGCTTTTATCACCTTAAGGTATGTCCCTTCTATGCCAGTCTTGCTGAAGGGTTTATTCATAAAGAGATGCTGGATTCTGTCAAATGCTTTTTCTGAGCCTATTGAGATGATCATGGGATAATTGTTTCTAATGCATGACTTTCAACAATGAACAGATTATCCAGATGGAAAAACAATAAGGAAACATTGGACTTAAACCACACTTTAGAACAAATAGACCTAACACAGATATATACAGAATATTCCATCCAACTGTGGCAGAATACACATTCTTCTCAAGTGCACATGGAACATTCTCCAGGATAGATCATAAGTTAGCAATAAAACATGTCTTAACATATGTAAGAAAAATGAAATCATATCAAGCATCTTTTTTGAGCACAATAGTATGAAACTACAAATCAGTAACAGGAGGAAGACTGGAAAATTCAAAAATATCTGGAAATTAAACAACACACTCCTGAACAACCAATGGAGAATGAAGAAATAAAAAAGGGCATCAGAAAATATCTTGAGACTAATAAAAGTGGTAACACAACATACCAAACTTATGGGAGGTAGCAAGGGCAGTTCTAAGAAAGAAGTAAGCAAAAAAATTAAAAATCTCAAATAAACAACTGACTTTATACCTCAAGGAAATAGAAAAAGAAGGATGTATTAAGCCCAAAGTTAGTGGAAGAAGGAAATAACAAAGATCAAAGAAGAAATCTACAAAATAGATATTAGGAAGACAATAGAAAAGATCAACAAAATTCACAGTTGTTCCCATAGCCAGGATTTATGGAAAAAAAAAAAAAAAGCCAGGCGCAGTGGATTATGCCTGTAATCCCAGCACTTTGGGAGGCCGAGGCGGGCAGATCACGAGGTCAGGAGTTCGAGACCAGCCTGACCAAAATGGTGAAACCCTGTCTCTACTAAAAGTACAAAAATTAGCTGGGCATGGTGGCACACGCCTGTAATCCCAGCTACTCAAGAGGCTGAGGCAGGAGAATTGCTTGAACCTAGCAGGCAGAGGTTGCAGTGAGCCGAGTTCATGCCACTGCACTCCAGCCTGGGTGACAGAGCAAGACTCTGTCTCAAAAAAAAAAAAAAAGAAAAAAGAAAAAAAAAGAGTTGCTTTTCTTTTTAATAAAATTGACAAAAATTCAGCTAGACTAAGAAAAAAGAGAGAAGACTCAAATAAATAAAATCAGAAATAAGAGACATTACAACTGATACCACAAAAATACAAAGGATACTACTATAAACAACTGCATGGTAACAAATTGGATAACCAAAAGGAGATGAATAAATTGCTGGAAACACACAACTTAACCAAGACTGAATCATGAAGAAATAGAAAATCTCGACAGACCTATATGAATAAGGAGATTGTATCAATAATCAAAAATCTCCCACCAAAGAAAATTCCAGGACCAATGTTATGCCCACTCTTGCCACTTTTATTTTCTGTAGTACTAAAAGCCCTAGCAAGAGCAATTAGGCAAGGAAAAGAAATAAAAAAGGCATTCAACTTAGAAAGGAATAAGTAAAATTGTTTCTGTCTGCAGATGACATGACCATATATATACCTGTAGAAAACCCTAAAGACTCCACCAAAAAAAATTTAGAATAAACAAATTCAGTGATGTTGTAGGATATAAAATCAACAGCCAAAAATGAATTTATTTATATACATTAAGAATAAAGTATTTAAAAAGGAAATTAAAGAAGCAATCCCATTTACAATAGCATCAAAAAGAGTAAAATATTGGAGTGTAAATTATAGAGCTAGTATATGAAAAACAGAATGAAGATCCCTTAAAAAATTAAAAATAGAACTACCATATAATACAGTAATCCCACTTCTGTATATATATCCAAAGAAAATGAAATCACTTTCTTATTAATAATAACAGTGCATACTCGAAGTTTGCTTAGAGTGATCTTCATTATTTCACCACAAGAAAGATAACTATATGAGGTGATGAATATGTTAATTAGCTTGATTGTCATAATAACTTCACAATGTATACATACACCAATATGTCATGCTCTGCACCTTAAATATATATAGTGTTTACTTGTCAATTATATCTGAATACAGCCAGGAAAAAACAACTGCCACCTGACCACTTTTAACTCTTCCTGCCTCCAAATCAATACACAAAGAAGTGAGCTATTGTGCTGGCTGGGGTGATTGATCCTGACCACTAAGAGGAAATTAGACTTCCACTTCACAATAGAGGTATGGAAGACTATGTCTGGAATACAGGAAGTCCCTTAGGGCAGCAGTCCCCAGTTTTTTTGGCACCAGGGACCAGTTTCATGAAAGACAATTTTTCCGCAGACGGGGTGGTGGTGGCAATGGGGGTGGATGGTTTCAGGATGAAATTGTTCCACCTCAGATTATCAGGCATTAGATTCTCATAAGGCGCATGCAACCTAGATCCCTCGCATGAGCAGTTCACAGTAGGGTTTGTGAACTTCCATGAGAATCTAATGCCAAGGCTGATCTGACAGGAAGCGGAGCTCAGGTGCTAATGCTCACTCGCGCGGCACGCACTCACCTTCTGCTGTGCAGCCTGGTTCCTAACAGGTCACAAACCGTTTCCAGTTTTGTACCAGTCCACAGCCCGGGGATTGGGGACCCCTCCCTTAAAGTGTCTCTTAGTATTACCAAGCCCTGTGATTTAAGTGAATAGAAAACTATAACAACTGAATCCAGACAGAGCTACTAATGACCCAGACCCTTCAAAAATGCAGGTTTGGGTCACCCCACCAGATAAAAAGCCACAACCAGCTGAAGTGCTTGCTAAAGGCAAAAGGAATACAGAAGGGGTAGCAGAAGAAGGGAGTTATAAATACCAGCTATGACCGTGTGACAAGTTACAGAAATAATGACTGCAATTGATATGAGTATTCCTCCTTATTTCACAAATATGTGCATGTGTATATCTATTTTTGTACCTCTCTTATTCCCTTATCATGTAACGTAAGATATGTTGACTGTACATAATAGTATTTAAGTATTGTTAAATTTACTTTATAGTATTTAAGTTATGGGATATCAAGGAGAGGAGTAAACATCACTCAAGGCCTTTACCTCCTTTTCTGGGGAAGGGGTTAGTGTGTTTTTGGTTGTACACAGGATAGGTACATCCTATTAGGGAGAATTATGACCTAATTGTTGTCTTTATTTGGAGATTAAGTATGGTTTAAGGAGATGTGTATGGGTGCCAAGCTGATAAACGGTAGACCTGTGATTGTTAATTTTATGTGTCAACTTGACTGGGCCACAGATCCCCTAGATAGTTTGTTAAACATTATTTCTGAGTGTGTCTGTGAGGGTGTTTCTGGATGAGATTAACATTTAAATTTGTAGACTGAGGAAAGCAGATTGCGCTCCCCAATGTGGGTGGGCCTCATCCAATCCATTGAAAGCCTGAGTAGAAAAAAAGTCCAAGTAAATAAGAATTATTTCTCTTTGCCTGACTGTGTTCAAGCTAGGAAGCTGGTCTTCTCCTGCCTGCAGACTTGGACTCGGGACTGGAAATTACACCATTGGTTATCCTGGTTCTCAAGCCTTGGACTGGGAGTAGAACTGATTTTCTGGGTCTCCAACTTGCCTACTGCAGATCTTGGAATTCTCAGTCTCCATAATAGTGTGAGCCGATTCCTTATGGTAAATCTTTTTTTATATATAGGATAACAGGTGACATAGATGATGACAGTAAAAATTATTGTTCACATCATATTGTAAGATTTTACATGGAGAATTCATTTGTGTTTACATAGGCATGTAAAAATTTACTTTTTAAAGTCTCTTAGGGGATATAAAATGATATATTGAACATAAGTGAATAGACACACCATAACAGTAATAAATTATACCCGACCAAATGCAATTTAAGAACAACCACTCTCAAAAGTTTTTTGAGGGCTATCTCATATCGGTTCAATGAATTGTTAGATATGAAAATTTATGTATCAAACACATAGCTTTAAATTTAGAGAGCAAAGTCTGACAGAACTAAAAAAATTAAAACTGATCCAAAAGAAAGTTCTTTATCCCAGAAGAAAATTTTTTGAAATGAAATACCTAAAATGACTTTTAAAATAATATACCCAAGGATTTTATTCAATAGCAGCTCAGACACAGTAAGTGGTATAAAAGCAATTTGAAAGAGAGGTAAGATATAATACAGACAGCAACATGGAGTGACAACAAAGTTGGAAAATGTGGAAGAGTTAATGAGTGATTTACAGGACAAAAAATTAAGAGATATTTAATTAGAGTGTGAAACGGAGAGAGGAGAGATAATTTGGAAAATGTAATATTTGTAGGATATGTGTTCAAGAACTTTCCACAAAGGATAAAAGGCATCAAGCAGTTTAAGAAGTGCTAGAAAACTCCCACATACCACATTAAAAACGAAAAAGTATTTAGTTTATGATTATTCTTTTAAGAACTGCCAAACTGCTTTCCAAAGTGACTATGGATGTACCATTTCACATTGCCACCAGCAATAAATGAGAGTTTCTGTTGCTCTGAATCCTCATCATCATTTGCCATTGTTAGTTTCTTTGATTTTTAACTATTCTAATAGGACTAAAGTGGTAAGTCATTTATGTTGCCATAACATATGCTTTTTTGCATTTTTGTATCTTCTTAGGTGAAGTGTCTACTCAAATCTTTTCTAAAGCTATTATTGGGATGTTGTCTTCTTGTAACTGAGTTATGTGTGTGTTTGCGTGTGTGTGTGTATGTGTGAACATATGTTTTGCCAAAGTTTATCCCAGTTTGTGGCCTGGCTTTTCATTTTCTCAGTTGTGTCTATTGAAAAAATAAACTTAAAATATTTGGTTTTGATGAAATATAATTTACTTTGTTTCTTTTTATCATTCATGATTTTTGTGTCCCATTTAAAAAGTCTTTACCTAAACAAAGTTCACTATGATATACACCTTCGTATTCTCCTAGAAACTTTATAGTTTTCCTGTTATATTTGGGTCTATGATCCATTTGAAGTTAATTTAAAATTTTTTAAAGTTTTATAAATGTATATATACACACTTTTTTTCAGAGCAGTTTTAGGTTTAAAGTAAAATTGAGTGGAAAGTATAGAGATTTCCCATATATAGTCCCTGCACTCATAAATTCAGGTTATTTTTTTATGTAAGGTATGTATAGGTCAAGGTTCACTTCTTTTTCACGCATAAGATGTTCAAGCACCATTTATTGAAACGACTATCTTTTCTTTCTTGAATTGCCTTGGTACCTTTGATGAACAACAACTGACATTATGTATACAGTTATATTTCTGGATGCGCTCTTTTGTTCCATTGTTCTACATGCCTATATTTTTGCCAATAGCACATTGTCTCGATTATTGTAGCTTTATATAATCATGCAGCCAAGTACAGTGAGGCCTCCAAGTTTGTTCACTTTCAAAATTGTTTTGGCTATTCTGAGTTCTTCGCTTTTCCATTTTCTTTGTTTACTGTTGCTATAAAGGAACACCTGAGGCTGGGTAATTTATAAAGAAAAGGGGTTTATTTGGCTCATGATGCTGATGTCTGGAAAAGTTAACATCTGGGCGTTTGCATCTGGTAAGGGCCTCAGGCTGTTTCCACTCATAATGGAAGGCAAAGGGGAGCTAGCTGTGTGGAGATCACATAGTGAGATAGGAAGCAAGAGAGAGGGGAAGGAGGTGCCAGGCTCTTTTTAACAACCATCTCTCTCAGGAACTAATAGGAGTGATAATTCACTTACTCCCTCTCCCAAGGAGAGTATTAATCTATTAATGAGGGATCAATCCTGATGACCAGAACACTTCCCATTAGGCCCCCCTCCTTCAACATTGGGAATCAAATTCAACATGAGGTTTGAAGGCACAAACATTCAAATTGTGGTATCCATATACCTTCTAGAATCAACACTCCCATTTCTAGAGAAAAAGCCTACTAGAATTTTGATTAACAACAGGTATTTGATAACAATAGGTGTTTGATAACAATTTTGATCTAAGTATCAATAGATCAGTTGGGGGAAGATTGATATCTAATTTTTAGACTTCCAGTCTGAGACTTTTTAGACATTTTTAGAATTCCAATTATAACTCCTCTCACAGAGTTAAAATCTGTGAACACGTTATAATTCTTTTTTTATTCGGGTCTTTGACTTCTCTCTGCAAGGTTTTGTACTTTTTGGCATAGAAGTCTTGCAAATAATTTGTTAGATTTATGCCTAAGTATTTCATCTTTTGATGCACTTGTTAAATTACTTATTGTTCATTTCAGTGTCCAATTTTTGTTGCTGGCATATAAAAAATCATTAATTTTTGTATATTTTCCTTGTTTCCTGAAATCTTGCTAAACTCAATTTATCAGATAGAATAGCTGTTTAATAAGCTCTTTGGCATTGTCTGTATAAGGAGTCATGGCATAGAAAATAAAGATAGTTTTATTTCTTCCTTTCAAATCTTTGTTTTTTAATCTTTTTTGTTTTCCTTATTGCAGTATCTGGGAACACCAGTATTATGTTAAATATATTTGGTGAGAGCAGACATCCTTGTGTAGCTTCCAAACTTAGGAAAAAAGCATTCAGTCTTCTATCATTTTACATCAGTACCCATTACAAGTCTGAGGAAGTCCCTTTTTATTTCAAGAGGTTGGAAGATTTTATCACAAATGGAAGTTGAATTTTGTGAAATGCTTCTTATGTATTGGTTGAGATACCCTTGTATATGTATGGATATAGTAAATTGCATTAATTGATTTTTGAATGTTTGAGCAAGTTTGGATTCTTGGGTAGTTCTTATCTTTGATAATATATTATCATTTTATACATCCTTTTAATAATTACACTTGATATTTTCTTAAGGATATTTGCATCTACATTAATAAGAGTTATTGGTCTGTAGTTTTCATTTCTTTTAATGTTGCCTTTATGTCTTCAATGAAATTCTGTTCTCATAAAATAAGATGTAAACTAATACTTTCTGTTTTACAAAAAAATTTCTATAGAATTAGTAATATTTATACCATAAATATTGCATAGAATTCCCCAGTGAAGATATTGGGATCTGTAGTTTTTATTGTTGGAAAGACATTTGCTATGAATATAATTTCTTTAGTAAGTATGGAACTATGAAGGCTATAAATTCCTTTTTGAGTTATCTTTGGTAGTTTCTTTCAACAAACTAGTTCATATCATTAATGTTGTTAAATTTTTTAGCATAAACTTTTAAATAATCTTCCCTTATTGTATTTTTAATGCCTGTAGTATCTGTAGTGATGTTACACCCTTAATTTTAATTTTTATAGTTGGTAATTTGTTTTTTTCTTATAGTTTTTTTTTTACCTTTTAAAACAACAAACTTGTGATTTCATTCATTTTCTTTATTGATTTTCTGCTTTTCGGTTCTTACTTTTACTTCCGCTCTTACTTTTACTATTTCATCCCTCTTTTTTCTGTAGGTATAATTTGGTCTTCTTTTTCTAGTTTCTTAATGTGGAAGCTTAGATCATTGATTTGAAATCTTTATTATTTGTTATTCTGAAAATGTAGTGCTTTCTATTTCCCTCTAAGTATTACTTTAGAAGCATCTCAAAAAACAAGAATTGTCATGTTTCATCTTTTTCCTTTAATACATTTTCTAATTCTCTTATGTCTTCCCCTTTGACATATTGAGTTATTTATGAGTACTGTTTAATTTTGAAATGATGAGGATTGTGAAATATATTTCTATAATATATTTCTAGTTTGGTTCCGTTTTGGTCAGGGTAGGTACTTTGTACAATTTTAATTATTTTAATTTTGTTGACATTTGTTTAGTGGTCCAAATATCGTCTATCTTGGTAAATGACCCATGTGCACTTGAAAAAATGTTTATTATGCAAATTGTTGGGTGGAGTGCCCTATAAGTATTAATCAGATCAGTTAGTTAATAGTTTTGTCTAGATCTGCTTCAACCTTAAACTCTTTATTCTATTAACTAAGATAATTTTACTAAAATCTCCAACTATAACTGTATATTTTCCATTTCTCATTTAATTTTTGTTTTTTGCTAAATATATTTTAAAACTTAGTTGTTAGGCACATACCCATTTAGGATTTTTAGATCTTCTTGATCGATTTACCCTTTACTATTGTTACGTCCGTCTTTATACCTGTTATTGTTTTTTTGTTCTGAAATCTAAGTTTTCAGATGTTAATATATCCAGTCGAGCATTCTTTTGCTGAGTATTTGCATGGTATGTATTTTTCATTACTTTATTAAATGGCTTTAAGTGGGTATAACTGACATACAATAAACTGTATGTATTAAAATTATATAATGTAGTTTTTGACACAGGTATAAACCCATGAAACTATCAGCACACTCAAAATAGTGAATATTTCAATCATTCCCAGAAGTTTCCTCATTCCTCTTTGTATTGTCTTACTGTTTCTAGTCCCTGCAACTCCTGTCTTCTTCCCCAGATACCTATACATTTTGCATTTACTGTGATGTCATATTAATATAATCATATAGTAGCTACTTTATTTTGTGTGGCTTCTTTCACTCATAATAATAATTTTGAGATTCACCTATGTTGTAGCATATGCCAACAATTCATTTGAATTAATCAGATATATTGATAGATGATAGTTAGCTAGCTGGATAGATGTAGCCATATCAAAGTTTGTATTTTATTCATTTACTTCTTAATAGACATTTGGGTTGTTCCCAATTTACAGTATTTGGCTAATTTAAATAAAGTTGCTACGCACATTTGTGCACAAATCTTTCTATGGATGTATGGTTTCATGTCCTTCAGGTAAATATCTAGGAGAAGAATGACTAGATCATATAACTGATGTGTGTTTAACTTTTTAAGAAGCCACCGAGATGTCTTCCAATGTGTCTGTACAGTTTTACATTCCCACCAGCAGTGTTTGAGAGTTCTAGTTTCTCCATATCCTCACCAGAACTCAGCATTGTCAATCCTTTACTTTTATCAATTCTGATAAGTGCACTGTGCTAATTCATGGTGGCTTTATTTTTTTATTTTATGTTTTTTATTTTATGTTTTTTATTTCTTTTTGTTTTTTAGTATACTTTAAGTTCTAGGGTACACGTGCACAACGTGCAGGTTTGTTACATATGTATACATGTGCCATGTTGGTTTGCTGCACCCATTAATTCGTCATTTACATTAGGTATTTCTCTTAATGCTATCCCTCCCCTATCCTCCCACCCCATGACAGGCCCCAGTGTATGATGTTCCTCGCCCTGTGTCCAAGTGTTCTCATTGTTCAATTCCCACCTATGAGTGAGAACATACAGTGTTTGGTTTTCTGTCCTTGTGATAGTTTGCTCAGGATGATGGTTTCCAGCTTCATCCATGTCCCCGCAAAGGACATGAGCTCATCTTTTCTTATGGCTCCATAGTATTCTATGGTGTATATGTGCCACATTTTCTTAATCCAGTCTATCATTGATGGACATTTGGGTTGGTTCCAAGTCTTTGCTATTGTGAATAGTGCCACAATAAACATACGTGTGCATGTGTCTTTATAGTTGCATGATTTATAATCCTTTGGGTATATATCCAGTAATGGGTATATACCCAGTAACTGGGTCAAATGGTATTTCTAGTTCTAGATCCTTGAGGAATCCCCACACTGTCTTCCACAATGGTTGAACTATTTTGGTTTTAATTTGCATTTCCTTAGTAATTAATGAAGTTAGGCATCTTTTGACGTGCTAACTTACCGTGTATATCATCCTTAACAAAACGGTTGTTGAAAATTTTCTCATTTTATGTTGTGTTGTTTATCTTATTGAGTTTTTAGATATTATTTTATGCTAGGGTTTTAATCTTCATATTGAGTTCTGAGGTTTTTAAAATATATTCTGGATATATGACCTTTATCTGATATCTGATTTAAAAGTATTTTCTCTCTGTAGGTTGTCTTTACATTCTCTTAACAGTGTCTCTTGAGGAAGATAGCTTTAATTTTTATCATGTCCAGTTGATTTATTTTTTCTGTTATGAATCTTGCTTTTGGTGTTACACCTAAGAAAACTTTGGCCTATCTTTTCTTCTAGGTGTTGTGCAGTCTTAGGTTTTACATTTAATTTGATGATGTATTCTGTCAAATTTTTCATATATGGTATGAGGTGTGTATCGAAGAAGGAAAGAAAAAGGGAGATTATCTGTGCTCTCTCAGAATATTAGGCATTTGCAATTCCTTGAGCCAGAACTAGATGGTGTTCTCTGGAGTTCTCATTTTCTGCGCCACACTGCTCACTTCTGGGTTTCCCAGTGCATTACATTTGAGTTGGAGGATGCCAAAACAAGAAAACATTAAACTTGCTGCCAGTTCAGGATACTTTGAATGTGGGTGTTCTTTCCCAAATTGCCTTCTGCTATTTACATTTCAGAGTCCTTACATAACTGCTCTATGCATTCTATTCAAGTTTTATAGTTGTATTCAGTAGCAGAGATGAATGAAGTGTCTTTATTTTATATTATCTGGAACCAGAACTGTTATTCTAATTTCCAAACATTTCTACCATTACTTTTATCTCACAAACACACACAGAACCAACAAACCAATGCCTTCTTTCCAAAGAGAATGAAATATCAGTGTTGCGAATACCCAGAAGCCAATAACCAAGGCTGGCATTGTAAAGATATGTAAAGAAACCCTGGCAAGTAAAGATATGTAAAATACTCTCCATTGTTCAATGAATGGTCCCAGTAATACAATGGAAGAATTCTGTTTCTCACAAATGTGCCACATAAAACTCTCCCTTGCATTAAAAACAAAACCCTCACATTTTATTATACTAAATAGTTCAACCGCATATTTATCAGCTGGACTCTCAATCCAGAAGCAAAATGTTTTATTATTTTATATCAGTCCATGCCAATAACAACACAAACTTTCCAAATTTAGAGAAAGGTTTTTTTTAAACTTCTCATTTAATATTTCTTTGTATCCTAAAATCCCAAATAAAACTAAATGTTCCATTTATATTAAATGATATTTATATTAAATGATGTGTAAATACATCTGAAGATAATTGCTTTTGAAGTACACTTTGGGATTAGAACTATCTCAGACTAATTGTTTCATCTTGCTCATTAAAGAATAGAACTGACAAAAGCCTTTCAAGGGAAATCCCACATAAAGAGGAATATGCTCTCATGTCCGGCAGAGTGATTTTTATATTTCAAACTTTGTCTGAAATATCCCCCAAAGTTTCTAAAATGTAATAATCCACAAAAATTATATTTCTCACATTTCTCTTCTTGCTTGTTATTTATATTTATATTAAACCCTTCTAGAAAACTCATGAGATTTAAACTACCTTTTGTTTTCTTTCTGAGATTAATACAACAGAGATTTGTTAAGTACTTCTTTGTGTTCTCTAGGTCAGAATCAACTAAAAAATAAGACTTGAGTGACAGAGAGATAGACATCAAAATGTTAGCTTTATTGCTAATAATCTGTACCCAAAATGCTTGCAAATACTTGCTCCCTGAACTAAACAGATTTACTTATCCAGTCTCTGGCATTGCTAGAAAATCACTGCTTTCACCATCTTTCAGCAGCACAAGACAGGTCCATTTTAAATTACGGCATAGAGAAAACCAGAATGAACCCTCCTTGCAGACAGCCAAAAACAAAAGAAGGGTCTGATCCAGTCATACTTAATTTTTTCTCCCAAAGCTCACCAAGCTCTTCAATCATTCTTCCTAAGGAAGGAAAGTTGGGAGAGAGATTAGGAGTGTTACTCTGAAATCAGTTTCCTTCAACAGTGAAGCAAGCAGTAAGGAACATGGAGGATCTCCAACCCACTCTCATTCCAATGTTCCACCAGGTTTTTGTTATTTTAACACATATCTTAACCATTAATTAAGTTTTTGGTAAACCAAGTGTGTAGCTGCACCCTCCTGTCACCAGATACAATTAGAGGTAACTTGTCTTCCTATCCAGCATATTTAAACTTTCCTACTTGTCTGTTGAGCCTTGTGTTTCTGGCACCACAGTCCTGAATTGACTGTAAACTTCATCTAGCCACTTCTCCACACTCTCAGAAGCAATATTTCCCACATCTCTAGCAGCAGACTATCCATGTACAAGCATAGTCTTGCTGTCTCTGTAGTTTCAGTCTCTTGCTGTAAGTTTACTCCCTGTTCTACTTCCCAGCCTATGTCCAGCTATGCTTCTCAGTGTGATACATTAGAGGTTCTAAGATTATAAAATCACATTTAGATAGACCAATAATAAAATGGCAACAATATGGAGATGCTCCAAATTTGAAAAAAAAAAGACTCTTTTTCCTTATGAATTTCCAATAAATAAATTCCAAAAATTAATAAAATTATTCTGCTTTTGTGTGAAATTAAATTAAAACCCCAAAAAAACTTAAAGTCTTGCACTGTATCTTTTTTTCTATTTATTTTTGGCCAAAAGTGTCCCTGATGCTTGGATGGTGCTGAGCTTGCTTCAGCAGCTACATTCTGAGATGTGTTCTATTGGAATTGGATAGTGCTTTTAAGGTCTCAGAAATCACAGGAATTTTACTTTTTTTTCACATACAAGAAAGAGCAGGACCCAAGAGATTTGATATCTATGCTACTCATTCTTTCAATTCATTTAACAAATACTTACCAGGTACCTCTTATGTGCCAGGCACTGTTCAAGGCACTATAGATGGAACAGAACAAAAGTAAAAATCTCTGTGGTCCTGAAGCTGGTATTCTAGAAAGCTGTTCATGGGTACGAGTAAAAAAGAGAGGCAACTTCCAGAGTTTAAGACAATTATCCTATGCCAAATTATGTTCACAGAACATAGTACATAGTTGTTGCCAAAGACCATAGCAGCAACTGAATGATATATGATGAAAGGGGGGTACACGGGCAAAATATTGGCTTTATTATTGCCAAGTTGTTTTGATGATAAAACCTAATCAATTCAGTGCGAGATTCAATTCTAGAGTTCCAAAAAATGTTGATTCTGACAGTTTTTGCTAGCATCTTTATTGCCCCTGTGGGTTGACAGATCCTTGGAGTTCCCTACTCCACAATTTCAGTGATTCCAATAAATTTATTTATTTTTTTTTAGACGGAGTCTCACTCTGTCATCCAGGTTGGAGTGCAGTGGTGCGATCTTGACTCACTGCAACCTCTGCCTCCCGGGTTCAAGCGATTCTCCTGCCTTAGCCTTCCAAGTAGCTGGAACTACAGGTGTGCGCCACTACCCCCGGCTAATTTTTGTATTTTTAGTGGAGACGGGGTTTCACCATATTGGTCAGGCTGGTCTTGAACTCCTGACCTCGTGATCCGCCTGCCTTGGCCTTCCAAATGCTGGGATTACAGGCGTGAGCCACTGTGCCCAGCCTCCAATAAATAATTTTTAATCTTGTACATCACATATTGAAATCCACATTGTAAATGTGTATAATGTATTATAATTTTTTTTGCAATTATCTTGAATGAATGTCTCTCTATTAAAACATTAACTTACTAAGTGACAGGTAAGTGGGTAATCTCCCATCCAACAGGAAATGCAATATAATTTTTATTAAGGGAGCTTCTGCAAAGTGAAAGGGAAATTATGAAAGAGGTCTTATTCCCCCCATAAATCCAGGAGGCTAGACTTCAACTATCATAGTCATTACTGTGAAAAAAAGAATATGTGTCAATGTCATCACAAATGAGGTGCAGTTGACTTATTCTACAAAGTAAAAATGCAGGTAGGTCTGGGTTAAGACCTTAGCATTTGTTTTCACATTCAGTTTTTTAAATAAATTAGACTTTCTAATATTTATTCTCACAAAAACCTTATTTCGTCAGGAAAAACAATTCATTTCAGATTTTAACTTTTTAATTGTGTATATTTAGCCATATTAAGATAATTGTCATATTTCACCAAATGAAGGCTTTTTCTGTGAGCTATTTTCAAAATTCTAGATTCTGGCCCATATACTCCTTCTAGCAGTTTGGAATGACTTACTAGTCAGCATTTGTATTATTGGAACCAACTGAAACTATTCTACAAATAAGGTGATAAACCTTGCTTGGTTTGGGACAAATGACTATTTGGAGCTAAAAGACTCAAAATAAAGTGCTTGCTTTTTCTACAGTTTATATTAGACTACAGGAACTCTTATGTCAATGTGGAGTCATAGGTCAGCAGCAGCCAGTTCATGAATACAATGATGCTAGCTGCCTTCCACATGGGAGTAGATGGCTGTATTAAGAGAATCTCCCTCAGTGTCAGTGAGGAAGACAGCCAAAAAGACTGTCTGTTTTAATAAACAATTCAATTGTTAAATAATGGATACTCCCAAAAATGGAATTTCAGGAAAATGTGGGTGAACAATCTTGCTGAAGGCTGCCCAAATGATTTATTGCATGCTGAGATTTTATTCACACACATACAGACTGCATACAGATAGTGCATCAACTTTATCTTTTAATTGCAGGTTGTTTTCTTGCAAAAACTGTTGAAATTAGGGATAATATATAAGAAAGTTTCTCTGCCATTTTTTTTGAATTTTCAGAAATTTTCTTAAAAAGAGAATCTAAGAGTTTATATTAATAAGGCAAAAAATTAATTAATATTTCTGAAAATATACATTGAGTTTTAAAAATTATTGTTGCTTAATATCTGACACCAGTGCCTTTTCATGTAAAAAATGTGAATTCCATATTAAAATATCAAGTGTATTTCAATGAAATGTTATAAAATAAAATGATATTTTCTTTAAAAATATTTGAGGACTTGGTCCATTTCATTTAAATTATTAAATTTGTGTGCATAATGGTGTTCATAATATTTTATTATCCTTAACAACCATAGGGTTAGTAGTGATGTCTCCTGTTTTATTTCTGTTATTGATAATTCGTGACTTTTCTTTCTCCCCTTTTCTTGGTTACCCTGGCTAATGTCTTATCAAGTCTATTAATCTTTTCAAAGAAACACCTTTAGATTTTACTAATTTATTCTATTTTTTTCCTGTTTTTAGCTTTGTGGATTTCTGCTCTAGTATTTATTTTCTTTCTACTGCTTATTTTAGATTTAATCTGCTCTACTTTCTCTAGATTCCTAAGGTGAAAAGTTAGGTTACTGATTTTAGTAGCAGGAATGGGGTGGAAATGTGTATACTTTGTCTTATCCAGAAATGGAAAACTTATTAAGTTTTAACAGCTTTCATTTATGAATGTTTAAAATGTTTATGATGTTACTATACAGTGGTACCTAGTTATATTTTCTAAAATATATACATCATTATTGTTGTTTGTCATTGCCTAAGTGTCCATAAAACAGAGCCTGATACAAGAGTTTGCATGCAAATAGTTTATCTGGCAAGTGGTTTTAGTGAGTCAGAGTGAGAAAAATCAGTGGCGAAATAAGAAAAGAAGAAAATTCAAACAAGGATGTGTTATTAGATTGGACATCACTACGGGCAGGTCATGCTCAATCTTCTGGGATAGAAATTGGTATCCACTTTTGTTAGGATGAATAACTACTATGGGTGCAGTGCATTCAACGTGGATCCAAGTAGCTGGATGGTGTCTTTGAAGGAAGGTACAGAATTGAGGGCAGAGCATCAGATGTTGCTCTTGCAAAGATATACATTGAGCAGTGGCAGTAGCTTGATCACCTTTGACAAGAGAACCAATGCTGTTGAGCTCATGCTTAGGCTTAATCCCTGCCACCAAGACAATTCATGGATTTATGTGCCAGAAATAAGATAACTGAGGAAAGAAGTTGTTTGACATTCATGGCATGAGTCATTAGGTCCACTGGTTGTTGAGTGCCTTCTCTACAGTCAGTTCTCTTGCATGGCCATTAAGAATGAGGCACAGAGATACATATGATTTGTTTCCATTCCCATAATTCCATCTATGTGCCTCTAATCCAGATTTTCTTTTTTTCAGTTTCCAGCCCTTCTCATTCCAAGACTCAGACACACCAGCTAAGTTGTTCTCCACAGTCCAGGAAAGAATTTCAGGCCACTAGTCCCTTTGTAAAGTGAAGTAGCAGGTGTACTGCTCACAGCTTTGCCAACTAAGAGTTTCTCCTTCAACACTAATCTTCAGGGCTACTCCAACTGTGGCTAAAGTGTAGGAGCAGTACATTTACAGCTATCTGTAATGCTCACATCTATGCATTCAGCTTTATATTTCCTCTTCCATCAGTTGGTCATAGATAACCTCCTAACCCATGGTCATAGAAGTGTTTTGAGAGGGGGCATTATTGCAACAGTGGTCAATGTCATGGCAGTTATGTGTAATCTGCTGATTTATTTATGCCTTCTCACCCTGGATCTCATATATGGCATTTCCGTCATGGGGTGGATTGCTGTTTACCCTGTCAGACCTTATCACTTAGTGAATCTAAATGTCCAACTTATGATAGGCGGCTCATGTCATATTGTCACTTGCTATCTCTTGATTAGGCACTCTATTTCTATTATGCCTTAATAGCATATGAGGGTGTGTTTTTAAATGGCAAGTAGTTTACAGGAGATATGGGTCTTCTTCAGAACCTCAGAATTCTGTGTTATAGCACCCGTATAATGGCTAGATACTTCATCCTTAACCACCATAGATACCTTAAGCATTATCAGTTATGCTGAGTCGTATGGCTTGACTAGCAAGGCAATTTGCACTGCAGATCTGCAAACTTGGTGGGGAGCCATAATTTTCCACTGCAGCTGCTAACATCAGACTTTGGGTTGCCAGGCCACATCTTTTATTTATTTATTTATTTATTTATTTTATTTTTATTTATTTATTTATTTATTTATTTATTTATTTATCTATTTTTTTATTTGAGATGGAGTCTCTCTCTGTCACCCAAGATGGAGTGGAATGGCATGTTCTCAGCTCACTGCAACCTCCGTCTCCTGGGTTCAAGCAATTCTCCTGCCTCAGCCTCCCAAGTAGCTGGGACTACAGGAGCCCACAACCACGCCCGGCTAATTTTTTGTGTTTTTAGTAGAGACGAGGTTTCACCATGTTAGCCAGAATGGTCTCAATCTCCTGACCTTGTGATCACCCGCCTCGGCCTCCCAAAGTCACATCTTTTATTTTTGTACAAAAGAAGTAATACATCTAGCCCTGGAATACTACTATCTATAAGGCATTGTCACAGCCTCTGACATTTCTGTCAGTCAAGTTAGCCAGACTCCACTCTGACCTTGCTTTCCATTATGGTAATGATACCTACCATGCCCCTGAGGTTTCATGCTGTCACCTGGGCCCTACCATTTTGGAATCTTATCATCTCCATTGCAACATAGTTTACTTCCAACCATGATTTGCAAAGGAGAGCCAACATCAAGCTTCTAAAAAATGTTAGTGTTCCTCCTCATCAACATATTCCTTATCAAAATATCTTCTCTGCCCTCTTAGGGAAAATAGTTCAGAGATAGGTCCTCTTGTCTCACTCAATAAGTCACTTCTAATACTGCCACTTCATTTGACTTTCTCACCAATTCCTCAGTACTCTGGCAAGAAAGTTTGAGTGGGCTGTCATGGTCAAGGCTTAAAGATGACACCCTAGCAGCATATTAGGCCAGCTCCAAGTCAGTGAACTCTGAATAAGAGGTGTGTGATCCCATGCCAATAAGTTCCCCCCATGATTGCATATTCTGCTCCCTTTCCTTGTTAGTTTTACAACCTCAAAATCAGTTCCAACATATATTATCCTAGCTGATGCTAATGCATATTAGCCAGTTCCTGTATTTCCTTCTAAATATAGGGCATTTTCCACCTGTTTAGAGATTGTATCTTGCTCCTTGTGCTGTGTAACACCTTACTTTCGTCATGGGTTGGAAGCAATTAAAAATGTCAGTGCTGGTTATTGACACAAGCAATTTCTTTTGAGGTAGGTGTCTTAGATGAAGTTATTGGCTTGTCTCCAGGAACAGGGAGGCTGCTCTCCAATAGCATGGGTTTAAGGGGGCTGCTTCTGCTAGGCTGAGGGTTGAGGAGATTTATTCTTACACTTGGCTATTACCAGACTCATGGTTTTATTCTTTCCTTATCAGGATATCTCTATTTCTATCTATCTATCATCTATCTATCTATCTATCTATTGATCTATCTAAATTTGTAAGCATTATGTATGTGGTGTTCTTGCAGCTCTGTAGACCTGGGCCAGATTAGAATCTGGGCCTGATATTCAGCAGTCTGCCTTATGACTAGAAAAGATGAGGGTTTCCTTAACCCAGTGGGTTAGGGTGGATAACAAGTCAGGCTCTCCGATCAGACACACAAACCTACATTAGAGATCCAGCTTAGGGCAATCTTAGAGTTGCCTTAACAGCTACTCAGGCTGGAAGGGATCTGAGTCCATAATGTGTTGGAAGCCAAATTCATCCTTTTTCGTATCTCAAATACCATTCAATGATTCATTCAAAGAGGAGAATGGATGCATGTTTGAGGCATTCCTCCCTTACTTCACTATGCCTCAAGATAAATGACATCTTAAGAGGGATCAGGTGTCCAATATTTACCACAAACCAAACAGACACTTGGGAACTCACAAATATGAAGAAACTTGGGCTCTGGTTTTCAAATACAGGCAGTCTGTGCACAAAGTTAATCAATATTTCTCACTATGATGATGTAGTGCATCCTACTCATCTTAGAAATTAGATTTTCATCTGGGTCACAGAAGTAACATCTCCTTTCTATGGCACCTGAAATCTACCCTCAGAGCAGAGCTTTAGCCACAGATCACTTGCTCTCCTGACTCACAATGCTATGAATGAATGAATGAGGTAATAATGAAAATATTAGAACCAGGAGACAGAGATAGCTCCACTGAGAGAACTAAAGGTGGGTATTATATTGGAATCAGAGGGACACAATATTATTGATATGGTTTGGCTGTGTCCCCACCCAAATCTCATTTTTAATTCCCATGTTTTGTGGGAGGGATCCAGTGGGAGATAACTGAATCATGGGGGGAAGTCTTTTCCATGTTGTTCCTGTGATAGTGAAGTCTCATGAGATCTGATCATTTTATAAAGAGGAACTCCCCAGCAAAGAGTTCTCTCTTTGCCTGCTGCCATCCATGTAAGATGTGACTTGCTCCTCTTTGCCTTCTGCCATGATTGTGAGGTCCCCCACAGCCATGTGGAACAGGAAGTCCATTAAACCTCTTTCTTTTGTAAATTGCCCAGTCTCTGGTATGTCTTTATCAGCAGTGTGAAAACAGACTAATACAGTAAATTGGCACCAGTAGAGTGGGGTGCTGCTGTAGATACCTGAAAATGTGGAAGCAACTTTGGAACTGGGTAACAGGCAGATGTTGGAACAGTTTGGAGGGCTCATAAGAAGGCAGGAAAATGTGGAAAACTTTGAAACTCCCTAGACTTGCTGAATGGCTTTGACCAAAATGCTGATAATGATATAAACAATGAAATCCAGGCTGTGTTCTCAGATGGAGATGAAAAACTTGCTTGGAACTGGAGCAAAGGGGACTCTTGTTATGTTTTAGCAAAGAGACTGGTGGCAATTTGCTCCTGCCCTAGAGATTTGTGGAACCTTGAACTTGAGAGGGATGATTTAGGGTATCTGGTGGAAGAAATTTCTAACCAGCAAAGCATTCAAGAGGTGACTTGGGTGCTGTTGAAGGCATTCAGTTTTATAAGGGAAGCAGAGCATAAAAGTTCATGAAATTTGCAGTCAGACAATGTGATAGAAAAAAAATTCCATTTTCTGAGGAGAAATCCAAGCCAGCTGCAGAAATTTGCATAAGTAACGAGGAGCAGAATGTTAATCCCCAAGACAATGGGGACAATGTCTCCAGGACATGTCAGAGGTCTTCACAGCAGCCCCTCCCATCACAGGTTCAAAGGCTTAGGAGAAAAAAGTGGTTTCAGGGGCCAGGCTCGCCTGGATGCCCAGGCAGAAGTTTGCTTCAGGGGTGGGGCTCTCATAGAGAACTTCTGCTAGGACAGTGTAGAAGGGAAATGTGGGGTCGGAGCCCCAACACAGAGTCCCTACTGGGGCACCACCTAGTAGAGCTGTGAGAAGAGGGCCACCATCCTCCAGACCTCAGAATGGTGGATCCACGAACAGCTTGCATCGTGCACCTGGAAAAGCCACAGACACTCAATGCCAGCCCCTAAAAACAGCCAGGAGGGAGGTTATATCCTGCAAAGCCACAGAAGCAAAGCTGCCCAAGACCATGGGAACAAACCTCTTGCATCAGTGTGACCTGGATATGAGGCATGGAATCAAAGGAGATCATTTTGGAGATTTAGGATTTGACTGCCCTGCTAGATTTCAGACTTGCATGGGGCTTATAGCCCCTTTGTTTTGGCCAAATTATCCCATTTGGGATGGCTGCATTTACTCAATGCCTATACCCCCATTGTATCTAGGAAGTAATTAACTTGCTTTTGATTTTACAGGCTCATACGCAGAAGGGACTTGCCTTGTCTCAGATGAGACACTGGACTGTGGACTTTTGGGTTAATGCTGAAATGAGTTAAGACTTTGGAGGACTGTTGGGAAGGCATGATTGGTTTTGAAATGTGAGGACATGAGATTTGGGATGGGCCAGGGGTGGGATGATATGGATTGGCTTTGTCCAAACCCAAATCTCATCTTGAATTCCCACGTGTTATGGGAGGGACCCAGTGGGAAACAATTGAATCATGGGGGTATGTCTTTCCCATGCTGTTCTTGTGATAGTGAATAAGTCTCATGAATTCTGATCATTTTATAAAGAGGAACTCCCCTGCATGAGTTCTCTCTCTCTTTGCCTGCTGCCATCCGTGTAAGACGTGACTTGCTCCTCCTTGCCTTCTGCCATGATTTTGAGGCCCCACCCAGCCATGTGGAACTATAAGTCCGTTAAACCTCTTTCTTTTGTAAAATGCCCAGTCTCTGGTATGTCTTTTATCAGCAGTGTGAAAATGGACTAATTACAGAGCAAATAAAGTGTGTTTTATTGAGGGTATAAAATCCACATACAGTGTGATGAAGGTTTGTTGTAAATTACTTCTTAGGGCAATGGGGAAGGTATGTGGATTGATAGAGGCTGTATGTCCAAGAAGTCTTGGTCTTTTTTAGTAAGGGTCCAGAGAAGGTTTTGTGGGACATGCAGCTTATAAAATTCGGTAGGCTTTCTATTAAAGTAATACAAAATCAACATGAAAGGGAATACTTATTTAGAATGATAACTTATAGCAAGTGTTAAAATGATGGTAACTACAAGAACCAAAATTTCCAAACAAATCATATATATACATTGTGTGTGTGTGTGTGTGTGTATTAAATTTGGAGAAACACCACCTATGTAGCTGCACAATTTCAAGTAGGATGAAGTAAAAATCCAAGGTGAATAATATAACAGTTTTATTATAAATCAAAACACCAAACTTTTGCAAACTTTACATAAACGTGTAGCCATGTGACTGTATAACAAGAGCCCAAGAGCAACCATTGTCTAACAGGTAAAAATGCAGACAGTTTCATGTTAAGCCCTTAGAATTTCCTTTCATGGCAGGTTTTTAAAATAGATGAACTTTTCTAACATTTATTCTCACAAAAATATATTTCAAGTTAGAATAAACAACTCATTGGCTTCAGACTTCTAATTGTATATATTTAACCATACTCAGATAATTGTCATATTTAGCCAAATGGAGGCTTTTTCTGTGACCTATTTCCAAATTCTCAGATTCTGGTTCATCTACTCCTTCAAGCAGTTTGGAATGACTTGGCAGTTGGCATTTATATCATTGGAACTATTCTACAAATAAGCCATTTTGATAAAGCTTGCTTGGTTTGAGACAACTATGTATTTGGAGATAAAAGACTCAGAACAAAGTGCTTGCCTTTTCTACAGTTTATATCAAACGAGTTGGGCACTTAAGCAGTCAGCCTGGATTCATATGTGTAGAGTGGCCAGGCTGTAAATACAATAAGTCTAGCTGCCTTCCACATGTGGTCAGACAGCTATATTAAGAAGATCCACTCACTGTTGGTTATGAAGGTAGCCAGGAGCTTGTCTGATTTAAGGAACTATTCAGCCATTGAAGGATAGACACTCCCAAAAATGGAATTTCAGGGAAGTGTAGAATGAACAATCCTGTTCAAAGCAGCCAAAATTATTTTCTGCATGCCAAGATGTTATTCACACACATAAATACTATATGCAGATAATCTTCATTTTTGAATTACAAGTTGTTTTATTTCAAAAGCAAGTATAGTTATATAGCAAAGTGAATCTATCTTTGGTTCTATATAGCAGATAATTTTTTTGCAAAAATAAATAGGCATGGCAAGAAAAATAATTCAACTATCTTAAGGGAAAACTCAATATTTTATAAAAATTAAGCAAGGAATATAGAAATGATGTATCTTTTAGGCTTTTTTTCCAATCATCTTCGTTAATCTCTAACACCAGTGCAATTTTAGCATTAAAATAATTGTGCACAATATATTTAACAATACAGCATAGACTCAAAAGTGTCATAAAACAAAATAGTACTTTCCCTTCGAAATCATTTAGGAATTATGCTTTCTAAAAATGTACGGGAAAGTAGAACTGCTGAAATATGTTGACAAAATTAACTTTGAAGAAGCACAAGAAAAGGAAATAAAGATGTAATTATAACCACAGATCCTAGAGATCTCAAAAAAAAAGTGAACACATTATCCATTCTCCCATTTGCAGAAAATATGTATTAGAGAGAATTGTTCAGAGATTTTTTCAACTAGTATCTGTGAGAGCTCCCTGTCATGGTTTCAACTTTCAGCACATTTAGTGAGCTTCATTTGTTGGTGGTTTTCGTCTCTTTTCATATATTATTTTTGCATCAAATAATTCTCTTTCCCTGTAGCCTAGACATGGTCCTTTTAGATACTTTGCTTCAGCTGCCTCGTAATCTAACCCATCAACAGCAGAAATTGAACAAATAATTGCTTCTGGCAGAAGAACTTCTAGGATAAATTTAATTTTATCATCTTTTATCCAAGTTGGCATTATTTGATCTATCTGATTGTAGACTTCTTGTAAATATTTCACCACTTCATCCAACTGATCTTCATCCTCAAAGTATGTTTCAATACAGGGTGTGAACCTATTTGCACTCAAAAATGATTTCAGCCACCTGGATTCTTTTGTGCCATTTACAATGGCCAGAAGATGGTTCTCTGTTCCCTTTGCATTCACAATGAAGTCCACCAGGTTCTTGTTGGCTCGGTCCCGAGCAGCCTTCATCCGGTCAGGGAGAATTTTTTGGAAGGACATTTTCTTGGTCTGGGAAGTCACAGCCATTGGTTCCCTGGCATCTTCATTATGCAGCTTTGGAAATTTGTTCCTGAAAGTATCCTGTTTTATTTCTTTCCTAACTGGGTAACTAATATCAGCAGCATAATACTCAAGCAAAGAGCCTGTGAAAGAACCACAACCTATTCTAACTCTGTAGTCACAAATTAGTGAGATGCACCAGTCAATACTCTCACTGTAATCCTCCCTGGCTTTGTCCACTAGCATTTGTTTCTCTTTACAATCAAATTTCTTTAATCTTCTAAAATTTACTCTAATGCCCTTCTTTTCAGAATTCATGTTTGCCTCAACAAAAAGCACACTTGCTTTCCTCTCTTTTCGTCTGATACTTTTTATCACTGCTGGCCAAAATGGATATTTCTGATATTTAAACCAGACTATCATTCCTGTTTCAAATGGACGTGTCTCATAATGTAAAATGAAGCGTGGAAGTTCTTCGTCTTCCTCATCATCATCTAATAGAGAAAGATTAATGCGACTTGGAAGCAATGACTTGTCAGAGGCTTCACCTTCTTCCTCAAGTTCTTCAAAATCCAGTCTCTGAAAATTTCTTTCACTACTCATAAGACGTGAATAATCCCAGACAGGGTTAGAAGCACTAAATGAAACCTCACATTCCCTTGAACAACTCCCAGGGCACGCTGAAGCTCCCATCTCTGATTCCACGGAAGGTTGATTCTGGCTGGTATCTAAGCATGGATTTGAGGGACCCTCTCCAGGATCCTCAATATTCTCTGAGAAAGCAGAGCATTCAGAGGGAACAGCCAGGGTCTCTGGGCAGGTATCCTGGCTCTTTTCTTTCAAAGCTTTGGGCATAGTGAGGATATCTGATGACAAAGGTGGAGTGAACTTTTCATCTTTAACACATGCACTTTCCTCTTTGACTGCAGAATGCACAGACATAACTGCTGAGATATCAATCTTATTCTTGTTCTCTTTTTCATCATTATCTTCCGAAAGTGAAGGGAAAGTCTCGCAACAGCTAGAGTTTTGTAATGACTTTGTTTCCACTTCACTTGGAATAGTATCGACCATTGTGTGCGCTTGTGATTTACAATCATACAGGGAATCATCACTCTCTGAAGATGCTAACAAGCATGCTGAGTTTTCACTTTCCTCAAGACACCCTGGTAAGTCGCCTTCATCCTTCCGGTATTTTTTATGAGGGGGTGAATCAGACTGTTTTTGTGGTACATTTTGAGACAGGATAGTGATCTCCTCTTCATCTGAAGTGCTTGCTTGACTCAAATTTGTTCTCTCATTCAGAATACCCAGTGCCACTTTCATTGATCTTCCATAGGCAGTTTCCTCTGTAGGTGGAGCACTGTCCTCTGACTGTAGTCCTAATGAAGCAGCAATGGCTTCAATTTGAGATTTATTTAGGATCTTTGTTTCTGTGCTGTCCAATTTAATTTTTTCATCTAGTGAGAGTATTTGAACTTCTAGAGAAAATGCATTTTTCCTCTTACTGTTTGATGAAGTTTCAGATCTGGACAAAACTTTTGCTGGCCATAACTGATCTTTCCAGTTGCATAGGACATACTCAGACTCCATTATGGTTTATATTTGTGTGCCAAGGGTTATTGTCAAAGGTTGAGGTGGCTGTCTTTGTCACTGCTAATGCAAGTTCTACCCAAAACAATACTCTTAACAAAGCCTCTTTTGTCTTATGACTACAAAGGGTTTACAGCTTGTGTGGCCTGTTCTCCACCTCAATTTTCCAAGGATGCTTGAACACGTTGTTTGAATAGGACAATACTGGAAGATACTGAAATAGGGAAAAGGAAAAGAAGAAAAGTATCAGCAAATACAATTATTTCGCCAAAACAGGAAGTGAGCAATTACAAATGGAGAAGAGATAAAAGAACAATGCGCAGTGGGGCATGAGACAGAGGAGGCAGCATAATATAAGATTGCGGGGGGGAGGGGTGGACAAAAACCAGAAAAGTTGTTTTATAATACCTCAGATTCAAGAACTTGCCCTCATTATTGGACATGCTTACTAAGGAGTGAATGTATGTACATGGCAGCAGAGGCGGGAAAGCTTGTGATGGGATGTCTGGAACTCTATTTATGTAATTACATACTTTAGTACTTTTGTGTCCCTAATGTCATACTTACAGCAGTGGGTCTCCAAACTTAACATGTGTCAAAATCATCTGAAGGACTTATATTTCTAGGCCCCATCATGAGAGTTTTATTCAGAAGGTTTGGCTTGTGCTCAAAAGTTTGTATTTCTAAAAAGTTGTCAAGTGCCTCTAATGCTACATGTTTAAAAAGAACTCTTTGAGGAGCAATGTTCTAGTTGAAAACACAGCTTTGTATTTTTTAAGCTGCAAGTGCTCCACTGTTCACCTGGAGCAGGCAGACAAAGACAATAGGGTCTGTATCTCCTGGACCCGGACAAAAATACAATGACTCTTCTAAAAGCATAATTTTAGAAGGCAGAGATTCAGAATTACTGCTATGACAACTTCTTGGATAGGATCATTATAAAGGATTGGAGAGTGAGGCCGTTGGCCTGAACCTCAGGGAGACACCTGAATAGCCTCTTGTGTGATTTCTTCATAATGGTTTAAAAAGTGAGATTCTTCTCCAAACTAGAAGTTACAACTTTTAATTATAAAGTGTCATGGCTGCAGAACAGGGAGCAAAATGAATTGTACTCCAAATCATCAACCTAACATGATTCTAACATGAAATATGGCTTTTAATTTAAAATGCTAGGATGGCTGTAGAGCAGGAGGCAAAATACATTATTCTCCAAGTTCTCAACATGTTTCTACTGTGAAATGTTTTGTGAAATGGGAAGAGTCTTACTTACTGTCATGTGGATCCTGGTGGGTCTGGTCCTGTGGTCCAGCTGTCTTGATTTTCACTCCAACTGCTTGTCCAGCAGGGCCTTTACCCAGCTTGGCACATCTGTGGTTGTACTGTCTTTCAGGGCTTGGCTGGCATCACATGCAGATTGCCCAGGTCATGTACATCTCTGATATTAACCTATGCTGTTCAAAAGGAAGGCAGGGAATAAAACCAACAAAATGGGAAAAGTGTCAAGAATTTTCCCTACCTAAACTTTAACAGGCATATCATTCTAAAACATAGGAATGAGGCAAAATTTCATCTGTGATGTAGATGCCATGTTTATTTTCCTTCTTATTTTTATAATTTGAAATGCTCTCTGGGATGAATTTATGCTATTTAGTTTATGTTGAAATCATCTCTGAAGAAAAGTATGGTGGAGTGGAGATAGATAAAAAAGAAGTAACAATTGTCTTGTGCATACTATGAGACAGAATGTAGATTTTGTTTGAATGCTCACATCAGTTATCATGTGGAATTTTTCTTCTTTACACATACAATTTTTTTTCAATGGAATTGCAATTACATGCTGTCTCATAGTTTACTAACACAAAATAGATTCATTGCTTTGTTTGTCTACTTCATAACAATGGTTGGCTGGAGAAAATTTAGAAAATCTGTCGGCTGGGTGCGGTGGCTCACGCCTGTAATCCCAGCACTTTGGGAGGCCGAGGCGGGCGGATCACGAGGTCAGGAGATCGAGACCATCCTGGCTAACATGGTGAAACCCCGCTTCTACTAAAAATACAAAAAATTAGCCGATCATGGTGGCAGGTGCCTGTAGTCCCAGCTACTCGGGAGGCTGAGGCAGGAGAATGGTGTGAACCTGGGAGGCGGAGCTTTCAGTGAGCCGAGATTGTGCCACTGCACTCCAGCCTGGGTGACAGAGCAAGACTCCATCTCAAAAAAAAAAAAAAAAAAAAAAGAAAATCTGTCAAGTGCCCTCTTATGATGACAACCAGAACTGCTCATGAGTTGAAGGGGACTTCACTCACTATCAGATGTAGTTTCCATCCTTATTCCATAAGGACTACATCCAGCTAGCCAGGAGTCTTCTCAGGGTTCTAGAATTTTCTATGTTAAATTTAAAGGTTTTGTTGTGTGGGATTCTAACCAGATCATAATGTCTTCAACTACAGTGTTTCTGATTATGAAAACATCCAGAAGCTTATTAAAAATTGAGAAGATGCAGAAAGGTATATGCAAAATAAAGTACAACTCTAGACAAATAACCACTATCAATATTTACTATATGTATTTCTAGAATTTTGCATATAAAGATAAATGTATCTCATTTGAAAATTTGAAACCAGCTTCAGATCCCACTCAAGAGCATAGCTTGAACATCATTCACCTAAATATTTTCCACATAATTTGATATAAATTACTTTAAATGAGGTTTTCCCCTAAGCCTGTAGCATTTTATCTCAATATTTCCCTGAAGATGTAACAAACCCCAAATAAATATATATTAATAATTTTAAAAAGTAGAAAATGGTAGAGCCATCCCTGTCTCTACAACTATGCAAGTAATCCTGTTAAAACTTTCATAGATACGTTTTTCCTGATTTGTAGGTAGTAATATACATAGGTATACTAACATACATATTTATTCTTAAGTGAGAACATACAGTATGTGCTATTATATAATTTTTTTCACCTTATACTGTTTCTTAGGCATTTGCCAAATGCATAGTATTTCATTGTATAGATGTACCATGCCATATAATATTTTGAAAACTGTGTATAGAAATAAACCAAATCCTCTGTTTCTCACTCTTAAACTTAGATGATACAGAAAAATGGCTCTTCCTGACCACGCTGGTATCTGTGATCTGAAAGAATAAACTGCAGGGAGGAAACATGCAGGCCTATAGTTGACACGGCAACTACGCTACCCACTTGATCAAGTCCAGGAAAATTTCCACTATTGGCAGAAGACAGGGGATATATGGGAGCATGTCTTTGTGTGTCTATGTGTGTTTATGTATTTGAAACCAAATGGGTATGCTGTTTCAGCTTCATTTTTCTTTCATGATTATAAAAATAATCACTGAGTAATCTACTCTAAAGTTGCTGAAATAGGCTAAAAAATAATATTAAAATGGTGACCTGGTCACACAGAAATGCTGTTAACATGAGAGATTATTTTCCTCCAGATTTTAAAAATCACATATATACATGCATATATTATGTGAAAGTATCTTCACTCAACTACATATTTGATCCCTTTTCCATGCTTATGTACATGTGACACATACAGTCTTTTTATGTATCAATCAACTTATAGGTGTTTTTCCCCTCATACTGTCAAATACTTCTAAGTTATTTTTCTGTGCAAATTAATAAATGCCTAAACATTCAAACAATAACGGAGTGTCTAACAATAAAAACAGGGGATGCCAACTCAATAAATTAGCAGGAACGGTCATGCTGCACTGAAGCCTTAATTTAGAGGCTGTAATCTGATCACCCCTTCTCCCACTGTGGACTTGTAAAGCAGTGGAAGATACAAAAATTCCAGAGGATTAACTCCTTCAAAATGCCAGCAATTCTCCAAACCACACACCTTTCCCACTACTGCAAGACTGCCATCCCTATTTTTCTCATCTCTACTCTAAGATCCTGAGAAGTCACTAGAAAATAAGCAGCTTTGAGACAGCCATTACCTTGAAGCTTCTTGTCAGCTGCAGCCTGGTGAAATGCAGCTCCTCCCCCAGGACTGGCCAGGCACAGCTCCTTTCCTAGAGGCTCAGAGGAGGGTCCGCCCCCTGGCTGTATGAAAAACAGAAAGCCCCTCCCTGAATCAGGGGAGGGGGAATTGCCAAGAGAAACCGCTGAAGTGTTGAACTGCAGGAATGTTCCTTTTTAAAAAACTTTTAAGTGAAATGTCAACAAGTGTGCTTAATTTCTATTCAAACCCTTAGGGTGTGTGATTTCTTGAAGAAAAGAGGTAGCAAATCACTTTATCATATAATCAAAACCCAGTTACTAATATTCCTTACATATTTTTTTCTTGCCATCTCTGGCATCTTAACCCCATAGGTGAATTTTAAACCCAGTTGGTCAAGCTCCATTAAAATAGACTGCTAAGGATATTGATTTGGATTACATGAAAACTGTACATTATTTGAGGGAGACTTTATTTCTTCATAATTCTTTTTTTTTCTTCTCCAGGACATGGTATGTCTCTACTTTTATTCAGTTCTTCTCTAAAACCCTTCAGGAAAGTTTCAGAGATTTCTTCACATATGTGATTATTTCTTGCTAGATGTTAAAATCATTGGCTTACCAGGAAAGCACTCATTTCATATGCCCTCATCAATAATTGACAATTCTGTTTCTTTTTTTTATTTTTATTTTATGTTTTTTTTGAGACGGAGTCTCACTCTGTCGCCCAGGCTGGAGTGCAGTGGCGCGATCTCGGCTCACTGCAAGCTCCGCCTCCCGGGTTCACGCCATTCTCCTGCCTCAGCCTCCCGAGTAGCTGGGACTACAGGCACCTGCCAACACGCCCGGCTAATTTTTTGTATTTTTAGTAGAGACGGGGTTTCACCATGTTAGCCAGGATGGTCTTGATCTCCTGACCTCGTGATCCGCCCGCCTTGGCCTCCCAAAGTGCTGGGATTACAGGCCAAGCCACCGCGCCTAGCCAACAATTCTGTTTCTTATGTTTTGTTGTTTTCACTTGGGTGATTCAATGTGAGGGGAATTAATTTTTTAAAATTTATGTCTTTATTTACAGGTCTGAAATATACTTTGCACATTCTGTTCATCAAAATTCTATGCTAAATTTAAGTATAGATTGCTGATTTAACTCAGAAAGTCAATTGTAATTATCACTAGTGATGATTTGGGGAATAAAGTATTTTATTTGGCCTCTGTATCTTACAATATATAGTATTACTCATATATATATAATTACAATTTTAACATTCACCTTTATATAAGCATTAATATTAAAATAAAAATACCAATAAATCAATGAAAGCCATCTCTAGGCTGGTGTATTACTGGGGACTCTAATAATTACAGTATATAATGCTTTGTGCTATAAACAACCCCTAAATCTCAGAGGTTCAATCCCCCACAAGTTTATTTTGCTGATGTCAAAGTTCAATGTAAGGCATCACGTGGCCAAATAGGGGCAAGTTTCTCTGTTCTAAGCAGTCATTAAGAGACCCAATCTTCTTCCATCCTGTGGCTCTACCATCTACTTGGGTCTTAAAGACCTTCATTACATTCTTTGCATCTAGCTAACAGCCTAAACAAGAGGGAGGATGGAGAGCCATATGGAAGGTTTTAGTGGTCAGGTCTGGCAAACATCACTGCTAGTTAACAGTCCACTAACCAGAATTTAGGCATGGAGCCCCAACTGGCATAGAGGCTGGGTAATGTAATCTCCCTGTGACCTCAGGAGAAAAATGAGACAGAGGTTGACAAACATGTAGCGTTCTCTCTATCACAGGAAATTTTCCCTTACAATCTTTTATAGACTTCTGTTACTGGTTTAATGTTTTGTTTTGTTTTGTTTTACAATCGTATATCATATTTGTAATGAATGAGACAGAAACTTCTAGTTGCTCACCCAAGATCCACTCTTTGCATTCTTCCTCATTAGCAGAACACCAGTTGTATTGAAGGTGGCAGTTTAATCTCCTAAAATATTGTCTTTCCCAGACTCCCTCACTGCAAGCCATGGTCATGTGATGGAATTTCTTGCCAAAGAATGCAAGCAGAAATTGCTGTGAAGATTCTAGAGAAGGCATCTCTAAAGGGGGATAAATAACCAGCTTGGGCTTTTTTTTTTTTTTCCACTTTCCCCCTTTCACTTGCTTCCCAGAATTTGATCATGATAGAGAGAGTTCAGGCAGCCTTTCTGGTCCACAAAGTGACTTCCGAAAAGGATGCAACTCACTAGGGACGTGTGACCCTAAACCACTCAATAATGAGATCACCTCATTCCAATCTCTTTAAGTTAGTGGAACATTAAACTTCTATCTTACCAAAGCCTCTCTGTTTTCCAGTCTTTTTTTCTAGTACTAGAACAAAATAGTTGATCTTATACAAATTACAATGAAAAGGCCGGGCTCGGTGGCTCACGCCTGTAATCCCAGCATTTTGGGAGGCCGAGACAGGTGGATCACGAGGTCAGGAGATCAAGACCATTCTGGCTAACGGTGAAATCCCATCTCTAATAAAAATACAAAAAAAAAAAAATTAGCCAGGCTTGGTGGCGGGCGCCTGTAGTCCCAGCTACTCCGGAGGCTGAGGCAGGAGAATGGCATGAACCCAGGAGGCGGAGCTTGCAGTGAGCCAAGATAGCACCACTGCACTCCAGCCTGGGTAACAGAGCAAGACTCTGTTTCAAAAAAAAAAAAAAAATTACAATGAAAATAACATAATCCTTATTATACAATTAATCCTTTCAATGCTTTCAGGGTATTAATACACAATCTAAAGAGGATTATCAGGCCAATATATATATGGCTTTATTTAAATGATGAGATTTATTTTATTATATATTTTATAATGCAATATTTTTCATTCTGCCTTCATTTCACGTGTTTGGAAAAAAACAAATGCCCACAGAGTATGATAATTATGTGAAATTTTTTTTTGCTTTATTTTGGATATTTTCTAGATTGCACATAAATCAGGAAATGCTATACTATGGCACCATTTTCAAAATGAAATGCAAAGGAAAAGATTAATTCCATGAACAATATTTTCTATTTCACCAATTTGTAGAAGGAGGTGGAGAAAAATGATAACCAATAATAGCAAATGTTAATACTGCACTATTAATATTTTTATGATAGATAACATTACAGATATAATAATATCTAATACCTATACAAGTTTTCAACATGCCAGGCAATGTTCTCAAGCACTTGACATATGATCTTATTTAATAATTAGATGGTTATTTCCTGGAAGAGAGGGCCATAACCAACTCACTCTGTATAACAACATTAGTATTATTATTAATAATGACAATGACGATAGAAGCCAAAAGTGTTTTCTTACCATGGGGATTATATAAGGGGTGAGTCACCTAGGGTGTGTTTACAATACCTTATGATTTCATTTATATGACATTTTCAAAAAGACAAAAGTATAGCTGTGGTGAAAAGATCAGTGTTGCCAGGTGTTACAGGTGGGGAAGGGTGTGGCTATAAAAGGACAAGCCAAGGAAGTTGTGAGGGTGATGAAACTTTTCTGATTGTGGTGGTGGTTATATGAATCTTTATATATGTTAAAATCCAGAGAACTGTACACAAAAAATGGTCAAGTATAGTGTATTATACTTTAAAGTATATGTATAGCAATTCAAATAATAAAAATTTAAATGAAAAAATGTAGCAATAACCATTATATAAAAAGCAAGTCTTCGCAAGTATGCCTTAGAAAGCATCTGTTTCTTCCTAAAGCATACTTACTAACAAAAAATCCCCAAATAAGACCCATACGTATATTTTTTCAAAAGCACCAGTTGCACTTCCACTTAGGATATAAAAAGCTGTATGAGAATGTCATTCATAACTTAATAATGATAAATCTCTAGATAACCTATGAAATCATAACTTCCTTGAGCCTATCAGGGAACTGAGTTAAAGTGAATTCCAAAGGGTGATCAGCCCCTTTAAAGAAAGACAAAACATATGAACCTCTGTCCAAGCATGGAGACAGACAGAAGTGACTGTCATACAAGCTGAAATTTTAATGAACTTTTAAAAGTAAAGCATGGGTTAGCTTTGTCAGTTTGGAATATCTGGAACCCCAACACTTACACACCTACTACCAAGTTCTTTTTCACTGTCTTTAACCAGAAGCTCAGAAAAATGACTCGGGACAAAGCAGGAGACCTAAAAGTGTCCACATCACTGGTTCTGGTATGCAGAAGGTAATCAGCTGTTGCTGGGGGACAGACATACAACCCCACAGAACCCTTCTGTCATGAGAAGCAAAGCCTTAAGACACTAGAGGAGAAGCAGCAAACCCTCTCCTGAACCCAGGCAAAAATCCCTTGCTTCTGGTGGAAGGGTAGAAGCAAAACTTACTTGCTTGGGAGGGAGAGATAGGAAACCCCCTAATTTCCAGGACAAAGGCAGAGATCCATTGCTGCTCGGGGAGAAGTAGAAGGGAAAAAACCTCTGCCCTGGAGGAAACCCTCTCTAACCCAGTTCTTACATGAATGAAAAGCAGTGTTCACCTATTGCTGAGAAAGAGGCAAGAAAATATATCTGACCAAAGACCAACCACATATACAAATCAGAGGTTAGCTGCCATGGGGAGAGGAAAGAATGATGAGAAAGCCTTACCCTAAAGGTCCATGTTCATAGCACCCATTAAGGTTGTGGCTAGACAGGACAACAGACAGTACTTCCTACCTCACCATGAGCCTAGCACCTGATAATAACAGCAGTCAACTGCTGTCATGTAAACAAGAGTAAGAAGAGAGACCCTCTGCTGGTGGCACAAGTATGAAGAGACCACTGAAAATTTAGAGTGGAAAATCATGAAAAAAAATCTTGTAGCACTCCAGGCTCCAACTGAAGCACAAATAATATAAGTTATGCAAGCCAGATGACAATTAAGTGAGGAAAGGAGGAAAAACTCTTCAACGTATTTTATAATACCAGCATTAACCTGATACCCAAACTAGAAAATAACAAATAAAGAAAACTTCAGATCAATATCTCTCATAAACATAGACACAGAAGTCCTTAACGAAATGCTATTAATCAAAGCCGATGATAAGGAAAAAGAATAATACATTATGACTAAATGGAGTTTATCCTGGGAATGTATGGATGGTTCAACATTTGCAAATCAATCAATCAATATTATTTACCATATCAACAGACTAAAATGGAGAAAAAAATCATCTCAATTTTTACAGAAAAAGCATTAACAACATTCTACAAATAATGATAAAAGACATTTAGCATAGTAAGAGTTTAATGGATCTTCCTCAACCTGATTAAATGCATCTACAAAAAAACAAAAAATAAAAAGCCTATGATTAACATCATATGGTAAAACACAGAATGCTTTTCCCCTAAAATCAGAAACAAGGCAAGGATGTTTGCTCTCACCACTTTTATTTAGCATTACATTGGCGATCCTAGCCAATACAATAAGGCCTGAAAAAGAAATAAATTGTGTATGGATTGGAAGGGAAGAAGTAAAATTCCATTTACAGACAAGATGATGTATGTAGAAAATCCCAATGGATCTACCAAAAAAAAAAAGCTATGAAGCTATGAGACCTAATAAGTAAGTTTAATAATAATGCCAGACATAAAGTCAATATAAAATAATTAATTTTATTTCTACACAATAAAATTTGGAATTTCAAGTTTTAAAGAGTACCATTTGTAATATCATCAAAAACTGGGAAATACTAAGGGAGGATAACTATGTACAAGATTTGTATGCTGAAGACTTCAACACACTGATGAGATAAATAAGACCTAAATAAATAGAGAAATATGCCATGTTATTTGACTGAATAACTGAAATACTGATTTTTAGGATGTTGTATCTCCCCAACATTTCTGTAGAATTATTGCAATCTTAATAAAAATCTCAGTAGGTTTTTCATAGAAATTGAGAAGCTAACTCCAAAATGTATGTGGAAAAAGCAAAGGAACCAGAACAGCCAGACAAATTTTGAGAAAATAATTTAGAAAAAAAAAGTTAGAAGATTCATACTACCTGATTTCAAGACTACAGTAATTAAGACAGTTTCTTATTGACATAGGATTGACCTATAGATCAATAGAATGCAATGAGACCATCAAATATGGCCAAAAGATTTTGGACAAAGGTAATTAAATGAAGAAATGGTGGTCTTTTCAACAAATAGTACTGGGACAACTGGACATCATATGCCAAAATATTCTTTTTGACCCCTCAGCTAAGAAGATATAAAATTACTCAAAATGGGTTAGCGACCTAAATATAAAACCAAAAATTATAACTTGTAAAAAAAAGTAGAAAATCTTTAAGATTTTGATCTAGGCAAAGATTTATTAGGATTTAAAAAGCATGGACCATAAAAAATTAATAAATTGGACTTGAAAACAACCTCTTTTCAAAAAATAAAATGAAAAGAAAACCCAGATTGGGAGACAATACTTGCAAAACACAATGAAGGGCTTTTATCCAAAATATATAAAGAACTCTCAAAATTCAATAATAAGATTATTATTGAATAACCAAATAAAAATAGACAATTTAAATAGACACTTCATCAGAAAAGACATATGAATAGCAAGTGAACACATGAAAATATGCTCAACACCATTAGTAATTGAGGATATGCAAGTAAAACCACAATGAGACACCACTAACACCTTTATAAGAATAGCTAATATTAAAAATAAAATAAAATCCTGACAGTATCCACTTCTAGCAATGATGTGTATCCACTGGAACTCTCATACATTGCTGGTGGAAATGCAAAATGTCACAGCTACTTTAGAAAACAGTTTGACAATTTCTAATGTAGTTAAGCACACACCTACCATAAAACCAAGAAATCCCATTCCTAAGTATTTACTCAAGAAAAATGAAAACTTATGTACACACAAAGACCTATTATAGAATGTTTAACAACTTTAATCATAATTGCCAAAAACTACAAATCCACTGGTGAGTGGATACTCAAATTGCAGAACATCTATATGATAGAATAACTCTCGGCTACATTAAGGAATAAATTACTGATGTATGCAACAACATTGGTGAATATTTTAAAAATATGCTAAGTGAAATAAGCCAGATGTAAAAGGCTATATACTTTATGATTCCATTTGCATGACATTCTGGAAAATGAAAAACTATAGGGACAGAAATCAAATCAGTGGTTGTCAGGAACTGACAGAGATATGGATTGACTACAGTGGGGCAGGAGGGAACATTTTGGAGTAAAGGAAAGGTTATACAGCTTGTCTGTATTTGTAGTTACATGATGGTATATGTTTCTCAAAGTTCATCAAACTGTACATCTAAAAGAGTGAATTTAACTCTATGTAAACTATACCTCTTGAAACCCAAGTCTTAAAAAGTCATTCAATCAGAATATGACCAATATAAGACATTTGTATTTTACTGTGAGAGTAATCCGGATACATATAGGGATTTTGATTTGTACTTTGAATTAATGATTGCCAAAGAAGGCTGTGGGTTCCACAAGATGTTTTAAAATACCCTCTGTAGTGTAGAAATAATATGTTAAAAATGTAAATTATTTTGATCTCTTTTATTAATTTTTATTAACTTCTACTTCTGAATTGCTTTAAAGCATGGGGGCACCTACAGCACGTGACTTTTGGTGCAGTTATATAACTTTTTAAAAATACATGTCTTCATTAATTATCTCTTTCACTGAGAGTTAGTTAGCACAGGACATATGTCAAGAAACCAGATGACATCAGCATTGTACAGTACATGAAATTCATCCCCATTGGCAGAGTCTCTAACCACACTGAAGTTCCCACATGCCACTAAACCATATGAGTGGAAAGAGGGGAAGGAAGGAAGGAAGGAAATAGGGAGGAAGAAAGAAGTAGAAAACAAAATGCTACAATCTGGAGATAATGATCTAGTTAAGAATATGTGCCCAGTTAAAAGCAGAAGCTGAGTAACATGATAGGGAAACAGATTTGTCATAGAATAAATAAATGTCATTATTTTAGTGCATAAGGTCCATATAACGAGCATAAACAGTCCAGTTAGAACACTCCCAAAGACAATGAGGAGGCCACAGACATTGGTAAAGCAAGGAATCTTAGGCATTTCATAGATATTCAAAATATTCAATGACCCCCAAGGCAGAAGCACAGACAAGTAACAACTGAATCTCACTGTAAAAAAAGAGTTCAATCTTATTAATGTCAACTGGCTGAATATCAGCCCACCTGAAGAGGAAGAACATCAGGAAAACCTTAGTAATAATGAGCATCTCAAGTATAGAAAAAGGTAAGCCAGATTTAGTGATTCACTGCCAGGGTCAAAGAGACTCCATAATCCCTGGTAAAATGTATATGAATAAAAATAAAAATTACCAACTAGTGACTTAGAGGGACAAAGGGATAAACCTGCCACATTGGAGATTTTATACTTCCCAGGCAATGTGTAGATATTCCCAGGCAAAACTTACACATGCCAATAAATAAAACTATTAGGAGTCAAGACACAGGATGATGGAATGGGAAACATTTTTTAAAGGAATAAAATGGAAACAAGTTTGACGAGGACCTCACAACCCCATCATTACAGTGCATAGATAAACAAACCTCTACTGCACTCTGCATGTTCCAGTAGACAGAGTAAACTTCACAGTTCTTCCTGGCATAAACAAGCAAGAAGGAAGACCCATCTGGGGTTTGCCCTGGGGAATTTAAAGAAAAAAGGAGTCCTCCCTTAACCCCAACATTCTCTAAGACATCCATAGAAAAAGAACCAGGACAGGACAAAAATTATTCCTGCCACTGAGAGATGAAGCCAACTGGACTTCCTGGGTCGAGTGGGGACTTGGAGAACTTTTCTGTCTAGCTAGAGGATTGTAAATGCACCAATCAACGCTTTGTGTCTAGCTAGAGGATTGTAAATGCACCAATCAGCACTCAGTAAAAATGCACCAATCAGCACTCTGTGTCTAGCTAAAGGATTGTAAATGCGCCAATCAGCAGTCTGTAAAATGAACCAATCAGCACTCTGTAAAATGGACCAATCAGCAGGACGTGGACGGGGACAAATAAGGGAATAAAAGCTGGCCACACCAGCCAGCAGTGGCAACCCACTTGGGTCCCCTTCCATGCTGTGGAAGCTTTGTTCTTTCACTCTTCACAATAAATCTTGCTTCTGCTGACTCTTTGGGCCCGTGCCACCTTTAAGAGCTGTAACACTCACCACGAAGGTCCGCGGCTTCATTCTTGAAGTCAGCGATACCAGGAACCCACAGGAAGGAACCAACTCTGGACACATCTTGGTGACCACGAAGGGACTATCGCCTATCACTAAGCAGTGAGTACCATTGGACCCCTTTCTCTTGCTATTCAGTCCTATTTTTCCTTAGAATTTGGGGGCTAAATACTGGGAACCTGTCGGCTAATTAAAAGCGACTAGCGTGGCCACTGGACTAAAGACACGAGTGTCAGGCTTTTTGGGAAAGGGCTCTCTAACAACCCCTGATGCTTCGGAGTTGGGAGTGTTGGTTTGCCTGAAACAACCTTCTGCTTTTCCTGTACTTCTGGGCTGAGCCGAAGGTCAACAGAAAGGAAAGCCATTCAGCTCCAGGGTCCTGACAACAAGTTGGTTGACCCTGAGGCTATGAGCAGAACTCTCAAAGTCACGTCGTCCAAGCGAGACTCACCCATCTATGCTATCTATACTGACCCTTGCCTCCTGGGTCCTAACGCCTGTCAGACAAATTTCCTCTCACCTCTCTTCTCCGAGGCTAGTCCCACTTCTAAAAACCACTCCCTATCTCTGGTGCTTTTCTAGTTTCTCCTATAAGAATAATTTCTAGTATAAACCTCAGGACTCTGTTCCCTTCTTTAGGCACCCAGGCTCACCAATCAGAAAGACATAATTTTTGCCCAAAGCCCCATGGTGGGGGACTATCTGGAATTTTAGGATCCATCCTCAGACTAGCAGGCCTAACAAAAGCTATTCCTGAAGCTAGGATATGGGGAGCCTCAGAAATGATATCCTTCCTATTCATATGATGAGAAGTGAGGACAAAAGGTGTTACTCTTCCAACCCTGGAGATCCCTCCCCTCCCTCAGGGCATGGCCCTCCACTTCACTTTTGAGGCATACCATCTTTATAAGACAGGGATAAGTTCCCAATACTAACAGGAGAGCACACGGGACTCTAACAGGTTTTCGAGAATGCGTCGGTAAGGGCCACTATATCCGATTTTCTTGGTCCTCTTTGTGTTCTACGAGGACAGGCAAGGGTGCAGGTTTTTGAGAATGTGTCAGTAAGGGCCACTAAATCCGACCTTCCTTGGTCCTTCTTGTGGTCTAGGAGGAAAACTAGTATTTCTTCTGCTGCGTTGGTGAGCACAACTACTCTGATCAGCAGGTTCCAGGGACTTTTGCAGGTTCTTGGGCAAGAGGGGGATCTGCTGCTGTGTCAGTGAGCCCAACTATTCCAATCAGCAGGGTCCAGGTACCGTTGCAGGTTCTCGGGCTGTGGGGGGAACAAACAAACCAGAACCACGGGCGTTCTGTCTTTCAGATGGGAAACACTCAGGTATTAACAGGTTCACCCTTGAAATGTATCCTAAGCCATTGGGACCAATTTGACCTGCAAACCCTGAAAAAGAAGTAGCTCATTTTTTTCTGCACTATGGCCTGTCCCCAATATTCTCTGATGGGGAAAAATGGCCACCTGAGGGAAGTATAAATTACAATACTATCCTGCAGCTTGACCTTTTCTGTAACAGGGAGGGCAAATGGAGTGAAATACCTTATGCCCAAGCTTTCTTTTCATTGAAGGAGAATCCACAACTATGCAAAGCATGCAATTTACATCCCACAGGAGAACCTCTCAGCTTACCTCCATATCCTAGTCTTTCTACAGCTCCCCTTCCTATTAATGATAAGCCTCCTCTAATCTCCCCCACCCAGAAGGAAACAAGCAAAGAAATCTCCAAGGGACCATAAAAACCCCTTGGCTATCAGTTATGTCCCCTTCAAGCTGTAGGGGGAGGGGAATTTGGCCCAACTTGGGTACATGTCCCCTTCTCCCTCTCTGATTTAAAGCAGATCAAGGCAGACCTGGGGAAGTTTTCAGACAATCCTGATAGGTATATAGATATCCTACACAGTCTAGAGCAAACCTTTGATCTCACTTGGAGAGATGTCATGCTATTGTTAGATCAAACCCTGGCCTTTAATGAAAACAATGCAGTCTTAGCTGCAGCCCGAGAGTTTGAAGATACCTGGTATCTTAGTCAAGTAAATGATAGAATGACAGCCGAAGAAAGGGACAAATTCCCTACTGGTCAGCAAGCCATCCCCAGTAATTGATCCCTACTGGGACCTCAACTCAGATCATGGGGACTGGAATCGTAAACATCTGTTGACCTGTGTTCTAGAAGGACTAAGGAGAATTAGGAAAAAGCCCATGAATTACTCAATGATGTCCACCATAACTCAGGGAAAGGAAGAAAATCCTTCTGCCTTTCTCCAGCGGCTATGGGAGGCCTTAAGAAAATATACTCCCCTGTCACCCAACTCCCTCTAGGGTCAACTGATCCTAAAAGATAATTTTATTACCCAATCAGCCACAGGTATCAGGAGAAAGCTCCAAAAGCGAGCCCTGGACCCTGAACAAAATCTGGAGGCATTATTAAACCTGGCAACCTTGGTGTTCTATAATAGGGACCAAGAGGAACAGGCCGAAAAGGAAAAGCGAGATCAGAGAAAGGCTGCAGCCTTAGTTATGGCCCTCAGACAAACAAACCTTGGTGGCTCAGAGAGGACAGAAAATGGAGCAGGCCAATCACCCGGTAGGGCTTGTTACCAGTGAGGTTTGCAAAGACACCTTAAAAAAGATTGTCCAACAAGAAACAAGCTGCACCCTTGCCCATGTCCACTATGCCAAGGCAATCACTGGAAGGCACACTGCCCCAAAGGACAAAGGTTCTCTGGGCCAGAAGCCCCAAACAGATGATCCAACAACAGGACTGAGGGTGACCAGGGCAAGCGCCAGCTCATGTCATCACCCTAACTGAGCCCCAGATATGTTTAACCATTGAGGGCCAGGAAATAGACTTCCTCCTGGACACTGGCGTGTCTTTCTCAGTGTTATCTCCTGTCCCGGGTAGCTGTCCTCAAGGTCCGTTACCATACGAGGAATCCTGGGACAGCCTGTAACCAGGTATTTCTCCCACCTCCTCATTTGTAACTGGGAGACTTTGCTCTTTTCACATGCCTTTCTTACGCCTGAAAGTCCCACACCCTTATTAGGGAGGGACATATTAGCCAAAGCTGGAGCTATTATCTACATGAATATGGGGAACAAGTTACCCATTTGTTGTCCCCTATTTGAGGAGGGAATCAAACTTGAAGTCTGGGCATTGGAAGGACAATTCGGAAGGGCAAAAAAATGCCCACCCAGTCCAAATCAGGCTAAAAGACCCCACCACTTTTCCTTATCAAAAGCAATATCCCTTAAGGCCTGAAGCTCATAAAGTATTACAGGATATTGTTAGACATTTAAAAGCTCAAGGCTTAGTAAGAAAATGCAGTAGTCCCTGCAACACCCCAATTCTAGGAGTACAAAAACCTACCTGAAGGATGTCACAGAGAAAAGGGAACGGAGTTGTTTCAAACAGGAGATCTATTGTTTGTCAAATCCCTCCCCTCTACCTCCCCATCTACGGATTCTTTGTGGGAAGGACCATACTCAGTAATCCTCTCTACCCTCACTGCAGTTTAGGTGGTAGGAGTGGAATCTTGGATTCACCACACCCGAGTTAAACTTTGGACATCCCCTGAGGAACCTGCGGGACCGTCAGCTCAGTAGTCCCAGGATCTGCCAGACCAGCCTTGATACACCTGCAAACCATTGGAGGACTTGTGTCTCCTATTTCAGAAGGAAACATTCCAGACTAAAAAGGCTCCTCCTGCTGATCCTGAAGAAACACCCCTTCCTCCTTAAAAAAGATAAGTGAAAACCTACATAAGCTTTATCTTTGACACCGCTCCTTGCCCCTTTAATGGAATCCTTTTACTAACAAACAGTCCAGGTTTTGTAATGGCAAACATACTCCCTGCATGACCATTCACCCCTGGACCCCCTGCAGCAGCACCCCCACCACTAATGAATGGCTTCTCATCCCCTCTTTCAATCACCCTCTCGAATGGTTCCTAGTAGATACAAAACGGTTTTTTCTCCAATGCGAAAATAGAACACAGGGAGCCACTCAGTTTGCTCCCAACACCCCTTTCCAGCCACTCATCAGAGCTACCTTAGCAAGTACCCTATGAGTATGGGAAAATGAAAACAACAGACTCACACACCTTTTTAACATACACAACCAGTTCTGTCTACCCAGCCAAGACATATTCTTCTTACGTGAAACATCAAACTATATCTGCCTCCCCACTAACTGGACAGGCACCTGCACTTTAGTCTTCCTAAGTCCCAACATTAACACTGCCCCAGGAAATCAGACCCTATCAGTGCCCCTCAAAGCTCAAGTCCATCAGTGCAGAGCCATACAACTAATACCCCTACTTATAGGGTTAGGAATGACTACTGCTACAGGAACTGGAATAGCAAGTTTATCTATGTAATTATCCTACTACCACACACTCTCAAAGGATTTCTCAGATAGTTTGCAAGAAATAACGAAATCTATCCTTACACTACAATCCCAAATAGACTCTTTGGCAGCAGTAACTCTCCAAAACTGCCAAGGCCTAGACCTCCTCACTGCTGAGAAAGGAGGACTCTACACCTTCTTAGGGGAAGAGTGTTTTTACACTAACCAGTAAGGGATAGTACGAGATTCTGCCTGGTGTTTACATGAAAAGGCTTCTGAAATCAGACAACACCTTTCAAACTCTTATACCAACCTCTGGAGTTGGGCGACATGGCTTCTCCCCTTTCTAGGTCCCACGACAGCCATCTTGCTATTACTCGTCTTTGGGCCCTGTATTTTTAACCTCCTTGTCAAATTTGTTTCTTCTAGGATCAAGGCCATCAAGCTACAGATGGTCTCACAAATGGAACCCCAAATGAGCTCAACTAGAAACTTCTACTGAGGACCCATGGACCGACCCGCTGGCCCTTTGACTGGCCTAAAGAGTTCCCCTCTGGAGGACACTACAACTGCAGGGCCCCTTCTTCACCCCTATCCAGCAGGAAGTAGCTAGAGTGGTCATTGCCCAATTCCCAACAGCAGTTCGGGTGTCTTGTTTAGAGGAGGGATTGAGAGGTGAAGCCAGCTGGACTTCCTGGGTCAAGTGGGGACTTGGATAACTTTTCTGCCTAGCTAGAGGATTGTAAATGCACCAATCAATGCTCTGTGTCTAGCTAGAGGATTCCAAATGCACCAATCAGCACTCTATAAAAACACACCAATCAGCCCCCTGTGTCTAGCTAAAGGATTGTAAACGCACCAATCAGCACTCTGTAAAACAGACCAATCAGCACTCTGTAAAATGGACCAATCAGCAGGATGTGGGCGGGGACAAATAAGGGAATAAAAGCTGGCCACCCCAGCCAGCAGTGGCAACCCGCTCGGGTCTCCTTCCACGCTGTGGAAGCTTTATTCTTTCATTCTTCACGATAAATCTTGCTGCTGCTCACTCTTTGGGTCCATGCCACCTTTAAGAGCTGTAACACTTACCGCGAAGGTCCACCGCTTCATTCTTGAAGTCAGCGAGACCAAGAACCCATTGGAAGGAACTAACTCTGGACACACCACCACTCTAAATAAAGGTACTTATCAGTTCTTTAGTAAGGAGATATGAGACACTGTTGAAGATCCAATATCTAAACCTCAGAGTCCCTCAGGCAGGTATTATGGCAAAGTTGTTACGTATTCCAAATTCACAAACAGATATAGAGACATGGGTTTAGGACCTAGTTCTGACTTTACTAGCAGACTGGAGGGACAACTAGTGCTACCAGATATCAAAATATATTACAAGGTTAGAATAATTTTTTAAAGTTCAGTGACAATTTAAGTGTGAAGCAAGAGGTCGATATGGACATAGAAAAGAAGGGGACAAGAAAAAAGGTTTCAAATAAACCATAGATCTGAATTATTATCTGGATACAGGTTAGAAATCAGTGAACTTTCAATCATCTAACAAAAATTCTTAGGTCACTGGTCTGCGTTTGTCTGGTTTAACCAGAAAAGTAGTGGTTTTAGAGGCCTCTATTGCCTTAGGGCTACTAAACAGTTTTCTTCTTCTGTGGCTTGTTCATGCCTCCCTGAAAACTCACAAGGAAGCTTGAGTAAGTAATTTCAAATAGGCAGTACTAGAGGGTATACATTTAAAGGAAAGGCAAAGAAAAAAGAGAATAAGCAAACGGATTTCTTCTCTCAAAGGAGTAGGAAGATGGACAACGGAAATGGAGAAGACAAAAGATGAATAAATACTGGGCACAAGACAAATAAATATATTGTGGTTGGGGTGGAAATATTTAAAAATCTAAGAAAAGAAGAGTAGTTCTATAATGCCCAGTTTGTAGCCCTTATTATAGTTATTACATCTAAGGAATAAATGTATGTGTGTATGAGAGGGTGGTGAGAGATGTCCAGGGAAAGCTGGGGAATATGTTGGGGACGCTATTCCTATTAATGAATATTTTTGTACTTTGGAGTCTCTCAAGGCTTATTCTAGGGGAATCCTTTTTCGACTCCTCTAAGCTAACAGTGCTGCCCTGTATACCCAAGGCAGCCAGACACAGATACTGGGGGTCTGTGTCCCCTGGACTAATCCAGACAACAACGACCTTGTTAAGAGAAAAAGCTTAGAAGTCAGAGATTCATAATGGCTGCCATGGCCACTCATTGGAAAGGATTGTTTTTAAGGATTTCTTGAGAGTCAGGCAGATGGCTTGGGCATCCAAGTCTTCCATAATTAGACATCATTATGACTGTTTGCATACTGTTCCTACAGGAATTTAGCATATATAATTCTTTCCCAACATTAGAATCTGTGGCTTTTAATTTAAAATGTTGTGGCTACTGAGCGAGAGTGAAATCAGTTGTATCCCATATTCTCAACTTACAACGTTTTTACCATGAAATGCTTTGTGAAATGGGAAAAGCCTTACCCACTGTCACATAGACAGTAGTGGGTCTGGCGCTAAGATCCAGCTGTCTTAATTCTTACTCCAACTGCTTGTCTGGCAGGGCCCTTACCCTGCTTGGCACTTTTGTGGTTCCACTGATTTTCAGAGGCTCACCTGGCATCACATGCAGATTTCCCATGTCAAGTGCATCTCTGATAAAGGCAGAGAATCCAATTAACGAAATGGAAAAGGCGTAAATAAATTTCCCTGCCTAAACTTTAACAGGCATGTCATTCCAAAACACAGGAATGAGGCGAAATCTCATCTGTGATGTAGATGCCATCTATTTTCACTTCATGTTCTTATAATTTGAAATGCTCTCTTTGTCAGTTATGTTATTTGGCTCATGCTAAAATAATATCATTCAGGAAAATTACAAGGTGGAGAAAGGAGAGAAGGGAAAGGACAATTGACTTGTGTCTACTATGGGACAGACTATGTAGCAGCATTTTTTATGATTTCTGTTTCAGTCCTCACATCAGTTCTTGGGTGGGGCTTTTCTTTTAGACATATACAATTTTTTGAGTGGAATTTGAATCACACTCTACATGCTGTCACATAGTCTGATAATAAAATACGTTTCATTGTTTTGTTTGCTCACTTCATAAAAATAGTTGTCTGGAGAAAATTTAGGCTATCTTGCAAGCGCCATCTTGTGACGAGAAACAGAACTGTTACTACAACATCCTTGTGGGAGAACGGTGGGAACTGCATCCTGCCAGCAAGCAGCTTTCTCAGGCTTCTAGAATATACCATGCTCAAATTTAGTTTTGTTATGTATTACGTAAAAAATGGAATCCGAATCTCTTCACCTCCAGTGGTCGGATTGTAGAAAAATAATTGCATGGTTACTGAAAATTGAAAATATGAGAAAGATATATAAAAAAGTATAATTCTGGAAAGATATTATTTCCTGTATATCTTTCCATATTTTTTCTTTACATAAACATATGAATGCATATGATTTCAAATCAGCTTTTTGTCCTGCTTAAGCTCATGGTTTAAACATTTTTGCATACTAATAAGTGTTTTCAATGTGATTTTTTAGTGAATCACTTCAAATGCAATTTTCCCCCAACTTTGCAACATTTTGCCTCAATCCTTTTTCTGATTTTGTTTTAAAAAAAAAGGCTAAATATGTATTAAGAATTTTTCAAAAATAGTGATAGTAAAGCCTGCCCTATCTCTTCAACTGCACAAATAATTCCATTAACAGGCTGGTTTATATTTTTTCTGATTTGGTTACACATGTATTAATGTAGTCTTTTATGTTTAAATGACATAATATGGTGCTTACCATTCTGCAGTTTGCTCTTTTTACTTCTCAGACACCTTTTTAAGTCACTACAAGTTCATACTTTCATTTGTCAGCTATATAACATGCCATTGTGTGGATGCACCATAGTACATAATACTTTTAAAACTGTTCATAGAAATAAACCAAATCCTATCCGTTTCTCACTCTTAAACTTAGATGATATAGAAAAGTGGTTCTTGCTGACCATGGCTGTACCTGTGGACTGAAAGGACGGGCTGCAGGGAGGACACATGCAAGTCTGTAGTTCACACAGCAACCAGGCTACCCACTTGATCAGGTCCAGGAAAAATTCCACTATTGGCAAAAGACAAGGGAGTATGGGAGTGTGTCTGTGGTGTCTATGTGTGTTTATGTATTTGAAACAAAATGGGTATACTGTTTTGGTTTTATTTTGCTCTTCTTATTATGAAAACGAGCACGAATAAAAACAATTCTAAAAATGCTGAAACTAGTGAAAAATAGATTTAAAAAAAACTTCCATATTCTGAACACTCAGAGATGAACACTCAGAGATGCTGACTGTTAACTTGGGAGTCTAGTTCCCTTCCTAAGGAAAATGAATATACATCTTTACAAGTGTTATCACTCGACGGCATATCTGAATCCCTTTCCATGTTCATGTACATTTATATTTGTGTCCCTATATGTCATTCTCTTTGTGTGTTTACATTTTTCTATAATTTTTTGTGTAGAATAATGTGTTTAAGTCAAAATATAATAAAATCTGTAACAAAGATAGAAATATGTAGTGCCACGTAAAAAATTAACACGAACAGCACGTCTCACCGAAGTCTTAATTTAGAAACTGTAATTTGATCGCCCATTCCCACATGGAGGACTTTAAAAATATCGGGCGAAACAAAAATTCCAGAGGATTAATTCCGTTCCAGTAACAGCAGTTCAAACAAAACCATTCCATTCCCACCTCTCTCAGGCAACAATCTCTATTTCTTTTCTTTTCTTTTTTTTACTTTAACACCAAGGCCCGAAGAAATTCCCAGAAAATAACTGGCTTTAAGACAGCCATTACCTTGAAGCTTCTTGTCAGCTGCAGCCTCTTGAAATGCTGCCCCTCCCCCAATACTGGCCGGGTTCAGCTCCCTTCCGAGCGGCTCCGACGAGGCTCCGCCCCCTCCCAGTGATGGGACTAGCAGGGGACCTTTCCCTCAAAGGGAAGAGAATCACCAAGTTAAACTGCAATTCCCTTAAAGCGAAAAGATTATCATTTTTAAAGCAGTTGAAAGCGGAATGGCAACATGTGTCTGTTTAATTTACATTCAAACTACAAGAGTGGGAGATTTTCTGGGAAAAACAAAAGGTAGAAATGCCTTTATCATATAATAAAGACTCAGTAAAGAACATCTTTTACATATTTTTCTTGCCTACTTTGGCAACTTATTTCTAAAAACGATTTCAAGATCCGACTGGTCAAGCTCTATTAAAAAGCCCCTCTACATCCTTATTTGTACTGCAATGAATTAATACATTATTTTGTGGATAAACAATTCCCTGAAATTTTAATTCTTCTGGCCCTGGCACATGATGTATATCTCTCTTTTTGTTCAGGTCTTCTCATTCATCTTTCAGAAAGTTTCATCGTTTTTTCAACTAAAGTCATTTCTAAACATAAAACATCAACCAAAATCCTTAAAGAGATATGTACGTATCTGAATATCCTGAAATTGGAAACAAAAAAATTCTTATTGGCAAAAACACAATAAACCAAATTTGAAAATATAAGAACAAACTTGACAAAACTGTTTTCAATGCAAAAATATCGCTAAAGTAGCTCTTACATATTAATAAGAAGTAAATGGCAGAGTAAAAATGGGCAAAAGACATAAATAGACAATTCACAATGTTCTGAGAGGATAATTTTTCCCCACTCCTAATATTTACTTCCTTGAGGGCAAGCTCATATGGTGCCACCACAGGAATCTCTGTCCTTTCCTGTACAGCTACAAACCTCTAGGCTATTCGGGTAGGTTTGCTTAAATTTGGAGTTCTGTTATCACACCTGTAATCCCAGCACTTCGGAAGGCCGAGGTGGGCAGATCATTTGAGGCCAGCAGTTCGAGACCAGCCTGGCCAACATGATGAAACCCCATCTCTACTAAAAATACAAAAATTATCCAGGCGTGTTGATGGGTGCCTGTAATCCCAGCTAATCAGAGGGCTGAGGTGGGAGAATGACTTAAACCCGGGAGGCGGAGGTTGCAGTGAGCCGAGATCACGCCACTGCACTCTAGCCTGGGCAACAGAATAAGACTCCATCTCAAAAAAATAAAATAAAATAATAGTTAATAAATAAGCCCATTTGATTCTCACAATAATCAATACCCTGCAACTTCGTCTTCCTCTTGTACTGTTGTAATGTTCACATTTTGGCTTCCATCTGCAACTCCATTTGTTTTATATCTATCTATCCAGTTTGTTCAGTGGAGAAAGGGAGGTGTTATATATCGGGACTCCTCAAAACCCAAATATTCAAAATAAAGATTAAAACTAATACATAAAAGATATTCACCTTCCCTAATAATCAAAGAGATGCAAATATAAAACAGCAATAAGATGGCATTTTTCCACCTAAATTGACTGACAAAGAAGCAAATAAATGATACAACTAATAGAGATCCAGGAAACAAGGAAATGGGCACTCTTGCTAATGCCATGGTCACAAAGCTAGGAAGAGGGTGAGACAAAATCGGAGCCAAAGTCTGACTCCAAAACAGGAGGTATGCCCTCTCTCCACCAGTATTCATTCCCTCCTGGGCTTGGAATCCTGTCTCTTTGGTAGAACCAAAGATGATGTCGCTCACTTTCAAACGGTGACGAAATTGGTGAATATAACCCCAGCGTGGCCGGGCGCGGTGGCTCACACCTGTAATCCCAGCACTTTGGGAGGCCGAGGTGGGTGGATCACGAGGTCAGGAGATCGAGACCACGATGAAACCCCGTCTCTACTAAAAATACAAATAATTAGCAGGGCGCCGTGGCGGGCGCCTGTAGTCCCAGCTGAGGCAGGAGAATGGCGTGAACCCGGGAGGCGGAGCTTGCAGTGAGCCGAGATCGCGCCAGTGCACTCCAGCCTGGGCGACAGAGCGAGACTCCGTCTCAAAAAAAAAAAAAAAAAAAAAAAAAAACCCAGCGTGAGTGTTGCTTAGTCTCATGTCTCTGATGGTGAACATACTGGTGAACTACAACCATCTTCAGCAACTACCATACTTACTATCCTTGACCTCTTTCTATCTCTTACATCCATCTACATTCCCACACAAATCAAAAAGTATTTTCATGCACTACGCTTTTTTTCTTTTTTTTCTTTTCTTTTTTTTTTTTCTTTTGAGACAGAGTCTTCCTCTGTCGCTTAGGCTGTAGTGCAGTGGCACGATCTCAGCTCACTCTGCCTCCTGGGTTCAAGTGAGTCTCCTGCCTCAGTCTCCTGAGTAGCTGGGATTACAGGCACGTGCCACCACACCCAGCTAATTTTTGTACTTTTAGTAGAGATGGGGTTTCACCATGTTGGCCAGGCTGGTCTCAAACTCCTGACTTCAGGTGATCTGTCTGCCTCAGCCTCCCAAAATGCTACGATTACAAGGTGTGAGCCACCGCTCCCCGCCTGCACTATGCTTTTGCACTGACCGTATCTGCATGATAGCATTCACTTGGCCTTAGATCAGTTATGAGAAGTCTCTTTCGTGTTATAGGGGCCTGGCAGCAACTTCCCTTTCAGATATGGTGATTCCTGGACAGGGGCTGAAAATCATTTGTTATACAGAGAATAGCCATTTTCATTCTACCCTCGTTAACAATTGGCAATTCCTTGCTCCTGTGCTTTGCGGTTTGCAGCTGCCAATTCAGTATGGGAAAGTTGCATTTTTATCCTCTTTTGCTGAGCTTTTTTATTCACAAAATATTCACAAAATTAAGATTTAAATTTAGATTTTTATTGCCTTTAACGTTCAGGTGTTATTTCCCAGGAAGCATTAGAACCTACACATTGCTAATGGATAATGATTCTGAGGTTTAGGTCTCTTAAGATAATGTTATAAAAATCATAAAACTAGGTAAAGTTGGTGAGGCCCTCACAACCCCATTTGTTATCACAGTGAGTGGGTAAACACATCTCCTGCCACATTCTCACTATTCAGGTTAGAGACACAGAGCTGCATTTGACACATCTCTTTCTGTAATGATCAAATGGAAAAAAAGAAAACTGTCTGCGTTGGGGACTCTAAAGAAAGAAGCCATCATTCTTCCAGAGACTCATAACAGAAGGGTCAGCCTGGGTCAAAATTTTCCTGGTAAGCAAATTTAAAATGACACAGAGTTCTTTGGTGAGATATGGATTTCTGTTGGCAGGACCCAACGTTTAGCTTGTAAGAGTTTATCACCAAGGCATTATGACATGGTCATGTTTCTGAATTTTTCAGACAGACAGACAAAAAATCAGACAGTGTGGGTTTGAAACCTTTATTCGCTCAGCAGAGAGAAAACTTTCCAATCCTTGACAACAATGCTAGGTTGTCATCTCCCATATCCTAGATAGCATAGTCAGCAAGGATTCATGGGTCACCTGTATCTCTATATTAACCTAGATTGTCCAAATATTAAATATTAAGCCATTAATATATTTAAAAATACTATAATAAAAAGAGTTTTAGCTACCTAGTTGTCTAGAAAAGCCGTTTTTTGTTTGTTTTTGTTTTTTAAGAAGCCTCATTCTTTTGCTCTGGGGATAGTAAACGGTTCTGGTCTGTTGTAGCCACTTTTATCCCCCTGAACCTTCACAAAGTAGCTTGAATAAAGTATTTTCAATGGGGATAATTGGATTGCATTAAAACATGGCAAAGAAGAAAAGAGATCAGATAAAAAATTTACTTTCCTAAGTAGGACGAAGGTAGACAATGAGAATATAGACAAGATACAAGACAGAAGAACGAATAATGGGTATCAGATAGGTGGGGTTAGATGTGTGGAATATATTTGGGGGGGTACAAAAAACAGAAGTATTATAACACAAACCCAATATCCCATCGTTATTTTCTCTGTTGTGTAATAAAAAGGGAATTGTGTGGGAGGAGCTTTGGCAGTATCAGGGACATTGTTTTTGTTCTTGGACAATTTGGCCTTTTGCAACCCTCTGAGTTATTGTAAGTGAATGCTGGGTTCTAATCTTTTCTAAGCTGCCACTACTGCCCTGTCTATCCAAGGCAACCAAAGGAGAGCTCACGGACACAATGAGGCTCAGCATCAACAATCTCACTGAGAGCACAACGTTATGAGACACGGATTTGTGATGGTTGCTGGGAAAGAATTAAGTTTGTTAAACCACTACAAAATATTATTTAAGAGAATATAGTCACGTCGTGCATAGTGACATTTCAGTCAATGACAAACTGCATATATGACGATGTTCCTGTAAGATTATAATAAAGCTGCAAAATTCCTGTTGCCTAGTGATGTCGGTCACAGCCATTGTAACACTGAAGCACAATTCATGACTCACCTGTTTGTGGTGATGCTGGTGTAAACAACCTACTACACTGATAGTGGCATAAAAGTATAGCACATACAATTATGTGACGTACCTAATACTTGATAATGATAATAAATGACTGTTATTGGTTTATGTACTTTCTATACTTTTTAATCTTATTTTAGTATATTCCTTCTACTTAGAAAAAAAATGTTAACTGTAAAATAGCCACAGAGCAGGTCTTTCAGGGGGTATTCCAGAAAAGGGCATTGTTATTCTAGCAGACAGCAGCACCATGTTGTAGGCGGTTGTGTTGCGACTGCCTACAGTATTCAGTATTCACCACTGTAGGCAGTTGCAACACAACTGCCTATAGTATTCAGTACAGTAACATGGTATACAGGTTTGTGGTATAGGAGCAATAGGCAATACCATATAGCCTAAGTGTGTAGTAGGTTATACCATCTAAGTTCGTGCAAGTACACTCTATAATGTTCTCAGATAAAATCGCCTATTGAAGCATTTCTCAGAATATGTCCCCGTCGTTAAGCCATGCATGACTGTACAGGTGATTCAAGAAGGTCGTAAGACCTTAAGCAGGTTCTAAGAAACCTTTATAACTATGTTATCTAGTTTATGGTATGACAACCTAGTATAGTTGTCAAGGACTACAGAGTCAGGCCTCAGGGAGACACCTGAATAGCCTCTCGCATGATTTCTTCATAGTGGTATAATATATAAGATTCTTTCCAAAAACTAGAAGTTATGACTTTTAATTACAAACATGATAGCTGTAGAACAGGAAACAAAATGAAGTATACCCCAAATTCTCAACCTAACATGATCCTTACATGAAATGTGGCTTTTAATTTAAAATGCTATGATGGCTGTAGAGCAGGAAGCAAAATACATTGTTCTCCAAGTTCTCAACATGTTTATACCATGAAATGTTTTGTGAAATGGGAAGAGTCTTACCCACTGTCACATGGATCCTGGTGGGTCTGGTCCTGTGGTCCAGCTGTCTTGATTCTCACTCCAGTTGCTTGTCCAGCAGGGTCTTTACCTGGCTCGGCACTTCTGTGGTTAAACTGTCTTTCTGGGGCTCGGCTGGCAGGGAATCAAACCAACGAAATGGAAAAGGTGTAAATAAATTTCCCTACCTAAACTCTAACAGGCATGTCATTCCAAAACACAGGAATGAGGCGAAATCTCATCTGCGATGTAGATGCATCTATTTTCCTTCATGTTATTATAATATGAAATGCTGTCTGGGTCAGTTATGTTATTTCGTTCATGCTAAAATCATATCCTTCAGGAAAATTATGAGGTGGAGAAAAGAGAGAAGGGAAAGAACAATTGACTTGTTTCTACTATGGGCCAGACTCTATGTAGCAGCATTTTTTATGATTTCTGTGTGAGTCTTCATGTCAGTTATTGGTGGGGATTTTTCTTCTAGATATTTATAATATTTTGAAGGGAATTTCAATCACACTCTACATGCTGTCTCATAGTCGGCTAATACAAAACACATTTCATTGCTTTGTCCACTTCATAAAAATATTTGCCTGGACAAAGCTTAGGAAACCTGGCAAGCACCATCTTGTGACCAGAACCAGAACTGCAGACACTCAGGCTTCTAGAATTTTTCATTCTCAGTTTAAGAGTTCTGTGGATGTGTTATACAAAAATGGGATCATAATGTTCTCGTTTTAATATTTTCCATCATAATATCTCTCATGCATATTGTATATATCTTTTTACATCTTTTGGATTTCCAAAGAAGAAAGGAAATCTCCACAACAATGGTCAAAATGTAATTGTTTGCTCTGTATATTTCTAGATTTTTTTCTGTAGAGATTTATCAATGTGGAAGCTTTGTGAAACCAGACCCTTTATTCCTCCAGTAATATATTTGAACATTTTTCCATATCAATAATTATTTTGCATATCATCTTTTTGTGAATTGCTTTACAAAATTTTTTCCACATTTCTAAAATTTTATGTTTTTCTCACGATGAAAATTATTCAGGCTTGCTCTTTTCAAAACGAAATTTTTAAAATGGGGAAATGTAATACATAGAAGGTTAAAATATTCTGTCTATTAATTGGAGATATGTGTGGAGATACAAGAACACTTATATCTCCAATTAATAAAGTGGCATGTATTATTTCCAGATTTCTCCAATTAATAAAGTAGCATGTGTATTTCCAGATTTTTATTGCATACACTGTACTAATGCATGCACATTCTTTTCGGCAAACAAATAGGATTACATGATACAGGCCATTCTTCAATTTGCTTATTTTTAGAAACTACCTTGGACATTTACTCTAATCATTGCATTTAGAGTTAGCCCATTCCTTTTACAGCTGCGTAGTATTCAACATTATAGATATACTATCCTATATGACTGTGTCATAATATGTTTAAAACATTTTATGAATTATTCCTCAGGAGTATAAAGATAAATATGTTCTGCTTGAACCAGAGTCTGGACTATAGCCTCAATAGTTGAATTGCAAGAAAAGCACACACAATCAGGTAATGAGCCTTCTCAGACCCACAGAAAAATCCTACTGCAGCTAAAGACAATGGAATGTGTGTGTGGCTATTTGCTCAAGTGTCTGTAACAAAAGTGATTATTCCCTTTTCAGCTCCATTATCGTTTCCAAAAGAATCTAAAAGTACATAAAAATCTCAAGATGAAAATACACATCATCAGTACTCAAACCCTGAGTTGTTCACGGCATACATTTGATGTCTAATCCTTTTGATTTTTTTCCTCATCACATACCTGTTTGAATATACTATTTGAAATTACATTTATTTAGCCACATATCTGAACACCTTTCCCTGTTTATACATGAGTTTACGCTATTTTGGGGAAAGTAGCTTTTCCCCATGATTTTAAGTTCTCATTTCAGTTTCTATGCTGACATAGAAACTACATGCTAAGTGAAATGTGGAAGAAAGAAGTGGAAAATTTCCTCCTTTTTCTCCTGACGTCCTTTTTTTATCAGGCATCCTTTATTACTAAGTATATTGTTTGTTGTGTTTTATTATACTAATGCATGTCTGTTATTGTTATGGTCTTTTAGATTTTTTCTATTGCAGTACAAATAGGAATGTACGATTCTCTTGAGAGATAGGTAGAAGTACAAAGATCATATTTTGCACATTATTTAAAAAGCTGTTATATTAAGTCATTGTGTATCCCTAGACAAATAACCAAACTACTAATTCTCAGAGATACTCGAATTTGCACAGTTATGCATTACTTTAAATTACTAACATACTCCTCCAAAACAGTAAGATTTGTTAGAAACACAATCAACACATTCACAGTAATATAAAAAACCAACATCCCCAACTAACAACTTAATTTTTCATTTAAGACTATTATAACCTTTTTCAAAATAAGGAAGATTAACCTCCCAAGTTTTGTTTCATCATTTATCTCAGCCACCACTGCCTTTTGATGGAAACATAAAATGCTCTATTAAAAAGTTGGCTTTTGCTATCTCCTTAAGAATATTTTTCCGCAGGTGTAATGTTGACTACCACCTCCCCGACTGTGGACTTTTAAAATAATCTGAAGGAACACAAAACACAGATATTAATTCCCTCACAGAAACAACGACTCTCACAAAACGACACTCCTTTCCCGTTATTCCTAAGCAGCACTCTTTTCTTTTCTCACCTTTATTCCAAATCTTCGAGAACTCTCTGAAAATAACTAGCATTTACGACAGCCATTACCTCCAAGCTTCTCCACGGAAGCCTCCGAAGCCTGTGTGTAACGCAGCTCCTCCCCGAAGACTGGCTGGGCTCAGCTTTCTTCCAAGCTCCTAGAGGATGCTCCGCCCCCTCTCCGTGATGGGGAAAGCACGAGGTTCTTCCTTCACTTAGGAGAAAAATGACCAACTTAAACCGAAATACAGTTAAAGAGAAGTGTTCCTCTTAAAGTACTTTAAAGTGTAATGGTAACCTGTGTCTGTTCAATTTCCATTCAACCCCCTAGGATAGGTGTGTTAATGGAAAAAAAAAGAAGCAACAGCAAATCTCTTTTTCATGTAATAAAGATGTGGTTAAAACGTTGCTTACATATATTTTTTCTGATCCTCTTTTGTATTTTATTTCTGGTAAATTTAAGACCTACTGGCCAAACTTCACAAAAAAACATACGCTAAGTATTTTGATTTGGATTACAGTGAATTAATACTTTATTTTAGGTAGAATTAATTCTTTACAATTTTGAATCTGAACCTGGGACATAATGTATCTCTCCTTTTATTCAAGTTTCTTATACTTCTTTCCTTAGGTCATTTCCAAAGAAAAATCCTCGGAAAATCTGATTATACTGAAATTGAAAAAAAATGTATTAAGCATAAAATCACCATAGGCCAAATTAAAAAATCAGCCGCAAACTTAGGAGTGCTTTTCAAGTGCTTTTGTTTGTCCATATGATTGGATAAACAAAAATATGCCCAAGCTAGTTCTTTCATTTCAATAAGAAAGAAATGAACAACAGAGTAGAGAAAGGGGCAAAGAACACAATCAGAGAATTCCCAACGTCCTTCCCTATTCCTGATATTTACTTCACTGTGAAGAAAGCTCAAAGCAGTGTAATTTGAAGGCTCTCTGCATCTTCTAGACTAGAGAAATATGCTTCTAGGCTGATGGATAGTTTTCCTTAAGTCTGGAGTTCTGTTAGTCTCATTTCACTCTCACAAGCAAAAGTCCTGCAATTTGTCTTCCCCTCTTAATAAAGCCGACAATTTTGGTTTCATCTGCTATTCAATTTATTTTTACCACATTTTCTTCATTATTTTTAAGATATGACAATTGTAAACTTTTTGTACCCACGAAATTACCTCAAAATGTATAATAATGCAAAAATGGATAGAAATACATTATTGGGCAAGTAAGAAAAATTTGATTAGCTCTTATAGAAGTAAAAGGAACTGGTGGTCAGTGCCTCCTCCTGAGGCTCTTTTACCTACAAAATACTTTGATCTCTCCCAGATTAATGTCTGTTTATTTTGGTCTTGAAATGTGATTTTTTTTGTACAATTGACAAAAATTATATATATTCAAGGTGGGTAACGTGATGATTTGATATATGTGTACACTGTGAAATGATTACCACAATCAAGCCAAGTAACATATCCAGCACCTCACATAGTTACCATTTCATGTGAGATGAGAACGCTTTAGATGTACTTTCTTAGCAAATTTCAAATATACATTACATATTATTAACTACAGTCACCTTTTCATGTACCTTTTGACCATTTGTACGTTTTCTTTGGAAAAACTAACTACCCAGTGTCCTTTACTCATTTTTAAAATCAGGTTACTTGCTAGTTTTTTCTTGACATTGAATTTTATAAGTTTCTTATTGTGGGTATTAATTTTATAAGTTTCTAATTGTGGATATTGACTCCTTATTGGATGCATGGTTTGCAAATACTTTCTCCCATTCCATGGGTTACCTTTTCATTCTGTTGATTATTTTCTTTGTTGTGCAGAAACTTTAGTTTGATGTAGTCCCACTTGTTTATTCATATGATTTCTAATAGCAAGTTATCTCAAGAGCTCTGATATAATTTCAAAGCTCAAAGCTTCTCAATATTGCAACTCTATAAAAACCGCTTCTGTTCATGAAAAATTCTGCAAAATTGTGGGACAAATTCTGCTAATGTGTAACAAGGACATAAGACTAAGAATAATAGTTTATTGAAATATAACAACATCAAGAACAGAGAACTGATAAACTGTGTTCTATAAAGTCACAAGACCTTGAGAAACATTGCTATTCAGAATGAAAAGACTCTACTCTAAAGGGTTGCTTTTTCATTATTGTTGACATTAGTTTTATTTTCTTTGGTATAAAAAGCTGCTCTAAAAAACCAGTGGTTGTAGAACATAAACATACCAAAGTATAAAATGTTGAAAATACCAAATATTGGCAAGGATAAGGAGCAATTGGAAGGTTCATACACTTTTTACAGAAATGTAAATTGGAGCTCACATTTTGGGAACTGTTTTGGCAATATTTGCCTAAAGCTGAGCATTATAGAGGTTAAGAGAGAACCATTTAGTGCTTTAAGTAGGAGAGTGGAATATCTAAATTGGTAATAGAGAAATGGTCTCCATTATGGGTACCCAGATGATCCAGTGGGACATAGAAAGTAAATGTTTAAAATTTAATTTCTTTCATTTTGATTTATTTTATAAGATTCTACTTGTAAATATGTTAAATGCACTTAATAAATACTATAATGTGTTACATATTTTATAAAAATATCGAACAATTGGGAGGTGTCAAATTTTTTTTACAGTGGTGATAAAAATATATGTGGACATCTCTGCTTTATGGCACTCACACCCCACATAGCCTTCCCACTTGTCCTTTCCCAAACCATTTGCATGGTTTGGGATTATTTTCTCATAAAAAGACTAATTAAGCTGAACTTGCTAAATTTCCTGTATACTGTTTTCACTGCTCAGGCAAGCTAACGTTACTCTCATTAAATGTTTAACGTAATCATGAGAAACTGAATTATAGTAAGCCATGTCTTTGCAAAATGATTGGTTCTCTCAAACTTCAGGTAAAGCCACAAAATATGTGGGTACACAGTTATTCTATTTGGACTATGTAAGTGTTTTCACTGTAATATTATAAAGCCAAAATTCTTGGTTTTAAGTTCAAGGGTACAAGTGCAGGATGTGCAGGTTTGTTACATAGGTAAACGTGTGCCATGGTGGTTTGGTGCACCTCTCAACCTATCACTTAGGTATTAAGCCCGGCTTGCATAAAACCAAAATTCTAATACCAAGAGTGATTGTATTTTTCTTTAATGTCAACCTAAATTTAATTTCTTAGTTCTGTAATTGACTTTGAGACCTTGAAAATAATGAGTAAATTTTTTTGGATATCTGGACAATTCCTAAGAAAATCAGAATTCATAAACACAAAGCATCAAACGTACCAAATTCCAATTAACAATTTTTATTTAGATTCTTACTTATATATAAAAATATTCTTATAAAGCTCAAAATAAAACAGTAAAATCAATATTGTATGTGTATCATCTACTAATATGTTGAGAGGTTAATTGTATTTTAAAGCTCATATTTACACCTTTCTATGATATGTGTTTATGTGTGTATATTTGGGTCTGTGTTTAAATATACACATATAATGGTACATTAATTTAAATAAGAGTAGTTTAGGAACAATAGAGAGGATCAAATAACTAAAATGAATAATGATTTTAGAACGTGTAATCTGACCTCAAAATGAGATTATATAAACTTATTATTATTATTTTATTTATTTATTTGTTTATTGAGACAGCGTTTCCCTCTGCTGCCCAGGCTGGAGTGCAATGGCGCTTTCTCAGTGCACTGCAACCTCCACTTCCCTGGCTCAAGTCCTCAGCCTCCTGAGTAGCTGAGATTACAGGCATGCACCATCATGCCCGGCGTTTTGTATTTTCAGTAGAGACGGGGTTTCGCCATGTTGACCAGGCTGGTCTCTAACTCCTGACCTCTAGTGATTCACCTGCCTTGGCCTCCCAAAGTGCTGGGATTACAGATGTGAGCTACCGTGCCCAGCATAAACTTATTATTTACATTTCATATATTCTATCATGACAGCAAAAGATTTAATATGCCTCACCTTCATGTACATTTTCAATCCACACGAGGTTATTCATATCCTTTTGTGCTACCTCTTGTGCTCACAGACTCTTCATTTCAGAAAGAGCTAAATTTTTATTTATTGTTGTGCTTCTTTCTGTTATGTTTATTTTAAATATTGCATTGTCACTATAATTAATGAGATATCCATGGATAAAACTGTTTCTTCCTCTTAGGTGTCTATTTTCTAATTTCAATTAAGCAGCTGATTTCCTCTAGTAGCCTCGTTAGTTATTTTCTTCCCCCAAATTTTATCTTTAATTAATTAATTATCAATTTATTTTTTGTAGAGACGGGGTCTCACTATGTCAGCCAGGTTGGTCTCAGACTCCTGGCCTCAGGCAATCCTCCCTCCTCAGCCTCCCAAAGTGCTGGGATTAAAGGCACAAGCCACCACGCCTGGCCTAACCCTAAATTGTCTTTAACCCCAAATTGTCCCATTGTCTTATACACCCAAATCATCTTTGGCAGTTTTCAGACGGCTAGAAAATAATACAAAAGGCATACTCCCTCACCTAATAAAAGAAGGGATGAAAATATACTTAGGTATATTTGGCATGCTATTTTAAAAGTAGATTTAGTGTTAGAAGAACTACTATCTCTTTTTAGACACACATTTTGGAAAAACTGCCAAATCAAAAAAAATTAGCCTCTCCTAGATTAATTTTGTATAGGTAAAGGGCTATTGATATAAATGTTTCACTGACTATATCTTTTTCAGACAGATACAAGCATGCTCTTATTCATGAGTACATGCTGACACAATAACATTTTACAAATTGATGTACATTACAAGATTTCATTCCTAGGTTCTTATTCCTTGCTTTTTAGTGATAATTGTGGTCCACACTTTATAGGAAGTTTTATAAAGTAGATTTGCCAATCACAGTCCATAAAATATAGACCGACTGACTTACACTTACTTATGGTAATTGTTACCTAAGTTCTTAAGAAAAGGTCATGATTAGGTCCGTATATGCATTATACCCAACAGGGAGATCCATGCTCCTCTATCTGATATATTCAATCACTCTACTAAATCAACCCAAACCTGTCAGTCTTGCATCTTTCACTGTGACAGTCACAAAGGCATGTGTCACAAATTACATATCAAAGATTGGGTATTATGAAAGACAGGTCTAAGAAAGTTAGCCTTAGAGCCACAGTGAAATGCACTGTACAAAGGACCCAAGATTCAAAATTTCCCAGACTATGTCAGCCCAGAAGCAGGGGACTTCAGGAGGTAGATCACGATTCCAAAACAAATGAAACAGGAATCTGTTACATGAGACTAACGGAGGGCTGAATGAAAGGAGGGGAAAGTCTAATTATGATTATTTTCATGGGGATGTTTTAGATACTGTGTTAATAGGTATTCTCTATTCTGATGGTCTTATGCCATAGTGGTTTTTTTTCTTTCTCCCTCTCCTTTTCCTTCTCCTTCTCCTCCTCTTCCTTTTATATTTTAACTCTCCACATCACAGCATACCAGAAATATCTCAGTCTTTAAGGTAAATTTCTTGATCTTTATTCTCTAACTTTGGAGAAAGTAAGTTCATAAAATTGGTAAAGAGCATTTCTGGAGTAATTGGGACTTTTTAAAATAGAGCTTGGGATTTTTTCACAATCTTCAGAGAAACGGTTATCAGGGCTTGGTAGTTTCTCACCATGAAAGGGTTGGCAACAATATAACAAGGAGGTATGTTCAGTAACACATAATGCACTTATGTAAATATATCAAGATATGTAAACAAAATACTCTAAAAGCCCAGGTGAATTGATAAATTAATTTGTTAACAATTAAGATTTATTTACTTGGTTATTTAATTTGGAAATTGCTCCAAGATGTTAGAAACTGAGTTAAATGATTAATATAAATAAGTACAAACCTTGCTGATAATCATGGTTCTAATAACAGTGCATAAAGAAAGCCTATGTCTAAGTTTCACTATATTAAAAAATTATAACAAACAATCAAACAGTATGTTAAAATGTGAATGATGATTGCCTTTTGGAAGAGGAGACCAGAAAAAGAGACAGCCAAAAGGAAAAAAAATATATTGCCAAGCTAAGAAATGGGCAAACTATATATTCTACATATTTATTTTCAGATTGAAAGAAAATCACTGGCAATAACTTGCTTTTTGGTGTTCTGCTTCCTATCTCTATTGACTTGATTTCAGGCCTTCTTGTTAGATGTCCCTATTCTACACTGTTGGTGGAGGATGAAAACTTTTAATCTCAAGCAGATTAATTCTGAACATTTGCTGCTTAAATACAAATGTTTTTTGTTTGTTCGTTTTCTGACTGATAGCATGCACCGAAGGTGCTTTTTATTTTCTGACTGACGGTCAGCATGAACTGTACTGCCACAAGCTTCCTTTGTAACAACAGGAAAGGACATTATGTCTTTTAAGACTTTATGAAAGGACACTTTCTTCATTATTATGAAAACCTACTTGTTTATGTAAGCATTCTTAATTTCCAAATTTTTAATCATTCAATTTCAAAGCCCTTTCCCACCTGGCATGCCCTTTTTTAAATGTTTCTGTTGTTTTGCTGGTTCCCTTGCTGGTAAACTAACAAAATTTGACATATGGTAGAAACAAATTTGTCCAAAGCAAATTTATATCAGGTGATATACAAAGTATATAACAATTCCGAAGGCATAGACTTTCACCTATCTAACACAGGCTATGAACAAACAGTAAGAATGCCAGCCGGCTGCGGTGGCTCACGCCTGTAATCCCAGCACTTTGGGAGGCTGAGGCGGGTGGATCACGAGGTCAGGAGTTAAAGAATAGCCTGGCCAATATGGCGAAACGTCATCTCTACTAAAAATACAAAAATTAGCCAGGCGTGGTGGCGTGCACCTGTAGTCCCAGCTACTCAGGAGGCTGAGGCAGAAGAATCGCTTGAACCCCGGAGCGGGAGCTTGCAGTGAGCCGAGATTGCACCACTGCACTCCAGCCTGAGCGACAGAGCGAGACTCCGTCTCAAAAAAAAAAACAATGCCTACTGGCTGAATGTCTTGCCACCTTAAGCACAAGAGCGAGAAAAGAATGTACTGGAGTTGAGCTTATGGATACTGAGAAAGGCAAACTAGTCAATCACTGCCAGGGCCAAAGGAGCCTGAGAAATCTCTGGGCAAATGTGTGGGAACAGGGTGGAGAGGGAAAAAGTGCTTCCAGTGAAGAGAGATGAGCTCCCACAAAGAATCTGCTGACACATGACCCACAGGAATAAAAGTTTGAGTTTGCCATATTTGGGAATTTTTGTGTTTCTGAGTCAATATGTAAAAGCTGCACATTGCCAATGGCTAATAATAATATGAGTTAGACTGCTTAGGTTAATATTATACTAAGATTTTAGAACAAAGTGCTAAGGTTTCTGAAGACCTGACAACTACCTCATCACAGTGTACACATAATTACAAAAAACAAACAATCCTAGCTCTTGCCACACTCTGAGATCACGTGTTAGAGAGACAGAGCTTCAGTGAGACACAACTCTTCTTGGGATTGACAATCAAAGAGCAGGACCTTCTGCGATTAATCTTGCTGATTCTAAAGCAAGAAAAAGCCATCTGATTCTCTAGGGGATCCATAAAAGAAGGGCCATCCTGGACCAGAATTATTCCTGTATCTATTCTGCATGAAGGTCATTATCATTTTCTAGTGAGGATATTTGGAGACTGTTCACAAGGTGAGCTGTTTAGCTTTAATAAATTGTCAGGGATGCACATACCCAGATGGTTACGTTTTTGATTTCTCAATATTACAGGCAGTCTGATAGATATGAATTTATTTCCCAGCTCTACCACTTGTCATGTCATCTTAAGTAAGTTTCTTAATTTCTGTGTACCTCAGTTTCCTCATCTATGAAATGTGAGTAATTTTAATATCTAACTCTACAATACTGTAGTTCACCTGAAATAAAAACATGTGGGAATTTCCGGAAACTTTTGAAAAATAAGTGTAAGTAGGGAAAACTAACACTGCCATATATAAAGCCATATAAGCAAAATTACAATAATTAAAAGTTTTTAGTACTACTAACCCTACCTAGGCATGGAGCAAGCAACTAATGAAGACATAGCGAGAATGGGAGAAAGGGAAAAAGAAATCCAAATGAATCGTGGAGCATCTGAAGATATACATGGTCTGTTAATGTACAGTCATGCATTGCTCAATGACAGGAATACATCCTGAGAAACACATCATTAGGCAATTTCTTAGTTGTGCGAACATCATAAAGTGTACTTACACAAACCTAGATGGTATAGCCTACTATACTCCTATGCTATAAACCTGTACATGTTACCGTATACTATAGGCAGTTGTAACACACTGGTAAGTATTTGTGTATGTAAACATATCTAAACATATAAAAGATACTTTTAAATAAAGTATAAAAGATAAAATATGGTATACCTATATAGAGCATGTACCATGAATGGAGCTTTCAGGACTGGAAGTTGCTCTTGGCGAGTCAGTGAGTGAGTGGTGAGTGACTGTGAAGGCCTAGGACATTACTGTACACTACTGTAGATTTTATAAACACTGGAAACTTAAATTAAACTAATTAAAATTATTTTTCTTCAGTAATAAACTTAGCTTACTATAACTGTTTTACTTCATAAACTTTTTAATCTTTTAACTTTTGATTATTTTGTAATAACATTTAGCTTAAAACACAAACACGTTGTATAGTTGTAAAAAAAATTTTCTTCTTTTATATCCTGATTCTATAAGCTCTTTCCTATTTTTAACACCATTTTTTTAACTTTTAAAACTTTTAAAAAATAACTAAAACATACACACATTAGCCTAGGCCTATACAGGGTCAAGATAATCAATTTCACTGTCTTCCAGCTCCACAACTTGTTTCATTGGAAGGTCGTCAGGGGCGATAACAGGCATGGAGCTGTCATCTCCTATGATAACAAGCCTTCTTCTGGAATACCTCCTGTAGGAACTGCCTGAGGCTGTTTTACAGTTAACTTTTAATAAGTTGAAGAAATACACTATAAAATAACAATAAAATGTATAGTAAATGCATAAATGAATAGCATAATCATTAATTATTATCAAATATTATGTACTGCACATAATTGTATGTGTTAAATTGTGCTTTTATACAACTGGCAGTGCAGTAGGTTTGTTTTCACCAGCATCACCACAAGCAGATGAATAATGCAACGACAGCTACTGTGGACTTCACTCAGCCATGGGAACTTTTTAGCTCCATTATAATCTGTGGGACCACTTTTGCATATGTTGTTTGTCGTCGACCAAACCATCATTATTCAGTGCATGACTTTACATAAATATAGACTAGAAATCTATCATAAATTATTTACATCCTGGGAAAATCCTTGGGATATTGACATGTTTTAAATTCCTGGTTCTCTACTAACGTGAGGCTTTTAATATGGCTCTTTTGTTTTAGGATTACTAACTGATACCAACTTTGGTGCCCTCATCTTTTCCTCGTAAAACTCTAAAGGGGTTTAAACACTTGTTTTGAGTGGGCAATACTTGAAGATACTGGATTAAGTACAAGACAGAAAAGGAGAATCAGAAAAGAAAAGTCTTATATCAGAAAAAGAATCGTGTCAATGAAGATGCAGTAGAGATATGAGAATAAAAAGAGTGGGGATCATACAGAGGAGATGGCATACATGGAATATATGTTAAAAAAGAACTATAAGAGTACTATCATAACACCCTAAGACCAATATATTCTTATTATTGTTCATTTACTTTAAGTTGTGAGTATATTTGTACTCACGTGTCACAGCAACACTGATGTTACAGAAGCCCACTTGCTCAAAGTCACCTGCCACTTTTGTCATCGGAGCCAAAGCCCATGAGTGCCCTGAAGCTATAGGGATCAAAGTATACAAGTGCTGTGCTTCCAAGCCTGCTAGAACTCCCACCGCCTCTGTCAGAGCCAGAGCTAGGAGCACACTGCTGCGTAGGCTGCCAGACCATCTGTGACACCACAGCCAGGACCATTCTGCCTGAGCAGGAACCCAGGAGACTATATTTCTACTGGGGAACCCACACTCTTGCTGAGGAGTCTACCTCCCCACTCCTACTACTGCAGTTGTAGTAAACTTATATTGCCAAAAAAAAAGAGAGAAAAAAAGAACAATGGCTTCTCTCCTTCTTCCACCTTCCCAATCTCCTACCAGTTTCTCCCATTTACATAATTTAACAGATATCGAGGTAGCAAGGGAGTCTGGGCGAAGTAGTCTATGGGCTTCCATTACTTATAATACAGAAGAATGGAAAAAGAACTGAGAGAATCAGATACAATAGGATTATAATGTCTTTATTGTCAATATTTCTCTGTAAAATAATTATATATGCTCATAGAAAATATAAAAATTCAAAAATACAAGATATATAAGGAAGACAGTATAACACATCAGAGATGCCTACTGTTAATATTTGTGGTTTTTATCCTTCATAAATTTTCACACATATATATGTGAATATTATTTGATACTATGGTTTTTAAATTCAATGATATATTTAAATATTTTTAAATCAAAAGTATTATTTTCATCATTTAAAAGATTATTTTGAACAATACATTCTTTATATTTCTAAAATGTCTCATTTTTCTGGTAGCAAAACTCATGTAAATTTTTAAAGAAAAATCGAACCAGGAGAATGTTATAATATAGATGTTGATATAGTCCTGTATCTCCATCACCCCGGTCCCTGCCTGCTTATCCAGCTATGCTCTATTAATTATTGGCATATATTTTCTAGATTTTTTTTACATATTGTTCAAAAATATGTATTCTGCTTCGAAAATGGGGCCATATGATACATTCCATTCTGCATTTTGCCTTTTTAAAAACGTAACATGACATTTCTATATCACTACATATATAGCAACTTCATTGTTTTTAGAAACAACATACTGTAAAATCTTGTGGATAGGCTATCTACTATGGTCTTCAAGTGTGTTCCTCCAGAATTCATATGTTGGAACCTAAACCCTAAGGTGATGGTATTAAGAGGTTGGGCCTTTAGGGAAGTGATGAAGTCAGAAATTCTCTGCCCTTGTGAATGGGATTGATGCCCTTAAAAAGAGGCTTCAGTAAACTGCCTGGCCCTTCCATATCTTCTGCCATGTGAGGACACAGTGTTTCTCCCTTTTGCCCTTTCTGCCATGTGAAGATGCAGCAAGAAGGTGCAAGCCCTTCTCAGACACTGAGTCTGCTGGCACTTTGATCTTGGGCTTCCTAGCCTCCAGAACTGTGGGAAATATTTGTATTATTTATAAATTACCCAGTCTAAGGAGTTTCTGCTATAGCAGCAGGAAAGGACTAAGACACCTTACTTACTGTTTAATAACCTGCTTTTTCTTTAAACTGCTTTATTGAGGTATAATTGACCTAAAATAAACCACATGTATTTAAATTACATAACTTAATATGTTTTGACATATGTATAAACTGTTAAACTATCACCACAATCAGCATAACGTCTTTTCCTTGCACGCCTTTTTAATCACCCGCCACTCAGTCCCTATCCCTAGTCAACCACTAATCTGCTTTCTGTCACTATAGATTTGTTTTTCTAGAATTTTATATACATACACTTGTACAGTGAGTCACCTTCTTTATCAGCTTCTTTTACTCAGAATAATTATTTTGAGATTCATTCTTCTTGTTATATGCATCAATCGTTTATTCCTTATTATTGCTGATTAGTAGTCCATTGAATTTACACACAACAGATTTTTTAGCCACTCACCTATTAATGGGCATTTTGGTTGTTTCCAGTTTGGGGCTGTTACAAATAAAGCTGCTACAAAATTCATGTAAAAGCCTTTGTGTAGTCGTATTTTTTCTTTTGCATAAATACCTAATGGTGGAATGACTGGATCATATAGTAGATGTATGCTTAACATTTTAAGAAACTGCCAAGCTGTTCCAAAATGACTGCATCATTTTACATTCCCATCAAAAATATATGCGAGCCCAGTTCTCCACATTTTCACCAACACTAGGTATACACAATTTTTAACTGGTCTATTAAGTGTGCAGTTGCTTCCTTATTATGATATTGAACAACTTTCATGTGCTTATTTGCCATTCATATATCTTCCTGAGTGAAGTGTCGATTCAAATATTTTCCCTATTTTTATTTGGTCATTTGTTTTCTTGTTATTTAATTTTGAGAGTTCTGTATACATTCTGTATAGAAGTCCTTTATCTGATATATTATTTTAAAATTTTTTTCTTGCAGTTTATGAAGTCTTTTCATCCTCTTATAGCTCTTCAAAGTGCACAACTTTTAAATTTTGATGAATTCTGATTTATTATTTTATTCCCTTAAGGATTATGCTATACTATCATATATAAGAAGTCTCTGCCTAACTGAAAGCCATCAAGGTTTTCTTCTATTTGTTTTCAATGTTTTGTGGTTTTATATTTCACACTTAGTTCTATGGTTTATTTTAATTTTTTGAACACAATGTGAGATTTTTATGTGTATATTCAATTGTTCCTGTGTCACTTGTTGAAAAGAATGTTTCTTCTTCTGAATTGCCTTTGCATCTTTGTAAAATATATCAATTGTTCTTGTACGTGTAATATATTTCTGAACTCTCTCTTCTATTTCATTGCTCTATTGTTTATTTTTACAATAGCACTACACTATTTTGATTAATGTACCTTTGCAAGAAGTGAGGAAGTATGTTCTTCAACTTTGTTCCTTATCAAAGTTGTTTTGGCTATTCAATCTTCTTTGCATTTTCATGTGAATTTTAGAATCTCCTAGTTAATTTCTACAAAGAGACTGCTGGGATATTGATTGGAATTGTAGTGACTCTAGTGATCAATTTAAGTGGAATTGAAACCTTAAAAATTGAGTGTCCTGATACATAAACGCTAATTATGTCTCTAAAATCTATATTGTTGTGTATCAATATAGTCATTCCAGCTTCCTTTTGATTACTGTTATCATGGTATATTGTTTCCATCCTTTCACTTTTCCTTCTTGGTGTGTCTTAATAACTACAGTGGGTTTCTTGCGAGCAGCCTATAGTTTAGTCTTGCTTTTTTACCCAACCTTACATTTGGGTTGTTTAGTCTGTTTATATTAGATATGGTTGTTGATATGATTGGGTTAAAACCTACCATCTTGCTGTTGTTTTTTTGTTTGTTTTACTTTAAGCTATGGGATACATGTGTAAAACGTGCAGGTTTGTTACATAGGTATACATGTGCCATGGTGGTTTGCTGAACCTGTCAACCTGTCATCTAGGTTTTAAGCCCCGCATGCATTAGGTATTTGTTCTAATGCTCTCTCTCCCCTTGCCCCCTACAACCTGACAGGCCCCTGTGTGTGATGTTCCTCTCCCTGCATCCGTGTGTTCTCATTGTTCAACTCCCACTTATGAGTGAGAACATGCAGTGTTTGGTTTTCTGTTCCTGTGTTAGTTTGCTGAGAATTATGGCTTCCAGCTTCATCCATGTCCTTGCAAAGGACATGAACTCATTCTTTTTTATGGCTGCGTAGTATTCCATGGTGTATATGTGCCATGTTTTCTTTATCCAGTCTATCATTGATGGGCATTTGGGTTGGTTCCAAGTCTTTGCTATTGTAAATAGTGCTGCAATAAACATACATGTGCATGTGTCTTTATAGTAGCATGATTTATGATCCTTTGGGTATATACCCAGTAGTGGGATGGCTGGGTCAAATGGTATTTCTTGTTCTAAATCCTTGAGGAATCGCCACACTGTCTTCCACAATGGTTGACCTAATTTACACTCCCACTAAGAGTGTAAAAGCATTCCTGTTTTTCCACAGCCTCACCAGCATCAGTTGTTTCCTGCCTTTTTAATAACCACAATAACCACTATCCTGACTGGCATGAGATGGTATCTCATTGTGGTTTTGATTTGGATTTCTCTAATGACCAGGGATGTTGAGCTTTTTTTCACATGTTTGTTGGCCACATAAATGTCTTCTTTTGAGAAGTGTCTGTTCATATCCTTTGCCCACTTTTTGATCGGGTTGTTTGTTTTTTTCTTGACAATTTGTTTAAGTTCCTTGTAGGTTCTGGATATTAGATCTTTGTCAGATGGATAGCTTGCAAAAATTTTCTCCCATTCTGCAGGTTGCCTGTTCACTCTAATGATAGTTTCTTTTGCTGTGCAGAAGCTGTTTAATTTGATTAGATCCCATTTGTCAATTTTGGCTTTTGTTGCAATTGCTTTTGGTGTTTTACTCATGAATTTTTTGCCCATGCCTATGTCCTGAATGGTATTGCCTAGGTTTTCTTCTAGGGTTGTTATGATTTGGTGTTTTACATTTAAGTCTTCAATCCATCTTGAGTTACCTTTTGTATAAGGTGTAAGGAAGGGGTCCACTTTCTGTTTTCTGTATATGGCTACCCAGTTATCCCAGCACCATTTATTAAATAGGGAATTTTTTCTCCATTGCTTGTTTTTGTTTGGTTTGCTGAAGATCAGATGGTTGAAGATGTGTGGTGTTATTTCTGAGGCCTCTCTTCTGTTCCATTGGTCTGTATATCTGTTTTGGTACCAACACTATGCTGTTTTGGTTACTGTAGTCTTGTACTATAATTTGAAGTAAGGTAGCATGATGCCTACAGCTTTGTTCTTTTTTGCTTAGAATTGTCTTGACCAAATGGGCTCTTCTTTTGGTTCCATATGAAATTTAAAGTTTTTTTCTAATTCTGCGAAGAAAGTCAATGGTAGCTTGATGGGAATAGCACTGAATCTATAAATTACTTTGGGCAGTATGGCCATTTTCAGGATATTGATTCTTTCTGTCCATGAGCAGGGAATGTTTTTCCATTTTTTTGTGTCCTCTCTTATTTCCCTTAGCAGTGGTTTGCAGTTCTCCTTGAAGAGGTTCTTCATGTCCCTTGTAAGTTGTACTCCTAGGTATTCTATTGTCTTTGTAGCAATTGTGAATAGGAGTTCACTCATGGTTTGGCTCTCTGCTTGTCTATTGTTGGTGTATAGGAATGTCTGTGATTTTTGCACATTGATTTTTGTATCCTGGGACTTTGCTGAAGTTGCTTATCAGCTTCAGGAGTTTTTGCGCTGAGACGAAAGGATGCCTTCTCTCACCACTCCTATTCAACATAGTATTGGAAGTTCTGGCCAGGGCAATCAGGCAAGAGAAAGAAATAAAGGGTATTCAAGGAGGAAGAGAGGAAGTCAAATTGTCTCTGTTTGTCGAAGACATGATTGTATATTTTGCTAATGGTTTTCCATTTGCCCCATCTTCTCTTTGTTTCTCTTTTCCTCTTGTTCTGCCTTCTTTTGAATTAATTGGATATGTTTCATGATTCCATTTTAAATATGTCTTTAACTTATGACAGTGTATCTTCAAGTTATACAATTTCATGCCTTAAGAATCTTTCCACAGTATACTTTTATTTCTCCATCCCCAAACTTTGTGCTATTGTTGTCATACATTTTACTTATACATATGTTTTAAAATCCACAATATCCTGATAGCATTTAAATAGTCAATTTTGAAGACATTTAAGAAAAAATCTGTTTGATTTATTCATGTGGTTACCGTCTCCAGTACACTTGCATTACTTTGTGTAGCCAGATTTTATCTGAAATCACATTCTGTTTCCCTGAAGGACTTCCTGTAACCTATCTTACAGCAGAATTTTGCTGGTGACAACCACTTTCAGCTTTGTATGTCTGAAAACCTATGTATTTCCCATTTCATTTTGAAAGCTATTTTCACTGAGTTAGGTATTCAGGTTAATTTTTTCTTAAAGATGTAGTTACAATGTCATCTAACTTGCATTGTTTCCAATGAGAAATTGGAGATCATCATTTCCTTGGTACTCTGCACACAATGTGCTTTTTTTCTTGCTTTTAAAATTTACTCCATCACTAGTTTTGAGCAATTTGATTATGACATAACTTGCTAAATTATCCCTCAATCCATTAGTCATCCTTTTCCTCTTTTTTCTCTCTTTGTTCATTTTGGATAGATAGTTCTATTGCTCTGTTGTCAAGGTCACTAATCTTTTAATCTGTACTGCATAATCTGCTATTAATCCAATCTAATGTATCTTCAATCCCACTAACTGTAGTTTTCTTCTATTGAAGTTGGATTTGCACCTTTTTATATCATTCGTGGGTATCCTTGACAGATCCAATTCTTTCTCTAGTTTTGGGCACATCTTAATCCATTTTCCAGCACTTATAACGGAATACCTGAAACTGGATAATTTATAAAGAAAAGGAATTTATTTCTTGCAGTTCTAGAGGCTGAGAAGTACAAGGTTGAGAGGCTGCATCTGGCGAAAGCTTTCTTGTTGGTAGGGACTCTTCACAGTCCCAAGTTGGTACAGAGCATCACATACTAAGCATGCTAACATGCTTAAGTCTCTCTTTCTTGACTTAAAGTGACATTTTTAGGTGCTCAATATTGAATTGCTATAAATATTCTCGTGGTTTGTTCTGAAATGTGGTTATAGTTTTTGAAAAGAGTTTGATCCTCTCAGGTCCTATTTTTAAACTCTTTAAAATTGAAACCAAAGCAGGGTTTAATCTAGAACTAACTTTCCCTACACAGGCAAAACTTTCTGAGTATTCTCACTGGATGCCTGTAAATTATGAGGTTTCCCACTCTAACTCACGGGAACAGAAATCATTCCTTGTCCTGTTTGAGCTGTGGGAACAGATCTTTTCCTTCCCTTCCTTTCCCCTTCTTTCCTTCCTTACTTCCTTCCTTCCTTCCTTCCTTCCTTCCTTCCTTCCTTCCTTCCTCCCTCCCTCCTTTCTCTCTTTCTTTCTTTTCTTTTCTTTTGTCTCACTCTGTTTTCCAGGCTGGAGTGCAGTCACGAGATCATGCCTCACTGCAGCCTCAGCTTCCCGGGCTCAAGCAATCCTCCAACGTCAGTCTCCTGAATAGCTGGGACTACAGGCGCACACCACCAAGGCTCGGTAATTTTTTTTTTTTTTAGAGGCAGAGTTTCACCATGTTGCCCAGGCTGGTCTCGAGCTCATGGGCTCAAGCGATCTGCCCACTTCCATATCCAAAGTGCTGGAATTACAGGCATGAGCCACTGTGCCTGGGCCCAAGTGATTCTTTCCTCTGCCAGGGGGAACATGCTCACACACACTTGCTGATCATTACTCATAGTAATGAGTAATTTTTTTTTTTAGAGGCAGAGTTTCACCATGTTGCCCAGGCTGGTCTCAGGCTCATGGGCTCAAGCGATCTGCCTACTTCCATATCCAGACTATAACAAGACTATGGCAGATATGTGGAGTTGTCTCTTTGCAATTAGCTCTTCCCCATAACTCTGCTCTCCCAACTCTAGCCTTTCACATCTGATTCTGTCTTCTTAACTCAGGGAGATTACTAGGATCTACTTGGGTACCTGCCTGCCATACAGGCCTGAAAACTTTCCAGACTGTGAGTTGGAGTAATCTTAGGGCTCACATAATTTATTTCCTATATCTCAAGGATTGATGTCTTTTTTTATCCAATAGCCAATGTCTTAAAAAGCATTTATTCATATTTTTTTCTGGTTTTATAGGTGTTTCAGGAGAAAGGGTACGCCAAGTCACTGTTACTCAATTCTTATTCAAAGTGTAAGTTGCCACATACTTTTTCTAAGTAAACTTTTTGATTTCAAGATAACTGTAGGTTCATATGCAGTTGTAAGAAATCTTATGCACCCACTACCCAGTTTTCCAATTGGTAACATCTTCCAAAAATATAGTACAATATTACAGTCATGATACTGATATTTGATACCACCAAAATAGATAACAGTTCCATCAGTACAAAGATCCCTCATGATGTCTCTTTTATAGCCACGCCCAACTCGCTATCCCATCCGATTCCTGACTCCCTGACCACGGGCAATCATTAAATTGTTCTGAATTTTTCATAATTTGGTCATTTCAAGAATGTTACATAAATGGAATTATACAGTTTAAAATATTTTAGGATTGGCTTTTTTTTTTCAGTCAGTACAATTCCCTGGAGATTCATCCAAGATTTTGTGTATATCAATAGTTATTTCTCTTTTATTGACAAGTAATATTTCATGGTGGGGGTATGCTACATTTGTTAAACATTTGCCCATTGAAGGATATCTGGGTTATTTTCAATTTTTGGTATGTTATATATTTGATATGTTAATTCGTTAAGTAAAGATGCTATAAAGCATGTACAGATGATTTTGTTAATATAAGTTTTGTCTGAGACAAATTCCCAAGAGTATAATTGATGGGTTATGATAGTTGAATATTTAGTGTTATAAAAACTGCCAAACTTTTCCAGAGTGGCTATACCATTTTACATTCCTGGTAGCAGCATATCCACTTTATCTGCATCCTCACCAGCATTTGGTATTATTGCTTAAAAAAATTAGCCATTCTGATATACAGATAATGATATCACATTGTGGTTTTAATTTGCCTTTCTCCAATGATCAATCTTTTCATATGCTTATTTGCCATTTCAAATCCTATTCAGTGAAATACCTGCTTATTTTCTAATTGGATTGCTTGTTTGTTACTATTAAATTTTGAGAGTGCTTTATATATTCTAAATATTAGTCCATTATCATATGGGTGCGTGCAAATATATTCTTGTAGTGTATAGTTTATTCTTTCATCCTCTTAACATGTCTTTTTCAGAACCAGTGTTTAATTTTGACAAGTTCGAATTCTTTGTTTTTCGTTTTTATGGATAGTGGCATTGGTTTCAAGTCTAACAATTGCTTAGCACTAAATACTGAAGACTTTTCCTAAAAGTTGTGTAGATTTACATGTCAGACTTAAGATCATGATGCACTTTGAGTTAATTTTTATATAAGGTGTGAAGTTTAAGGTGGATTTTGCTTCTTTGCCTATGGATGTCCAATAGCTCCAGGACCGTTTGTTGAAAAAGGTTATGCTTCTCCCCTTAAATTGCTTTTGCTTGTCAAAACTTGATTGAGCATATTTGTTTGGGACTATTTCTGGGTTCTCCATTCTGTCCCATTGATCCTTGTGTCTATGTCATTGCAAATACCACATTTTGATTGTTTTGATTACTGTGCTGTATATTAAGTACTAATGTCAGTAGAGTAATTCAGCTACTTTAGTTCCCTTGCCTTTCCATACAAATTTGAAAATAAGCTTGTCTGTGCCTGCAAAAACATGCTGGGATTTTGATAGGAAATCAATTAAATCTAAGATCCATTTGGGGATAACTGATATCTTTATTGAGACTTTCAATCCATGAACACAATTTCCAATACTTTCCAAGCTTTCAGGTCTTCTTTGATTTCTTTAAGCAGCATTTTGTAATCCTCAGCATACAGAATATACACATGTTCTGTTAAATATATACCTATATATTTCATTTACTTTGGAAGGGTTGTAAATTATGTTGGCTTTTTAAATTTTTGGTCTCTGCCTGTTTGTTGTTAGCATGTAGAAATATTATTATGTTTTGCATGTTGATCTTTTATCTTGAAACATTGCCAAACTCACTGATTAGTTCTAGGAGTTTTAGTGGACTAATTGGAAATTTCTACTTAGATAATTATGTTATTTGCGAACAAGGCCAGTTTTATTTCTTCCTTTGCAATATGTATGTCGTTTGTGTCTTTCCTTGCTTCATTGCAGTGGCTAGAATTTCCAGTACTATGTCGAATAAGAATGGTGAGAGCAGACACCCTTGGCTTGTCCCTAATCTTGGAGCAAAAGCATTGTCTTTCACCACTAAACATGATGTTAGTTATAAGTTTTTTAATAGATCTCTTTATCAAATTAATCTCCTTGTTTTCCAATTTGCTGAATTTATTATGATTGGATGATGGGTTTTATCAAATGCATTTTTGCATTGATTGATATGATCATATGATTTTTCTTCTTTTGTTTATTGATATGGTAAATTATATTGATTAATTTTCAAATGTTGAATGAGCCCTGTATAATTTGAATAAATTCCACTTGATTATTTTTAATAAAGCTTTTTAACGTATTGTTGGATTCAGTTTGCTAATATTGTATTGAGAATTTTTGAACCTAAGTTCATGAGAAATATTGGTTTGTGTTTTCTGTGTCTACTGTGTTTGGTTTTCATAGTAGAGTAATACTAGTTATATAAAACCAACTGGAACGTATTTTCCTCCTTTTCTTTTTTGAGAAAATATTGTGTAATATTGGTTTTAATTCTTCATTAAATGTTTGATTAAATTATCCAGCTTGGCTTAGATATTTCTTTATCTTGTATCATTTAACTTTATTTTATTGAAATTTAAAATACACAGCCTTTATTTTCTATTTTATTTTATTTTATTTTTTTAACTTTTAAGTTTAGGGATACATGTGTATGTTTGTCATATAGGTAAACTTGCATCGTAGAGGTTTGTTTTACCAATTATTTCATCACCCAGGTATTAAGCCTAGTATCCATTGGCTATTTTTCTTGATTTTCTCCCTCCTCTCAACCTCCACCTTCTGGTAGGTCCCAGTGTCTGTTGTTCCCCTCTATGTGTCCATGTGTCCTCATCATTTAGCTCTCACTTACAAGTGAGAACATGTGGTATTTGGTTTTCTGTTCCTTCATTAGTTTACTAAGGATAATAACCTCTATTATCCTTAGTAATTGTCCTCTAGCTCCATCCATGTTCCTGCAAAGGACATGATCTCAATCTTTTTGATGTCTGCATAGTATTTCATGGTGCATATATACCACCTTTTCTTTATCCAGTCTACCATTAATGGGCATTTAGATTGATTCTCTGTCTTTGCTGGTATGAATAGTGCTGTAATCAACATACACGTGCATGTGTCTTTATGACAGAATGATTTATATTCCTTTGGTTATATACCCAAAAATGAGATTGCTGGGTTGAACGGCAATTCTGCTTTTAGCTCCTTGAAGAATAATTACATTACTTCCCACCATGGTTGAACTAATTTACGCTCCCATCAGCAGCGTATAATTTATTTTTCTCCACAACTGTGCCAGCATCTGTTATTTTTTGACTTTCTAATAATAGCCATTCTGACTGGTGTGAGATGGTATCTCATGGTTTTGATTTGCATTTCTCTAATGACCGGTGATGTTGAGCTTTTCTTTATATGCTTGTTGGCTGCATGTATGTCTTCTTTTGAAAGTGTTCATGTCTTTTGCCCACTTTTTAATGGGGTTGTTTAGTTTTTGCTTGTAAATTTGTTGAGGTTTTCTGCTGGTCACATTTTATTTACCAACTAAATATTTGGTAAATAAAAAATTAATGTTATGTTTTCATATACAATCACCATTATAAAACATAAATGATCTTAAGGCAGCACAGTTCTGTGGGGAAAAGCCATGACTATGAAGTCAGTCCCACCTAAGTTTGAATGCAAGTGCTAACATTTATTCATTTATAAACTTGGAAGATTTCCTAACACTCTCGGCCTTCAGTTTCCTCTTCTGCAAAATGAACGTGATAATAAGCTCCCAAATGTTATGTTTAGGTTCAAACAAAATAATGGATGTAAAATTCCTGGTATTTACAGAGTGCTCAATACATATTAGTCTATTTCCATTTGCTGATGAATTTGGTTTTTTTAACTATTGTTTTAACTTTTATTTTAAGTTCAGGGATACATGTGCTGGTTTGTTATATAGGTAAACTTGTGTCACAGGGGTTTGTTGTACAGATTATTTTGTCACACAGGTAATGGTGTTGTAGTCTCAGCAATACAGCAAGATGTAGCAGTCTCTTGTCTGAGATAATGCCCAGAGTTCTTTGTCCTACCTCCAAGAAGATTAAGGAGTGCAGACACAAAGGTGAGGTTAGAGTAAAAGTTTGATAAATGAAAGAAGAAAGCTCTCTGCCAGCAGAGAGGAGGGCCAAAAAGTGGCACCTCCTATGAGGCTGGGGTCCAGGTTTGTTATGGACTGGGAAGGGGAAGGAATGTGCTTATTCTGTGGGCTGTCTTGGAGAACAGTGTGATCGGCTTGGCACACGGACTTGGCCCGGGACCAATTGGGTGCTGAAATGATTCATAGTTGCTGCTTAGCTTGGCCCAGGACCTATCAGAAGCTGAAGTGAAAGCTTGGTCTGTGACCTTGGCCCGGGACCAATTAGGTGCTGAAGTGATGATTCTTAGAAGCTGGAACACACCAAGCCCACTGTGCCCATGCCCACAAAGGAAGAAACATTTTTCCTGGGAGCCCACTGACTATACAAAGGACAAAGGCATTTCTATGTCAGGCCTTGTTCCCTTATCTGAGTAAGCTGGAGGTTTGTGCAAGTTTTTATCCAAATGGGCCAGAAGTTTTTCTATCTGTGCAGCCTGGGCATGTCTCCAGGCACAACACCCTGTGCTTGTTCTCTTATCAGTGCCTGCAGCTTGAATTTTTTTTCCCAGGCTGCTTTTTATGTTATGTGGGGATGAAGCACTGACCCAAGGCCAGAGGCTCTCCAGGAACCCTTCCCTTGTTATCTACCTAAGGCAAGCTAACTAACTCCTTTCAATAAGCCTAGTACCCATTAGTTATTTTTATTGAATCTCTCCTTCCTCCCATTCTCCACCCTCCAGTAGGCCCTAGTGTCTGTTGTTCCCCTCTACATGTCCATGTGTTCTCGCCATTTGGCTCCCACTTATAAGTGAGAACATGTGGTATTTGGTTTTCTGTTCCTATGTTAGTTTACTAAGAATAATGGCCTTCAGCTCCATTGGTGTTTCTGCAAAGGATATGATTTCAGTCTTTTTAATGACTGCATAGTATTCCATTGTGTGTATGTACCTCATATTCCTTATCTGGTCCAATGGATAAAGAATTAAGGGACATTTAGGTGGATTCTATGTCTTTGCTACTATGAATAGTGCTGCAATAGACATACACGTGCATTTGTCTTTATGATAGAATGATTTATATTCCTTGGGTTGTATACCCATGTATTAGTCTGTTTTCATGCTGCTGATAAAGATCTACCCAAGACTGGGTAATTTATAAAGAAAAAGAGGTTTAATGAACTCACAGTTCCACGTGGCTGGGGAGGCCTCACAATCATTGTGGAAGGCAAAAGGCACATCTTACATGGTGGCAGGCAAGAGAGAATGAGAACCAAGTGAAAGGGGTTTCCCCATATAAAACCATCAGATCTCATGAGACTTATTCACTACCATGAGAACAATATAGGGGAAACGGCCCCCATGATTCAATTATCTCCCACTGGGTCCCTCCCACAACACTTGGGAATTATGGGAGCCACTATTCAAGATGAGATTTGGGTGGGGACACAGCCAAACCATATCAACACAGTAATGAGATTACTGGGTGGACTGGCAGTTCTGTTTTTAGCTCTTTGAGGAATCGCCATACTGTTTTCCACAATAGTTGAAATAAATTACATTCCCATCAACAATGTGTAAGTATTCTGTTCTCTCTAACCACACCAGCATATGTTATTTTCTTGACTTTTTAATAATAGCTATTCTGACTGGTGTCAGATGGTATCTAATTGTGGTTTTGATTTGCATTTCTCTAATGATCAGTGATGTTAAGCAGTTTTTCATATGCTTCCTTGTTGGCCACGTGTATGTTTTCTTTTGAAAAGTGTGTATTCATGTCCTTTGTCCACTTTTTAATGGGGTTGTTCATTTTTCTTGTAAATTTGTTTAAGTTCCTTATAGATGCTGGATATTAGACCTTCGTCAGATGCATAGTTTGCAAAAATGTTCTCCCATTCTGTAGGTTGTCTGTTCACTCTATGGATAGTTTCCTTTGCTGTGCAGAAGCTCTTTAGTTTAATTAGGTCTCATTTGTCAATTTTTGCTTTTGTTGCAATTGCTTTTGGTATCTTCCTCATGAAATCTTTGCCTGTTCCTATGTCCAGAATGGCATTGCCTAGGTTGTCTTCCAGGGTTTTTATAGTTTTGGGTTTTACATTTAAGGCTTTGATTTATCTTGAGTTGATTTTTTTATATGGTGAAAGGAAAGGGTTCAGTTTCTATCTTCTGCATGTGGCTTGCCAGTTATCACAGCACCATTTGTTGAATGAAGAGTCAATTTCCCATTGCTTGCTTTTGTCAGCTTTGTCAAAGATCATATGGTTATAGGTGTGAGGCCTTATTTCTGGGCTCTCTATTTTGTTTCATTGGTCTATATGTCTGTTTTTGTACCAGTACTATGCTATATTGGTTACTGTAGCCCTGTAATATAGTTGGAAATTGGGTAATGTGGTGCCTCCAAATTTGTTCTTTTTGCTTAGGATTGCCTTAGCTATTCAGAATTTTTTTTTGCTTCTGTATTAATTTTAAAATAGTTTTGTGTAGTTCTGTGAAGAATGTCATTGGTAGTTTGATAGGAATAGTATTGAATCTGTAAACTGCTTTGGGCAGTATGGCCTTTTTAACACTATTGATCCTTCCTGTCCATGAGTATGGAATGTTTTTTCATGTATTTATGTCATCTCTGATTTCCTTGAGCAATGTTTTGTAGTTCTCGTGGTAGAGATCTTTCACCTCCCTTGTTAGCTGTGTTTCTAGGAATTTTATTATTTTTGTGGCAATAATTAATGGGATTGCATTCCTGATTTGGCTCTTGGCTTGAATTTTGTTGATGTGTAGGAATGCTACTGATTTTTGTATGTTGATTTTGAATCCTGAGACTTTGCTGAAGTTGTTTATCAGCTAATGAGCTTTGGGGGCAAGATATAGAATCATGTTGTTTGAAAACAGGGATAGTTTGATTTCCTCTCTTCCTGTTTGCATGGCTTGTATTTCTTTCTCTGGACTGATTATTCTGGCCAAGACTTCCAATACTACGTTAAGTAGGAGTGGTGAGAGAGGTTGTCCTTGTTTTGTGCCAGTTTTCAAGAGTAATCCTTCCAGCTTTTGCCCATTGAATATGATGTTGGCTGTGGGTTTATCATAGATCTCTCTTATTATTTTGAGGTAGATTCCTTCTATACCTAGTTTATTGAGAGTTTTTAACATGAAGGGGTGCTGAATTTAACGAGAGCCTTTTGTATATCCATTGAAATAATCACGTGGCTTTTGTCTTTAGTTCTGTTTATGTGATTAATCACATTTATTGATGAGCCCATATTGCAACGGCCTTGCATCCCAGGGATGAAGCCTATTTGATCATGGTGCATTAGCTTTTTGATGTGCTGCTGCATTCAGTGTGCCAGTATTTTGTTGAGGATTTTTGCATTGATGTTCATCAAAGATATTGGTATGGTTTTCTTTTTTCTTGTGTCTCTGCTAGGTTTTGGTATCAGGATGATGCTGGCTTCGTAGAATGAGTTGGGGAAGAGTCCTTCCTCCTCATTTTTTAAAAATAGTTTCAGCAGGAATGGTACCAGCTCTTCTTTGTACATCTGGTAGAAATCAGCTGTGAATCCATCCAGTCCTGGGCTTTTTTTTTTTAATTGGGCAGCTACTTATTACTGATTCAATTACAGAGCTTGTAATTGATCTGTTCAGGGATTCAATTTCCTTCTGGTTCTGTCTTGGCAGTGGATATGTGTCCAGGAATTTATCAATTTCTTTTAGGATTTTTAGTTTGTGTGCATAGAGGTGTTAATAATATTCTCTGATGGTTATCTATATTTCTGTGGAGTTAGTTGTAATATCCCCTTTGTCCTTTTTAATTGTGTTTATTTGGATCTTTTCTCTTTATTAGTGTAGCTAGTGGTCTATCCATTATTTTTTTTTCAAAAAGACAACTCCTGGACACATTGATCTTTTTATTGGTTTTTCGTGTCTCAATCTTCTTCATTTAAGCTCTGATTTTGGCTATTTCTTGTCTTCTGCTAGCTTTGGGGTTGGTTTGCTCCTTGTTCTATAGTTATTTTATTTGTGATGTTAGGTTGTTAAATTGAGATCTTTCTAACTTTTTGATGTGGGTGCTTAGTGCTATAAACTTCCCTCTTAACACTGCCTTAGCTGTGTCCCAGAGATTCTGGTATGTTGTATCTTTGTTCTCGTTACTTTCAAACTACTTCTTGATTTCTGCCTTAATTTCATGATTTACCCAAAAGTCATTCAGGAGCTCATTGTTTAATTTCCATGCAATCGTACGGTTTTGAGTGATTTTCTTAGTCTTGATTTCTAATTTCATTGTGCTGTGGTCTAAGAGAGTGGTTGTTAGGATTTCAGTTCTTTTGCATTTGCTGAGAAATATTTTATGTCTAATTGTGTGGTCAGTTTTAGAGTATGTGCCATGTGGCTGTGTGAAGAATTTATATCCTGTTGTTTTGGGGTGGAGAGCTCTGTAGATGTCTATCAGGTCCATTTGACCCAGTGCTGAGTTCAGGTTCTGAATATCTTTGTTAATGTTTGCCTCGATGATCTGTCTAATACTGTCAGTGGTGTGTTGAAGTCTCCCACTATGATTGTGTGGGAGTCTAAGTCTCTTTGAAGGTCTCTAAGAACTTGCTTTATGAGTCTGGGTGCTCCTGTGTGGGGTACATACATATTTAGGATAGTTAGTTCTTATTGTTCAATTGAACCCTTTACCATTATGTAATGCCCTTTTTGTCTTTTTGATTTTTGTTGCTTTAAAGTAGTTTTGCCTGAAGTTAGGATTGTAACCCCTGCTTTTTTCTGATTTCCCTTTGCCCAGTAGATTTTTCTCCATCCCCTTATTTTGAGCCTATGGGTGTCATTGTATGTGAGAAGGGTCTTTTGAAGACAGCATGACATTGGGTCTTGCTTCTTCATCCATCTTGCCACTGTGTGCTTTTCAATTGGGGGCATTTAACTCATTTACCTTCAAGGTTAGTATTTATAGAGCAGATTTGATCCTGTCATGATGTTAGCTGATTGCTAACTGATTTTTCTGCAGACCTGTTTGTATGGTTGCTTTATAGCGTTACCGGTCTGTTTGCCTATGTGTGTTTTTGAAGTGACTGGTAATGATCGTTCCTTTCCATATTTAGTGCTTCCTTTAGCAGTTCTTGTAAGGTGGGTCTGCATTTCCTTGGCATTTGCTTGTCTGAAAAGGATCTTATTTCTCCTTTGCTTATGAGGCTTGGTTTGCCCAGATATGAAATTCTTGTTTAGAATTTCTTTTATTTAAGAATATTGAATACAGGCCCCCAATTTCTTCTTGCTTGTAGGGTTTCTGCTGAGAGTTCCTCTCTTAGTCTGATGGGCTCCCTTTTGTAGGTGCCCTCTCCTTTCTCTTTAGCTGCCTTTAACATTTTTTCTTTCATAAAGATCTTGGAAAATTTGATAATTATATGACTTGGGGTTCATCTTCTTGTGAAGTATCTTACCAGGTTTCTCTGCATTTCCTGAATTTGGATGTTGGCCTTTCTAGGTAGGTTGGGGGAAATTCTCATGGTTGATATCCTGAAATATGTTTTCCAGTTGTTTCCATCATCCCCATTTCCTTCAGGGACAACAATGAGTCACAGATTTGGTTTCTTTACATAATCCGATATGTCTCAGAGGTTTTGTTCATTCCTTTTTATTCTTCTTTTTCTATTCTTGTCTATTTTATTTCAGAAAGCCAGTCTGCAAGCTCTAAGATTCTTTCCTCAGCTTAGTCTATTCTGCTATTAATACTTGAGATTGCATTATGAAATTCTTGTAGTGTGTTCTTCAGCTCTTTCAGGTCAGTTACATTCTTTTCTATATTGGCTATTTTGTCTGTCTGTTCCCATATCATTTTATTGTGATTCTTAACTTCCTTGGCTTGGGTTTCAATGTACTCTTGCATCTCAATGATCTTCATTCCTATTTATATTCTGAATTCTATTCCTTTCATTTCAGCCATCTCAGCCTGATTCAGAGTCCTTGCTGGAGAACTAGGGTGGTCATGTGGAGGAAAGAAGGCATTCTAGCTTTCTGAGTTTTCAGATGGGTTGAAGTTCCTTTAGTCTTTGAAGTTGCTGTCCTTTGGATGTTTTTTTTTATCCTATTTGATGACCTTGAGGGTTTGATTGTGGTAGAAGGTGGGGTTCAAATGTTTACTGGCTTTGTTACTGGAAGATTTTAGGGGGCCAAGGCTCATCTCCCAACTACAAGACTGCATCTCCTAACACTAGGGGACTTGTATCAGGCCCCAACTCTGTTATCTGGCTCCTCAAAGTTAGGAACGCACTGCACTGGCAGGGGGCTGAGTGCTCCTGGACTGCTTGTTACTACACTGCAAGGTGTGTTGCCAGCCAAAGCATTTCATAGGGCAATGGCAGAAGGATCCGTCCTTATTCACACATGCCAGAAGCAGTGGCTATAGCAGTGCTGCTGGGTGCATGCTTGCTGGCTGTGGCAGGGGGCAAGTGGGTGCTGGCCTCCATGCAGGCATTCACAACAGTGGAGGCAGGATGCTCAGGGGGGCAAGGGAGCTCCCACTGGTGACTGTGTGCACAGATGCATTGGTGGTGGTGGTGGTGGTGTTAACATAGGGGCTGGGAGCTGGCAGGTGCAGGTCTGTGTGCATCCTCTGTGAACGTTCAGGGTTCACCAGACCACTCAGGGTGAGGGAGGATCCGCTGTTCTCCGCGAATAGTTTCACTCTACCAGTAGTGTTGGCACAGGGGTAAGGCATTGGCATGGGCAGGGCTGGTGGACTCTGTGCCCACCAAGGTTCTGACTGCAATGGTGGTATGGTGGGGGGTAAGAGGGGGGCAGAGTGCACTCGGGCCAGCAGCAATGGCAAGGCAGGGTCCGTGCACAGACACACACACACACATACACACACACACTGGTTGGGCATGGAATACAAGATCAACCTACACGTACACCCACTGGCAAGGCAATATGGGGGGTGGTGGCCATGGGCCCAGGAAAACTGCAATATTGAGAGGGCATGGGCAGGTTGGTGCACGTCTTCAGGGACTGTTCTTCTGGAGCTTTCTGCCAGTGAGCTTCATTATGCCAGTGTAGGAGCTGTGATGTTGGCCCCCAGGGCACCAGAGGCTGCACTACAAGCAGGCACAACCAGGCTGGGGTCCCTGGAGAGGCCTGCAGACTGAGGTGTGCTCAGGTCGGACTGGCCTTGTCTGATGGGCAAGACCACCCTTCAGAGTTCAGGTCCAACAGTTTATCTAGGGCTAAAGTATACTATGGGAGCAAGCCGATCGTAAAAGGGATGGACATCCCTGGTCATGATCCAGTACAAATGTTCCCACACCAAACCCTCTGGGCTCCACATCAACTGAAGTGCTGCCCCTAACATTTCTCTAAGCAACTCTCCCTTCCAACTCAAGTGTCCATGGTGGTCAGGGGGTCTCCTCCTGCCAGAATTTCTTTCTTTCTTTATTGTTTTTTTGAGATGGAGTTTCACTCTTGTTGCTCAGGCTGGTGTGCAATGGTGCTATCTTGGCTCACTGCAACCTCTGCCTCCCGGGTTCAAGCGATTCTCCTGCCTCAGCCTCCCGAGTAGCTGGGACTACAGGCACGCACCACCAAGCCCAGCTAATTTTTGTATTTTTAGTAGAGATGGGATTTCACCATGTTGGCCAGGCTGGTCTCAAACTCCTGACCTCAGGTGATCTGCCCATCTCAGCTTCCCAAGGTGCTGGGATTACAGGCATGAGCCACTGTTCCCGGCCCTTGCCAGAATTCCAGAGGCCCATGATGAGAGCTGGTTGCTCCTTGCCAGTGCAACTCACTTGTTCCCCCAGAACCACTGGTGGCCAGGAATGAGTCCTAGTGGGAGCCCTGTGCAGGGTTCTCAGCTTCCTCCCCATTCAGCCTAGCTTCTGTGTCTTTGTGCGGTCACTCTCAGTGCTTTCCGTCTGAAGATCTGTTAGAAGTGCACCAGTTGTACTGGCCCCTCAGTGGCAGCTGTTCCACTTGGCTGTGTCTAGTTGGCCATCTTACCCAGCTCCTATTTTTTACTTTTTATCTCCTCAAAGTTTTCTTGAATAAACACCATTTATAGTAGCGTGGAAGAATTTCACCTACTATGGGAATAAATCTCAAAAGATTCTCAAGACATAAGTGAAGAAGGTGGCTGGAGGGCAGGTGGGCCCAGCAAACCTAGAAGGCAGGAATGAGCCTCTTGGCAGGCAGGGCCAGCCTCTAGCACTAACTGCATCCACTAGGTTTGGTCAACACAGAGCCACTCAGATTCTTTAGGGCTGTGCCAGAACCTCGTCTTTTAATTTTAGATACAGTTTATTTAATGTGCATGGGACTATTGTGAGTGCATATTTCATCTTAATTGAGTTTTATTGTTTTGTGTGTTTTTAGGAGTTGGTCTGTTTCTTCTAAGTAGTCAAATTTATGAGCATAAAATGTTTCATAGTCTTCCCTTATTATCCCTTAAATGGCTACAGGATCTGTATTGATATCCCCAATTTTTTTCCTGATATTATTGATTTATGCCTTCTCCCTTTTTAATCTTTGTCAGTCTTGCTAGGGAATTCTAAATTATATTGATTTTTAAGGAATCTGAATTTTGTTTTACTGATTTTCTCTATTGTTTACCTATTTTTTGTTTCATTGATTCCTGCTCTTATTTTTATTTCCTTCCCGCTGCTCTTTTGGGTTTATTTTGGTCTTTTTATAGTTTACTAAGGTAGAAAATTAGATTATTCATTTGAGAATTTTCCTCTTTTTTATTGAAAACATTTTAGTGCTATAAATTCCATCTTATCTTTGCCTTAGCTATGGATAACATATTTTATACGTTGCATTTTAATTTTCATTTAGTTTTACCTTTTTATTTCCTTCGAGACTTCTTATTAGATCCAGTGGATTGCTAAGATATATTTTTGCTAGATACCAAAAGATTTGCAGAATTCCCATTGTCTTTATGTTATTGATGCTTAGTTTGATTCCATTACGTTCAGAGAACATACTATATATGATTATAGTTCTTTTTTTGTTTTAGAGATAGCATCTTGCTGTTGCCCAGTTTGGATTGCAGTGGCATGATCATAGCTCATGCAGTGTCTTAACTTCTGGGCTCAAAGAATCCTCCTGCCTCAGCCTCCTTAGTAATTGCGACTACACCTGTGTGCCACCACTCCCAGCTAATACATTTTATTTAAGAGATGGGGCCTTGCTCTGTTGCCCAGGCTGGTCTCTGGATCCTGGCCTCAAGTGATTCTTCTACCTCTACCTCCCAAAGTGCTGGGATTACAGGCATGAGCCACCATGTTTGGCCTATAATGCTTTTAAATTTGTTGAGATTTGTTTTATGGCCCAGGATATGGTCTATCTTGGTGACTGTTCCATAAACACTTGAAAAAAAATGTGTATTCTGCTATTGCTGGGTGGAGTGCTCTATAAATGTTAATTTGATCATGTTGGCATTGTGTTGTTCTGTTCTATGTGCTTGCTGATTTTCTGCTTAGTTTTTCTATCAATAGCTGAGAGTAGAGTATTGAAGTCCCAAAGTATAATTGTCTATTTGTCTATTTGTCCTTTCAGCTCTGTCAGTTTTTGCTTCATGTATTATGAGGGTCTATTATTTGGTGTGTACTCATTTAGAATTGTATCTTCCAAGTACTAATTCTTTTATCATCATGTAAAGTCTTTCTTCATCACTAGTAATTTTCTTTCCTCTGAAGTCTAGTGTATCTAATACTTACACAGTTACGTCTGCTCTTTTTTTTTTTAATTGACAGCATGGTATATCTTTTCCATATCTTTACCTTTCCATGCCAACCTACCATTGTTATTGCATTTGAAATGAGTTTTTTCTTGACGGCATATTGTTGGGTTATATTTTAAAATCCATGTGCCAATATCTTTATTTTAATTTGTATATTTAGGCCCTTTACATTTAAGGCAGTTATTGTTTTGTTTTGACTTAAGTCTGCCATGTTGTTATTTTCTTTTTGTTTCCTCTGTTTCTTGTTTCTCTACTTCTCCTTTCTTACCTTCCTCTGAGTTATTTTGAACATTTTTGGGGATTCCATCTGATTTATTTATAGTGCTTTAGAGTATAGTGCTTTGCTTAGTTTTCTTGGTGGTCGCTTTAAGTACAACACTATGCATACGTGACTTATCACAGTTTACTTGTATCAACATTTTACCACTTTATGTAAAGTGACAAAACCTTACTTCCATTTAGGTCTCCTTACCCTATGCACTTTTAAAATATAATTTGCTTAAGTATTTATTCTATATATAGTAATTACCACATCAGATGGAGTTATAATTTGTGCTTCAACTATCAAATATTAATCATCATTTTAACCCACTAAAATGTTTTTTCCTTTGTAAAATTCCAAATCTTTTTGTGTTATCATTTCATTTCTGTTTAGATAACTTTCTTTAGGCATCTTTTATAATCTTAGATTCACAGGGTACACGTCCAGATTTGTTACATGGGTATATTGCATAATGCTTCAGCCATTTTTTAAGGATCGGCTTCCTAGCACCACATTATTTTAGTTTTCCTTCATCTGAGAATACCTTTATTTTCCCTTAATTCATAATGACTATTTCCCCAGACATAGAATTTGCAACTGAGCATTATTTTCTTTCAGTGTGTGGAAAATATTTCCCACATCTTTTTGGCCTCCATGTTTTCAGATGAAAAACTTTCTGTCATTTTAATTGTATTCTCTTTGGCTGCTTTTAATTTTTTTCTTTCCAATTTTCAAAAGTATAATTATGATGTGTCCTAGTATAGATTTCCTGGAGTTTATCCTATTTGGAAGCATTTCAGCTTCTTGAAATTACGGATTTACATATTTTACTAAATTTGGGTAGTTTCCAGATATTATACCTTTAAATACGTTTTCAGTCCCACTGTTCCCTTCTTGAAGTTTAGTGATATGAATGTTGGATTCTTTGTTATTGTTCCACAGGTCACTAGATTTTTTTTTCAGTCTATTTTTTCTCTGTTGTTAAGATGGTGTAATTTATTTATTTATTTATTTTATTTATTTATTTTTGAGACAGAGTCTCGCTCTGTCACCCAGGCTGGAGTGCAATGGTGTTACCTTGGCTCACTGCAACCTCTGCCTCCCGGGTTCAAGCGATTCTCCTGGCTCAGCCTCCTGAGTAGCTGGGATTACAGGCATACACCACCACACCAGGCTAATTTTGTGTTTTTAGTAGAGATGAGGTTTCTCCATGTTGGTCAGGTCGGTCTCAAACTCCTGACCTCAGGTGATCCACCCGCCTTGGCCTCCCAAAGTGCTGAGATTGCAGGCGTGAGCCACTGCGCCCGGCCAAGATGGTGTAAATTCTATTGAACCATCTGCAAGTTCACTGATTCTATCCTCTATTTTCTTGTCTCTACTATTCAGACCGTTCAATGAGATTTTTATTTCAATTATTGCATTTTTATTTCAAAAATTTCTATTCTGTCTTATTATAGAACTTTTATTTCTTTACTGGGATTATCTTTCTTTTGTTTCAAGATAATTCTTAGTTACTTATTGAAGCATTTTAATGATAACTGTGGTAAAATCCTTGTCAGATCATTTCAACATTCGATTCATCTCAATGTTGGCATCTTTTTATTTTCTATTATTATTCATTTTGTGTTTTATTCTGGTTCTTGATATAATTTGAATGGTTTTCACTTGGATTTTGAACATTCTTCATAACATAGTACGAAAGTATCTCTCCTATTTAATCTTTTTGTTTTTATTCTGTAGGTACATAGTAAGTATATCTATTTGTGGGGTATATGAGATATTTTGATACAGGCATGCAATCACTGCATAATAATCATGTAATGGAGAATGGGGTATCCATCCCCTTAAGCATTTATCCTTTGTGTTACAAACAATCCAATACTCTTTTACTTATTTTAAATGTACAATTAAGTCATTATTGACTCTAGTCATCCTGATGTGGTATGAAGTAGTAGGGATTACTTATTCTTTCTAACTATTTTTTGTACCCATTAACTATGCCCACCTCCCCACCACCCTCCACTACCCTTCCCAGCCTCTGGTAACCACCCTTCTGCTGTCTGTGTCTGTGAATTCAATTGTTTAGATTTTTAGATCCCACAAATAAGTGAGGACATGCAATGATTTTCTTTCTGTGCCTGGTCTATTTCACTTAACATAGTGATATCCAGTTCCATGCATGTTGTTACAAATAACTGAATCTCATTCTTTTTGTGGCTCAATAGTATTCCATTGTATGTATGTACCACATTGCCTCTATCCATCAACATTTCGGTTGCTTCCAAATCTTGTCTATTGTGAACAGAATTGCAGCAAACAAGGGAGTGCAGATATCTCTTTGATATGCTGATCTGCACTCCCTTGTTTTTGGGTATATACCCAGCAGTGGGATTGCTGGGTCATATGGTAGCTCTATTTTTAGGTGTTTTTTTTTTTGAGAAACCTCCAAAGCATTCTCTGCAGTATTTTTACTAATTTACATTCCCACCAACAGTGTTCGAGGGTTCCCTTTTCTCTGCATCCTTGCCAACATTTGTTATTGTCTGTCTTTTGGATATAAGCCATCTTAATTGGGGTAAGATTATATCTCATTGTAGTTTTGATTTGCATTTCTCTGATGAACAGTGATGCTGAGCACCTTTTCATATGCCTGTTTGCCATTTTTATGTCTTCCCTTGGAGAAATATCTATTCAGAACTTCCACCCAGGTTTTTCTCAGATTATTAGATTTTTTTCATATAGAGTTATTTGAGCTCCTTATATTTGCTGGTTATTAATTCTTTGTCAGATGATTACTTACATATTTTGGTGATTAACCCCTTGTCAGATGGGTAGTTTGCAAATACTTTCTCCCATTCGGTGGGTTGTCTCTTCACTTTGTTGATTGTATCTTTTGCTGTGCAGAAGCTTTTTAACTTGATGTGATTCAATTTGTCCATTTTTCCTTTGGTTGTCTGCTTTTGAGTTATTGCTCAAGAAATCTTTGCTCAGACCAACATCCTGGAGATTTTCCTCAATGTTTTCTTCTAGTGGTTTCATAGTTTGAGGTCTTAGATTTAAGTCTTTAAACCTTTATGATTTGATTTTTGTATATGACAGGAGATAAGGCTCTAGTTTCATTCTTCTGTGTAGGGAGTATCCTACTTAAACTTATTTTTTAGCAGTCTGTCTCCCTATTGAGGTATAATGCAAGGCCCAAGTGAGCATGTATGTTTAGTGTCTATCTTGACTTTACCAACACCACCTGAGCAAAAGTAGGGCACTACTTCCTAGGGGAGACATGGAAGCTCAGCTCAACAGTGGGCTCCACTGACACCAGGGAGAAGAACAGGATTGCCAACTAGCCCTTCTTTGCACCTCCTTGTTCACTCTTGTCACTGGTAGGTGGATGTGGAAGTTTAGCTATCTGCTGGACTTCACTGACACCAGTGGTAGGGAGGATAACCGCTTACCACCCCTGACTTGCTACACCTTGTTTGGTGTTATTCATGCCAAAATGGGATGGAGACTCAGCTCTATACTTTGCCTCATTGTCAGTGTACCCTGGCAGATGAATTCATGCCAGCAGGTGGAAGATCAACTTCTTGCTAGTCCCTCTGTCACCCATCTAGGAAATAACACTGTTTCTTGCTTTTGCCAAGTTGAGCATAGGTTAGTTTCCTGATCAGCTCCATTGACATCACCAGGTGGGAAAATTGTAGTGTGCAGCTGCTTTCAAGTCATGGTGTGTGGGGTGGATGATCTGCCTCCTGCTTGGCCCCACTGGAGAGGAGTGCAGTTTTTCCATTGATGTTTCACTGGAGTAGGGAAGGCATTGTCAAAAAGATCTTCTGTTGTTAGGCTATGCTTTACTAGTACCTGATCAGGAGAAATAGGTTTTACTGGAGCTTTTAGTTTACTTTATTTTTTATCTGTACCTGTTGGCATTTCTGAGTTGGAAGCTTCTGCGGTGCACTGTCCAGGACATTTGGGAGGTAATAAGGAAACAAAGAGACAATTCACTACTATGTTCTTTAAGTCCCAAGGTTCCCTAGTCAATCTGCCTTCTCTCTTCCATCTTTCAGAGTTGCCTTTGTTTTTTGCTATCTTACATCCTAGGTTTTATAGTTGTATGCATAGAGGGGGACGATAATCATCATTAAATGTCTTAATATTCATATGCAAAAATATGTTAAACTATTGTTTGTCAATCATTTTGTTAACATTAAAAGTAAACCTAATATTCTAACCTAGCTAAGGTATGTAGGAAAAGGTACACTCTTGGTGGTATTATAGATTGCTACAATGATTTCTTAGGAAGTCTCTGTCAACACCTAGGGGTATTCAATGTTTAGAAGTATCTTTCATATTTATCATTATTATAATGATTTTCTCTCAGTAATAATTTTATTACTATAGATGTTTTTATATATTACTTTTAATTCACTCTATTCTGCATTTAACAGCTTTAAAGAGAAGAAAAATTAAGATATTTGTATCTAATGATTGACCCATATGTATATATGGAATGTATTAGTTTTAAAATCAGTAGTTTTATCTTTTTAACTTGTTTTTTTCAATTGTGCTTCACTTTTTCAGTTGAGGCATACTTTTCATAAGCTATACAAATATTAATTGTATAGACCAATTTTATTTTATATAGATATATACCCCTCTAACTACCACATAGTTCAATATATAGACAATTTTTCCTGGTTTTTGTTTACCTTTCCAGTCAGGAGCTACCATTCCTGAGCCAACGTTTCTGACCCGTACCAACATAAATTAGTTTTGTCTGGTCTTGAAGTTTACAAGTGGAATTATACAGCATGTATCCCTGTGTGTATGGTTTCCATCATTAAGTATTATCTGTGAGGTTCAACCATGTTGAGTTTATTAGTAGCTCCTTCTTTTGTCTTGCTGCATAGTATTCCATTGCATGATTCTAACACAAAGTTCGAAAGGATTAAAATTGCTTTCTGATATATTTGTATGATGACTGTATTAAAATCCTTGTTAAACAGTTTTAAAATGTAATCTTCATGGTTTTGGCATCATTTGATTATCTTTTCTCAGTCAGTTTGTGATTTTGTGGTTTCTTGGTATGATGATTTTAAATTTTATTCTGGAGTTTTTTTAGTATAATGAAATTGGTGATCCTGTTTAATCTTCTTTTATCATAGAAATACCCTTATTGAAGTACAGCATGTGGGCTGGCTGGAACGCTGGTTTACGTTGCCTCATTGCAAATGGGTGGGGTAAATATTCAATTCTCTCTGCAACCTTGTTTATCCTTTTCTGACCAAATTGTGGCCAAAAAGCACATGATAAGATGATCAACATCATTAGTCTTAGGGAAATGCAAATCGAAACCACAGTGGGATATCACTTCAAACCCACTATAATGCCAACAGTCAAGATTGTAGAAAACAAGGGTCAACAAGGACATAGATAAATTGGAATTCCCTAATACAAATGTATAATAGTGCAGCTGCTGTGGCACATTTTGCTGATTCCTGAAAATATTAAACATAGAATTATCATATAATTCAGCAATTTCACTGCTACATACATATCCAATAGAATTGAAAACAGGTAGCCAAATAAAACTTGCACACAAATGTTTATAGCAGTCTTATCATAGCCAAAAAGTGTAAACAATCCAAATGTCCATCAGCTGATAAACGGGTAAGAAAATGGGTTATATTCATACAATGGAATATTATTTAGTCATAAAAAGAATGAAGTACTGATACATGGTATAACATGGATGAACCTTGAAACATTATACTGAGTAAAAGCAGCCACATGCATGTTTCTATTTTATATGAAATGTCCAGAACAGTCAAATCCATAGAGACAGAAAACAGACAACTGATTGCCAGGGTCAGGGGGTAGGGAAAAATGCGGAATGATCGCTTAATGGATATGAGGTTTTCTTTGGGGGTGATGAAAATTTTCTGGAACTAGATAATGGTAATGGTTGAACAACATTGTAAGTGTACTAAAACTCACTGAATTATACACTATAAAATGATTTAAATGGTGAATTTAATATTGTATGAATTTTAATCCCCTCTAAAAAAAATTCTCATTCCTTTATGCTTTGTAACTCTGCTGCTATTGCATTTTGGCTGAAAAAAGACATGCCTATTAAAAAATTAGCCTGAATTTCCACAACCAAAAGCCTTACTAGATACTTAGAAAGTAAAATCCCTCATTCCTTATGCCCATGTAGATTTAAAATATACAGGAGAGACTGGCCTAGCCTCCCAGCCTACATCTTTCTTCCTTGCTGGATGCTTCCTGCCCTTGAACATCGGGCTCCAAGTGCTTCAGTTTTGGAACTCAGACTGGCTCTCGTTGCTCCTCAGCCTGCAGACACCCTATTGTAGGACCCTGTGATCATCCTAAATGAGGTCACTTCCAAGGTGGCTGAATAGGAACAGCTCTGGTCTACAGCTCCCAGTGAGATCGATGCAGGAGACGGGTGATTTCTGCATTTCCAACTGAAGTACCTGGTTCATCTCATTGGGGCTAGTTGGACAGTGAATGCAGCCAGCGGAGGGTGAGCTGAAGCAGGGTGGGGCATTGCCTCACCCAGAAAGCACAAGGGGTCAGGGGATTTCCCTTTCCTAGCCAAGGGAAGCTGTGATATATTGTATGTGGAGAAATGGTACACTCCTGACCAAATACTGCACTATTCCCACAGTCTTAGCAACCAGCACACCAGGAGATACCCTCCCATGCATGGTTCAGTGGGCATTCTATGCTCATGGATAGGAAGAATCAATATTGTGAAAATGGCCATACTGCCCAAAAGTAATTTATAGATTCAATGCTATCCCCATCAAGCTACCAATGACTTTCTTCACAGAATTGGAAAAAACTACTTTAAAGTTCATATGGAACCAAAAAACAGCCCACATGGCCAAGACAATCCTAAGCAAAAAGAACAAAGCTGGAGGCATCATGCTACCTGGCTTCAAATTATACTACAAGGCTATAGTAACCAAAACAGCATGGTACTGGTACCAAAACAGATATATAGACCAATGGAACAGAACAGAGGCCTCAGAAATAACACCACACATCTACAACCATCTGATCTTTGATAAACGAGACAAAAACAAACAATGGGGAAAGGACTCCCTATTTAATAAATGGTGCTGAGAAAACTGGCTAGCCAGATGTAGAAAACTGAAACTGGATCCCTTCCTTACACTGTATATAAAAATTAACTCAAGATGGATTAAAGACTTAAATGTAAGACCTAACAACATAAAAACCCTAGAAGAAAACCTAGGCAATACCATTCGGGACATAGGCATGGGCAAGAACTTCATGACTAAACACTAAAAGCAATGGCAACAAAAGCCAAAATAGACAAATGGGATCTAATTAAACTAAAGAGCTTCTGCACAGCAAAAGAAACTATCATCAGAGTGAACAGGCAACCTACAGAATGGGAGAAAAGTTTTGCAATCTACTGATCTGACAAAGGGCTAATATTCAGAATCTACAAAGAACTTAAACAAATTTACAAGAAAAAACAAACAACCCCATCAAAAAGTGGGCAAAGGATATGAACAGACACTTCTCAAAAGAAGACATTTATGCAGTCAACAGACATATGCAAAAATGCTCATCATCACTGGAATTACGCTGATCAGAAAGGGGCTCCACAAAGTTGTGCCTGAACCAGCTGATGGCAGTTAGCCTCCAGGTGGCTATTTGCATGAGTAAGTGGTCATGAATAAGAGGATTTGTGCACAAAATATAGGAAGAAAGCAAGATGTGTGGGGGAGGGAGTGGATGCAGTTGAGCATACGTAGAGAGGCAGGATGGTTGGTGGTTATATAGTTGGTGGTTATACTTTAGCCTTGCCCAGGGACCAGGTCCATTGCTCCAAGCCCTACAGAGAGAGGGGCTATGGGATCAAGCTGAAGAGGCCATTTCCAAACCAAGGGGCAGCATTGTTCCTATGTTTAGGTAACAAAGTGTGACAGGGAGTTAGGAAAGGGAAGAGGCAAGAGACCAAATATTTAAGCTGGACCACCTGTAACTTTTGTAATAGTTGCAGGGTTCTGGGCAAGAGTTCATCTGGAGGCCTAAGTGCCATGTATAAAAACATCTGAAAGGTTTAAATCAACTAATCTGTTGGAAACAGGCCCCCAAATCTGGCCATAAACTGACCCCAAAACTGGCCATAAACAAAATCTCTGCAGCATGTGTGACATGTTTGTGATGGCCACGACGCCCACGCTGGAAGGTTGTGGGTTTACCGGAATGAGGAAAAGGAACACCTGGCCCACCCAGGGCAGAAAATGGCTTAAGGCGTTTTTAAACCACAAACAATAGCATGAGTGATCTGTGCCATAAGGTCATGCTCCTGATGCAGATAACTAGCCAGACACATCCCTTTATTTCAGCCCATCCCTTTGTTTCCTGTAAGGAATACTTTCAGTTAATCTATAATCTATAGAAACAATATTTATCACTGGCTTGCTGTCAATAAATACGTGGGTAAATCTCTGTTCAGGGCTCTCAGCTCTGAAGGCTGTGAGACCCCTGATTTCCCACTCCACACTCTATATTTCTGTGTGCGTGTCTTTAATTCCTCTAGCACTGCTTGGTTAGGGTCTCCACGACCAAGCTGGGCTCGGCACTAATCGACTGTGAAAAAATCTTTCCTGCCATGATGAATGCACCTTCTTACCAATCTGAAACCAGAATTGAATTTAGAATACTTAGTGTGTTTTAAAGTTCTTTTTTTTCTATTCTTGTTTAGCGTACCAAAGAAATTTAAAAACATAAAGTTGGCCAGTCACGGTGGCTCATGTCTGTAATCCCCGCACTTTGGAAGACCAAAGCGGGTGGATCACCCAAGGTCAGGAGTTAGAGACCAGCCTGGCCTCGTCTCTACTAAAAATACAAAAAATTAGCCAGGCGTGGTAGCGGGCGCCTGTAATCCCAGCTACTCAGGAGGCTGAGGCAGGAGAATTGCTTGAACCCAGGAGGCAGAGGTTGCAGTGAGCCAGGAACGCACCACTGCACTCCAGCCCGGGCGACAAGAGTGAAACGCCATCTCAAAAACAAAACAAAACAACAAAAAAACCCATAAAGTTGTCAGTAACAGGGTATATCAGGAATGGTTGGGTGATACTCAGAATACACATCCAGATATCTGAGGTTTCCTAAGCTGCCCTCAGCTAAGCCCAGTGTATTAGTTTTCTATTGTTGAATAAGTTACCAAAAGACCTCTATATAGAAACATTCGGTAAAACAATAGGCTTTCTAAAAAATGAAAGGTTATTGTCTCTAAGCAGTCTCAGCGGAAGCCCAGGGTGAAAAGAGCTTATCTGAAAGAGATTTATGGATGTATATTTTGTATAATGAAGGGAAACCCAATATGATTTATAGAAGATTCACAAATTAGTTTTAAATTATATTAGCAGAAATCCCACCAGCACTGACCAATCAGAACCAATGTGAAACTCTTCAAATGAAACTACCTGGATAAATTCCTATTTGGACTCTCCTTTCATTTTAAATGGTGACAAAAGGCCCCATGCATTCTGGCTTACAATGTGACCCTCCATCTTCTGTCTCTCTTAAGTATGAAACACTACCTGATAATATATTTTTAAATGGCAGCACTGTAACCAAAGAATTGTGGACGCATTAAGGTAACTTAACTGTAACAGATATTTATCAAGCACCTACTCAGTGAAAACCTAGTGCTAGGTACTTTAGGAAAGATAAATAAAACACTTTAAGGTCTAAACCATTCAGAAACTTACTCTCTAGAGGACAGTGATATTGATACATTTATGTGAACAATGGTAGTTAAGTCAGAATAGATATGCTATCATAGAATATGAGAAAAGGTAGTATGTCTAACTAGAGTACCCAGGAAGCCTTACATAAATGTAGGAGGCCTCTACCCTCAAAGCTCTGTCCCTTACCCTTCTCTCAACCTCTATCCTTTACCCTTCTCTCAACCTCTGTGACTTCATGTTTTTCCTTAAACACATTCTAGTTATTGGGTCAATTTTCTCACTTTCCTCTTCTAATTTTTTTCATTTTATTAGGAAATATTGCTGACCTACATAAAGATATAGAGAAAACTTACATATATGTACTCACCCCTCAAGTTAGGCAATATAATATTCCAGTTGACCCACAGTGTGACCTTCCCCAACTGCCTTCCCTCTCTGTCCAAAAGACATAGCCACTATTCTGAAGAAGTATTATTTTCATACACAACTTTCTCATGATACATATGCATGTATCACACACATTCATTTTAATACATATGTGTATATACCCACAATCAATTTATGGTGATTTTTTCCCATGTTTTTAAACCTCATATACATGATATCATAGTGTTTGTTTCCGTCAGGAACTAGCTTTTTTCTTCATCCAGTTTTTCCACTGCCACCACCCAATCTTTGCCTCTCCAGCGAGTCTTTCTCCAGAAAAAATTTATGGTTTTTCTCCAGAAAAAAAAAAAATAAACGCTTGAGAAGCAAAGATTTGTTGGTGGCAGTATGTCATCTCCTCCCTAGTCCAGTATTTACCGTCCTGTTCATTTTACCTGAAACAGTCTCAAGTCAGTGATTTAATGCTGGTCCTACCGTAGGTGAGTCTGAAAGCTTTCCCTGCATCACTCTAAGCCAGTGGTTCTCAAACCTTATTGAGATTCAAAAATCAACTAGAGGACTTGAAAAAGTCTGACTGCTGGCCCACCTTTGGAATTTCCTATTCAATAAGTCTGCAGTGGGGTTTGGGAATTTGCATTTCTTACAAATTCCCAGGTGATGCTGATGCTGCTCATCCAGTGCGGCCCAGGAGCACGATCTAGCCTCCAGGAGAGCTGGATCATCCATCGGTTTCCTTCAGTGAAAGGGAGTAGAGGCTAGACCTCCATTTCTTTCTTTACAGAAATTGCTTAAAGTTGATATTTTAATTAATTGGGGGTGTAATAAAATAAAACATAGTTGAAAGTGATCTCTTTCAATGACAGTAGTGTGGGCCAAAACATTAAGAAAGGTGCAACAGATTTGAGTCCAGATTATTTATCTAAAAAAACCCTGCAGCTTATTAGTCATTTCGAAACACTTTTATTTTTAACCTGAAGAAATGCTGTCAGATATATCTTCACTTAAAATATAGGAGAAAAGTCAAACAACATTAGATATAACTTTTTGGAACAAAACAATAACTGGAAGAAAACCAGTGTTGCTAAAACTCTCATGTGCTACTGAAAATGAGAAAATCTCAAATCCTTGAAGAACAAATTCACTGTTTATCACTTCATCCATATCTTTTTATGCCTCCGAACTATAGAAAAAATAAGGAAAAAATTAACAATCGTGTACCATTAACATGAACCAATTACTCTTTCTAAAATAACTGTGCACCATTAATGTGAACCAATGAACTCTTTCTAAAATTAAGAGTCCATCCTATGTTTGTCCGCTGTCTCAATGGGAGAAATCAACACATTTTCGTTTTTTAAACGAGATCATTGGGTATCAGGCAGGGTGTTAGTGAATCATCTGATCATATCGACCTCATCTCCCTCTTGCCAAACACTAAAAATGCCTGATGCTTGTTTTTTCCCCCTGAGAGACCATTCAGGGAAATAAATAAATAATTTTTCCCTTAAAATCCTGTGCTCTATTTATAAACCATAATGTCTTAATCTCCCAGACCCATAGGTTCCATATCTATAAAAGGAGAAACAGAAAAAAGAGGAAAAGAGGATAAATAAAAGTTGAATTAATTAAAGATTCACTGATAACCAAAATGTTATTAGGACTAATTTTATTTTCTTTTGACTATCACATGAAATACAGAAATTGAAAACTGAATGCATTCTTAGGTGTCAATCATTAATTATGATCCTACTTGAAATTCTTAACTTTTTACAACTTTTGTAGGTAGTTGCATTCTCAAAGGCATTGTCTCCTAGTTAGTACAAAATACCGTATTTCTGTGGCCATCCAATGAAGCAGGCCTAACGTCAACTGTATGTTCCAACAGCTTTAGCCAAATTGTTCTAGTAACTGTGTTATAAGTAAATATCAGTCTCAACTACAAGGTCTCATAAATTTCCCACCTGTAGAAGACAGTTCAAAGGACGTGTAACTGCAAGAGTGCCTTTTAGAACATGCTGCATTCTGTATTATCTAATATACACATACATTATTAACATAAAACTGGTTTATGAAACTAAATTTTAAAAAATTGGCCAGGCGTGGTGGCTCATGCCTGTAATCCCAGCACTTTGGGAGGCTGAGGCAGGTGGATCATGAGGTCGGCAGTTTAAGACCAGCCTGTCAAAAATGGTGAAACCCCGTCTCTACTAAAAATACAAAAATTAGCCGGGTGTGGTGGTGGGCACCTGTAATCCCAGCTACTCAGGAGTCTGCGGCAGAGAATTACTTGAACCCAGGAGGCAGAGGTTGCAGTGAGCCGAGATCGTGCCACTGCACTCCAGCCTGGGCAACAAGAACGAAACTCCGTCTCAAACAAAAACAAAAACAAAAACAAGCATTATGACTTATTCCCCAATTTTTACCTGAGACGGTTCATGCCAGTAGCAACAGAGGCAGGGCACGGTGGCTCACACCTGTAATCCCAGTAGTTTGGGAGGCTGAGGCAGGTGGATTACTTGAGGTCAGGAGTTCCTGACCAGCCTGGCCAACATGGTCAAACCCTGTCCCTACTGAAAATACAAAAACTAACTGGGCATGGTGACGCATACCTGTAATCCCAGCTACACGGGAGACTGAGGCAGGAGAATTGCTTGAACCCAGGAGACAGAGGTTGCAGTGAGCCAAGATTGTACCACTGCACTCCAGCCTGGGCGACAGAGTGAGACTCCATCTAGAAAAAAAAAAAAAAAGGAGTGACAGAGCAATGAAACAATTGTATAGCTCAGATGTCATCAGTGGTAAAAGAAGAGAGAAAATCTGGATGTTTTAATGTTATTAAAGGCACTTAGTACAGAAGATGTAAAGTTGAAAAGGACCCAGTGCGGAGATTTGAAGAAGTGTTAAAAACACGAACTGGAAAGTGTTTTATGGACACTGCCAAATTAACATCAAACCTCCAAAGAATGAATACTGAGAGCAAGACACTTCTTAAAGGCAATCCTTACAGACTTTAAAAGGGCAGCCTTCCCAGGATGATCTGAGTAAACTAAGACTTTCTGTTGCATTCAGCCACACTAAGCCAAGACCTCAGATGTAAATAATTTTTCAAATTATGGAGAAAGCAGCTTTTCATATTTATATTGAAAAGAAAAAGTTTTGTAAATCTGAAAAATATTTTAGAAAAAATGCATAGCAAATGAATTAGGAAATATCACATTTCAGAAAAATAATACCAACACATTTCTATTATAATTCCAACCAAATTTAGATGATATTAATTTTACCTACTGTCCCACCCCAAGAAGGGAGAACGTTGTCATAAAACATTGATTTAAATATTAAAGTGAATGTAGAAAGGGCAATTAGCCAGACACAGAGAGTCAATGGCCTTGAGTGGATAGGATGTCAGCCTATCTCCACCCCCACCTCCTGCACCCTTGAGCAAAAACATTGCCAAGGACTGAAAGGCAGTTGCCGCAGTCTCTGGAAATAAGAATCTCAAGGTCCAGTTGGAGAAAAGACTGAATGTGAAATGGATTCATAACTTAAGCATCTTTATATGGAATCTATCAACTACAAAACTATGTAGCCGAAAGAATACAGAGGGTTCACAGTGAGTGGGCTTTTCTCAGGAAGGGAAGGAGGACTTAATGTGGACTTCAAAAGATAGACCACAGACCCCTACATGGGGAGCAGTGTTTTCACTTTGTCCCCCTGAAAGTATGCTTATGGTCTGAGAGTGTCATTGACTTTCTGCTATGGATTGAATGATTGTGTTTCCTCTAAGATTCCTGTTGAAACTTAATTTGCAATGCAACAGTATTAACAAGCGGCCTCTCTTGGAGGTGATTAGACCACTAGGGCTCCACCTTCATAAATGGATTAGTACATTATTAAAGGCTTGAGGGATGGTGAGTTTGCCCTTTCCATTTCTTCTGCCATATGTGGACACAGTGTTCATTCCCTGTAGAGGATGCAGCAAGGAGGCACTATCTTGGAAGTGTAGCAGAGCAAGCCACAGACAAGAACCCCTCCGACAATGAGTTGTGGAAGGAAAGGGCTTTTTATTCAGCTGGTAGCATCGGCAGACTCACGTCTCCAAAAACCGAGCTCCCCGAGTGAGCAATTCCCGTCCCTTTTAAGGGCTTACAACTCCAAGGGGTTCCGCGTGAGAGGGTCATGATGGATTGAGCAAGCACTGGGTACGTGACTGGGAGCTGCATGCACCAGTAATCAGAACGGAACAGAATAGGACAGGGATTTTCAATGCTTTTCCATACAATGTCTGAAATCTATAGATAACACAAGCAGTTAGGTCAGGGGTTGATTTTTAACTACCAGGCCCAGGGCGCCGTGCTGGGCTATCTGCCTGTGGATTCCATTTCTGCCTTTTAGTTTTTACTTCTTCTTTCTTTGGAGACAGAAATTGGGCATAAGACAATATGAGGGGTGGTCTCCTCCCTTAGAAGCAGAGAGCCCTCACCAGAATCCAAACCTGTGTTGCCTAGATCTTGAGTTTCTCCATCTCCAGAATTGTAAGAAATAAATTTTTATTGTTTACAAATTACCCAGTCTGTGGAATCTTGTTACAGCAGCCCAAACTGACTTAGACACCTTCTCTCTGCATGAAAAGATTTATAATAGAGATTTGACCTTACCCGACTGTGGAAATGGTTAAAACGATCCAGATTCAGCTGCTTGTTTAGAATCTAGTGCTGACTCTCAATTCATAAGACATAGGGTCAGAAAGGAAAAATGAATATTAACTAGGAAAATGTAAGGAAAAACGGAACATGCAAACAAGATGGAAATATATCTTTCTCTCACTGGAACACATATCAGACGTTCTCCATCTTCGAGCCAACAAATTTACTGATATGCATGACCTGCAAGAGAAATGGAACTCTTGCCACAAAGTCCTCCTGAACCTGGACCAGAAATTACTGAAGCTTGAGGAACAGGATCCTGGTAGCTACAGCTGCTGCCTTTGCCAATGAGGTGAACCAGCAGATGCACAAAAATGCTTGTGAGCCACAAGAGGTTTCTTGACCTACGCCATCTGTATTAATCTGTTTTCATGCTGCCAATAAAGACATACCCAAGACTGGGCAATTTACAAAAGAAAAAAGTTTACTGGACTTACAGTTCTATGTGGCTGGGAGGCTTCACAATCATGGCAGAAGGTAAGGAGTAGCAAGCCACATCTTACGTGGATGGCAGCAGGCAAAGAGAGAACTCATGCAGGGGAGCCCCTCTTAATGAAACTACCAGATCTCATGAGACGTATTCACTATCATGAGAACAGCATGGGAAAGACATCCACCCATGACTCAATTATCTGCCCCCTGGTTCCTCCCATAACATATGGGAATTCAAGATGAGATTTGGGTTGAGACACAGCCAAACCATACCATACTGCCCCTGGACCCTCCCAAATCTCATGTCCTCACATTTCAAAACCAATCATGCCTTCCCAACAGTCCTCCAAAGTCTTAACTCATTTCAGCATTAACTCAAAATCCACAGTCCAACATCTCATCTGAGACAAGGCAAGTCCCTTCTGTCTGTAAAATCAAAAGCAAGTTAGTTACTTCCTAGATACAATGGGGGTACAGGCATTGGATAAATACAGACATTCCAAATGGGAGACATTGGCCAAAACAAAGAGGCTACAGGCCCCATGGAAGTCTGAGATCCAGTGGGACAGTCAAATCTTAAAGCTCCAAAATGATCTCCTTTGACTCCATGTCTCACATCCAGATCATGCTGATGCAAGAGGTGGGTTCCCATGATCGTGGGCATCTCTGCCTCTGTGGCTTTGCAGGGTACAGCCCCCCTCCCTGCTGCTTTCACAGGCTGGCATTGAGTGTCTGCAGCTTTTCCAGGCACACGGTGCAGGCTGTCGGTGGATCTACTATTCTGGGGTCTGGAGGATGGTGGCCTTCTTCTCACAGCTCCACTAGGTGGTACCCCGGTAGGGACTCTGTGTGGGGGCTATGACCCCACTTTTCCCTTCCACACCACCCTAACAGAGGTTCTCCATGAGGGCCTCGCCCCTGCAGCAAACTTTTGCCTGGGCATCCAGGCATTTCCATACATCTTTTGAAATCTAGGCAGAGGTTCCCAAACCTCAATTCTTGACTTCAGTGCACCTGCAGGCTCACCACCACATGGAAGCTGCCAAGGCCTAGGGCTTCCACCCTTTGAAGCAACAGCCCAAGCTATACCTTGGACCCTTTTAGTTATGGCTGGAGTGGCTGGGACACGGGGCACCAAGTCCCTAGACTGCACATAGCATGGGGACCCTGGGCCCGACCCACAAAACCATTTTCTCCTAGGCCTCTGGGGGCCAGTGATGGGAGGGGCTGCCGTGAAGACCTCTGACAAGCCATGGAGATATTTTCCCCATGGTCTTGGTGATTAACATTTGGCTCCTCATTACTTATGCAAATTTCTGCAGCTGGCTTCAATTTATCCTCAGAAAAATGGGGTTTTCTTTTCTATCACATTGTCAGGCTGAAAATTTTCTGAACTTTTATGTTCTGCTTCCCTTGTAAAACCGAGTGCCTTTAACAGGACACAAGTCACCTATTGAATGCTTTGCTGCTTAGAAATTTCTTCCACCAGATACCCTAAATCATCTCTCTCAAGGTCAAATTCCACAGATCTCTAGGGCAGGGGCAAAAAACCACCAGTCTCTTTGCTAAAACATAAAAAGAGTCATCTTTGCTCCAGTTCCCAACATTTTCCTCATCTCCATCTAAGACCACCTCAGCCTGGACCTTATTGTCCATATTGCCATCAGGTTTTTGGTCAAAGCCATTCAATAAGTTTCTAGGAAGTTCCAAACTTTCCCACATCTTCCTGTCTTTTTCTGAGCCCTCCAAACTATTCCAACCTCTGCCTGTTACCCAGTTCCAAAGTCACTTCCACATTTTTGCATATCTTTTCAGCAATGCTCCACTCTACCGGTACCAATTTACTGTATTAGTTTGTTTTCATGCTGCTGATAAAGACATACCTGAAACTGGGCAATTTACAAAATAAAAAGGTTTATTGGACTTATAATTCCACATGGCTGGAGAGGCTTCACAATCATGGTGGAAGGCAAGGAGCAGCAAGTCACATCTTACGTGGATGGCAGCAGGCAAAAAAAAAAAAAAATGAGCTTGTGCAGGAAAACGCCCCCTATAATAACCATTAGATCTCGTGAGACTTACTATCATGAGAACAGCATGGGAAAGACCTGTCCCCATGATTCAATTACCTCCCACCAGTCCCTCCCACAACACCTGGGAATTGAAGATGAGATATGGGCGGGGACACAGCCAAGCCATATCAACATCCTTTGAATAATAAAACATTGTTACTGTTTCATTTCTGCTTTCCAAATAGTAGGATATTTCTATCACGGACTACCCTAACCAGAAATATACAGAGAAAGATTTCTGGAAAATGTAGTTAGGCTTAGCCAAGTTGACACATATATTACAAAGCACTCACATTCCAGCCCTTGTCAACTTGGCACCCACATATACATCTTTATTGCATATTTCTAAAGAACAGAGCAAAGCCATAGTTCTGTCTCTCATGATGCAACTATTCTATGTACAGCTGAAAACATGTTAAACCTCTCTACAAGAGAGGATAAAAGGTCCCTGCTAAGGTCTGAAAGCTTGTGTCTTCCTGAAAATGTTATATTAAAATGTAGCACCCCAGATGATGGTATTAGGAGATGGGGCCTTTGGGATGTGATTGGGCCATGGGTGCAGAGGCTTCATGAATGACATTAATACCCTTATAAAAGAAGCCCAAGAGAGAGCCCTCATCCTTTCCACCATGTGAGGACACAGAAAAAAAAAAAGTGCCTTATGTGAACCAGAAAGGATTCCCTCACCAGACAATGAATTTGATCTTTGGCCTTCTCTGCTTCCAGATCTGTAAAAAAATAAATTTCTGTTGCTTATTAGCCACCCAGTTTATGGTATTTTGTTGTGGTAGCCTGTTTTGGTAGTCCCTTCATCCATCTTTGGCTGACGTTCCTTATTCCTCTGAGCCCACTTTGACATCTCATAACTTGGATACTGTCACACAGAATGAACTACAATGAATAAACCTTATGTAAATAGAAAGGAATATGGGACTAGGACAGTAGAATAAAAATGGTTAATATAAAAATGGAAACAATGATATCAAAGTAAGAAGGAAACACTCACAGCTATTAAAGTCCTGAGTCTTGCAACTGATCAGGTAGCCATAACGTGTTTTTATCTCCCTTCTTTCATTAACCCATTGCATATTCCGTTTGCCCTCAATAAACACTTTACTTGGTTAAGGTTCTTCGCCTGATGAGGTGACCCAAATCTTCATTTCTGGATGGAATGAGCTATTAGCAGTCTTACTTGTTTGGATTGCTGTAGTTCTTCATTGACTTTATTCACAATACATGAGAGTAGAAAGAGACATCCCCGGGAACCTCCTGCATTGTAGACCACCATTTTGTATAGCAATGAAATTTCCTCTTGATTTTCAAGATCTACCACCTTAACTAGTACTATAGGCCATTTTTTTCATATCAATGCAGTGGCAATAAACAGTCCAAAGTGGCCAGGTGGCAATCACAACTATAAGCTTAATGGAACTATTTTCACATCTTTGGTGGAAGCATTCTTCCACTTAAACTAAGGCGTCTAGGCCAGGGAAGCCTAGGTCACATAGACTGGAAGCAAAAATTTTCTAGTGGAGTAATAAGGGAATAATGAATGAGGAGCAATAAGGGAATAATGAATGAATACAAATGCGTTTTCACTCCTTGATTCCCTAACCTGCGAATCTAGGCTATTTGAGAAACAACATCAAATTTTGGACACAGATTTAAAGCATATCCTCATCACTGAAGATATGATCCAGATATGCGAAATGTGGTCACATAGCTGGCTCTGTAACTGGAGTCGTCAAAGCCATTCCACTCTCTATTAGGCCAGATGCTTCAAGGTGATGGGAAACAAAATAAAACTAATGAATTTCATGAGTATTGGCCTATTGCCACACTTTGGTGTGAAATTAATTATTTGGTCAAAAGGGTCTCTGTATAAAATACCATGATGGTGGAAAAGATAGTTAGTAAGTCCTGTGATGGTACTTTTGGCACAAGCTTTGCAGGCAAGAAAAGCAAAATCACATTTAGAGTAATTGTATTTTCTTGTGAGAACAAAACAATGCCCCTTCCATGATGGAAGTGGTCCAATGTATTCAAGTTCAAAATGGGTAGCTTGCCAATCTTTCTGAAGAATAGTGCCATATTGGAATATCGGTTTTGCCATCTGCTGAAGCTGTAGCCAAATCAAGATTGGTTCACAGAGGTCTGTGTTTCTGAGCCCATACATAAACTTCATCCTGGCTGGCATGACCACTTTCTTCATGTACCCATCAAGCAAAGACAAGAGTGTCTGTGAAAGAGGTTGACTGACATCTACTGAATAAATCATCTTATCCACCTAATTATTAAACTTCTACTCTGCTAAGGTTGCTCTTTGGTAAGCGTTCACATGGAACACAAATATCTTCACACTCCATGCCCATTTGAAGAGGGTTACAAACATATGTTTGCCCCAGACCTCTTTATCATCTATTTTCCAATCATGTCTCTTCTATGTCCCTGACCACACAGGCAAAGCATTAACCAATGTCCCTGACACAAGGTAGATGCAAATCTCTTTCCATGCTTCCTTCCAGGGAAAATGAGCAAGCTGATGCCTTGCTTGATGTTCTGCCCACTGGGAAGATTTCCCTTCACTATTGTCCTTTTAAGAACAGCTCTGGTGTGACCCTAAAGTCTGGAAAAAACTGAGTGCTTGACCATAGGCTACCCAAGCAAGTATGACCTAAATTGCTCACAATGAACTGAATGTTGCTTATGCCACTAAACCAGGGGTGTCCAATCTTTTGGCTTCCCTGGACCACATTGGAAGAATTGTCTTGGGCCACGTATACAATACGCTAACAACAATGATAGTTGATAAGCTAAAAAAAAGTTGCAAAAAAATCTCATAATGTTTTACAAAACATTAAAAATTTGTGTTGGGTCACATTCAAAAACATCCTGGGCCACATGTGGCCTGCAGGCCATGGGTTGGACAAGCTTGCACTAAATCATAAAGTTGGAGGTGAACAGCAGTATTTCATCAAAAATTCCAGTGGTCTGAAAGATTGGGCTTAAGCAGGATCTGATGAGACAAGAAAGCTTCATAAATATAGTATAATGGGAATACATATTTGGTCTTTGTCCCTGGTTCCTGGCACAGAGTTCTAAAAATGCTTAGAATTTCCAGAGTGATAGGAATTATTTTGCCATTCATAACAAACCCCTTTAAATTGTACTTGAATTTATGCTAATTGAATGGCTAGTGGCTGGCCCCTAGAGAGCTTCAGGATAGGGGCAGGTTGCCAGAAAGAGCAAGTCATGACTAAAGGGTTGGAAATTTCATTCACACCTCCTGACCTCCAGGGATGAAAGGGGGGCTAAAGATTGACTTCTGTCACCAATCTCCAATAATTTATCAATCATGCTTACCTAATGAAATCTTAATAAAACTGCCTAAATGATGGGGCTCAAGGAGCTTCTAGGTGGTGAACACATCAACATGCTGGGAGGGTGGCATAACTATGAAGGGCATGGAAATGCCATACACCTCCTTATATCTTACCTTATGCATCTATTCCATTTGGCTGTTTCTGAATTGTACTCTTCATAATAAATCAGTAAATATAAGTAAAGTGTTTTCCTGAATCCTGTGAATAGTTCTAGCAAATTATCAAATCTGAGAGGTTGGGATGTGAAACTCCTGAATTTGTAGTTAGCTGGATAGAAATATTGGTAGTCTGGGTACCCCATTTGTGGCTGGCATCTGATGGGGGAGACAGTCTTATGAAACAAAGCCTTTAACCTGTGGGGTCTGATGGTAATTCTAGGAGTTAGTATCAGAATTGTATTGAATTGTCAGGCACTCAGTTGGGGTTGAAGAATTAGAGAACTGGAGAAAGTAAAAGATGGCCAACTAGACACAGCCAGTAGGAACATCTCCCACAGAGGGATTGAGACATCAGGAAGACTCGCACATTCCTAGCAGATCTTCAGAGGAAAGGCATCGAGGGCAGATGGAGGGAAGACACAGAGGTTGGGCTGAAGAGGGAGGAAGCTGGGAGCCCTGCAGAGGGATACCACACACCTAGACTTGTTCCTGGCCCCCAGTGACTCCTGTGGAGGGGGTAAGTTGAACAGGCAAGGAGCAACCCACACTCACCATGGGTATCTAGAATCTCAGCAGGAGGAGACCCCTCCACCACCATGAACACTTAAGTTGGCAAGAAAATTGCTTAGAGAAGTTGTAGGGGTAGAACTCCAGCTGGTGCAGATCACAGAGGGTTTGGTGCAGGAGCATTTGTAGTGGAGCAGAGCCAGAGATGCCCATCCCTTTAGGGATGTCCCATAGGAGACTTTAGACCTAGGGGAGCTGTCATACCTGAATGCTGCAGGGTGGTCTTGCCCATCAGATGAGGCCAGTCCAACCTGAGCACCCCTTGGCCTACTGGCCTCTCTTGGGACCCCAGTCTAGCCCCACCTGCTTGCAGTACAGCCCCCAGGTACCTCCTGAGGGCCTGTATCATAGCTCCAGCACTGGCAGACCACACCTGACCAGCCCTCTCTCCACTTCAGCCTTCTCCATGCTGCTTTGCTTGCATGTACTAACTCACAGCTACCCCCACATTGCTTTCCAGTACGCGTGGGCATACTTATCCTTCTTTCCCCCACCAGCATGAGTGTGCATGTGTACCCTGCAGTGCCACTGCTGCCAGCGTGAGTGCATCCCACCCCCACCACCCCATGCCGCATTGCCATTGTCCTCAGAGCACTGGCAGCATGCAGCCTACCAGCCACACCCTTGCCAGTGTGCCACCCTTGTGCTGGGGTGCCAGTGAAAAAGTAGGTAAGAAAGCTGCCTTTAGCCCTAAGCGGCCACTGCTGCCAGTGTGAACGTGTATCGAGGGCTCTCACGCAGTCCTGTGCTGAACAGTGCCTCACGCCTGTGCTAACACCACCTCTGATGCAAATGCATGCACAGTCGCTGGTGAGGGCCCCTCACCACTCTGAGCCATACTGCCACGGCCGCTGCTGCAAATGCCTACATAGAGGCAGGCATCCTGGCACCCACTAGCACCCTGCCGCAGGCGATGAGTGTGCACCTTGCCATGCTGCCAATGCTGCTGCAGGCAGGCACAAGCAAACAAGGATTAATCCTGCTGCCACCAACCTACAAAGTGTTTTGGCTGGCACCACCCATCAGAGTGTTGTGACCAGTGGTCCTGGAGCACCTCGGTCTCTACAACACAGCAGGTTTCTATCTTTGAGGAGCCAGACATCAAAGCCAGGGCCTGATAAAAGTCCCCCAGAATAAGAGCAGAGTCCAGGAGTCCTGAATCATAGAGGCCCCTGAGATCTTCCAGTAATGAAGCCAGTTAACTGAACCCACCTTATACTACAATGAAATACCCAAGGTCATCATATAGGATGAAAGAAAAAATACCCATCCAAAGGACAGCAACTTCAAAGATTGAAGGAACATCAGCCCACAAAGATGAGAAAGAAGCAGTGCAAGAACTCTGACAACTCAAAAAGCCAGAAAGCCTTTCCTCCATATGACTGGATTAGTTCTCCAGCCATGGTTCTTTACTGGGCCGAGATGGCTGAATTCAGAATATGGATAGGAATGAAGATCACCCAAGATTTAGGAGAACATTGAAACCCAATCTAAGGAAGCTAAGAATCACAATAAAACAATACAGGAGCTGACAGACAAAAGGGCCAGTATAGAAAAGAACTTAAGTGACTCGATAGAGCTGACAAACACTCTACAAGAATTTCATAGTAAAATCACAAGTATTAGTAGAAGAATAGACCAAGCTGACAAAAACCCTCAAAAGTTGAAAATAAGCTTTCTGAAATAAGACAGATAACGATACAGAAAAAAAAGCAATGAATGAAACCTCCAAGAAATATAGGATTATGTAAAGAGATGAAATCTATGACTCATTGCTGTCCCTAAAAGAGATGGGGAGAATGTAAGTAGATTGCAAAACATGTTTGAGGATATCATCAACAAGAACTTCCCCAACCTAGATAGGCAGGCCAACATTCAAATTCAGGAAACACAGTGAACCCCTGCAAGATACTTCACAAGAAGATCATCCCCAAGACACATAACCATCTGATTCTCCAAAGTTGAAATGAAAGAAATAATATTAAAGGCAGCTAGAGAGAAAGGCCAGGTAGTATACAAAGGGAAGCCCACTGGACTAACAGCAGACATCTCAGCAGAAACCCTACAAGCCAGAAGAGATTTGGGACCTATATTCGATATTCTTAAAGAAAAGAAATTCCAACCAAGAATTTCATGTCTAGCCAAACTAACCTTCAGAAACGAAGGAGAAATAAGATCCTTTTTAGACAAGCAAATACTGAGGGAATTTGTTACCATCAGACCTGCCTTATAAGAGCTCCTGAAAGAAGCCTAAATAGGGAAAGGAAAGACCATTTCCAGCCACTACAAAAACACACTTGAAGCCTAAATATGAAAGGAAAGACCATTCCCAGCCACTACAAAAACACACTTAAGTACACAGACCGGTGACACTATAACGCAACCATGAACAAGTTGGAAAAATAAACAACTAACAACATGATGACAGGATTAAATACATATATCTACACTAACCTTGAATATAAATGGGAAAAATGTCTCAGTTAAAAGACATGGAGTGACAAACTGGATAAATAAGCAAGACCCGATGGTACACTGTCTTCAAGAGACTCATCTCACATGCAAAAACACCTGTGTTAGTCTGTTCTAACATTGCTATAAAGAACTACCTGAAACTGAGTAATTTATGAAGAAAAGAGGTTTAGTTGACTCACAGTTCCTCAAACTGTACAGGAAGCATGGCTGGGAGGCCTCAGGAAAATTTCAATCATGGTGGAAGGGCAAAGGGGAAGCAAGCAGGTCTTACCATGGCAAAGCAGGACAGTGAGAGTGAAGGGGAAGTGCTACACATTTTTGTTGTCGTTGTTGTTACTGCTGTTTTCAACACAGAATCGTGCTCTGTCGCCCAGGCTGGAGTGCAGTGGCGCAATGTCGGCTCACTGCAAGCTCCGCCTCCCAGGTTCATGCCATTCTCCTGCCTCAGCCTCCCTAGTAGCTGGGACTACAGGTGCCCACAACCATGCCCGGCTAATTTTTTTTTGTATTTTTAGTAGAGACAGGGTTTCACCGTGTTAACCAGGATGTACTCGATCTCCTGATCTCGTGATCCACCCGCCTTGGCCTCCCAGAGTGCTGGGATTACAGGCGTGAGCCACCACTCCAGGCTGAGTGCTACACATTTTGAAACAAACAGATCTTGTGAGAACTCACTTATTATCAATGAGAATAGCAAGGGAGAAATCCGCCCCCATGATCCAATCACCATACACTAGGTCTCTCCCACAACACGGAGGATTACAATTCAACATGAAATTTGGGTGGGGACACAGAGCCAAACCGTATCAACATGCATAGGCTCGAAATAAAGGAATGGAGAAAAATCTACCAAGAAAATAAAAAAACAGAAAAAAAGCAGGGGCTGCAATCCTAATTTCAGCAAGACACATTAAATGAACAAAGATTTAAAAAGGCAAAGAAGGACATTCCATAATGGTAAAGTGTTCAGTTCAACAAGAAGATACCTAACTATCCTAAATACATATGTACCCAACACAAGAGCACCCAGATTAATAAAGCATATTCTTAGAGACTTTCAAAGATACTTAGACTCCCATACAATAATAGTGGGAGACTTTAACACCCCACAGACACTATTAGACAGATTATTGAGGCAGAAAATTAACAAAGATATTCAGAACCCAAACTCAACAGTGGAGCAAAAAGATCTTATAAACATACACAAAACTCTCCACACGAAAACAACAGACTATATATTATTCTCATCTGTACATGGCACATATTCTAAAATCAACCACACAATTGGACATTAAACAATCCTCAGCAAATGCAAAAGAACTGAAATCATGCCATCCACTCTCTTGGACCACAGCACAACAAAATTAGAATTCGAGACTAAGAAAATCTCTCAAAACTATATGATTACATGAAAGTGACCAGCTCCTGAATGACTTTTGGGTAAATGATGAAATTAAGACAGAAATCAAGAATTCCTTTGAAACTAAAGAGAACAAATTTACAACATGCCAGAATTTCTGGGTCACAGCTGAGGTAGTGTTAAGAGGGAAATTTATAGCACTAAATGCCCACATCAAAAGGGTAGAAGGATCTCAAATCAACATAATATCACAACTAAAAGAACTCGAGAACCAAGAGCAAACCAACCCCACAGCTAGCAGGTGACAATAAGTAACCAAAATCAAAGCTGAAATGAAGGCTATTGAGACATGAAAAACCAATAAAACATTAATAAAGCCAGTATCTGATTTTCTAAGAAATTAATAAAATAGACTGCTAGCTAGACTAATAAAAAAGAAAAGAGAGAAGATCCAAAAAAAAAAAAAAACACAGTCAGAAAGGACACAGGATATTACTACTGACCCCACAGAAATACAGATAACCATCAGAAACTATTATGAACACCTCTATGCAGACAAACTAGAAAATCTAGAAGAAATAGATAAATTTCTGCACACATACACCCTCCCAAGATTGTACCAGGAAGCAATTGAATCCCTGAACAGCAGACCAATAATGAGCTCAGAAATTATATCAGTAATAAATATCTTAAAAACCAAAAAAAAAAAAGCCCTGGACCAGAACAATTGATAGCTGAATTCTACCAGATGTGCACAGAAGAGCTGGTATCATTCTTATCGAAACTATTCCAACAAATTGAGAAGGAGGGACTGCTCCCAATTTATTCTAAGAGGCTAGCATTTTCCTGATACCAAAACCTGTCAAAGGCACAACAACAACAATAAAAGTATCATGCCCATATCCCTGAAAAACACTGATGCAAAAATCCTCAACAAAACACTAGCAAAACAAATCCAGCAGCACATTAAAAAGCTAATCCACCATTATCAAGTAGGCTTTATCCCTGGGGTACAAGATTGGTTCAACATATACAAATCAAAAATGTAATTCATCACATAAACGGAAGTAAAGACAAAAACCACATGATCATCTCAATAGACATAGAAAAAGCTTTTGATAAAATTCGCTATCCTTTCATGTTAAAAACTCTCAACAAACTAGGTATTGAAGGAATATATCTCAAAATAACGACAGCCATCTATGACACACCCACAGCCAACATCATATTGAATGGGCAAAAGCTGGAAGCATTCCCCTTGAAAACCAGCAGAAGACAATGATGCCCTCTCTCACCATTCCCTATTCAAACATAGTATTGGAAGTCCTAGCCAACGCAGTAAGGCAAGAGAAAGAAATAAAGGGCACCCAAATAGGAAAAGAGTAAGTCAAACTATGCCTGTGTGCAGATGACATGACTATACCTAGATAATCCCATAGTCTCAGCCGAAAAGCTACTTAAGCTGATAAACTACTTCAGTGAAGTCTCACAATACAAAAATCAATGTAGAAAAATCACTAGCATTTCTATAAACCAACAACAACCAAGGCAAGAGCCAAATCAGGAACACAATCCCATTCACAATTGGCACCAAAAGAATAAAATAACTAGGAATACAGCTAACCGAGGAGGTGAAAGACCTCTGTAATGAGAACTACAAACGACACCTCAAAAACATCAGAGATGACAAACACATAGAAAAACATTCCATGTTCATGTATAAGAAGAATCAAGATTATTAACATGGCCATACTGTCCACAGCAATTTTCAGATTCAATGCTATTCCTATCAAACTGCCAATGACATCCTTCCTAGAATTAGAAAAAGCTATTTTAAAATTCATATGGAACCAAATGAGCCTGAATAGCCAAGGCCGTACTAAGCAAAAAGAACAAAGCAGGAGGCATCATGCTACCCAACTTCCAACTATATTACATGGATGTGGTAATAAAAACAGCATGGTACTGGTACAAAAACAGACATACACCAATGGAACAGAATAGAGAGCCTAGAAATAAGGCTGCATACCTACAATCATCTGATCCTCCACAAAGCTGACAAAAACAAGCAATAAGGAAAGGACTTCCTTATTCAATAAATGGTGCTGAGATAACTGGCTAGCCATTTGCTGAAGACTGAAACTGGACCCTTTCCTTTCACCATATACTTGAATGTAAAACTCAAAACAACAAAAACTCTGTGAGATAACCTATGCAATACCATTCTGGACATACGGATGGGCAAAGATTTCATGAGGAAGACACCAAAAGCAATTGTAACAAAACCAAAAATGGACAAACGGGACCTCATTAAACTAAAGAGCTTCTGCACAGCAAAAGTAACTATCAACAGAGTAAACAGACAACCTACAGGAAGGGACAAAATTTTGGCAAACTATGTGTGTGACAAAGGTCTAATATCCAGTATCTATAAGGAACTTAAACCAATTTACAAGAAAAAAGACAACCCCATTAAAAAAGTAGGCAAAGGACATGACAGACACTTTTCAAAGGATGACATACATTTGGACAACAAGCATATGAAAAATAGCCCAATATCACTAATCATTAGATAAATGAAAATCAAAACCACAATGATATGTCATCTGACACGTCAGAATGGCTATTATTAAAAAGTCAAAAAATAACATATGCTGCTGAATATTACAGAGAAAGGGTAATGCTAATACACTGTTGGTTGTAGTGTAAATTAGTTCAACCATCGTGGAAAGCAGTATTGTGATTCCTTAAATAACTAAAAATGGAACTACCATTCAACCCAGCAATTTCATTACTGGGTATATACCCAAAGCAATATAAATCATTCTATTATAAAGACACATGCACGTGTATGTTCATTGCAGCACTATTCATAATGGCAAAGACATGGAATCAACCTAAATGCCCATCAATGGAAGACTGGATAAAGAAAATGTAGTACATATACACCATGGAATACTATGCAGCCATCAAAAAATGATATCATGTCCTTTCCAGGAACATGAATGGAGCTGGTGGCTATTACCCTTAGCAAACTGACACAGGAACAGAAAACCAAATATTGCATGTTCTCACTTATAAGTGGAAACTAAATGATGCAAACACGTGGACACAAAGAGGAGAACAGCAGACCCTATTGCCTACCAGAAGGTGGAAAGTGGGAGGAAAGAGAAGCATAGAATAATATAATTAATGGGCACTAGGCTTAATACATGGGTGATTAAATAATCTGTACAAGAAAAACCCCATGACACGAGTTTACGTATATACCAAACCTGCACACATATCCCTGAACCTCAAATAAAATTTTCAAAAAAAAACTTTAAAAAAATGGAGAACTAGTGTTGGAAAAGACATAACTTACATGGTGTCAGAAAAAAAAAAAAACTTCAAGTAGCCCCGATTCCCCTTGCCCATATTCTTGTTTCATTGGCTTCTCCCTCTCAATCTTCACCTATTGCCTCTTGAGGAGATTCCTATAATGACTTGAATAAATAAGAAATCTTTGGGCCTGAATGACAAATGATTCTTGACAATATGAGGGCACTACTTAAAGGTAGATGGGTTCAATACTAAAGCACATTTAGGCATCATGGAGCCAGGAAACTCAGAATTGCAGAAAGAATACCTTATATGGACAACACAGTAAAGTTCCTGGGTCTGCTTAATCACATCATTAAGTATAATTCATTTCAAAATCATATTTACCATAGTGGCCAGCTGAAATCTATGCAAATACTTATGCAAGAGGTTTAATAGAAGAGTCATAGTCCCAGATGTCAGTAGACAGTCCCGTGGAAATAAATATTTTTCTACTTTATGCCTGGTAGGTTGACTCAGAACTTCATCCCCCAAATATCTGAACCCTTAATTTCCTTTGCCTTTGCAAGCCATGGTTCCCACAATTTCCCATTTATTGTTGTCACGAGGTGCAGAAGCATAAGAGAATCTTGGTTTCAGGCATATTCTTCCCTATTCCCATTATGTAACAGCAATCCTAGCTCTGCATTGTAATCAGGTTCAATTTGTCCCATTAGTGTACTAACTCTTTGCCTACTGATCCACTTCCATGAGGACACTGAAGTGATTAGGTTGTAAGCTTTCGCTTAGTGTAAGCATTCTCTCTTGGGAAGCAGGATATCTATTCTGGCAGACCCTAAAATTTAATAAATGATAATGATGTGTGAAAGGAGGCAATCCAGTTTTCACCTCTTTGTTGCCAGATTCACGCACACTAGATTTGAGGACATGGCACCAAATATCAGTTTTGGGTTCAGTGCTGGAGGAAAGTGTCACAACTTTGCAGGGTACCCGGCCTAAACTGGTAGGTTAGCTAAACTGTTCCACCTGGCTGGTGGAATTAAGTCAAACATGAAGATGCTAATGACCATACATAGCCTCCCTGTTAAACCTAAATGTATTCTATGGTAAGACTAATTTCATTAAAACCTACTCAAGGGAGTCTAAATGGGTCTATTGATCTATCTTGTTGGCCATAGTAGCTAAAGGTAATGGATAGGTTCCTGACCATTGTCTCTATGGTGAAGACGCTGATTTTAGGGAGTTGTATTCATGCTGCTGTATGAAATCAGAAGTCAATGTACCTACTCGGGTAGGACAATTCTCTTTACTTAGTGGTCCACTAAGGGGTCCAGGGGATTGTGTTGCTATCGCTCATTAAAGGTGGTAATCACGTAATAAAATGTCATACACATCCCCAATGTAAAGATGTTCTGTAGCCAACTCTACAACATATAAACATACTACTCAAGGTGACACAGGACCCTCCAGTTTGAGATTTCATGTTACACTTGATTTGGATCAACTTTACATTGATTTGGTTAAGCCACAAAGCCACAATGGCAGTGCTACTGAGTAGATACAACATTGACAGCCATACATGATGTACTCCAAGGCCACTAAGACATCAAGAGATACACGTGAATTCCCTTAGCATATAGATGGGGTTGCAAAACCAGAAACAGGTCAAATAATCAGCAACTTTCGCTACTTGACTAAAGGGTTGTTTTGCCATGCTGGTGTGCTGAATCCAGGGGAAAAAATGTTGATTTCTCCCAATCCTTGCACTTCTCAAGGTCACAAAACTCTACTCTAGGTGCTGGGGTGGTTGTTCTCCCTCCATAACCACATAGTCTTTTCGAACTTATTTGGTAGTCATTACTTCTCCTTTGACCCAGCCATCCCCCACCTATACACAAACCTTCCTAGATGGGTCTAGGAAGGGCTAGCATGGTGGCTGGGGCACCATGCTGACATTTCAAGTGGTCCATAATATCCTCTATTGCTGTTCAAGTGGACTACTGAAAGCTTCACAAATTCTATCAAAATATTATTATCCTAGTGGGCTGTGATGCACCACATACAACACCTGAAACTAAGTGATAGTAGAAACAGTAGATTGGGGTTGTCATACATTGTTGTCTAACTGCCACCCTAAGCTGCAAAAGTTCTTTTCATTTCTGAAGGATAAGTATTATATCCCCTCTTTTGTTTCTGATTCTAGTAATTTGAGCCTTCTCTTTTTTATTGGTGAATCTATCTAAATTTTTTTCAATTTTATTGATCATTTCAAGAACAGGATTTGGCTACATTTATTTCCTCTAACATTTTTCTATACTCTATTTTATTAATTTCTCCCCTAATCTTTATTATTTCCATTCTTCAGCTTGTTTTAGGTTGAGCTTTGCCTTTTTGTTTTCTAGTGTCTTAAAGTGCAAGGTGCAGTAATTGATTTAAGATCTTCCTTCTCTTTTAACAGAGGCATTTACAGCTATAAATTTTCCTCTAAGCACTGCTTTACCTAAAATCAATAAATTTCACTCTGCTGTGTCTTTGTTTTAATTCTTCTTAAAGTATTTTCCAATTTCCTTTTCATCGTTTTCGACTCATTAGTTATTTAAGGGTGTGCTGTTTACCACATATTTGTGAGTTTTTTGAATTTATTTTGATTACAGATTGCTAATTTCATTCTATTATAGTCAAAGAACATGTTTTGAATTATTTCTTTTATTTTAACTGTATTGAGATTTGTTTTATATCATATCATATATATCCTAAGGAATGTTTACATGTACATTTGAGAAGAATGTGTATTTTACTGTTTTGGGGTGTTTTGTAGATGTCTATTGGGTTAGATTTTCAATTGTTGTTTCATTATTTATTTCCTTATTCATCTTCTGTCTAGTTTTTCTATCCAGGATTGAAACTCTAATTATTATTGTTAAATCATCTATTTCTCTCTTTGTTTCTGTCAGTTTCTGCTTTATGTATTTTACTGCTTTATGATCATAATATCTTACTGATGAATTCATCTTTTTATTATTATAAAATGTTCTTTATCTCAAGTAACATTTTGTTTTAAAATCTATTTTGTCTGTTATTAGTATAGCCATTACACCTGTCTTGCGCTTGCTGTTTGCATGATGTATCTTCTTACATCCTTTTATTCTCAATCTATTTGTATCTTTAACTCTAAATTGTGTCTTTTGTAGATAGCGTATACTTTAATCTTATAGTTTTATCCAGTCTAAGAATCACTATCTTTTTATTGGAATGTTAGTGCATTCACACTCTATGTTATTATTAATATATTTAGACTTCTATCTACCATTTACCTTCATTTTGTATGTCACATGCAATTTTTTTTTCTATTTCTGCTTCACTGCCTTCTTTTGCATTAAGTGAATATCTTCTAATGTAACATTTTTAATTTTTTAAATGAGTTTTGTATCAGGAGCTCAGGTGAGATGGAGACAGTACTGAATTGTCAAGTATCAGAAGAGCTGATTAAGACAACAAGTCAAACTCAAAGTTACTTAAATTAAAGGTCAAGCCCTTAATTGCTTACTTCAAGAGGCTAAACCAGAAAAGTGCTACCCGCCCCCCACATTCCATTTTTCTGTATGGAATGGTACTGGTCAAAGATCAGGTGGATGAGTACACACATGGGGGTTGCCTCACTGTTGAGGGAGCTCTGAACTAAAGGTTCCTGCAGTTTTATGGGCCTGTGGGTCATGGAAAGGAGGAGAGGGAAGGGATAAGAGTGGAAAAGTACTGATTACTGAGCCAGAGTAGAGGGGGAAACGACTTCAAGTCTCTTCCACTATCCACCCCTCACAATGAGGTTTTGGTTCAAAACCAAAGGAAGCCCTTTGCAGAAGATCCCCAATAAAGAGGATTCCAAATGGAGGTGGCTGGACTAGGAATGCAGGTATGTATAAAAGCATGTCCAGCCAGGTAGGCATGAGTCCTTGCTGCCAACTCCTTTCTGAGATTACAATGCATTGGCTATACTCCACATTTGTGTTGGGAGAACAGCTTTTTCCTATGAGGTTGGCCAGGTAAAGCCATTGCGGCGCCTATGGTCAGGCTTGAAAAATTGTATGTAGGTTTTTAACTGGGAGCTGGACTCTTCGACTTCACTCCTTGATTTTTCAGGACATGAATAAGAAACATGGGCTACCCATCATGGACCTGAATAGGGTAGACTTTGAAGGGCTGTGACAATCACCTGCTAATTGCTCTGAGGCAATATTACCAAGGCCATGATTAAGATCACTTTAAGCAGGATGATCAGGCTTGTATGGAGGAAACATGAGCCTCAACTGTTGTCCTGCCAGGAAAAAATATGTCCCATAGCCCATTAAGGTCTATGTTAGAAAGCCAGGAGGTTTATTTTGAAAATGTCTATATAAAGATTTTTTAAACCTTTGCTGAGGTGTCGATTAAGGCATAGCACAATTCTGGCCATTAAATTGAAGCTGATCTGAATGGCTTTCAGGGCTGAGGCAGTGTCATGAAAGTCACGGTATATGCATAAGAAATACAGTCCTAGAAAGTACACATGATATCTTTGAAAATAAATAGTTCACAATGTTAGGTCATAATAAGTAGGACAAACATTAAGCAGACAATTAGATTAACAGGGCTTTCAATGCAGCCTTACATTATAGGGCCTCTTGCCCAAAGATCCTCAGTCCAGTGTAAATAATTTAGATTAGTTCTTGCTTTTAGAGGTATTTCCTGAGGCAGTGAGTTTTAAAGTTTTGTTTGTCTGTGACCTCAGTTTATCAGCTCAGCCTCATGAGTGTGGACAACATCTGGAGGTGTCTTTTCTTAGTTAAAACTATAGAAGCTACAGTTTTCTTATAGTCAACACTATCAGGTATGATCACATGCATAGTAATCAGTCTGAAGCCAAAGCACTCAAAGTAGCTTGGAAAGGCAGAGTAGGAAACTGTTTTGTTTGTTCCTTTTGGTTTTTCAGGAAAAGGGGAAAGCTTTCAGTCATGATTCTGCAAAATAAATGACGTTAATGCCCTTTTCCATCCCAATCAGCTCCCCAGGTACCAGGGTTCAGTTTTTTCTTCTATTGTTGCCAGGGTGTCTCAAATAGTAAGCAAAACTTTACATTAAAAAAACATTTTAAAATTTGTATCTGAACATTTTCTCCAGAAGGACTGTATGCAAGAGGAAAAAAGCATTTTTCTAGAAAAATATTTTTATACCATAGCCAAAAAAAACAAAAATCATGTTTAACAATTTGGTAGACAAGGGCAGCGCAAGATGGCTGAATAGAAGCCTTCACCAATCATCATCCCCCACAAGAACACCAATTTAACAACTGTCTACACACACAAAAAAGTACCTTCATAAAAAACGAAAATCAGTGAGCAAACACAGTAGCTGATTTTAACTTCATATAGCTGTAAGAAGCACTGAATAGAGTGGGAAGGACTATGTTGAATTGCTGAAGCCATCCCTCCATCATCCACCCCAGCAGAGGCCACATGGAATGGGGAATATCTGCACTTGGGAGAAGGAAAGCACAGCAATTGTGGGACCCTGCATTGAACTCAGTGTTGCTCTGTCGCAGCGGACAGCAAAACCAGGCTAAATTCTGCCAATGCCTGCTCAAGGAGGGAGCATGTAGACTGGCCATAACCAGAGGGGAATCACCCATCCTAGTCAGAACTTAAGTTTTGGCAAGACTTGCCACCATGGGCTAAAGTTCTCTGGGGTCCTAACAAACTTGAAAGGCAGTCTAGGCCACAAGGACTGCAATTCCTAGGTAAGTCCTAGTTCTGTGCTGGGTGCAGACCCAGTGGATGTGGGATACCAGACGGGGTGGCTAAGGAAGTGATTGTGCCACCCCTCCCCCAAGCTCAGGCAATGTAGCTCACAGCAAGGGTGAATCATTCCCTTGACCAGTAAAGAGAACTTTTCCATCCTGGATACCAGCCCATCCACAGTAGGATAGGGCACCGGGCAGAGTTGTGAGGCACCTATTCCAGGCCCCAGCTTTCAGATGACATATCTAGATATACCCTGGGCCAGAAGAGAACATACTGCTTTGAAGGAAAAAATCCCAATCCTGGGAGGATTTATCACCTGCTGATGAAAGAACCCTTGAGCCCTGAGAACCAGCAGCAATTACCAGGTAGTAAGCTGTGGGCCTTAAGTGAGGCTCTGAGACATACTAGCTTCAGGTTCCAGCTTAGTCACAGTGGGGTAGAGCACAAAGTGGGCTCTTGGGATCCCGAATTCCAGGCCTTGCCACTTGGATGGCATTCTTAGACCTGCCCTGAAGGGTGAGTCACAGGCTTGGCAGCATTCACCACAAGCTGACTGAAGAGTCCTTGGGCCTTCAGTGAACATCAGTGTTAGCCTAGAAGTACCCCCTGTAGCTCTGTGGTGGTGGCCATGGAAAGAGGCTTCTCTGTCTATGGAAAGGGGAGGGAACCATGGGAAGGACTTTGTCTCATGGTTTGAGCCCCAGGTTAGCTGCAACAGAATAGAGGGCCAAGGAGATTTCTAAGGTTTTTGAATGCTAGTCCCTGGCTCCTGGATGGCATCTCCTGAGCTGCCTCAATCCTGGGGGAACTCACTGCCTTAAACGGAAGGATAGAAGCCTGGACGGCTTTGCCACCTGTGATTGTAGAGCCCCTAGGGACTTGAGCAAACACAAGCAGTAGATAGATAGTGATTATAGTGGGCTGTGGATAAGACCTATTGCTATGCTGGCTTCAGGTCTGAGCCAGCGCAGTCCCAGTAGTGGTAGCCACAGGGGATCTCCTGTCCTCCCACCCTCAGCTCCAGACAGTTCAGCACAGAGAGAGACTCCATTTGTTTGGGAGAAAGTAAGGGAAGGGAACAAGAGTCTCTGCCTGGTAATCCAGAGAATTCTTTTGGATCTTTTATATATATATAAATATATTATATATATATATTATATATATTATATATAATATATATTATATATTATATATAATATATATTATATATAATATATATTATATATTATATATAATATATATTTTTATATATAATATATATTATATATATTTTTATATATATTATATATATTTATATATATATAATATATATATTTTTATATATATTTAATATATATATAAATCTTTTATATATATAAATTATATATATTTATATATATATTATATATATATTTATATATATATAATATATATATATTTACATATATATTATATATATTTATATATATTTACATATATAATATATATTTATATATATTTTATATATATTTACATATATATATTTATATATTATATAAATATATATATATTATACTTTAAGTTCTAGGGTAAATGTGCACAACGTGCAGATTTGTTACATATGTATACATGTGCCATGTTGGTGTGCTGCACCCATAAACTCGTCATTTACGTTAGGTATATCTCCCAATGCTATCCCTCTCCCCTCCCCCCACCCCACAACGGGCCCCAGTGTGTGATGTTCCCCTTCCTGTGTCCAAGTGTTCTCATTGTTCTATTCCCACCTGTGAGTGAGAACATGTGGTGTTTAGTTTTTTGTCCTTGCGATAGTTTGCTGAGAATGATGGTTTCCAGCTTCATCCATGTCCCTACAAAGGACATGAACTCATCCTTTTTATGGCTGCATAGTATTCTATGGTGTATATGTGCCACATTTTCTTAATCCACTCTATCATTGGTGGACATTTGGGTTGGTTCCAAGTCTTTGCTATTGTGAGTAGTGCCACAATAAACATATATGTGCGTGTGTCTTTATAGCAGCATGATTTATAGTCCTTTGGGTATATACCCAGTAATGGGATTGCTGGGTCAAATGGTATTTCTAGTTCTAGATGCCTGAAGAATCGCCACACTGTCTTCCACAATGGTAGAACTAGTTTACAGTTCCACTAACAGTGTAAAAGTGTTTCTATTTCTCCACATCCTCTCCAGCACCTGTTGTTTCCTTACTTTTTAGTGATTGCCATCCTAACTGGTGTGAGATGATATCTTATTGCAGTTTTTATTTGCATTTCTCTGATGGCCAGTGATGATGAGCATTTTTTCATGTGTCTGTTGGCTGCATAAATATCTTCTTTTGAGAAGTCTCTGTTCCTATCCTTCGCCCACTTTTTGATGGGGCTGTTTGTTTTTTTCTTGTAAATTTGTTTGAGTTCTTTGTAGATTCTGGATATTAGCCCTTTGTCAGATGAGTAGGTTGCAAAAATTTTCTCCCATTGTGTAGGTTGCCTGTTCACTCTGATGATAGTTTCTTTTGCTGTGCAGAAGCTCTTTAGTTTAATTAGATCCCATTTGTCAATTTTGGCTATTGTTGCCATTGCTTTTGGTGTTTGGGATCCAGTTTCACCTTTCTACATATGGCTAGCCAGTTTTCCCAGCACCATTTATTAAGTAGGGAATCCTTTCCCCATTGCTTGTTTTTGTCAGGTTTGTCAAAGATCAGATAGTTGTAGATATCCAGCATTATTTCTGAGGGCTCTGTTCTGTTCCATTGATCTATATCTCTGTTTTGGTACCAGTACCATGCTGTTTTGGTTACTGTAGCCTTGTAGTATAGTTTGAAGTCAGGTAGCATGATGCCTCCAGCTTTGTTCTTTTGGCTTAGGATTGACTTGGCAGTGTGGGCTCTTTTTTGGTTCCATATAAACTTTAAAGTAGTTTTTTTCCAATTCTCTGAAGAAAGTCATTAGTAGCTTGATGGGGATGGCATTGAATCTGTAAATTATCTTGGGCAGTATGGCCATTTTCACGATATTGATTCTTCCTACCCATGAGCATGGAATGTTTTTCCATTTGTTTGTGTCCTCTTTTATTTCGTTGAGCAGTGGTTTGTAGTTCTCCTTGAAGAGGTCCTTCACATCCCTTGTAAGTTGGATTCCTAGGTATTTTATTCTCTTTGAAGCAATTGTGAATGGGAGTTCACTCATGATTTGGCTCTCTGTTTGTCTGTTATTGGTGTGTAAGAATGCCTGTGATTTTTGCACATTGATTTTGTATCCTGAGACTTTGCTGAAGTTGCTTATCAGCCTAAGGAGATTTTGGGCTGAGATGATGGAGTTTTCTAGATATACAATCATGTCGTCTGCAAACAGGGAAAACTTGACTTCCTCTTTTCCTAATTGAATACCCTTTATTTCTTTCTCCTGCCTGATTGCCCTGGCCAGAATTTCCAACACGGTACCAGCTACTGCAAAAACATGCCAAATTGTAAAGACCATCGAGGCTAGGAAGAAACTGCATCAACTAACGGCAACATAACCAGCTAACATCATAATGACAGGATCAAATTCACACATAACAATATTAACTTTAAATGTAAATGGGCTACATGCTCCAATTAAAAGACACAGACTGGCAAATTGGACAAAGAATCAAGACCCATCAGTGTGCTGTATTCAGGAAACCCATCTCATGTGCAGAGAAACACATAGGCTCAAAATAAAGGGATGGAGGAAGATCTACCAAGCAAATGGAAAACAAAAAAAGGCAGGGGTTGCAATCCTAGTTTCTGATCAAACAGACTTTAAACCAACAAAGATCAACAGAGACAAAGAAGGCCATTACATAATGGTAAAGGGATCAATTCAACAAGAAGAGCTAACTATCCTAAATATATATGCACCCAATATAGGAGAACCCAGATTCATAAAGCAAGACCTTAGTGACCTACAAAGAGACTTAGACTCCCACACAATAAAAATGGGAGACTTTAACACCCCACTGTCAACATTAGACAGATCAACGAGACAGAAAGTTAACAGGGATACCCAGGAATTGAACTCAGCTCTCCACCAAGTGGACCTAATAGACATCCACAGAACTCTCCACCCCAAATCAACAGAATATACATTCTTATCTGCACCACACCACACCTATTCCAAAATTGACCACATAGTTGGAAGTAAAGCTCCAACAAGGGACATGGATGAAACTGAAAACCATCATTCTCAGCAAACTATCGCAAGTACAAAAAACCAAACACCGCATTTTCTCACTCATAGGTGGGACTTGAACTATGCGAACACATGGACACAGGAAGGGTAACATCACACACCGGGGACTGTTGGGGGGTGGGGGGAGGGGAGAGGGACAGCATTAGGAGATATACCTAATGCTAAATGACGAGTTAATGGGTGCAGCACACCAACCTGGCACATGGGTACATATGTAACAAACCTGCACATTGTGCACATGTACCCTAAAACTTAAAGTATAATAATAAAAAAATTTAAAAAAAAGAAAATACAGTCAGATGAGACAAAAGAAAAAAGAGTAAAAAACAATAAAGCAGCGAGGCATGGTGAAGGAAAGAAAAAGAAAGAAAGGAAGGAAGGAAGGAAGGAAGGAAGGAAGGAAGGAAGGAAGAAAGAAAGAAAGAAAGAAAGAAAGAAAGAAAGAAAGAAAGAAAGAAAGAGAGAAAGACGGACTACACGATCTAGAATATAGCCTCAAAAGGCAAATCTAAGAGTTATTGGCCTTTAAGAGAAGGTAGAGAAAGAAATAGGGGTGGCAATTTTATTCAAAGCGGCAATAATAGAGAATCTTCCAAACATAGAGAAAGATACTAATATTCAAGTACAAGAAGGTTATAGAACACCAAGCAGATTTAACCCAAAGAAGACTACTTCAAGACATTTAATAATCAAACTTTCAAAGGTCAAGGATGAAGAAAGGATCTTATAAAAGCAAGATAAAAGAAACAAATAACATACAATGGAGCTCCAATATGTCTGGCAGCAGACCCTTCAGTGGGAACCTTACAGGTCAGGATAGAATGGCATGACATATTTAAAATCCTGAAGGAAAAAAAGAAAACTTTTAACCTATTATGGTATATCTGGTGAAAATATCCTTCAAACATGAAGGAGAAATAAAGACTCTCCAGACGAAGGGTGAGGGGTTTTATCAATGTCATACCTGTCCTACAAGAAATGCTAAAGAGAGTTCTTCAACCAGAAATAAGAGGATATTAATGAGCAATAAGAAATTATCTAAAGGTACAAAACACACAGGTAATAGTAAGTACCAGAAAAAACACAGAATATTATAACTTTGTAATTGTGATGTGATCTTTAAATACAAAGATTAAAAGGTGAAAAAATCAAAAATAATAACTACAACAACTTTTCAAGACATAGACAGTATGATAAGATATAAATAGAAACAACAGAAAATTTAAAAGCAGGGGGATGAAGTTAACGTGTAGAGTCTTTATTAGTTTTATTTTTTGCTTGTTTGTTTATGCAAGGACATGGATGAAGCTGGAAGTCCTGGCTACAGCAATCAGACAACAGAAAACAATAAAGGGCATCCAAACTGGAAAGGAAAGTCAAATTATCCTTGTTTGCAGATAATATAATCTTATTTTTGGAAAAACCTATAGACACTGCCCAAAAACCCTTAAAACTGATACACAAATTCAGTTAAGTTGAAAGATACAAAATCAACACACAAAAATTAGTAGCATTTCTACCTGTCAACAGCAAAAAAATCTGAAAAAGAAATAAAAAATTAATCCCATTTACAATAGGCACAAGTAAAATTAAATACCTAGGAATAAACTTAACCAAAGAAGTGAAAGAGCTCCATGGCAAAGCTATTAAACACTGATGAAAAAAAATTAAAGGCGATACTCCAAAATGGAAATATATTCCATGTTCATGAACTGGAAGAGGCAATATTGTTAGAATGTCCACAGTACCCAAAGCAATCTACAGATTCAATACAATCCCTATCAAAATGCCAATGACATTATTCATAGAAATAGAAAAAACAATTCTAAAATGTATATGGAACCACAAAAGCCCCAGAATAGTCAAGCTATCCTGAGAAAAAAGAACAAAACTGAAGGAATCACATTACTTGGCTTCAAATTATACTACAGGCCTACAGAAACCAAAACATCATAGTACTGGCACATAAACAGACACACAGACCATTGGAACAGAAGAGAGAACCCAGAAACAAATCCATACGTCTTTGGTGAACTCATTTTTGATAAAGGTGCCAAAAACATGCATTGGGGAAAGGACAGTTTGTTCTAAATGGTGCTGCATAAACTGAATATCCATATGCAGAAGAATGAAACTAGACTCCTTAAGTCAAATAGATAAAATACTTAAATCTATCACCTCAAAGTATGAAACTACTAAAAAAAAACTTTGAGGAATCTGTACAGGACACTGGTGTGGGCAAATTTTTTGAGTACTGTGCAACAAGCACAAGCAACCAAAGCAAAAGTGGACAAATGGGATCACATCAAGTTAAAAAACTTCTGCACAGCAAAGGAAACAATCAACAAATTGAAAAACAACTCACAGAATGGGAGAATGTATTTGCAAAGTATCCATTTGACAAGGGATTAATAACCAGAATGTAAAAGGAGCTCATACAACTCTATAGGAAAAAATATAATAGTCTGATCAAAATATGGGCAAAAGATCTGGATAGACATTTCTCAAAAGAAGACATACGAATGGCAAACAGGCATATGAAAACCTGCTCAACATCACTGATCATCAGAGAAAAGCAGCTCAGAACTGAAATGAGATAGCATCTCGCCCCAGTTGAAATGGCTTTTATCCAAAAGACAGGCTATAACAATGCTGGTGAAGATGTGGAGAAAAGGAAACCCTGGTACGTGGTTGGTGGGAGTGTAAATTAGTAAAACCACTATGGAGAACAGTTTAGAGCTTCCTCAAGAAACTAAATAGAGTTACCATGTGATCCAGCAATCCCACTGCTGGGTATAGACCCAAAAGAAAGGAAATCAGTGTATTAAAGATACACCTGCACTTCCATGTTTGTTGCAGCACTGCTTACAATAGCTAAGATTTGGAAGCAACCTAAGTGCCTATCAACAGATGAATGGATAAATAATATGTGGTATATATACAATGGAGTACTATTCAGTCATAAAAAGAATGAGATACAATCACTTGCAAAACCATGGATGGAACTGGAAGACATTATGTTAAGTGAAATAAGCCAGGCACAGAAAGACAAAAATTGCATGTTCTTATTTGTGGGAGCTAAAAATCAAAACAATTGAACTCGGACATACGGAGTAGAAAAATGATTACCAGAGGCTGGGAAAGATAGTGGGGGATTTGCAGGGAGGTGGGGATGGCTAATGGGTACAAAAAATTAGAAAGAATGAATAAGACCTACTGTTTGATAGCACAATATGGTGACAATAGTCAATAATAACTCAATTGTATATTTTAAAATAACTTAAAAAGTGTTATTGGATTTTTTGTAACTCAAAGGATAAATGCTTGAGAAGTTGGATACCCCATTCTCCATGATGTGCTTATTTCACATTGCATGCCTGTATCAAAATATCTCATGCACCCCATAAATATATATACCTAATACATATCCACAAATATATCTATCTATATATATATTATTGAGACTGAGTCTCTATTCCCCAGGCTGGAGTGCAGTGGCAGATCTTGGCTCACTGCAACCTCCATCTCCTGGGTTCAAGCAATTCTCATGCCTCAGCCTCCTGAGTAGCTGGGATTACAGGCGCCCACCACCACGTCTGGCTATGTTTTATATTTTTGACGTAGGTTTCACCATGACGAGGTTTCACCATGTCGGCCAGGCTGGTCTGGAACTACTGACCTCGAGAGATCCACCCACCTCAACCTCCCAAAGTGCTGGGATTACAGGTGTGAGCCACTGCTCCCAGCCAAACTTTTTTTAAAATAATAAAAAATAAAGAAAGAATACTGATACTTCCAATATTTAAACCATTTTAATATTATGTATTCCAAAAGGTAATTTCCACTTCAGACTTCACTGTGCTCTACAATCTTTAAGAATGAGTGTGGCTACCTGTTGGGCTTGATGTGGTTACTGTTGCCTTCAGTTTTCTCTAGGAATGAAGTATTCAGCATAATAACTCTGTGTTTTTAGTTATTTTGCATGAGCTGGAAGTAACTTTATTATGCTCTTGGTTACGGTCAATCTAAAACTCTGTGTAATAGTCTTCACAACTAATAGTACCTATACACAATCCTGTGGCACAACTCTCTCTCAAGCCACAAATGCAGTTAATATGCTCTCATAGTGGTTTTTGATGTATAAAAATAGTCTTTAAGGCTACATGCTTAAAGCTACGTGCTTGAAGCTACCATAAGAGGTTGAAATTTTTATAGTAGTATGTAACCTACTTTGGGGGAGGCTTTTTAATGGAAGGTATAATTTGTAAAAGTATGATTTGCTTCTCAACTGCATTAACTTGCCACGGGATAAGACTATTTTTGTATAAAGGATTTCAAAGAATGGCATGTTTTCCCTAAAGAGTATTTTGATATTTTGTATGATTGTGAAGAAAGTATAATATTGGAAATTAAAGGCAGACAATCGATAACTGAGGAGTATGTCAGCTAATTTTTATGTATATTAATGTTGCATTTTTATAACTTATGTGTACATATAAATGCAGCTTCATTTTCAAATGAATGTTTCAAATAAGGAAGTCATTAGGCAAACATTTAGCTTTTGTATTATTTATTTTAAAGATGAGTTATGCCAATTTTCAGTATATTAACGAAGATTTTAACATTTCATCAAGTTGAGTGTTTTCCTATTTTATTATATAGGGTGTATGTAGTTAGCATATTGTGTCACTGAATTGTTTTAAAATTTAGCACATAAACCAAGCTTGTTTTATGGAAAATTTTTATTCATTTAAAAAAATGGCAGATTTTCTGCAAAAAACAAACTATAGCATTTATAATACAGAATACTGATTACCAGAAATGTGTATGGGTCTTGGGCAGTGCTAGAGGAAGCTATTGGACATTTTTAGAAGGTTTTAGCAGGTTTTTACATAAACTTTTCAGTTCCAAGGTGACTTTTAGTCTCTTTAGTCCCTGACACCTCAGCTGAGCTGGACTGGTTTGTCAGAAAAGGGATACAACAGGGAAATTTAAAGAAAAGCTAGGGAAGCAGTATCCTAGCCACTGCTTAGGGATTTGTGATAATGGGACTAGAAGTGTGGGTGGGGACTCCCCAACACGCTAAGTAACTCTACATATATCCTTGGTACCAATAAACACTCTGCGGTGCGGCAAGTTGTTGAAACTTCAAGAGAAAAATATACTACCCTCCTAGTTTTGCCCAGTATCTCTGAAGAGACCATAGAAACTTAATTACATCCTCTCCAGAGGTACTACTGCTAAAGTTAATAAGGTAGTGTCATGGTGTGGGGTGTGTTACTACAAGCTCCTTTCTTTAGAGTTTCCTCACAGCAGCCATTGCCAGGATAACAGAATGCAATCAGCAAGAGCAACAGCAGCTGTAGCCATGTGGGTGCCATCCCCCTCCAGGGAAGCCCAGGCTCTGGTTGAACAGGCCTGCCTTGCATACCTTTAGAAGTCCTGGCCAGCAAACAGCCATCCACTCCAGTCCATAGTTCCACCCACTCTGTGCTCCCTGTCTCCCTGGAAAACTTATGGCCAAATCAAGGCAGGTGGCCCCACTTGGCTCTATACGTTGGCAGCCCCTGTGACTCATGCAGGTTTTTTTTTTTTTTTTTTTTTTGAGATGGAGTCTCGCTCTGTCGCCCAGGCTGGAGTGCAGTGGCGCAATCTCGGCTCACTGCAAGCTCCGCCTCCCGGGTTCACGCCATTCTCCTGCCTCAGCCTCTCCGAGTAGCTGGGACTACAGGCGCCCGCCACCACGCCCGGCTAATTTTTTTGTATTTTTAGTAGAGACGGGGTTTCACTGTGGTCTCGATCTCCTGACCTCGTGATCCGCCCGCCTCGGCCTCCCAAAGTGCTGGGATTACAAGCGTGAGCCACCGCGTCCGGCCGACTCATGCAGGTTTTGCTCCCTCCACTCCTCCCTGTAAGCCTGAGGATAGATGAAAAGGCTCAACAGTTTTTGCCCAGACCTCTCAGCTTTAAAAAACAAACAAGACTAGGGATTAAGCCAATGTCTCTCTATCCACAGTGAGGCTGGAAGTCCCTATGCCAAGGTTAAGATTCAATTAAAAAGTGAAAAAGTTAAACTTCTTGGCTGTCTAGGTATTGTTTCATAGGTGACTATGGTCCTCACACCTGACACCTGAGAGAAAAGTAGATAATACCTTCCAGTTTGAAGCCTAAAGCTACCACCATAAAGCTCAACTATAGGTAGGTACCAATGGGCTCCTACAAATCTGTTTTTATGGACTGCACTACTGAATGTGTTATTGAAATTGATAGATATATTGTGTGTCTATATATGTGTGTGTAAACACACACACACACACACACCTCTGCTAGCATTCACCTCTAGGTTCTTATGGGAATTGCTACTTTAGTGAAAATAGAAAACTGTAAACCTATCTGATTCATGAGTTATAGGTAATGGCATGGTCATTTGATCAGGCTACTAAGAAGTCTCAGACTGGCATATAAAACAAGCTTCCCAGTGAGGCCAAGGCATTTAGAGAAGTTAGTTCGGCTCCTAATAAACATTGTGTTCCTTATGTAGATATTCAAAAGAAAGTCCTCTATGCTGATAAGGGAAACACAATCAATGAGCATACTGTGCTTGTCAGCTAAGTGCAGGGACTAAAATGTCCTTTGCTCCAGAGCAAGTAGATGTTTGGTAGATTACCTCCTGGATACACAAGAGGATGACCCATAGGAATTCTGACACTATCCCAGACTTGACCTACACCGATAGATTGTCACTATGATTAGAAAATGATGAAGCAGAATGGAAAATCTCTCCTGCCTGCTAAACCTTGCCCAAGGTTTACCAGTACCCAGGGACAGATACCCCAAGCCAATCAGACAGGAAATTCTCAACAGTTTCATCGCATTGGGGCTTTGGGCCCATCTAGAGGGTTTCACTGGATTCTGAGGACAGATGAAACTTAATTTGGAGTTTGTCTTAGCCATCCCTGTCTGTTCCACTGACTTAGGCTAGACTATCCTGGACCTGGAAAACCACATTTATTTCCTGTTCAGTTTTCCTGAACACATTGCATCTAATAATGGCTTCAGATTTGTGACCAAAGCTATAGTTTTGTGTCCACCAGTGGACACAATCATAGGTATATGATAGACTCTCTGCTTCATATTATCCCCAAGCCATAAGGGTGGTTCAGTGATTTAGAGGACAGGCTTAAGCAGCTGGCAAGATGGGACAAGATGCCCCCAGCTTAGACTACATATCTCAGGGAAGCAGTTTGTGGTCTCAGAGCAGCAGTTATTCAAAGGGCACTTCTCATTTGTGTTTTGCATTTGATCAGGCTGCCTGCCCGCTTTCTTCAATTGTACACCCTTCTTTAACACTATTGACACTTGACTGTCTGTGGTAGATCCTACAAAGGCCTCCCATCCCCTTCTACCTTATTGTAATAACCTAAAGGGGAAATCAAAATGGCTATCAAATAACAAGGAATGAGAGGCTATATAACCCATTTTAAAATCTTATAAATGTCAGAATTTTGTGCTACCCAAATCTTTTTTAATTGGTTCTCTATATTTTTAATTTTTAATATTTGTGGGTACATAGTAGGTATATATAATTATGGGATACATGAGATGTTTTGATACAGGCATGCCATGTGAAATAAGCACATCATGGAGAATGAGGTATCCATCTTCTCAAGCATTTATCCTTTGAGTTACAAACAATCCAATTACACTCTTTGAGTTATTTTAAAATATACAACTAAGTTATTATTGACTATTATCACCCTATTGTGCTGTCAAATAGTAGGTCTTATTTATTCTTTCTAATTTCTTGTACCCATTAGCCATCCCCACCTCCCCGCAAATCCCCAACTATCTTTCCCAGCCTCTGGTAATCATTTTTTTACTCTCTCTGTCTGAGTTCAATTGTTTTGATTTTTAGCTCCCACAAATAAGTGAGAACATGCAAATTTTTTGTCTTTCTGTGCCTGGTTTATTTCACTTAACATAATTCTTCCATTTCCATCTGTGTAGTTGCAAATGACTGTATCTCATTCTTTTTATAGCTGAATAGTACTCCATTGTGTATACGTACCACATAGTCTTTATTCATTCATCTGTTGGGAGGCACTTAGGTTGCTTCCAAATCTTAGCTCTTGTAAACAGTGCTGCAACAAACACAGGAGTGCAGATATATCTTTGATACACTGATTTCTTTTCTTTTGGGTATATACCCAGCAGTGGGATTCCTGGATCATATGGTAGCTCTATTTTTAGTTTTTTGAGGAACCTCTAAACTGTTCTCCATAGTTGTTGCACTAATTTATATTCTCTCCAATAGTGTACATATATTCTTATCTATTCTAATAAAGTTCACCTACAGTAGATTACAGAAAAATATACAAATGTACATCGTTCCAAATGAAATTTACAATGACTAACATTTGAGAATATTTAAAAAACAAATATGCAGCATGCAAGAAAACAAAGCACAAAAATGGCATTCAAATGGGTAATAAAAATTTATTAGTTCCAAAAAACTATGACGTGCCCCAACTAAAGAGAATACATAATGAAATGCTAATTTAATACAGGTCAAACAGGTTAACAAGGTTATAAAATATAGGGAAAAGAAAACTTACTGGCAGTATCTGTTGAAATGACAATTGTAAAGTAACAGAAAAGTAGCTTCAACTCCACTTAGGGCACAAAACAGATATGAAAATGCAAGTTTATTTTCATCTCTTATTATAAAATCCTGTTTGACTATGGGTCAAATTGTTTGTGGAAAAAATAGAATTTTTTATAAGCTGCAGACATCCTATACATTAAAAAAAAATACAATAGTTGCACAAGTTCCAAAGACTTCTGTTTGTAGTCTCCTGCTGTATGTATTCAATCTGAGATGGATTTTTGTAATCATTGATTATTATTGGACACTGAAGAAGAAAAGCAAGATAGGGTACAAAACACAAAATTTCAATTGTATTGACAATATTTTTATGTTAGTCCAAAAGGGCCCTACCTTCTCTCTTCCTTAAGTGATTTGACAAGTCTTTGTGTTTAATCTGGTGACAGCAAGTCATGTAAGTGAAATCTGTCTCTGACATGAAGTCAAATATCTTCATTCAGTTCTACAAGATTCTCCAGAAATGAAATCAATTTAAGTTGTTCATTGGCATTTTAATCTATAAACCACAATTCTATAGGGATTCCATTAGAAAGCTAATATGCAAATGCTTATGGTGGGTTATTCATTATTTTGGTTTTTGAAAGATCTCTTTCAAGGATATTTAAGTCCTTTATATAGTTTCCTTGTCCACAAACAAAATATTTTCAGAAGGGCTGGTGCCTGACCAGTTACCTAGTCACCTTTTCAGGTCTAATATATTCAGCAACTTGTCTGCATATACCTTCTTAGAAGCAGTAGAAACATTGATACCGCTGAGAAATACATTTCAGCAATTATTCGAAGCATGATCTTAATCTCATATAAACCTGATAAAATCTTAGCATGAACTGGAAAAATAAGTGATACATCTTCTTACTCATTTAGATTGACTGCAGTGTACTAGTGTTTCATTCAGGTCTAAAAATAGGCAGAATTCTGGTGTGCAGCTTTCCTATTTAGTTGTTTTTTTTTTCTTTTTGAAATTCTTTTAACTTGTTTCCTTTTTAAGAAAATTTATTTTAGGTTTGGGGGTACATGTGAAGGTTTGTTACATAGATAATCATGTGTCACAAGGGTTCATTGTACATATTATATCACCCAGGTACTAAACTCAGTACCCAATAGTTATCTTTTCTGCTTCTCTCCCTCCTCCCACCTTACCCCTCAAGTAGACCCCAGTGGCTGTTGTTTCCTTCTTTGTGTACATAAGTTCTTATCATTTAGTTTCCACTTATAAGTGAGAATGTGCAGTATTTGGTTTTCTGTTCCTGCATTATTTTGCTAGGGATTATAGCCTCCAGCTCTATTAGTGTTTCTGCAAAAGACATTATCTCCTTTTTTATGGCTACATAATATTCCGTGCTGTATATGTACCACATTTTCTTTATCCAGTCTGTCACTGATGGGCATTTAGGTTGATTCCATTCCTTTGCTATTGTGAACAGTGCTGGAATGAACATTCATGTGCATATGTCTTTGTGTAGAATGACGTATATTACTGTGGGTATATATCCAGTAATGGTATTGCCAGGATTGTCGGGTTGAATGGTAGTTCTGCTTTTAGCTCTTTGAGGAATCACCATACTGCTTTCCCCGATGTTTGAACTAATTTACCCTCCCACCAACAATGTATAAGGGTTCCCTTTTCTCTACAATTTTGCCAGTCTGTTATTTTTTTTACTTTTTAGTAATACCCATTGTGACCGGTGTGAGATGGTATCTCATTGTGGTTTTGACTTGCATTTTTCTAATGATCAGTGATATTGAGCTATTTTTCATATGCTTGTTGGTGCATGTACTTCTTCTTTTGAGAAGTGTCTGTTCATGTTCTTTGCCCACTTTTTAATGGGGTTGAAAAAAACAAGTAATGGGAAAAAAACTCCCTATTCAATAAATGGTGCTGGGATAACTGGCTAGCCATATGCAGAAGATTGAAGCTGGACCCCTTCCTTATGCCGTATACACAAATTAACTCAAGATAGATTAAAGACTTAAATGTAAAACCCCAAACTATTAAAATTCTGGAAGACAACCTAGGTAATACCATCATGGACATAAGAACAGGCAAAGATTTCATGACAAAGACAGCTAAAGCAACTGCAACAAAAGGAAAAACTGACAAATCGGATCTAATTAAACTTAAAGAGCTTCTGCACAGCAAAAGAAACTATCAACAGAATAAAATAGACAACCTATAGAATGGGAGAAAATTATTACAAACTATGCATCTGACAGAGGTCAATATTCAGCACCTATAAGAAACTTAAATTTACAAGTTGTTTTTTCTGTTAGTGATGGAACATGCTTGATGACATAATAAGGGTCAAAGAGTTTCTAGTCTTAGGCAGCTTCTGCATGAGCTGATGAATAACCACTGTCTAGAGTTATTTGTGCTCAAGGGGTGGGATATCACAATGAACTGTGCCTTCTGCTTCTTCTAAACCATAATTTATTGATAGCCTCCCTTGAACTGCTTGATTTGAAGAAGCTGCTCCATTATTTGATTCTGTCATACCAGTAGTGATTTCACCCACCGGTTTCATATCAAGTTGTTTTAGTATCTCTTCAGCTTCCACAGCCTGTCCTGAAGAATCTGATCTTGATGTTACATTTTTATTTCCCAGTGAAGAAAATATAGTCCCCAGCAATGTAGTCCTTGGGGGACTGCCAGAGGAAGGAGTATCTTCTACTTCTACATTTTGTTTTATGTATTAACTTATCATTTCATAACTACCAGATTTCAAGATATTTGTTAGGCTTTTCTCCTGCTCTAGATGTCGATGTGATCACATTATTATCTACATCATGTCCAATTCTACTCTATTTTGAAAGATTTTCTCTCTCTTGCTCTCTTGGGTGAAGAGAAAAAACTGAAGTCAACAGGCAGTTTCATTCTTTGGTGGTTTTTCTCCTCCTGAAGGCACGGTATTGTAAACCTGTAAATATTTCCTCTTTTCTGTCAGTACATTGTATTTAGATTTGACTTGATTGCTGAGAACCTTTGTATGTTCTTAGCCTCATCACTGATGGGTGCCTCATATAAAACTAACTGTGGCAACAAAGAAGTGTCCTCAGGCCCTGATAATGATCCTAACTGCTCAATGTGTGTATCTTTTCTGCTTAGCCTGCAACAGCAAAAGAACCAGCTCCCTCAGCCAGTTTTGATTTCTTACCTACTGCCCTGCTGCGCCGTATGTACAGGGACCTGAATGCAAAGCCCGCCAATTTCTTTTGACCACTTTTCCCCCAATGTATGGGTATGTATTGCAAGGCCTAAAGTTCCATGTGCTGTCTTGACATCTTTGAGCCTCATAGGACCTCAAAAGTCTAGCCAGAATTTCTTTTACTCTTGCTCTATATGTTCCTCCACCTCAGAAGGAAAGCCTCTCCACCAAGCTAGTTTCCCTATCAGCCAGACCAGCTATACTCTTCCCAGTCCTCAGCCTAAACGGTTCATTTCCTTGCCAGGCTGCAGATTATTCATACAAACCAATAGTATCTACCTATAAAACTTGTAGTTACTTCAGTCTGTTTTTACCACAAAGCCTTTCTCCAAAGGCCGTGACAATTCACTCTTTTTCTGAGTGCAACCTCCATGTGGACCTGAATGGCGTGCTATGCCCTTCTTCAGAATTGTATGATTGATTGATAAACTTCACTTTGATTCCATCTGTCCAGTGTTACGTGTTGTATGTTTGGCCATCTCTTACTATTTAGGGTGTAGGATCCCTCTCTCACCAATAGAGGGAATAGGAGTAGACTAAAACCAGGGTTAAATTTCCCTGTTTCTTTGCAAGTCTTATGATTTTTTTTTTGGTGAGAAACTGTACATTTTGTACAATATATTGCAGCAACTCTGGGTATTGGTTCCTCCTCCCAACTTCGGGCCTATTATTGTTATTCGCTTTGTGATTTGTATAGTGACTGGTTGTATTATTTAGCTGAAGTCAACTCTCCCTCTTCGAAGTGTGAAACCGCTGATGTTCCTCCTCAGAGAGTAAACGCTTGGGTATGGTCACAGTCACTGTGGGATGACAGTGTATTCTCAGGGTTCCTGAGGGGAGCAAGGATCACCTGGTGATCAGGCAGGCCCCGAAGACAAAAACTCCTTATTTGAGGAATTTCGAAGTAATTAGAATTCCCTATTATCTAAAGCACCTGGTTCCAAGCCTTATTTCAACTTAAAATTTCGAAGTAACTATAATTTCTATACATCTCTGGAATGCATGCATGCCGAAACTATTGTGCAATCCTTGCTGACATTAAGGCATCAAAATGTATAAAAAAGTAATCATTTATCGTGCACATTACCCTTCAGCTCCCACTTTAAGGTCCATAAATACCCCTAAGGAAAAAATCCACCACAGTACACTTAGTTCTCTCCTGCTGTGGCACCCCGTTGCACTCTTCTACAGTGTTCTTTCTTTCTAATAAAACTTTCCTTTTTCAAGCCTATACTGTTGTCGGTAAATTCTTCTTACCAATCAACGAGTTCACCACTTCCTGATGCTGGGGCTCCGACACCTTGCCCTGCAGTTCCTTTTCTGGTTCCCTGACCACACTCACCTGTTAATCTTCACTAATTGCTGGGTAGGTCATAAATTGCTTAACAGATTGATCCAATCAAATTCAGGCTCCTTGGAGTTAGAGCAAGCCAACTAGAAGCAGCCAGGTGGAAGAGCTGCCACTCAGAGACCAAGACAACTGGTGCATTCCTAACAATTCTTCAGAGACAAGGCACTGAAAGTGGACAAAGGGAAGACACAGAAGCTGGGCTGAAGGAGGAGGAAGCTGGGAAGCTTGCATGGGGCTGCTGCACACTGGGACTCATTCCTGGCCCCCTATGTCTCTGGGAAATGGGTGAATTGAACTGGAAAGGAGTAACCCATTTTTGCCATGGGCCTCTGGTATCCAGGCAGGAAGTGACCCCCCAACAACCACAGACACTTGAGTTGAGAAGGAGAGCTTCTTAGAGAAGTGGTAGGTGCAGCACACCAGCTGGTGTGGAGCCCAGATAGTTTGGTGCAGGAGCATCTGTAGCTGAGTTCAGCTAGGGATGCCTATCCCCTTAAGCTTGACTTCATCCCACAGGAGAGTTTAGCCCTAAGGGAACTGTCGAATCTGAACTCTGCAGGGTGGTCTTGCCCAACAGACAGGAACAGTCCAACCTGAGTAGCCCTTGGTCTGCTGGCCTCTCCCGAAGCCCCAGCCTGACCGCATCTGCTTGCAGTGCAGCCTCAGGTGCCTTGGGGGCCCGCATCATAGCACCTGTGCTGGCAGACTGCACCTGATTGGTGACAAGCTCCAGCAGGGCCGCCTGCAGGACCACATACCAGCCTGCCCACACCCTCCCCACACTGCAGCTTCCCTGGGGCCCACAGCAACCCCACACATCACTTTGCTAGTGCTTGTGTGCATGGGTGGATCTTGCCATCCCTACCCTGCAACATCCATGTGCACATGCACACTGCCCTGCCACTACTGCTGGTGCGAATGCACTTTGTGCCCCTCCCCTGCTGTACAGCCATTGCAGCTGGAGCCCTGGTGGGCAGAAACAGTAAACCCCACCCTGCCAGCACCTTGCCCCTGCCCCATTCTTGTGTCAACACTGTCACCAGAGTAAAACTAGACACAGTGGACCATCCCCCTCAACCCTGAGTGGTCAACCCTGCCAAGATAAATGCACACAGAGCTTTGCCTGTCAGTGGCCAGCCCCTGTGCTAATACCATCACCAGTGCAATTGTGAGCATAGTCACCGGTGAAGGACCCCAGCACACCTGAACTGTGCTGCCTCCACTGCTGCTGTGAACACCTCCACAAAGGCAGGCACCCAGCACTCACTAGCACCCTGCTGAAACCAACCAGCATGCACCCCACCACGCTTCTGCTGTCACTGGCACATGAGAACAATAATGGATCCAGCCGCCACTACTCTATGAAACACTTTGGCTGCCATTACCCATCAGAGTGTAGTGACCAGCAGTCTGGGAGCATTTTGCCCCCCTCACCCCCACCCCCCACACACTGCAACAAGTACAGTAGGTTCCTAACATCAAGGATCCAGATAACAAAATAGGGACCAGATACAAGTCCTCCAGTGTTAGAGCATGTGATCCAGGAGTTGGGAGTTCAGCCTTGACCCCCTAAATCTTCCAGAAACAGTCAGTTGACTGAACCCATCTTATACCAAAATCAAACCCTCAAAATCATCAAATAGGATGAAGGAAATAAAACCCATTCAAAGAACAGCAACTTCCAGATTGCAGGAACACCAGTCCATAAAGATGAGAAAGAACAAGCGTAAGAACTCTGACAATTCAAAAAGCCAGAATGTCTTCTTTCCTCCAAAGGACTACAGTAGTTCTCCAGCAAGGATTCAGAACTGGGCTAAGATGGCTAAAATGACAGAAATAGAATTCAGAATATGCATAGGAAAAAAGATCATGGAGATGCAGGAGTATGTTGAAACCCAAACCAAGGATGCTAAGAATCACAATAATATCCAGAAGCTAACAGAAAAATATAGCCCTTATAGAAAAGAATGTAACCAACATGATAGGGTTGGAAAACATACTTCAAGAAGTTTGTAATGTAATCTCAAGTATTAATAGCAGATTAGGCCAGGTGCAGTGACTCACACCTATAATCCCAGCACTTTGGGAGGCCAAGTCGGATGGATCACTGGAGGTCAGGAATTTGAGACCAGCCTGGGCAACATAGGGAAACCCCATCTCTACTAAAAATACAAAAATTAGCCAGTCGTGGCGACGGGCGCCTGTAATCCCAGCTATTCGGGAAGCTGAGGCTGGAGAATCGCTTGAAACTGGGAGGCGGAGGTTGCAGTGAGCTGAGATCACGCCATTGCTCTCCAGCCTGGGTGACAATAGCGAAACTCTGTCTCAAAAAATAAATACATAAATAAAATAAAAATAGCAGAATAGACCAAGCTGAGGAAGGAATCTCAGAGCTTGAAGACAAGCTTTCTGAAATAACACAGTCAGATAACAATAGAGAAAAAGAATGAAAAACAATTAATTAAACCTCTGAGAAATATGGAATTATGTAAAGAGACCAAATCTACAACTTATTGATATCCCTGAAAGAGATGGGAAGAATGAAAGAAACTTGAAAAACATATTTCAGGATATTGTCCATAAGAATTTCCCCAATCTAGCTAGACAGGCCAATATCCAAATTCACAAAATACAGAGAACCCAGTAAGATACTTTACTAGAAGATCATCCCCAAAACCTATAATCTTCAGATTCTCCAAGGTCAAAATGAAAGAAAAAATGTTAAAGGCAGCTGGAGAGAAAGGTCAGGTCACCTACAAAGGGAAGCCCATCCAACTAACAGAAGACCAATCAGCAGAAATCCTACAAGCCAGAAGAGATTGAAGGCCAATATTCAACATTCCTAAAGAAAAGAAATTTCAACCAAGAATTTCCTACCTGGCCAAACTAACTTTCATAAGTGAAGGAGAAATAAGATCCTTTACAGACAAGAAAATACTGAGGGAATTTATTACACCAGACCTGCCTTATAAGAGCTTCTAAAGGAAGCACTAATTATGGAAAGAAAGGATTGCTACCAGTCACTACAAAAACACACTTATGTGTGTAGACCAGTGACACTGTAGAGCCACCACACAAACAAGCCTGCGTAACAACCAGCTAACATGATGACACAATCAAATCTGCACATATCAATACTAACCTTTAATATAAATGGGCTAAAAGGCCCAGTTGGAAAGGCACAGAGTGGCAAACTAGATAAAAAGCAAGTCCCAATGGTATGCTGTCTTCAAGACACCCATCTCACATGCAATGACACCCAAAGGCTCAAAATAAAAAAGAGATGGAGAAAAATCTACCAAGCAAATGGTAAACAGAAAAAAGCAAAGTTGTAATCCTAATTTCAAACAAAACAGACTTTAAACAAACAAAGATCAAAAAAGACAAAGAAGGGCATTACATAATAATAAAGGGTTCAGTTCAACAGGAAGACCTAACTATCCTAAATATATATGCACCCAGCATAGGAGCACCCAGTTTCATAAAGCAAGTTCTGAAAGATCTTCAAAGGGACTTGGACTCCTACACAATAATAGTGGGAGGCTTCAATGCCCCAATGACAGTATTAGACAGATTTTCCAGGTACAACATTAACAAAGATATTCAGAACCTAAACTCATCACTGGATCAAATGGACCTAATAGACCTTTACAGAACTCTCCATTCTAAAACAACAGAATATACATTCTTCTCATTGTCACACAGCACATACTCTAAAATCAACCATGTCATCAAACATAAAACACTCCTTAGCAAATGCAACATAACTGAAATAATAACAACCACTCTCTTGAACCACAGCACAAAAAATTAGAAATCAAGGCTAAGAAAATTGTTCAAAACCATACAATTACATGGAAATTAAATAACCTCCTTCTGTATGACTTTTAGGTAAGTAATGAAATTAAGGCAGAAATCAAGATGTTCTTTGAAATAAATGAGAACAAAGATACAATATATCAGAATCTCTGGAACACAGCTACAGCAGATATATAAGGGAATTTTATAGCACTAAATGCCCACATAAAAAAAGTTAGAAAGATCTCAATTTAACAACCTAACATAACAACTAAAAGAACAAGAAAACCAAGAGCAAACCAACTCCAAAGCTAGCAGAAGACAAGAAGTAACCAAAATCAGAGCTGAAATGAAGCAGATTGAGACATTCAACCATTCAAAAGATTAGTGAATCCAGGAGTTGTCTTTCTGAAAAAAATTAATAAAATAGACCACTAGCTAGACTGATAAAGAGAAAAGATACAAATAAACACAATTAGAAATGACAAAGGGGATATCACCACTTACCTCACAGAAATAGAAATAATCATCAGAGAATATTATGAACACCTCTATGCACACAAAGTAGAAAACCTAGAAGAAACAGATAAATTCCTGTACAAATACACCCTCCCAAAATGGAACTAGGAAGAAATTGAATCCATGAACAGATCAATAACAGGTTGTGGAATTGAATCAGTGATAATTAGCCTATCAAACAAATAAAGAAAAAAGCCAAGAACCAGATGGATTCACAGCTGAATTCTACCAGATGTACAAAGAAGAGCTGGTACCATTCCTACTGAAACTATTCCAGAAATTTGAGGAGGAGGGACTCCTCAACTCTTCCTGTAGGGACAGCATTACCCTAATACCAAAACTTGGCAGAGACAAAACATAAAAAGGAAACTTCTTGCCAATATCCTCGATGAACGTAGATTCAAAAATCCTCAACAAAATACTGACAAAGCAAATCCAGCAGCACATCAAGAACCTTACCCACAAAAATCAAGTAGGCTTTATCTCTGGGATGCAAGAGTGTTTCAACATACACAAATCAATAAATAATATTCATCATATAGATATAACTAAAGACAAATACCATATGATCATCTCAATAGATACAGAAAAGGTTTTCAATACAATTCAACATTTCTTTCAAATCAAAACCATGATGAGATACCATCTCATGTCAATCAGAATGGCAATTATTAAAAAGTCAAGAAGCAACAGATGCTGGTGAGGATATGGAGAAAAAGGAACACTTTGATACTGTTGGTGAGAATGTAAATTAGTTCAACCATTGTGGAAGACAATGTGGCGATTTCTCAAAGATCTAGAAGCAGAAATTCCATTTGACCCAGCCATCCCATTACTTGGTATATACCCAATGGAATATAAATCATTCTATTATAAAGATACATGCACATGAATGTTCCTTGCAGCACTACTCACAATAGCGAAGTGCTGCAATCAACCCAAATGATAGACTGGATAAAGAAAATATGGTACATATACACCATGAAATACTATAGCTATTAAAAAGAATGAAATCATGTCCTTTGCAGGGATATGGATGGAGCTGGAAGCTGTTATCCTCAGCAAACTAACACAGGAACAGAAAACCAAACACTGCATGTTCTCACATATGTGGGAGCTGAATGATGAGAACACATGGACACATGGGAGGCGGGACAACACACACTGAGGCCTGGTGGGTTGTGGGGTGCAGGGGGAGGGAGAGCATCAGGAAGAATAGCTAATGGAGGCTGGGCTTCATAGTTAGGTGATGGGATGATCTGTGCAGCAAACCACCATGGAACATGTTTACCTATGTAACAAACCTGGACGTCCTGCACATATACCCCAGAACTTAAAATAAAAGTTGAAGAAAAATTCAACATTTCTTTATGTTGATAATTCTCAAATAACTAGGTATTGAAGGAACATACCTCAAAATAATAAGAGCCATCTATGACAAACCCACAGCCAACATCATACTGAATGGGCAAAATATGGAAGCATTCACCTTGAAAATTGTCACAAGAAAACGATGCCCTCTCTCACAACTCCTATTCAACATAGTATTGGAAGTCCTGGCCAGAACAATCAAGAAAGGAATAAACGGCATCCAAACAGGAAGAGAAGAAGTCAAACTTTCCCTGTTTGCAGATGACAAGATTCTATATCTATAAAATCCTATAATCTCTACCTATTAGCTCTTTAAGCTAAGAAACATCTTTGGTGAAGTCTCACATTACAAAATCAATGTATAAAAATTACTAACATTTCTAAAAACCAACAAAAGCCAAGCCAAGAGCCAAATCAGGAATGCAATCCAATTTGCAGTTGCATCAAAAAGAATAAAACACCCAGGAATACAGATAACCAGGGAGGTGAAAGATCTCTACAATGAGAATTACAAAACACTGCTCAAAGACATCAGAGATGACACAAACAAATGGAAAAACATTCCATGCTTATGCATAAGGAGAATCAATATCGTTAAAATGGTCATGCTGCCCAATTTATAGATTCAATGCTATTGCCGTAAAACTACCAATGACATTCTTCACAAAAATAGAAAAAAACTATTTAAGACTTCATTTCAAACCAAAAAAGGACCTGAATAGCCAAGGCACTACTAAGCGAAAAGAACAAAGCAGGAGGCATCATTCTTCCCAACTTCCAACTATGCTACAGGGCTACAGTAACCAAAACAGCATGGTACTGGTACAAAAACAGACACATAGACCAGTGGAACAGAATAGAGACCCTAGAAAAAAGGCTGCTCACCTACAACCATCTGATCTTCAACAAAGCTGAGAAAAACAAGCAATGGAGAAAGGACTCCCTATTCAATAAATGGTGCTGGGGTAACAGGCTAGACATATGCAGAATATTGAAACTGGACCCCTTCCTTACACCATATACAAAAATCAACTCAAGATGGATTAAAGACTTAAGTGTAAACCCCAAAATGAAAAACAACCCTGGAAGACAACCTAGGCAATACCATTTTAGATATAGGAATGCGCAAATATTTCATGAGGAAGTCACCATAAGCAATTGCAACAAAAGAAAAAATGGACAGATGAGACCTAATTAAACTAAAGAGCTCTAGACAGTAAAGGAAACTATCAACAGAGTAAACAGACAACCTACAGAATGGGAGAAAACTTTTACAAACTATGTATCTGACAAAGGTCTAATATTCAGCATCTCTAAGGAATTTAAGCAAATTTTCAAGAATCAAACAACCCCATTAAAAAGTAGGCAAAGTACATGAAAAGACACTTCTCAAAAGAAGACATACATCCACCAACAAACATATGAAAAAAAAGCTGAACATCACTGAGCGTTACAGAAATGCAAATAAAAACCACAATGATATTCCATCTCGCACCAGTCAGAAGGACTATTATTAAAAAGTCAAAAAATAACAGATGCTGGTGAAGTTACAGAGAAAAGAGAACAGTTATACAATGTTGGTGGGAGTGTAAATTAGTTTAACCATTGTGTAAAGCAGTGTGGTGAATACTCAAAGACCAAAAAACAGAACTACCATTCAACTCAGCAATTCCATTCCTGGCTATATACTGAAAGAAATTTAAATCATTCTGTCATAAAGACACATGCACGTGTATGTTCATCACAGCACTGTTCACAATAGCTGAAACATGGAATCAACCTAAATGCCTATCAATAGTAGACTGGATAAAAAATGTGGGACATATTCATTACGGAATACTGTGTTAGCCATGAAAAATAATGAGATGTTTTGTTTTGCAGAAACATGAGTTGAGCTGGAGGCCATTATCCTCAGAAAACTAACACAGGAACAGAAGGACAAATAACACATTTTCACTTATAAGTGTGAGCTAATAATGAGAACACATGGACATATAGAGGGGACCAAGAGATATTGGGCCTATCAGAGTGGGAGGGTTGAAAGAGGGAGAGGATTGGGAAAAAATAATTAATGGGTACTAGGCTTAATACCTGAGTGATGAAATAATCTGTACAACAAACCCCCATGACACAAGTTTACCTATATAAAAAGCCTACACATGTACTCACGAACTTAAAATGAAAGTTAAAAAAATAAGTTCAGTCTCCTTTAAAGGATAGATTTTTAGTATGTGTTCGAGGTTTGTTCTGACCCTAGGAGGGCTCTTCTTAGTTGTTTCTTTCCCTGGTTCTTTTTGGTAAACTAGCTTGCCTATAGTTAGCTTTTATTCCAATTCTTTTACCAAGTTCCTCTTAATTGCTTTTAACCACGGTTTCATTATTTTTGAGAGAGCCATAGGCTTCAGCTTATTCACACTGTTGCAAATGGACTCCTTTCCTTTGAGAAGAGATGCAGAGCTCTCTGTTTTCTGGTCTGCATTTCCCCCTGAACAAAATCTCTGAGCTATGGATTTGTATCTGGAGACAACTGTGTGCTTCTCAGTGAATGACACTTGCTTTAGGATCTGGGCATTCAGTGGAGGGTGGCAGTAGTCTCAGGTTTTCTTTGCTTGCCTCTCCCTGTGTCGAACTGCTTACCCAATTGAAAGCCCAATAGTTTCAGCAGCATTGTGTCCAAGGTAGATCCTTCATCCTATGAATGGAGGCTGCATGGAAAATAAAAGACCTCACCTCTCCACTGTACTCACCTGGAATTCAGGCTTAATGAAATGTAGCTGTAAATAGGATGAAAAAAATGCTATTGACATACTTTTTCTGGAAAGATTACTCTGGAGCTGAAGTGAGAGGGGGTCCCTGTTTTTTTGGACTGCACCAGTCTGGGGTTTCCATTTTAATGACAGAAGGGGGCAGAGAGGATTCAGGTCTTGGTTCAAATACCACAGACTCTTGCTTTCCTTATCAAGTTTCTGTAGATTTTCCTGAATAAATGTTTTTTTACTTGCTATGTGTCCTTAGGAACATTTCTAGAAAATTTAAGTGGTTGAGTTTTTTTTTATTATTTTTACCAGTTTCACTGAGGAGAGGATCTACAGAGCTTCTCATGCTATTATGTCCAAAGTGAAACTTCTAACAATCTTCATGATCAATTTTTAAAAGGCTATTTTGCCTCTTGAAAATGCCAGCAGCACAAATGTTAAAAGAAACATGAAATGGTCATTGAAATCTGTGTCTAGTAGTGTAGCGTTAGTTCTTCATCATAAGTAGAATGCCATTGTCTGAATGTAAATCTCCTAGTTACCCAAAAATATGGCAGAGCTTGGACTCAAGAACCAGCATTAAGCGAACAGATTCTGCTGTTGACATAGGAATGGCAACTTCATAGCTGGAGCAAGTTTCAATGCCTGTTAGACACCAGTGGTAACCACAAAATTGAGGCAGAGAATACATGTAGTCCAGTTGTCAGGAATTGGCCCTGCCAATTATTTGAACTATATGTTTTAAGTATTTGTAATACTTTTATGAGGGAAGTCCCAGATGGAGAATACCATGATTGGGACAATGATTAGTGGACATATGCACAACAAGGAGCACATCTGGTTTCTCTAACCTAGTCATGTGGTTAGCATGAACCAGCACAAAACACCAAGAGAGGGCCCAAAGGCTCGTGGAGGAAGAAGTAGACAAATATTTAACATGACCGACCTGTAACATTTGTAAAGTTTGCAGGGTTCAAAGCAAGACTTCAATTGAAGGCCTACATGCCATATACTAAATAATTTAGAATGTTTTACTCAACTAATAACTGTAAAATAAAATATTATACATCTCCTTCCATAACAAATACACCTTTATAATGACTAGAAAGGTCAGGTTTTAATTTAGAATCCCTGAAATGCTCTACCTTCTGCACCATGAGTGTGAGAAGAACTACTACCACGTCTATAGGCCGTGGTCCCAGATAATCCTGTTCTTTCCACTTTCTACCCCAGATTCCATCCCTCACCATGAGAGGACTCATCTGTATGTGCATATGGACACCCCAATCCATTCTTTAACTGTTACCCATGTATAGCCACTCCATAGCTAGCTGGACATATGTAACACCAACAGTGCTGTTAGTCCTCAAAATGACAGACCCAATGTAGAGGAGCATATAGGTGATGGAAGCAGGCTTGGGGCCACGGGGGTAAAGAATTCAGGGGTCATAGGTATCTTGAGGATGCACCACAATGGGCAAGAACTCTGAGTGTGTATACATTCTTCTGGACCCACAAACTGGGCTCCTGGCACTGTAGGAAGGGCATAGCAAGAAGAAAGCCAAAAGGGGTCTCTAAAGCATGGAGTTCAGAACAAGGGCTTTTCTTGACAGGATATAAGACAAATATTATATTTAACCCTAACTATCGGAAACAAATTGAGGGTCTTCTAATCATACTATGTGGGTAGTTGTCTATTTAGCCTGATTTTTCCATTTAAATAATGGTAAAAAAGGGCCCTGTGCCTTCTGTATCAACATATGGTACTAGCCATAAGGAATAAATACTACATGATAATACATTTTAAATTGTTAACACTGGTGACAAAAAGTATGATGTATTTGCATTACATTTATTTCACTTTATTTAATAGGTTGAGCTTCTGAAAAGGAGAAAACAGTGAATTATACTTTGGGAAAGGATAAATAAAACCTTTTATAGTTACAATTATTCAGAATTTCACAACCCATGGGATATTCAAAGGGGTAGAGGAGTAAATGTATAAATTTTAAAATAAAAATGTTAGTTAGAATATTAGTTAGAATATGAGAGCACCTAGGCAGCCTTACATAAATGCAAAAACAAGTTTGTCTACCACCAAATCTCTGGCCTTTATCTTTCTTTGATTCTCTACAAAGGTCAGCTGAGACTTTATTTTCCTTAAATGGCTTCTAGATATGAAGCCTATATTCTCCCTTCTCTTTTGATTTTTGTTATTTTTTCTTAGGAAATATTTTAAACCTACACAAAGGTATAAAGATATGTCAAGTACTCGCCACACTACCTAAGCAATATAATATCACAAGTACAATTGAAGTCCCCTGTGTTCTTATAGTGGGTTGAATTTCATTTTCCAAAAAATAAAATGTAAAAAGTTCTCATCACCAGTACTTGTAAATGTGATGTTATTTGGTAGTAGGGTCTTTGTAGATGTAATTTCAGTAACAAACTCAAGAAAAAATTATGCTGGATTTAAGGTGAGCCCTAAATCCAATAACATGTATCCTCAGAAGAGAAAGGAGAGGGAAAGACACAGGGAAGAAGTTTATATGAAAACCAACACAGAGATTAGAATTTTGCTGCCACAAACCAAGGGCTTCCAGGAGCTACCAGAATCTGGAATAGGCAAGGATTCTCTCCTAGACTTATGGAGGGAGCATGGCTGTGCTGGCAATTTGATTTCAGACTTGTGGCCTCCAGAACTGTGAGAGTATACCTTTCTGTTGCTTTACATCACCCAGTTTGTGAAACTTTGTTATGACAGATATAGAAAACTGAGCATCTTCTCCAATTGAATTATATTCCCTCTTTCCACAATACATAGCTATTATCTTCAATAAGATGTTTATCATTCTCATAAATGCCTTTCACCTTCTACATCTGCATACATCCTTCCTATGCATGGTTTTTACTACATATATGAATTCATAATCATAATTGTTTTGCATGTTTTTGAACTTTGGATACATGGTGTATTAGTCTGTTCTCACGCTGTTATGAAGAAATACCCGAGACTGGTTAATTTATAAAGAAAATAAATTTAATTGACTCACAGTTCTGCATAGCTGGGGAGGCCTCAGAAAACTTACAATTATGGTGGAAGGCATCTATCTCTTCACAGGGTGGCAGGAGAGAGAATGAGTGCCAAGCAAATGGGAATGCCCCTTATAAAACCATCAGATCTCGTGAGAACTCACTATCATGAGTCCAGCATGGGGGAAACTGTCCCCACCTGTTCCTGCCCTTGCCACATGGGGATTGCTACAATTCATGGTTCAATTATCCCCACCTGGTCCTGCCCTTGCCACATGGGGATTGTTACAATTCAAGGTGAGATTTGGGTGAGGAAATGAGCCAAACAATATCACATGTGTGATGGTTAATGAATGTCAACTTGATTGGACTGAAGGATGCAATGTATTGATCCAGGGTGTGTCTATTAGGGTGTTGCCAAAAGAGAATAACATTTGAGTCAGTGGGCTGGGAAAGGCAGACCCACCCTTAATCTGGGTGGGCACCATCTAATCAGCTGCCAATGCAGCCAGAATATAAAGCAGGCAGAAAAAAAACATGAAAAGACTAGACTGGCCTAGCCTCCCAGCCTACATCTTTCTTCCATGCTGGATGCTTCCTGCCCTCAAACATCGGACTCCAAGTTCTTCAGTTTTGAGACTTGGACTGGCTTTTCTTGCTCCTTAGCTTGCAGACGGCCTATTGTGGGAACTTGTGATCATGTGAGTTAATACTTAATAAACTCCCTCCTCTCCCCTCCTCTCTCCTCCCCTCCCCTCCTCTCCCCTCCTCATTACTTGCATGTTAAAGAAAACAACTCAAGTGAAAATCAGATAGCAAAATTTACACCATATGGTATATAGAGAAAAAGTCTGTTGTGCTAGAGGGAAATTGAAATGGATTAAATTGCCAATTAAACACAAAATTATAGAAATTATAAAGGCCTTTTAAAGATACACACACACACACACACACACGCACACACACACACACACACAAACACAAAGATTCTATAGCTTTTACTTCAGAACTTTAGCCATGAGATAAATACGAATTCACTGGCTTGTGAAAAGAACCTTTTGGATCCAAACAGTGGTTTTTATCTTAACAGAAAAATAGCAAATTTAAAGCAGACAGAAAAGAAAATAGAGAAAAAGAGGACTTAAGAACTCTATAGTTTGCAGGTGGGCCTTAGGGCTCTTTTCCTTAATGTAAATATGCACGAAGACCATATTACTTCCATTTTACATAAACTCTGGCAAGTAAAGTTGCCATAAAACCTATGGAGTGCTCGCAATGGGGTCATTTTCATTGTTTTCTCCTCATTCTTAGATTATTTGTTTTCCACTTTTTATTTTTTTAAAAGGAGGAACTGAGCTGTGGCCTAGGGTTTTTGTATAGTGATCGATGTGTGCTGCTTGTGGGCAGGACTCCACAGCCTCATCACGGAGTCATTTCCACCCTTTTACGTGTCTCAGTTTCTTTCTCCAGAGGTGTATGACCTCTGAGAGGGCTCAAAATGCTGGGTAATTAGCCCTTATATTAGTTTCCTGGATGAGCCTTCTTTAAAATTAATTTTTTGTCGGGGATTTCCCTGTAGGGCTGCTGCACGTCATGGGGGTTAACCCCCCCCAGACACTCCCACGAGGCCCCCAGTCACCCAGGGGCACTTTTCGGCTGGGAGGAGCAAAATGCCCTTTCTCTTCAGAGCTGAGAAAACTCAGTATCTCATTTATCTATGAAAACAACAGTTCAGTTCCTCACACAAATGTGCACAGATAGGTTGAATCGAGATTAATTTTGGGAGAAAAAACAATACAAAAGACCCTTTAGAAGGCATCCCTGAACTATAATTAGGGTCATTAAACAATAGCTTCCTAGGAGGAAAAAAAAACAGCCAAGACTACTTCCTGTAAACTGGGCTCAGCCACCCCTAGTTTGTAGCTCCTGTCCATCATTACACATGCCAAGGTCAAATCCTCTCATGGTCTAAGGTCATCTCTGGCACCCCCAAAGCCAAAGAGGTCAGGTCATGCTACACAGAAAAACAGCTTTAGACCTACAAAGAATCTTCTCATGACTCTTGAAACTCCACAGGGAAAACAGAACACTTCAAAAAGGTGAGTGGCACCTTTGTTCTGAATTCTTTAAAGCGGTTCAAGTTATTAGAAGCCTTCTCTAGATTTTTTGGTACTCCAGATGGCAAACGGGAAAGGGTATCAGGTGGAAGAAAGTAAATGAAAAAAAACATTTGTTTTTTAAGACAAGAAGCAAACACAGAAACCAAGCGCATTTTTTTTGTTGTTGTTTGTTTTGTTTTGTTTTTCTTTTCTGCAGCTGTGAGGAATTTTAGCCATATTAAAGAGGTTTGTTACCCATAATTTGGAATTCTCACTCGGGTTTGATCAAGTCAGGTAGAGTTGGCCAAATCTGATGGGAGAAAGACCAGAACAACAACAAAGAAACCCCAACAATATGATCACTGAGTGCTTTAATGGGAAGGAGAAATTAAGACCAGCTGGTTGTTAAACTTTAGCCAAGACAAAACCCCAATTCAGCTACTTACTTAGGAATGGGCCTCAGGCTGAAGACTGCTTTCTATCATCCTAGAAGCAGGAAAAACAACTCATACTTGTCTTCCCTGCTGGGAGTGAGCTCAAACTCCATAAACGAGTTATTTGCCTTCCATCATTATGAAAGCAGGACATCTTACCTTCCTTGTTGAAAGCGTGTAAAACTCCAAAAAAAAGGGGAGTTGTACAGCAAAATAAACTTTAGATCTCATCCATATTTTGGGAGATCAGAGATTCTCTGGATGGGGCCCTTCCAGACCTCAGCAAATTGTTCTATTGGTTTGAGCCATAAAGTTAGCTCATGCTGGTACCAAGCACCAATAGGAGATTTGTCAAAGGTCAGGGACATCTCCATTCAGAATCCCTCCATGGTTACCAAAATGTGAACCCCAAATATCTGAGGCAGGTCTGTTAATTTAGAAAGTTTAATCTTTCAAGGCTGAGGACAGGTGCCCAGGACACAGCCTCAGGAGGTCCTGATGACATGTGCCCAAGGTGGTAGGGGCATAACTTGGTTTTATACATTTTAGGGGGACATGAGACATCAATTGATATGTGTAAGATGTACGTTGGTTCAGTCCAGAAAGGTTGGACAGCTCGAGCTGAAGGCAGGACAACTCAAAACAGAGAGGGGGGCTTCCAGGTCATAGGTAGATAAGAGACAAATTGTTGCATTCTTTTGAGTTTCTGATTAGCCTCTCCAAAGGAGGCAATCAGATACGAATTTATCTCAGTGAGCAGCAGGGTGACTTTGAATAGAATGGGAGGCAGGTTGGCCCTATGCAGTTCCCAGCTTGACTTTTCCCTTTAGCTTAGTGATTTGGGGGCCCAAAGATTTATTTTCCTTTCACAGGAGACATCAAACACTAGTTCATGCTTATTCAGAAAAGGAAAATGTTTTCTAACTCTGAAAATGCTCTTTGCAAAAGCATAGTATAACAAATGACTTAATATTAAGTCTCAGAAAAGTAATACCAATACATTCCTTTCATCACTCCCACCAAATTTGCATTGTTTTCAATTTTGCCACTGGTCCCACCTAAAGAAGGGAGCATGGAATAATCGTAAATTATTGCTTTAAATCTGAAAGGAAGTGTAGAAAATTTCTAATTTAATCTCTTCATAACAACAACAAAACTGAATCAGAATCCCAATCTGTAGTCTAGAGTTGGTTTTATCACTTGCTCCTTGATAGGACCTTGGTGTGTCACTTATCATTTCTAGGCTTCAGGGTTTTTTTTTGTTTATAATTAAGACAATTGTACATGTTTATAGGATACATTGTGATGTTTCAATATATGTATACATTGCACAGTGATCAAATCAGGGTAGTTGACATGTCCCTCACCTCACACCTTTATCATTTCTTCATGGTGATACCTTTCAATGTCCTCTTTTCTGGCTATCTTGAAATAAATAATACACTGTTATTAGCTATAGTCACTCTATTATGTAATAGAACACAGCAATTTATTCTTTCTATCTAACTGTAACTTTGTTCCCATTGACCATCCACTCCCTATCCCCCTTCCTTCTGCAGCCTCTGGTAACTACTGTTCTACTCTCTGCTTCTATGAGATCAACCTTTTTAGATTCCATATATGAAGGAAATCATGTGGTATTTGTCTTTCTCTGCCTGATTTTAGTAAACATTCTGTCCTCAAGGTTCATTTATATTGCTGCAAATGACAGAATTTTATTATTTTTTATAGCTGAACGGTAATATATTGTGTTTACATATTACATTTTTAAATGTTTATTTTAGGTGTAGGGGTACAGATGCAGGTTTGTTATGTAGGTAAATTGCATGTCACAGGGGTTTGGTATACAAATTATGTCACCACCCAGGTAATAATCGTAGTATCCAATAGGTAGATTTTTGATCCTCACTCTCTTCCCTCCCTCTACCCTCAAGCAAGCCCCAGAGTCTGTTGTTCTCTTCTTTGTGTCCATGTGTACTCAATACTTAGCTCCCAATGAGGTAGGAGATGGAACTCAACTCCAGAGGTGGATCTCAACTCTGGAGACAGGGCTGAGACACCGGACCAAGTTGAGGACTAGCTAAAACAGGGACAGGGCAGAAGCAGCTTTCCATAAGACATGCCCACCATTGTGCCATGTCAGTTTATCATTACCCTGGCAACATCCAGAAGTTACCATCCCTTTCCATGGCAATGACCCAACCACCTGGAAGTTATCATCCTTTTTCCAGAAATTTCTGCATAATCCTCACCTTAATTTGCATATAATTAAATGTGGGTATAAATATGACTGCAGAGATCCTTGGAGCTGCTACTCTGGGCACACTGTCTGTGGGGTAGCCCTGCTCTGCAAGGAACAATACCTCTGCTGCTGCTGTACACTGCTGCTTCAATGAAAGTTGCTGCTTAACATCATCCGCTCACCCTTGAATTCTTTCCTGGGTGAAGCCAAGAACTCTCATGGGCTAAGTCCCAGTTTTGGGGCTTGCCTGCCCTGCAACACCACTTACAAGTGAGAACATGTGTATACCATATATTCAATCCATTCATCCATTGATGGACACTAAAGTTGGTCCCATATGTTGGCTATTGTGAACATGAGATTGCAGATAGCTCTTCCCCATGCTGATGTCAATTCCTCTGGATATATACTCACCAGTGGAAATGCTGGATCATATGATAGTTCTATTTTTAATTTTTTTTGAAGAGTCTTCATACTGTTTTCCACAACAGCTGTACTAATTTACATTCCCAGGAAGAGTGTATAAGTTCCCCTTTCTCTGCATTCACGCCAGCATTTGTGGGTTTTTTTTTTGTCTTTTTGATAATAGCCATTCTAATTGGGGTGAGGTGATAGCTCATTGTGGTTTTTATTTGCATATCTTTGATGATTAGTGATACTGAGCATTTTGACTTATACCTGCTGGAAATTTATGCGTCTTCTATTGAGAAATGTCTGTTCAGGTATTTTGCCTATTTTAAAATCAAATTATTATTATTATTATTTGCTGTTGAATTTCTTACATATTCGTGATATTCTTTGTTGGATGCAGAGTTTAAAAATATTTTCTTAAATTTTGTAGATTGCCTTTTCACTCTGTTGTTTCATTTCATGTGCAAAAGCATTTTTTAGTTTGATGTAATCCCATGTTTAGTTTTGCTTTTTAGCCTGTGATTTAAGGTTTTACCTAAAAAAATTTCCTGAAGCATTTCCTTAATTTTTTTCTAGTAATTTCATTGCTTCAGGTCTTAAATTTAAGTCTTTAATTCTTTTTGATTTTTGTATATGGTGAGAGACACAGGTCTAGTTTCATTATTCTGCATGTGGATATCAATTTTCCCAGCACCATTTATTGAAGAGACTGTTTTTTCCCCAATCTGTGTTCTTGGCACCTTTTTTGGTATCAGTTGGCTATAAATGCTTGGATTTATTTCTGGGCTTTCTATTCTATTCCACTGGTTTATGTGTATGTTTTTATGCCTGCGCCATGCAGTTTTAGTTATTATAGCTTTGTACTGTATATTTTGAAGTCAAGTAATGTGATACCCCCAGTTTTGTTCTCTTTGCTCAGGACTGCTTTGGCTGTTTGGAGTCTTTTGTGGTTCCATACAAATTTTAGGATTTTTTTTCTATTTTTGTAAAGAATGTCATTGGTATTTTGATATGGATTTCATTGAATCTTTAGATAGTTTTGGATAATGTAGACATTTTAATGATATTTATTTTTCTAATCATGAACACAGGACATTTTTCTATTTATTTGCGTCTTCAATTTGTTTCATCAATGTTTTATAGTTCTCATTGTAGACGTATTTCACCTCTTTGGTTAAATTGATTCCTAGGTGTTTTATGTCCTTTGTTGCTATTATAAACGGGATTGCTTTCTTGATTTCTGTTCTGGACATAAAAATGCTACTGATTTTTGTATGTCTGATTTTATATCTCACAACTTTAATGGATTCATTAGTTCCAAGAGTTTTTTTGTGAAGTCTTTAGGATTTTTTAATATCTATGATCATATCAGTTGAAAGTGGACAATTTGACTTCCTCCTTACTAATTTGGATGCCATTTATTTTTTTCTGTTGCCTAATTGCTATGGCTAGGACTTCCAGTACTATGTTGAATAAAAGTGGGGAAAGTGGCCATTCTTGTGTTGTTCCAAATCTCAGAGGAAAAGTTTCAAACTTTCTCCATTCAGGATGATTTTTGTTGTGGGTTTGTCATATATAGCCTTTGTTGTGTTGAGGTTGTTCCTTCTATACTTAATTTGTTAAGAGTTTATCATGCAGGGATGTTGGATATTATTGAGTGCTTTTTCTGCATCTATTGAAATGATCATATGGTTATTTATGGTTATTTTCCTTGATTCTGTTAATGTGATGTATCACATTTATTGATTTGAGTATGATAAATCAAACTTGCATCCCTGGGATAAATTCCACTTGATAATTAGGAATGATCTTTTAATGTGTTGTTGTATTTGGTTTACTAGTATTTTGTTGAGGATTTTTGCATCTATGTTCAGGACTTGGTTTTCTCAATTGTCAAGTTAGGGAAACAAATCCTAGCTACCTCACAAGGTTATTCTGACAATCAAATGAGATAATGAGTATGTAAGCACTTTTCATGGTTTGATATGATATACATGTATAAATTATATCAATATTTTTGTCCTGTTAACTAAAAAAAATGATTGACACAGAGATCAAAGGAAATAACATTTATTTGGAAGATGAAGAATTGCAATTCCTGTACTCTGAATCAGGGAATCCCTGAATAGTGTCCCATAAGACAAGCACGGGAGAGCTTTTTTCGCCCCCCCCCCCCGGGAGATTTTCAAAAGAAGGTATTTTTAGAGGATGTTCATTGGCTGGGCAGAAATCCTAAATTGCTAACCCGTTCTGGTTGGTTAATTTGGTACACCCTGCTGAGAAATGTTGGAGTCTGGTGGATACTGACTTCAGTTGTTTATCCAAGTCTATTGGAATATTCTGTGGTTGACCTTTAGCATGTGTGAGTGCAATCCTCTCAAAATCTCCTGACTCCACTTTAGAAAGCCTTAGCCTTAATTACTTCATTTTCTTTCAGATTTCTGCTTTTTAATCACGATTTTTCTCCAGACACTCACAGATCAATTGACGAGTCTGATTTTGTCCCTTGTCACCACATTTGAGTAACAAAGTGGTTATGAGAGGAGAGGAATCAAGCCTGTTTAGGACCTAAAAAAGTTATCAGAGGGGAGGTCTTTTTTCTATAATATGCTTGATTGACCATGTTGATCTTCTAAATGACTGTTACTTTGGTTGTTATTTCTAAGAAATATTGGATAAGGAGTATCATAGGTAACTTACGTATTACAATAATAGCAACAATAACCACATAGTGAGTAACAAGAGTTGAAGACTGGATTTTACTTACTTTCTGACTTTAGAGGGTAGTCAGCTGAAGAGATTTAAAAAATGGCAAACATATGGTGGGTACTCTACTTAGCTAATTAGCATGTGCATGGATTTTGTTCAATTCAGGTTCTACTTTGTTAGAAGTATTTATTTAAGTGTATCAGGAGTTATTGGCCACAGTGCAAACACCTCCTTGCTCAGCCAAGATATAATCCAAGGTATCTCTTTTGTGCAAGGCAGTAGAAGTCAAAAACCAAGAGTTTCAAGAAAGCTATATAAAATAAGTTGATCATTTTTAAAAGGGTGGTAATAGCATATCCAGCATGATATTTTCCTTCATCATCTGTTACATAGGATCCATCAGTAAACTATGATAGTTCTCCATTTAGTATAGGAATTTTTTTGTAAATCACCTCCAGGTTTGAGTGGCTGGCCAATTAGATTTAGACAGTCATGAGGTACCCCCTTATCAGGTAAGGTAAGAAGCGTTGCTGGATTAAAGTTGTTGCAACGAGAAGGAATTATATGAGGGGAAAGGAAGCAGCAAGATCTCTTAAGACGTGAGTCTGCTTGCAGAAAGATGTTAAGCATGATGAGCATTCAGTAAGGATTCTACAGCATAAGGAATGGAATGTGGATAATGAGAGGAGAGCCCATGACTATCTCTTCTATAGATTTAGTTAAAGCAATGGAGGCTGTTATCACTCTCATGCAGGGAAGGAATCCCTTAGCTATGGAATGTAATTGCTTGCAATAACAGCCCTGTGTTGATCTACTTTTTTTTTGTATAAGGATCCCCAATGCATTTCCTTCTCTTTCATGAAAAAGAAAGAAAGGAGAAAGAAAGGAAGGAAGGAAGGAAGGAAGACGAAAGAAAGAAAGAAAGAGAGAGAGAGAGAAAGAAAGAAAGAAAGAAAGAAAGAAAGAAAGAAAGAAAGAAAGAAAAAGAAAAAGAGCTCACAATTGGCATGCCCTAAGGCAGGAAGAATTAGAAGTCCTTTTATTGATAGAAGCCTATACAGACATTATCTTCCCAGTCCAGGGATGCTGGTTTGTTAAATTTCAAAAGAGCATTTAAGGGTCGAGTTATCAAAGAAAAATCAGATATCCAGTTTTGACAGTACATTGCCAGGCCCCCAAACCCTCATTATTTTCTCAATCTGAGGTTGAGGAAAGTTCAAAATGCTTTAAGGATCTAAGAGAAGTCACTGGTTTGATGTCAAGTGTCCTAAATATTTGACACGAACCTGAGTAAATTGGAGTTTTTCTCTGGAAGTGTTAGGCTTTTGTCTGCTACAATTTAAGAAGCTGAACATTATCGTATTCACAAGCCTGTTTAGAAGAGGAACAAAGAAGGTCATCAACATACTGCAAGAAAGTCGATCCTTGGGGTATGACTGCTAAATCTACTTATAGTATTTGTGAAAAGTAAGAGGGTCTTTCAGTATGCTTTTGAGGCATTACTGTCCAGATATATTGTTGTCCTTCCCATGTGAAGGCAAATAAAAATTAACTCTCAGGGTCCACAGTAATGCTATAAAAATGCACTACAAAGGTCTATCACTGTAAATAATTTACTTTCTGTGGGAATGGAAGTCAGGAGGGTATAGGAGTTTGAAAAGGCAGGATGTCAAGGAATGACAATGTTATTAATGGCTCTTAGGTCTTGTATAAATTTCCATCTTCATTCATGAGGTTTCTTCACAGGAAGGATAGGAGTATTTCAGGGGCTAGTGCAAGGCACGATGATTTTTTTTTTTTTTTTTTTTTTTTGCTTTGTATTCTCCTATTATTTTTTTAATTCCTGCAAAAGTTTAAGGGCTTATGGGGTTTTGTCTGATATTAGTAACAGGCTTGTTTGGGTCAATTTGAATCTCTATTTGGGGAGCCAAGTGGGTATGTCCAATGTCTGTTGTGGATTTAGCCCAAAGTTGCTAAGGAACCTCTTTTAAAAGACCTAACACTCAGCATTTTTGTTATTAAGGCTAAAGGCAAAAATGTGCAAGGATGTTGAATAATTTTTACTCTTGTCAGTTAAAGCAGGGGTTGAGTCAATTTCAAGAATTATCTCCCCCTTTTGGGAAAGAAAATGACAGCATGATATTTTTCTAAGAAATCTTTTCTAAGTAAGTGAACTGTGACCAAGGGAACTATTAAAAAAGAATGACTATCCTGGAGAAGACCTATTTGAAAAATCAAGGGTAAATATTTGTAAATTGTTAAAGATATATTAGAAACTCCCACAATTTGCATTTTTTCGTACTCCAAGGAATGGTTGCTTGAGGTTGGTGGGGCTAACCACAGAAAGGGTTGCTTCAGTGTCAATAAGGACAGTGAAACCCTCCTCTCCAATCATTAGGGAAGTTTCACTCAAGTGATTAAGAGGCAAGATCTGAAAGATATCATGTGTTTTCTCAGAACACCCTCAATCCATCAGGAACATGGAGGGCAGTTTATTAAGGTATCCTTTGGCATGTTTTAATTGTACACAATGTTTTCATCAATGTCCAGGTCTTTTTGCTTTGGTGGAAGACCCCTTTAAGATTTGGATTCCTAATGTTAGACTGCCATGTTTTATCATGGGGGTTGAAAATTATTGTAGATTCATTATTTTATTTTTTCTTACTTTGTCTTAGAAATTGGTTGGGCTAATTGGTTGACCAGCTTAACTAAATCAGAGGTGAAGATTATTTCCCAAATAAATTGAGCCCCTTTAACTAGAATTACAAGATCTTTATCTAAGCCATTTACAAATACAGAATTAAAAGCCACTTTGGTAGATTTGGTATCTGAGTCAAGTCCAGAGTTTTCCTTGAAAACTATTTCAAATCTATGGGAATAATTATGTACAGCCTCAGCTTCATTTTGGGTGCAAGCCTGAATCTTGTTACAATCTACTGGTTTAGGGAATGCTCTAGGAATAACTAACTAAAAAGTTTTGGCTCTTTCTCGGACTTTTTCCCCTATTGGAGAATATACTGAATTGGAGGCCCATAAGAGGATTGTTTCAGCCTGCTTTAGCCATCCAATGTGTGCTTGACCTTCTCCAATGAGTGTTAATTGGCAAATACTAGAGAAATCAGTTTCATCAGTTTAGATAAGAATTTAAAATTCTTCAGCAAATGTATGACAGTGCTCAGTAACCTTGAGGAAATCTTTAGCCATGGCCCTAAATTCGGCTTTTGTTCGGAATACATATGAAATGTTTAAGAGAGTGCCCTCATTATTTGGGCAGAGTTTGAAAGGATAAATTTAGGGAATCAAGGGAAACTTTGGGATCATAAAAGGGAAGTTCAGCAAGTGTATGATATAAAAACAGGGGAACAGAAAGAGTGGGGGAATGAGATTTGGTGGAAGAAACTTGAGCCTCAAGGACAATTTCCTTCTCTTTCCATTTTTTTTTTTAGTGAGTTTAGAGACTGTTTTGGAGACAGGCAGTTTTAGAGTCCTGAATGTGTTGAGATGCCTCTAAATGCCCATTAAAATATGCACCACATTCAGGTTGTTTTGTTTTAGAACCATAGTCTTCTAATTTAGTTTGGAGAAAACCTAGTTTTGACATATCAAAGGAAACTCAATTTGGCCACTGCAGTTCTAATGTATCTTTCGTATATAATGTCCACTGTTCCAAATAAATACAAGAGGAGGGCCCATAATTTTTGGACATATTACCAGCTGCAGTCCCAGAAGAAGGAAAATCATTATGAGATTTAGAATTAAAGAATATCACACTTAATAATACTCACCAATAGGAAAACTCACATTTTGCTTGCACAAATGGAACAACCATCCTCAAATTCCCAAATAAAGGTGCTGACTTCAATCAAAGGGAAGGAGGTAGGAGCCTGAGAAGATTTATGAGAGGATGCCTGCAATTCAAGAAAGCAGAGAGCACAAGGGGCTCTGTTCCAGAAAATTCCAATCTACTACAACGTAAGATCATTTTGAGTTCCACTTCTGACATTAGCTATGTTAACTTAAAAAAAAAAAAAAGACTGACACGGAGGTGAAAAGAAATAGCATTTATTTTGGAGACAAAGAAGTGTAACTCAGATACATGGAATCAGGGAAGCCCTGAATAGTAGTAGTATCACATAAGGCAAGCACAGGAGAAGATTTTTTTTTAACAGGGGATTTCCACAAAAAGGTGTTTTTGGAGGCAGTTCATTGGCTAGTCAGAAATTCTATATCCTAAATTAACCCACTTCGACTAGTTAATTAATTAGAGTACTCCCAGCTGAGAGATGTCAAAAGCCTGATACTGACTTCTGCTGCTTATCCAAGTCTATTGGAACATTCTGTGGTTGACCTTTAGCAGGTGTGAGTGTGCATTCCTCTCAAAAGGATTTCTTGACCCCTCTTTAGAAAGATTTAGCCTTACTTACTTCATTTTCTTTCACAATCTCATTGTTTATTTATTGGAGAGAAGTTACTGATTAGTCTCTCAGGCCTTCAGAATGAATCTTCTAATTTGACTTTGGAGCAATCAATTCTTCCCATGTACATGGGGTTTAAGCAATTATTCCCTGGCTAACTGTGTTAAGAATTCATGCCTTCTCTTTAGTCAAGGTTTGAAATAGGATGACATAGGATTGTATTTAGGCTATTCACCACTTGCCTAACAAATATTTCTCCTGGTTTGTTTTTTATATGCTAAAAATATTAATATCTCTAAGTATACAGTTTTTCAGTTTTACGTTTCAAAATCTATAAACAGTTTTTTAATGTGTTCATTTCCTTTATTTATAAATTTCCAAATTCTCTTATCAAAAGGTAAAATATATCTTATTTTATATTTTCTTCTTATTTGGAAGTTTTCTGAATTTTTCCATTCAACTCCTTTATGCATCTGGAATTAACATTGGCACTTGGTATAAGATTGAAATCTCAGATGATTTAAAAAAATAATTAACGCACAACACTATTTGTTGAATAATTCTTCTCTTCATCCCTGGTGTGTGGCTATGCACTCCTTTGCATTTTCTATAATGGGAGGGCACATGGGAGAAAAATTTTAGATTCTCTCAGAATGCCAGAGCAGGAATGTGCCTTAGAGATGTCATCTAAGCCCATTCTTTTTCAAATGGAGAAACTGAGGACCAGAGCAGGTAACTGGCTTGCCAAATGTCATGCTAGTTAGTGGTGGAGTCAAGCCTCAAACTAAGATTTTCTGATGTTCCATTTGCATTTGAGGCTGTATTCCTTTTTTCTTATCCAGCTTCTGGGGCAGCTTGACAACTTAAGGTTAATTAACCAGCCACAGAGGAACTCAATATCCCCAAGTAGAGGGATTCTGAAAGGATCATTTCAGCTTGTCTCTATCCCCCTACCCAGCTCTTGATCACAAACACGGTCAGACTGAGAAGTGGGTGCCACAGTCTCTAGAAATAAGGGGATCAAAGCTGGGGGGAAATGCTGAATATGAAATGGATCCATGATTTAAGCATCTTTACATGTAATATATTGACTAAAAAAATTGTGTAGCTGAAAGAATCAGGAAGGATCTCCGTGGGTGAGCTTTTCTCAGGAAAGAGGGAAGGAGAACTTCAGGTGGATTTCAAAAGATAGGCTAAAGACCCCTGAATTGGGAGCACAGTTTTCACTTTACTCTCCTCAAAATGCACTTGTTGTCTGAGACCTTCCTTTACTCTCTCTCTTTCTGTCTCTCTCTCCCTCTCTCTGAAATAAGGGATTTATGATAAAGAAAATGCAAGATATTAGGAGGTGGGGCCTTTGAAAGGTTATTAGGTCAGGGACATAGCCTTCAAAAATGGGATTAGTGCTCTTATAAAAGAAGTCCAAGAGTGAGCTTTCATCCTTTCTACCATGTGAGGACACAGCAAAATGAGCACCCTCTATGAACCAGAAAGCATTTTCTCACCAAACACTGAATTTGTTGGCACCTTGACCTTGGCCTCTTCAGCCTTTAGAACTGTAAGAAATAAATGTCTGTTGTTTATTAAGCCACCAGGTTATGGTATTTTGTTGTGGCAGCCTGAATGGTCTAATACAGTCCCTTTATCCATCTTTGGCTGACATTCCTTATTCCTTTGAGTCCTCTTTGACATCCAGTAACTTGGATACTGTCATATAAAATTAATTACAATTAACACATCTTATGTAAATAGGAAGGAATAGAGGAATAGGAAGGTGGAAGCAAAATGATTAATATAAACACAGATATCTTGATATCAACATAAGGAAGTACTCCTAACTATTGTAGTATTGGGTTTTGCAACTAGCCAGAAGATCAAAATTGATGTTTTTAACGACTTTCTTCCTCAACTACCTTCTTCCATTAACCCATTCCATATTGCCTTTGCCCTCAACAAGCACCTTACCTGGTTGAGCTTCCTCGACTGGAGATGTGACCCAATCTTCATTTCTCGAGTGTCGAGTGTCTGAGCCATTAAAAGTCCTGTTTGTATGGGTTGCTGTAATTTTCCATTGACTTTAGTCACAGAATATGGAAGTACTAAGAGACATCCATGGGGAACACCTGCATTACAGATCCTCATTATGTGTAGCAATGCAATTTCTTCTTGATATTCAAGATCTACCATAACAGTAAGTACTGTAGCCCCCTTATTTTACTATTTATTCAGTGACACGAGTTGCTCAAAGTCGCCAGATGTCAATCTCAGCTATAAATTCAATAGAAGCATTGCTGCAACCTGTGGTGGAATCATTCAACCACTCAAGGCCTCTAAATCAGGACGACCTAAGTTACAGGGATGAGAAAAGTAATTTTACTAGTGGATCAGTAGGGAAATAATGAGTAGATCTAAAATTAATGTCATTCCTTGATTCCCTAACCTAGGATTCCTGGCTATGGGAGAAACAGCACCACATTTTGGACATTAACTTAGAACATATACCACATTACAGAGGACGTGGGTCAACCCTGCAAAATGTCATCTAGCTGGCTCTGTAACTGAGTCATCAAAGGCATTCCACTCTCTGGAATTGGCCAGCTGCTTCAGGGTGATAGGTAACATGGTAAGGCCAGTGAATTTCATGAGTTGGCGCATTGCCACACTCTGGTACGAAATCAGTTGTTGGACCAGAACGGACTCTGTATAAAATACCATGATGGTAGATAAGGCAGCCAGTAAATCCTCAGATGGTAGTTTTGGCACAAGCTTTGCAGGCGAAGTGGTAATGTCACATTTAGAGTCATTGTGTATTCTTGTGAGAACAAAACAATACCCCTTCCAAGATGAAAGTGGTCCAATGTAATCAAGTTCAAAACATGTAGCTTGCAAGTCCTTCTGAGGAATAACGCCATATTGGAATCTTAGTTTTGGTATCTGCTGAAGCTGTAGCCAAATTGACTTTGGTGCATGGAGGTCCATGATTCTGAGCCCATGCACAAACTTCATCCTGGCTGGTATGACCACTTTCTTCATGAACACATCAAGCAAAGACAAGAGTGTCTGGGAAAGAGGCTGCCTGAAATCCACAGAATGCATCATCTTATCCCCCTGATTATTAAACTTCTCTGCTGAGGTTGTTCTTTGGTGAGTATTCACATTAAACCCAAATATTTTTATATTATATGCCCATTTGCAGAGACAGCCACATATACCTCTTCTCCACACTTGTTTATCGCTTATTTTATAATCATGTCCTTTCCAATGGACTTCCAGCCAAACTATTAACCAGTCTATGAAGTGGGGTAAATTCATACCTCTGTCCCCATGTTTTTCTCCATGCAAAATGAGCAAGGTTCTTTGGCATTCCTTTTCATTTTGGGTAAATGTATATCCTTCAATAAGTGTCTTTTATGTTCAGGTTAGCAACAGCAGTTACTGTTGTTTGGAGCCAAGTACTATAACTAATACAGACATTGATAACAGAAATTAGGTTTCATGCAACAAAATTTAAGGAAATTGGGGAATTTTGAAGCTGATTATCTGCCCCATTAGGGCTAAAGGTAGTTGAAAACATCATTTGTGTTCTAGAAGGGGAATATGGCAGCCCATGAAATGAAAGAGCATATCATTTAATTAAGTGGTTCTCTGAAATGTAAAGCCTTTGGAAGGCCTGGCTTTAGAAGACCTCGTTGCTGCCATAGAGAAGTCTGGAAAATGTAAGTAGTTAATAGATTGTGAGGTGAAGTGGATGCTTATGATGGCACTAGAAAGCTTTAAGAAAGAAGCCTAAATTCTTGCTCAGAAGCCTAATTTCTTGGCTCAAGTGCTCAAGGAATATATGGAAGACAGGGAACATGTAAATATAATTTCTGGGGGGCTAAGTTAGCCAAATCCTATACTTGCCTTTTGATCCTGTGTATTACCAAATTACAGAATTTGTTGATTTCTCAACATTGATATCACTTTTGTCAAAATTAGTCACTGAAATGCAAAGAGTAAAAATTCAAGAATAGGACAGTTGAGAGAGTTAAAAGAATCTCAACTCCAAATCCCCACTGAGCCTCTCTTGCCAGCAAAAGCAGTCTTTCTCTTTGTCCAATGCAGCTATTTCTCCTTTGCTTATACACCCAGTAATTTCCTTGCCCATGAGACTTAAATTGCAAGAAGAAGCCAATTTTCCTAATGCCACCATCTCACAACTATTATTATCTCCAGACCTGTTAGTAGAGTAAGATCCCATCATTTCTCTCCAGACTAGGGTGGAGGATCAAATATCAAAACAATGAGAAAAGTGTTTACAAACTGAAAGAACTGTGGAAGGTTGAACATTTCTAAAATAAAATTTGTGTGGGAATGATTATGAGGGTGTTCATTCAAAAAAGGAGACATATAATTTTAGATCTGATTGAATTTATTGATATGGTAAAACTTCCTAGAGAGTCTTTATTCAATGTGCTACTCTAGCAGCTTTACACAAGACTGAAATTATTGTGATAAATATAAGTTTGCAAGAAGATCTTACACCTTCTCAATCAATTGCATCTGAAGGAGAATGTATTAGCAGAAAGCAGAAATGAACAGCAGTAGGGGGTAGAGACAAAGCCCAGGGAATATGGAGACTTGAGCTGAGGGAATATATGATAACAGAAGAAAGGGAAGAGAATTATCTGTTTCTGGATCCCGACTTTGTACGGTGCACTACTATAGGAGCTTCTGGACACCACCTCTAAATTTCATTTTATACTCTCAATAACCACATGACATGAAAATCATTATTATTTCCACTTTAGAGGTGAGAAAACTGAGGTTCAAGGATACTAGGTAACTTGTCCCAAATTACACAGTTACAACATAGAGACATGACAGGGGCACAGGTCTAATGCCTGTGATGCCAGAGCACAGGGCAAGGGATTCTGCAGAGGGAAGGGTACCTTTCTCTTATGTCGGAGATAAGCCCTGCTAGCAAAGCTCAGCTGAATCAGAAGCAGCAGAAAACAATCTGTGCCATTGTCTGACTATGCCACAAGAGGGCACAGGTTTGGAAATTTTCTTTTTACACAATCTTTTGCTGTTTTCTCTGCAGGGACTTGCTGTAGCTGAGAGAGCAGACAATGTGTTATATTACACGGACTAACCTCTCAGTCTAGAGACTTGAGCTTGTCACTCCCTTTCCTTAGGACACATGTACTAGTGACCATCACATGTGTGAGGTGTGCCCTCTTCAATATGGGCAGTTGGTGTCAGGTAGTTAGAAAGACCTCTTGGGTTCAGGACTGATATTTACCAACCAGCTCTGAAACCTCAGTGCTGACTGTGGTGCCTTCCACATAGTGGGAGCTTAGTCTATGTTTTGTTAAGAAGAAATAATGGTACACAGAATCACCCTCTATCTATCCCCCAGTGGCTTCCCAGTGCCCTCAAGGTAAAGTCAGTACTATTTGTCCTGGATTATAAGTCCTACCATAGACTGCATCTAGGCTTAGCTCGAACTAGCTCCTCATTCCCTGCCTCCCCTCCCACTACAAATTAACACATAGATTCTTAATGTAGTACTGAAGCTGGCAGGGTCTGGAATCTGATGCTTCACAAAATGTGTGTAGTAAAATGCTTCACATGCCTGTAGTAAATACTCAAAAGCAGGAGTTGCTGTTGCTGCTGCTGCTACTACTACTGCTACTACTGCTACTACTACTACTACTACTACTACTACTACTAGAGCTGGAAACTTTCAGAGGCAGGTTGAACTCAAGTCTCCTGATTGAGTCCAGTTCTTTTTGTTCCCATTGCTTCTTTGCATATAATCAGTACACAGTTAATACTGGACTGTGGAATCTTTAATTTCAGTCTCCTTGACTCCTTCTGCATCCTCTTTTGGAGTCCTGCAGCCAGGGGACCGTACAGGGAATTTTAATGATGAGAAGACAGGGTTGGTTTCCCCCTTAGCAGACATATATGTTTGCAGCATCAGAAGTCTAGGGCTGGAAGCTACTTTTGACATCATTTCCTCTGCGAATGCATGTATAATTTCTACAGAACCTATTAGAAAGGATCACCCAGCCTCTGCCTTTGTACAACTTTCCCTTAAAAAACTGCCAATCCCACTGCTGTTTGGCCCAATAGTGAGAACTTTTTCCTGCTGCCTCTTGGTGCTTTTGCCTATGGCCCTTATTCTGCCTGCTGAAGACACTCTTGCCAGCATGGACTTAAACCCCTCCAGCTCTGACAATCCTCTTTCTCTTTTGTTTTACATGAAGGGTCTGGCAGCCAAAGCAATCACTCAAAGTTCAAACCTTATCATTTTTTGCTTTGTTCCTCTTGGCCTTGGTTTTGTACATCAGCTTTGAAAATACCATCCCAGGGTTAATGCTGGGGTTAATTTATAACTAAGAGTGCTCTAGTTTTGCAATACAGGACATGCTATAAAAATGGAAAGATGTTGCTTTCTGAGAGATGCAGGTGGATTCTTAGGCATTTGCTGTAAGTACTTTTTTTCTCTTTGGGAACTTTGAACATCTCTATCAGCAAGTCAGAGTCCCAAATAACCAAGTTGGCAAGTCAGAGTCCCAAACCAAATTCCTGGCTCTAGGGGCGAAGGTCTAAGTGTGGTCATCTAATAACTGACTTTCTACCAGCCTCAGTGACTTTTAAAGAAAGAGGACTCTGATGATGATATGGAGATTGGATAGAGTGGTGAACAAAGGGGGTTGATATGGAGGATATAGGAGATGGTGTGATCTGTTAGGAGCTGATATAGTAGCTCAGGCCATGAACTGAGAGGCAGAGGCAGCAGGAATGAAGAGAAGGGAGAAGTTTTGAGAGTTATTTAAGAGTTAGTATTCATAAGACATCATGCTTCATTAGATGTGGGGAATGAGAATAAAAGGAGGCTATGATTATTCCCAGGTGTCTGGCTTAGGTGTCTCTATAGACAGTGATGTGATAAACTGAGATGTGGAATGAAGATGAGGGAGCAAGCTTAAGGTGTAGGGAGATGATATGTTTACATCTGGCAACTTTGAGATTTTCTTATTGAGACTGAGGTCTGTGTGGACCATCCTGGTGGTTATATCCAAAAGAAAGCTGGATAAATGGCTAGGAGCTCAGGAGAGCAATCTGAGAGAGATACAGTTTCTAGCAATTGAGTGCGGAAGGTAAGATCACTCAGCAAGAAGATGGAGGGCGGAGGAAGGATCCTTTTTCTGAGTTCATAGATCTCTTCCTTCTAAGCACACATGTCCACTTTCATGGGATTTCCACACCTGACTCCTTTACTCCATTTCTTTGCACTCTTTCAGGATCAGAGAACCTTACGCCATATCTTTCTGGCTTTCTTTATAATAATTAAAAGTAACATGCATAGGTGTAAGAATAATAGTGTTAAGATGTCTTACAACTTAGAAATGACTGTTTAGATGTTACTAAGATTAATGGTGAAAGAAATCTAAAATTTAGAAAGTTATTCTTTCATTTTCTGGTTGTTTGAAAATACCTCTACGGCTTCCATGCATTGCAAAATGCATGAATTTCAGCTCATGACCTTGTACGTGGCTCCATAAACCACCACCCGTCCATTCCAACGAATCACATATTGTACAAATTACTTTCATTTTGTCTTTTAGCCAAAGAAGATGTGAGTGTTCTCTCATCTCATAGATTTTATCTTAAGAAAATGCCAAATGAAAAAAAATCTAAAATTCTAATCTACAATGAATAATGTATGCAGAGGGAGTACTAGTTTAACCTAAGAATATCCCCTCTCTCCAAAAGGCTGCCTCTAGTTCAGATAAAAAGTGATTCAATTTCCATAAATTTAATTTACTCACAGCATTTTCATAATGTTGCTATAACATCTGAATGACAGTCCACGGCATTATTTCTGTGGTCGCAGCAAGCCACTTCTCCTACTCCCTGTCCATATTAGATGCATCTCCTATTTTTCAAGGGAGAGAAACCCCTGCTCAGCCCCTGATGAGCACATCATCAAATGTTTACTATTGTTTTATTAATCAGTGTGGGTGCTTATTATGTGTCTCTGGCTCAGGGAGTGTTTCATCCAACTAAGCTCCCTCAATGGTTGTCTCACTTCATCTCTTATAGATTAACTTCCTTCCAAAATGTCACCATTCCTCTATCTGGTTCTCTTGGTACTTGGGCTTCATGCTACAATTCATTGTGCATCATCTGAAGGCAAAGTAACAGCCTGCCATTCACCCCAACAAAATGCCACTCTCTACAAGATGTCATCCATTAATGCTGACTTTGCATTCAATCTGTACCGGAGGTTCACTGTGGAGACCCCAGATAAGAACATCTTCTTTTCCCCTGTGAGCATTTCTGCAGCTTTGGTTATGCTTTCCTTTGGGGCCTGCTGCAGCACCCAAACTGAGATTGTGGAGACCTTGGGGTTCAACCTCACAGAAACTCCAATGGTAGAGATCCAGCATGGCTTCCAGCATCTGATCTGTTCACTGAATTTTCCAAAGAAGGAACTGGAATTGCAGATAGGAAATGCCCTCTTCATTGGCAAGCATCTGAAACCACTGGCAAAGTTCTTGGATGATGTCGAGACCCTCTATGAGACTGAAGTCTTTTCTACCGACTTCTCCAACATTTCTGCAGCCAAGCAGGAGATTAACAGTCATGTGGAGATGCAAACCAAAGGGAAAGTTGTGGGTCTAATTCAAGACCTCAAACCAAACACCATCATGGTCTTAGTGAACTATATTCACTTTAACGGTAAGACTTTCAGATGTCAATTTTCAGTCTAGGGCTCAGATACTTGGGTGGAGTGCTGAGGGGAGCTCATGGTCTCTTATTACTGGCATCAGTAGGTGTCCCTCATACCACAGTGATCTGCTCCACTGGACATAGCTGTGAATAGTATTGGATCTTCCAAGATGGACACACAGCTCTGTGAATGAGTCCAGGAAATTTCTAGGGAGAGCGCCCTTTCAGAGAGGTGGGTGACAATGGTATGAACATCTTGCTCATAATTGGCTAAAGATTCATGGTTTCCAAAAGATTTGGTGAGGTGGGACAAGCTTGCACTTGTCAAGTAGACATATTTGTATGTAAAGCCTACTGTGATTCTCACTTGCTGTACATACTTAGGCATGTTACATACATAATTTTACCATGTATTATGCACTCACTGTGTACTAAACACCATCCTACATGTGTGGTATACACACACTGTCTCATCCAATCCTCATAAGTGCCCAAGTTTACACAGTTAATAAGTTTTAGAACTGGTATTTCCAGCAAGGTCTGTGTGAGTCTAAAGCTAGTGCTTGTAGAAACAAGAATCATGTGACTATTTTCTAAAGGTAGTGTGCTCAGATGATTTCTCCTGGTTCTATAGTATATGTCAGCCACATTTCTTGGAGGAGTAATCAATTGTCGGCCACAAACCACACATATATAGATTGGCTAAAATTGCAGATCTGTTTTCTCATTTCACCCTAGTGTGTTGGATATCCTTATACCTTTTTATGGAAGAGGAAACTATGGCTCTGATGGGCTTAGTGTGGTATAGTAGTTTTGAACACAGACCATGGACCCCAACAGCCCTGGGTGTGATTCCTGGCTCTACCACCTGTTAACTGGGAGACCATGACAAATGACTTTCTCTGCCTGATCCTCAGTCACTGGTAAAACTGGTTGACTGTAGGTACCTAACTCTGTGGTGGTCTTAATTTCTAAATGAAATCACTAATGGAAAAGGTCTTGTTGGTACTGATACCGGTTTAAAATAAACACCTCTCTTTTCTTTGTATTTTAAGCCCAGTGGGCAAATCCTTTTGATCCATCAAAGACAGAAGACAGTTCCAGCTTCTTAATAGACAAGACCACCACTGTGCAAGTGCCCATGATGCATCAGATGGAACAATACTATCACCTAGTGGATATGGAATTGAACTGCACAGTTCTGCAAATGGACTACAGCAAGAATGCTCTGGCACTCTTTGTTCTTCCTAAGGAAGGACAGATGGAGTCAGTGGAAGCGGCCATGTCATCTAAAACACTGAAGAAGTGGAACCGCTTACTACAGAAGGGGTAAATGCCTTAGAAGATGTGTGGGTGGAAGGTGGGCATAACAGTGCAGGTGAGACAGAGTTCAGCAGAAATCCAGAGGCAGAAGAATCACCCTGAACTACCCAACAGCTATGTATGATCACTAGAATATGCCAAGAAAATACTGTCTACGAGGCCCTTGGCTGGGCATTCTACATACTTCATATCATCCAAGCACATCAACAAACCTACAAAGGAGGCAGTATAACTGGCATTTTTCAAATTAGGAGGTCTGGTCTTGAAAGATGAGCTCCCCAAAGTCAGCCTACTAGTAAATTGATGCCTTCCTGTAGATCAACTAGAGCTCAAGGAACAGGTTGGATTTTGATGTTGAAAGGTGATTGGGCAGCCACTCTGGACTGGAAGTGCAAGGCAGAAAACTGTGAAGCTCCTGGGTGCTACCCATTAACTTTCATGCCACTAGCTCCCCAACCTTTGTCGTCACCCCAGAGATATTTTCTCTTGATTATAAAGAAGTTACATCTCCCTGCTCCTAGTGTTTCAGCCCAACATTGGCTATACCTGAGTGCATTCCTTTCGGAATAACTTCTGTGAGTTTGGTGCCATGTATTGACTTACATAGTAATGGTTTTCAGTACTCAGGGAAGAAGCAGAGTCCAATATAATACCATCATGAGAGAGAGAAGGAGAGAATCATAAGCTTGATATGGTGATTGCCATGTGTTCCCTTCCTCTTTTCTCACAGATGGATTGACTTGTTTGTTCCAAAGTTTACCATTTCTGCCACATATGACCTTGGAGCCACACTTTTGAAGATGGGCATTCAGCATGCCTATGCTGAAAATGCTGATTTTTCTGGACTCACAGAGGATAGTGGTCTGAAACTTTCCAATGTAAGTTGATAAACTAGAGTTCTTAAATGTATGAACTGGAAGGGCAATTAGGAGTCAATTAATTCAACTTTCTTATTTTACCAATTAGCAATCTGATGCCTAGAGAGGCGGTGTGACTCCTCCTAAGCTAGAATCACTCCAGAGTCATTCCCATTACTCCAAATAAGTAATTGTATCAGTTTCTTCCATCCTTGACCTTTATGTCCCAGAATTACTCTGATAGAACAGCTTAATGATCAGAAGTGACTCTGGTGAGATGCTGTTCTGGAGGAGGTGTGAGGAGGGAATGATTAAGAGGTGACTCCTAGAGGCAGCAGGCCATAGTGAATGAGGTGTTTCCCAATGGCTAGCTGTAGAATCACCAGAGAATGATTGACTACATTTAGCAGAGGAAACTTCATATTCTAGCACCATCAACATAGTATAGCAAAGGGGCAGCCCCACCTTTCCTTTCCCTTTCTTACTTTTAGACCTTCCCAAAGACTGTTCCTGTTTCTTCAGAGACCAGCAGGATTTGTTCTCCCCACACAGGCTGCCCATAAGGCTGTGCTGCACATTGGTGAAAAGGGAACTGAAGCTGCAGCTGTCCCTGAAGTTGAACTTTCGGATCAGCCTGAAAACACTTTCCTACACCCTATTATCCAAATTGATAGATCTTTCATGTTGCTGATTTTGGAGAGAAGCACAAGGAGTATTCTCTTTCTAGGGAAAGTTGTGAACCCAACGGAAGCGTAGTTGGGAAAAAGGCCATTGGCTAATTGCACGTGTGTATTGCAATGGGAAATAAATAAATAATATAGCCTGGTGTGATTGATGTGAGCTAGGACTTGCATTCCCTTATGATGGGATGAAGATTGAACCCTGGCTGAACTTTGTTGGCTGTAGAAGAGGCCAATCCTATGGCAGAACATTCAGAATGTCAATGAGTAATTCATTATTATCCAAAGCATAGGAAGGCTCTATGTTTGTATATTTCTCTTTGTCAGAATACCCCTCAACTCATTTGCTCTAATAAATTTGACTGGGTTGAAAAATTTTCCCTTTTCTGTCTTCTGGGGAATAGCTAAAAACAGGTCAGGTCTTCATATCCCAGTACTCCAATAAGATCAATGGACATAAAACAATGCAGATACATTGTCTTATATGTGAACTTCTCAACCCCCTTCCCACTGTCCCATTAGTAGGATTCTCTGTGTTCTTGCCAGATCTAACATTGGTAGGTTGAATAAAGGAACTCCCACTATAGGGATGAGTTACAGACTGAGAGGGATGTAGCTTTTGTTACTGAACAAGCATGGGACAATGCAGCAAGAGAGAGACAAACTCGCCTGTCCAACCCCACCTTCTCCCCAAAAAAACATACTTCCACCTTGCCAATGTATAAGCTGGGAGTGGAGAAAGAAAGTAATTCATTCATGTCATATCTCATAGACCCTCTTTTTCTGTATCCCAGTCAGACTCCTTTCCATATATAGCACCCCTGTCCACTTGTTTAAGTAGGAATCTCCTTTTTGGCTCTAATTTCACGGAATATTGGTACTTTTTTATCCCCAGATCCTTCAACAACCTTCCCTCTACCTGTACATGCCAACTCATTCCCACCTACCAAACTAGATTTTATCTCAGACACTATGTATTTAAAGCTTGAGTATAAATGGCACAATGAGTGGTAATGATGTAGTATCTGAAATTCTAGCCCTGAGGTAAAACACTTCAGTGACAGGAAAATAGTAAAAAAAATGCAAAAGTACTGTTGCAGATGTTGTACTTCCATATTGAAATAAATATTTATGTTTAGAAAAGCATGTGTATTATAAACATTCTAATTTTTTCTGATTAGACCCACTTGCATGGAAGTTTGTTTATTCCTGGTATAGTTCACACTTTGCTTTTGTGTAAGAAATTTTTGAAGCCCAGAGCAGAATCTCTGGTACAAAAATTCATTGTTAACATGGAGTTGTGTTTCACTAAAGTTACATTACAATCCTGGCCCTGCTACTTAGTGTTTGGTGATCTTGGACAAGGCACTTAAACCCTGTACCTTATTTTCTTCATCTGTAAAATGGGAACAATAAGAATATCCATGTCATTGGGATTTTGTGAACCTTCAATGTTGCAAAGTATGTAGCATGTAATATGCTCATCACAGAGCCTGAGACCTGATAAAAAGCCCTGTAAATACTAGTTGTTTCAATCATGTTGGTCAACACCAGACAGTGGGCTGGTGTCAGAACCAGGATTGTAATGTGAGTCTCTTGATTTGCGGGTTTCTGTTCTCTAGCTCAGGCTCTACCTCCAGAGGCCAGAGTAAATGTAATATCAACTCCTTCCTACCCCCTACCCTCCAAATGAGTTCCATCAGAACTTGTTCTGGAAGGAATATCAGTATCTTCAGAGGGAAGTCAGGGATTAAAAGACATTATCCCTCAAGTAGTTCATGTGTCTCCTTAGAGACTAAACCTCATTCAGTCATTCTTTCCTGTGGTCAGATCATGAAGGGCTATCACTGTTTGTCCTGTGACAAACTAAGAATAACAAACTAAGAATAGCAAACTAAGAATAGAACGTAACTTCCTTAACCTCATGAAGTTTACCCACAAAATAACTAGAACATGTATCTCACTTAATAGAGAAAATTTGTAGCAGAATTTTTACTAAATTGGGAATAAGACAAGGATTCTATATATTATTGCTTTTATTTAAAATGATATTGGAGATGTTAGTGCAGTAAAACAAGAAAAATAAATAAACATTAAAAGAATAGAGTAGAAAGAAAGAAAAATCTGTCTACACAGAAAAACCAAGAAAATATATTAACAAATTCTTAGAAGAAAAGACAGAAAACTTATTTGGGAACCAGCCACAAGAAAGTAGTGGTATGGATTGCACGGAATTTACAAATTCTGCTTTCCTTTCTACATTGTGGTAGAATTATAGACACATGGCTTCCCTGATAAACTACATGTTCTAGCCTCCCTAACAGTTAGGTGTGGCCATGTAAGTAAATTCTCAACAATGAAATATGAATGTAGGTGACATATAACATCTATCAACTAGGGAATTACAATAGTTGAGTACTTCCTCCACTCTTTTTCTGCCTTTGTTAAGCTGGATTGTGGACTTACTTATGATCAAGTTTGACCACAAGCAGGTAAAGAGCTCCTTGGCAGTCTGGTGAAACCTATGTACATCTTTTCAGAATAATTCTTTAAATGCTAAGAAAAAGTAGGATTACAATGCCACCAATAATGTAGAAATATAATTATTAAAATAATATTGAAATTACATCAGCAAGATGGCAGAATAGGAAGCCCTGGATCCTTCTCCCCCACTTCCTTGACAAACACCAATTCAACAACAAAACACAGACAAATTCCCTTTGTAAGTATACCCATTATGGAAAACAGTATGGAGTTTCCACAAAATATTAAAAACAGAACTACCATATTATATAGCAATCCCACTTCTGGGTATTTACCAAAAATACTTGAAATCAGGATCTCAAATAGATATTTGCATACCAGTGTCCACTGCAGCATTATTCACAATAGGCAATATATGGAAACAACCTAAATGTCCATCAATAGATGAAAGGATAAGTGTTTCTACATACAATGGACTATTATTCAGCTTTAAAGAAGAAGGAAATCCTGCCATTTGCAACATGTATGAACCTGGAGGACATTAAGCTAAATAAAATAAGCCAGTCATAGAAGTAGAAACCTGTATTATTCCACTTATATGAAGTATCAAAATTAGTAAAACTCATAAAAGCAGAGGATAGAACGGTGATTGCTAGAGACTGCAGGAATGGGGAAATGGAGAGTTGTTATTAAATGTGTATCAAGGTGCTGACAAATTCTGTTTCTAGTGAGGGTTCTTTTCCCTGCTTGAAGATGGCCACCTTCTCATTATGTTCTCATATAGTCTTTCCTTGGTGCATCATCCAGGGAAAGAGAGAGAGAGAGAAAGAGAGAGAGAGAGCAAGAGCTCTCCTGTGTCTCTTCTTATAAGGACACTAATCTTATCAGATTGGAGCTCCATCCTTATGATCTCACTTAATATTAATTACTTACTACCTTACTTCAAATACAGCCACTCTGGGGATTAGGACTTTAAAATATGAATATTAGGGGTACAGATACATTAAGCCCATAACACTAGCCTTACTCCAAGTAATACAGAAGTTGGTAGTAGTAGTAGTGGGATGTTGCAGGTTTGATTATCCAGGAAGCAGACCCTGAAGCAGAATTTATAGAACAGAACATTTATTAGGGAGGACCCTTGGGATTGACATCTATAGAATGGAAGGGAAGGAAGCAAAATTAGGCAGAGGCTGAAGTCAAGCCAAAATGCAGGTCCAAATAGCAACAACCTTGGTTGACTGCCCAAGGAAATCTGGAGCTAAAATGGCCAGTTAGAGTTGTTCTGTTTTAGGTCAAAATAGCTGGACCCTCACGCATCTACCTTGGTCAGTCATTGAATATGAGCTGACCAGAAAAGGTAATGATTGAGGACAAGACATCTCTGCAACTAAGGCAGCCCTTGAAGGGACTGAAAGCTGAAGCCTGTCTGCTGACAGGACTCCTAAGCATCTAGAACAAGTCCTTTCTTGAAGAGAAATCTGTATGGCACACCTCCAAATCCAACACAGTCAATTCCTTGTCTGCTGAAATCTACTTCTTCCTATAAGTTTTGGAAGTATTTACTCAAGGATTCTGATAAATCTTTCTTCCTGGAGGAAGCTTAGAAGGAAACATTTGGTAGAATGAACTACAGCTTCTGCTGCTGCAGCTGGTCTCATTGTCACAACTGATAATGCTTCATTCCCCTCCACTATCCATTCTAGATTCTCCTTCCCTTTAGCTGATCTCCATAGCTCACCTGATGACATTACTAAAAACCACATCCATGACAAGTATTGAGCCACCAGTTACCATAGCATTCTCTGATCAAGATTACTTCGTATGTCCACTTTCCATCAAAATTGGGCAAAGAATTATAAAGAGGCACTCATGTGGATCACTTGAATGTCAAACATATTCTACTTGTCCCATTATGTAACAACATATCTTCTTCCTTCTAATGATTGGGATCAATTATCCTTGACTAAATGGTGTAATAAAGAGTCTAACTCCATTTTCTTAATATTTGACATCTTTTAAGTCTTATTTCTACTTCTTTCCTTTATGCCCTACATCTGGATATGCTGATAAGTAAGCCAGTTCCCTCACTTCTTTGGTGCTAGTGAGAATTTCCAGCCAAAGAAGCTGCTGCCTATACAAAGAAACCCTCACAGTTGCCTCAACCCGTATCACAAAAGCCCAAGCCTATTTCCTTTCCCTCCTCTCTCAAGCCATTTTTTGACCAGCTTAGGAGGCCTTTCCTGCTTTCCTGGTGTGTGTGTGTGTATGATGTGATCAGTCTTGACACCTGACCCAAGTTTTGGGTGAGAATCCACCCTGTGTCTGTAGGATGGCCACAGCAAATAATGTGATTCCTTTTCTTGCCTGATATTCCCTGACCATAAAGATCCTGAAGTGTTCAGGCAGCATCCATAGCTTATAGTTCAATGAGACACTTGCTGAATTTCATGGCAGAAGTGTTTTTCCTTTGGTGATCATTACTTGCAACTCTACAAATCCCAGAATTGTAGGGGCAGGTTGCAAAGTTCCCCAGTGGGTCATTGAGAGTAATGCGAGTGTGGTCACTCCATTTTCCATCAATTGCTTCCTGACTCATGAATTCTTCCTATTGGGAGCACAACATCATGTAGTGATCTCTGATTAAAGTTAGTATACTGTGACTTGGAAGAAGGAATCCAGTTTTGTAAAGTATCACCTCTGAGCTGGTGCTTTATGGAAGCCTTCATCACGTCTTTCTGATGCTCTTTTATGACAGCAACTTCCAAGTGCTACTATAAATGGTCCTTGACTTACGATGATCTGATTTACAATTTTTTAATGGTATGATGGTGTGAAACAATTCTGTTTTTCACTTTCAGTACAATATTTAATAAATTACATGAGGTATCCAACACTTTATTATAAAATAGGCTTGTGTTACATGATTTTGCCCAACTGTAAACCAATTTGATATATGATGGAATTGGAGTAAAAAATCTTTGGAGAAGTAGTGATTACATCTATACTGGCAGTGTAGAAAAAATTATGAGAACCCTACATTTTGCCACATACTAGAATAAATTCATGATGGATTGGAGATCTAAATGTAAAAAGTAAACTTTAAAAGTATTAATAGCATATCTTATAAAATAATAAATGGGGAAGGAGTTTTGAAATAATAACAAAAGTAAAACATATACAGAAGAGTACTGGAAAATTTAACCTCAAGAATTGACAAAATACATCTTAAACAAAGTGAAAATATAATTATAGACAAGAATAAGATATTTGCAATAAGTATACCAGGCAAATGATTAGTGATATAAAAAATGCCAACAAAAGCAATAAGAAAATGGCACATAATCTAAGAGAAAAAATGGGCAAAAATTAGAGAAACCAGTGCTGATGGAAAAAATTATATTGCCCAATAAACCTATGGGAAGTGCTGGTAACTGGACCTCCCAAGGACTAATTGAAACCATGTCCCTGGAGGTGGGGCCTGTGCATATGTGTTTATTAGTTGGTTGGTTGTTCTGTTTATCTTAATTTTTATCTTTCTATTATAGTATACTGTGCATACAAAATGTAAACAAGTCATAAGTATTTAGCTCAGTGAATTTTAACAAAGAGAACATATCCATGTAATCAGCACCCAGATCAAGAAAGAAGCTGCTTTCATGCCACCTTATGCTTAGTAACCTCCCAAGTGTAATTATCCTGATTCCTAACATCACAAATTACTTTGCCTGTTTTTAAATCTTTATATAAATTAAATCGGCCAGGTGCGGTGGCTCACGCCTGTAATTCCAGCACTGTGAGAGGCTGAAGTGGGCGGGTCACAAGGTCAGGAGATTGAGACCATCCTGGCTAACACGGTGAAACCCCGTCTCTACTAAAAAATACAAAAAAATTAGCCGGGCATGGTGGTGGGCGCCTGTAGTCCCAGGTACTAGGGAGGCTGAGGCAGGAGAATGGAGTGAACCCGTGAGGTGGAGCTTGCAGTGAGTGGAGATTGAGCCACTGCACTCCAGCCTGGGTGACAGAGAGAGACTCCATCTCAAAAATAAATGAATAAATGAATAAATAAATAAATAAATACAAATAAATCATATAATGTATACTCTTTTTGTGTTTTTCTGCTTTCCACTCAACACCGGATGATTGCTTATAGTTACAGAGTTTTCAATCTCATTGTTACATGGTATTTTGTTTTATGAAAACACATTTTGTCTATCCCTTCTAATGTTGATAGATATTTAGGCAATCTCTAGTTTATGGGCTTTTATAAATAATATCTCTCTAAGCATTCTGAAGCAGGTCTCCTAGTGAATAAATGTATGCTTTCCTTATGGGTATAAACCACGGGATGGAATTGCTGAGTGATAGGGTGTGCATATAATCAGCTTCCATAGACATCCCTCTATCTTTGCCTGAATCTGGATTGTCAGCATCTAAGTGCATTCTGGTTGACTGGCAATTTTCCCCTGGGAAAGCTGTTGAAAATTCAGCACTCCCTTTAAGATTTCCAAATCTTTCCATTTGGTTTCTTAGCCACTTCCCCTGAGGTGTCTTTGTCTCCTAACATGGGAAGTCTATGTGTCCTAACACTCTCTGGGGAAGTCTTTGTCCCCACAGAGTCTTAGGAGGCAAAGACTTCAGAGTAGCCTTGAGAGAGTATATGGAATTCCATTCTGCTTTTCAGAGGACATTTCTACTTATATTTAGCCTCCAATCCTGTACAGCTTTGGAAATCAGCAAATGCCTTGAGCACGGTTCTGGTTGTGTGTTTGAGTCCCCCCATGTCTTCGAATTTGTCACTCATTTTCCTGTGAACACCAAAAGCTCACCTGGATTATTGATTCCCCAGGTGCTGCCCTTGGCTGGAACTGGCAAAATCTTCCTGGGGTGGTGGTGGTGCGGGGGAAGGGCGGGACAACAAATTACAGATCCTCAACACAGCTTGGAAAGATTTTATTCTCTGGAATATTTTTCCCTTTTATCCTAATTGCTTCTGCGGTTTTCAGATACATTTAAAACTAGATTTTAGTAATCTATCTGACTTTTTTAGGTGTTCTTTATAGGAGCATTGACCTACCATGAACTACTCCATCTACGTGAAAGGAGAAATGTTTATGCGTTCTTTAAAATTTTCCGATGTTATTCGAATGTGTAGAACCCGTTGAGAACTACTGTCTTAGAGAAACACTTGCAAGCGTATACCTAGAGACATGTGCCAGGAAATTCATGGCAACAACACTATAAGGGAAAACTGCAAACAACTGAAATATCCATCAATAAAGGAATGGATGACTAAATTGTATAATAGCAGTGTTCATATGATGGAATATTGTTTGAGCACCCAAATTGCTAAATTAGAACTACATGTCTAAATATGAATATATCTCAAAAATCTCAGAAAATAATATTACCTTGTTACTGGAAAGGGGTCCCGATACAAATCCCAAGGAAGTGTTCTTGGACCTCGCTCAAGAAAGAATTTGGGGCGAGTCAACAATGCAAAGCAAAAGCAAGTTTATTAAGAAAGTAAAGTAACAAATAATGGCTACCCCATAGGCAGAGCAGCAGCCCAGGCCACTCAGCTGCTTATACTTATCGTTACTTCTTGATTATATGCTAAACAAGGTGTGGATTATTCATGAATTTTCCGGGAATGGGATGGTGAATTCCCTTGAAGCTGAGCATTCCTCCCCTTTTCAGAGCATATATGGTAACTTCCAGATGTTGCCATGGAATCTATAAACTGTCAAGACGCCGGTGAGAGTGTCCTTTCGCATGTGAATGCATTATAACTAGCGTATAATGAGCAGTGAGGAAGACCAGAGGTCACTTTCGTCACCATCTTGGTTTTGGTGCGTTTTGGCCGGCTTCTTTACCACGTGCTGTTCTATCAGCAAGGTCTTTGTGACCTGTATCTTGTGCCTACTTCCTATCTCATACTGTGACTGAGAATGCCTAACTTCCTGGAATGCAGCCCAATAGGTCTCAGCCTCATTTTACTCAGCCCCCTATTCAAGATGGAGATGCTCTAGTTCAAGTGCCTCTGACAACCTTGTAAGAACCAAGTTGAAGAACAAAACAAAGTATGACACTATTTACATCACTTAAAAAGCCATACAAAAGAATACTTAAGTACTTAAGTAGTTCCAGAGAGCTCTTGAACAGTATGGTATAGTTAAGAATCATGAACTGTATACTGGAACATTGCTAGAAGAGTAAATTTTAAATGTTCTCGCCACAAAGAAATGATAGCTACGTGAAATGATGAATATATTAATTAGTTTGGTTGTACTCATTTCGCAATGCATATATATGTCAGAACATTGCATTCTGTACTATAAATATATATTTATTTGCCAATTTTAATTCAAAAATATTTTTAAAAACAATACCTAAACAATTCATGAATACACATATATGAAGTAAAAGTATAAAAATGTGAACTGGAAATACATGCATCAAATTTATGTTAATGCTTATTTCTAGGGGAAGGCAGGTGGTGATGAGATTGAGTAAAGGAATAAAGAGGAAGTCAACTACATCTATAATTGTTTATTTCATTTTTATTTATTTCTTAAGGAGTAAAATAAAATATAAACATTTTTTAGTACTGTGTGGTTGGCATCTGGGTGTGGTTATATTATTCTCAGTACTTCTCTGCAGGCTTGAAATTTTTAAGCCTTAAGAAAGAAAACTCAGTTTAAATATAACCTTTCTGGTGAATGATTACCGAGTCCCTCAAGAAAACTCAATAACTCTCGTCCAGCTATGCCCACAGCTTTTTCTCCCTGACATATATTTTTATAGCACTAATCACTACCTATTTTAATAATCTATTTGCTCACATGTTGTTACTTCTATATTAAAAATTATATGAGGAACTATCTCACAATAAGGTGAGTAATTTAGGCCGGGCACAGTGGCTCATGCCTGTAATCCCAGCACTTTGGGAGGCTGAGGCGAGTGGATCACCTGAGGTCAGGAGTTTGAGACTGGCCTGGCCAACATGGCAAAAGCCTGTCTCTACTAAAAATACAAAAATTAGCTGGGCATGGTGGCACACACCTGTAATCCCAGCTACTTGGGAGGCTGAGGCAGGAGAATCACTTTTACCCGGGAGGAGGAGGTTGCAGTGAGCCAAGATCATACTGCTGCATTGCAGCCTGGGCGACAGAGTGAGATTCTGTCTCAAAAAAAGAAAGAACAAAAAAGTGAGTAATTTAAGAGAATTAAATCAGAATAACAAGAGGTAGGGTCCAGGCATGAATATTTTTTAAGCCTCCTAGGTGATTCTAAGGTGCAGCCAGAGCTAAGAACCACACGTAGTCCTGAAGAGAAAAAATTGGGTTGCCCTTGTTACCTTTTGTGTCTAATACATATTACAAGGAATGGCATAAAGCTAGTTGTTTGTCCTCTGTCATCTTGGGACAGCACCTGTGGTACTCCTGTTACTATTAACTTGCATTCTTCCATTTCATAAGACAATTAAGGAGCAAAAGTAAGTCCCTAGCAGCTACAGACTTCATGAAAGCAGCATGCTCCTCTGGAAGGTCATGTAAGTCATGGCTTCCCTCCTTGTTCCAGGGGGCTACATCCTTGAAAGGTCTGTCTTGGTTCTGATCAGAAGTCAGCTGATCATTGCCTGCTTTGCATATAGCATCTGCCTTGGGAAAGGTGATGGATTATAGCATACAAAACAAATGTGACTGTATTTTCTGCGGCCAAGTAACTTTCACATGTAGTTCTTTGAAATTCTTCTCTCTTACGGTGAGTATGTTGGCTAATTTTTTGTCAGCTTGACTATGATACTGGTTTTTGTTGTTGTTGTTGTTAAATACCAGTGTAGATGTTGCTGTGAAGTTATTATTTACATGTGATTAACATTTAAATCAGTAGAACTTGAGTACAGCATATTACCCCTCTTAACGTGAGTGGGCCTCGTCTAATCAGTTGAAGGCCTTAAGAGAAAAGATTCAGGAACTCTTTCCTGGGTCTCCACTTTGCCAGCCCTGCTGAGTTCAGATTTGCCAACCACACAATTGCATAAGGCAATTCTTTAAAATAAATCTCTCTCTCTCCCTTTTTCTCCACATATGTTTGTCTCGAGCAACCTTAGTTTGGGGACATCTCCCTGAAGTAGCTTATGGAAGTTTAAAAAACGTTACTTTATTTTCTTATAACTGCACTGAACTTCGCTCTTGACCACACAAACCTTTTAATAGCATATCAATGTATCTAGTCACTTCAAGGCAAAGTTAGTCATTTATGAACTCTTCCTCTCTCTTTTGGATGACACATTGCCACATTCAAGGATTTCTCCCACTTTTTTCCTACTTCCCAACCCTCACAATGATTTAAGTAACATAGAAGGAGGGGCTTGCTCATGTATTGCCTTCATGTCAGGGGAGAGGCTTTTTGTCCAAAGTGGGTAGCCTCTGTCCACATTGACTTCTGCTACTATTTCCTTTCCATGCTGGCTGCTACCCATTCCTGCTGGCATTGGCTCAGTTGGTTCCTGTCCTGCCATGATCTTTAATTCATAGAGGCCCCCATATTGCATTTCCTGATGCCAATATAAAGTTTTCTTTCAATACTCTGGCTCTCCTTCAACCTTTGAGGAATCCCCTCCCCTAGAGGCATGAAGACTGAGAACTGCTGTCCCCATACCACATAGGGATGCCAGCATTTTTATGAGGTTGTTCTAATGTACATGCACCTTAATACTTCTCTCAGCCATTGCTACTCTTTTGAAACACTGTGTTGGACATGTGGCTTATCCACACAGGTTTTAAATTTCCAGGATGACATTTTGGAATTAAAGCAAGGTCCCTAGACTTATCTGGAGTCTCTTTTGTCCTCTCCACCTGGAACTCAGCCAAGGCAGGTAAAGGAGGCAGGGTAGGAATAAGTTATAGATTTCTTTGTCAAAGAGTGGAGTGTCTGCTAACCTCTGCTGCCCACAGTGGGTATTACACAACAGCAATTTACGAATACAGTCGGATGCTTCCTGGAATATGGGAACATATGCTATCCTCAAGAACTGAGATTAAGGAAGTATCTCAGTAGACGCCATGCCTGAGACTCATAACTGAAAGGAGAGGGTCCTTAGATAAAGACAAAGGCTTTTCAAAGATAATAGACCTGTCCTGATAAAAGATGTATTATAGATCATAGTCAATACTGTTGTGTACATGTGCCATAGACACTGAGCTATCAGAGAAGCTACCAGGAGAGTATTTGGGTGAAAAACTCAAGGCCTCCTAGGACATTAGGGTAAAGGTGACTTTGGAACTAATAATCAGATCTTGGGTAATTAGGACTAAGGTTCTACAAGAAGGGACACAAAAGCTTTACTGTCCACTGGTGGAAGGCCTCTTGGTGTATAGAGAACTCAATCTAAGTTAATGAATGAGGGAAATTATATCCTTTCTGAGGAATCACCTTGACTTGACTTTGTGTGATTCCTTCACAGTGCTTCTGAATCTGGTTCTTGGTTAATTAAGCAGTCTGAGAAAGTGATATACCACGCTGAGGCAATGTGAGCAATGTGAGGAACAAGAGTGTGTTTTGAAAAGTATTTCCCAATATTAACCCTTGCCCCCAAGAGTCAAGAACAAAGCATTACAGGAAAAAGTGGATAAGAGGTAGTGGGAGAGAAGCAGTACAAATGAACAGTAGCAGTGACCAGAATAATAGATGATATGCTATATCAAGGTTTAACTATGTGCCAGGCACTATGCTAAGCGTTTTATATATATTATCTCAATTAATTTTATGAAAACCCTATGGAGGAGTGTGGCAGAGTCAGATAGCTGTCCTGCTCCTACCTCCATAGTGAAGGGTTATCTCTGGGAAGTGGCAGCCCAAGGAGGGGCTACATTTTCTATCCACATCCATGCAGTTAAATGGAGCAATGTGATTATTTCTTGTGATAGACCGAATAATGGTCCTCATAATTACTTCCTAATCTACAGAACTTGGGAATTTTAATTTACATGCAAAAGGGACCTTGCAGATAAAGAAAGTTAAGTCTCTTTAGATGAGGACATTATCCTGGATTATCCAAGTGGGTCCTAAATGCAATTACAAGTGTTCCTTTTAAGAGGGATGCAGAGAGAGATTGGAAAATGCTAACTTGCTGGCTTTGAAGATGGAGAAAGAGCCTCAAAGCCAAATAATGCAGAGGATGCAGTACTAGAAGTTGGAAAAGGCAAGGAAATAGATTCTTTCCAGAGCCTCCAGAGAGAGCACAGCCCTGCTGACATCTTGGTTTCAGTCCAGTAAATCTCCTTTGGATTTCTGGCCTCCCGAATTGTAAGAAAAAATACATTTCAGTTGTTGTAAGCCAACAAGTTTGTGGTAATTTGTTACAGCAGCCATCAGAAACTGATACAGTTCCCACTCAAAAAATATGAGCCAAAATATCACAAGGCCCACATAGTGATTTGCAAAGACCCTAGGTATTCTGACTTCATGGCTATTTTCCTCCATAAAGAAAAAAATATATATTTTTTGAGAGGGAGTTTTGCTCTGTCACCCAGGCTGGAGTGCAGTGGCATGATCTTGGCTCACTGCAACCTCCATCTCCTGGGTTCAAGCCATTCTCCTGCCTCAGCCTCCCAAGTAGCTGGGACTACAGGCATACGCCACCACACCCGGCTAATTTTTGTATTTTTAATAGAGATGGGGTTTCACCATGTTGGCCAGGCTGGTCTCAAACTCCTGACTTCAGGTGATCCACACGCCATGGCCTCCAAAAGTGCTGGGATTACAGGCATGAGCCACCACGCCCGGCCCATAAAAGTATATTTTATGACTACATTGATATACAGATGAATATAATCCTGGCTTAATTCACAATTACATGTTTGTTATTATTATGTTCATATTTTTCTTCTGTTTTTAACAGAAATTAAAATTAAAACCATTTTTTATGGGCTGCTAAGACTCTCATGAGTTCTAGGTCTTGTGAACACTGTACCTAATAAGGTAAGTCAGTACTGCATGTCACTTCTGGACCATGGATTTTATGAAGCTAGTATGCCATCTCCAGTTTCTCTTTCTTGGAAGAGGTCTCTCCTAAGAAAGTCCAACAATGGAGTCCAGCAATTGGTGGCTGTCTTAGTCTGCTCAGGATGCCAGCAGCATGCACAAGATTTTGTTTTCTCTGAATCGTCAGGTGGAAGAAAGTTACCTTCTGTCTGGGAATACCTACATTATATTGTTACATAAGTGAAAAATTAACTTTTGTTGTTCTAAGTCACAGAAATATTGTGGTGTATTTTAAACAACAGCTGACACTATGCTAAGGAATACAGAAATTTGGTGTTTTGAAGTAGAATTCACCCGTAATTTAAAAACTACATTGTACGGCTTTCCCTTAGTAGTCAATTTGTATGAAATAAGGAAGCTGACATTGGAAACTGGAGATATGGATACCCAAGTTGTACAGTGACAAATACTGGATGAATTTATTATCCATGATAATTTGGAAATTAGACAAAAGACCTACTAAGCCTGAATCTCTAGGAAGAGAGATTGAATAACAGAATGTTAGTAGTGTGTATTGGTTGTTACTTGCTGCATTTAGCAAGGTGTGTCAAAAAAGGGATGCACACAAGCAAGAATTACCTAGTTTGAGATTTAAAACAGAAAGCAATACGGATCAGCAGTTATTGGTTGTCTTAGTCTGCTCAGGGTGCCATAATAAAATATTATAGACTGGGAGGCTTAAACCACACAAATGTATTTTCTCACAGTTCTGGAGGGCTGAAGTCCCAGATCAAGGTCTGACAGGGTTGATCTTTGGTGAGGACTCCTTTCCTGGCTTGCAGACAGCTGCCTTCTCACTGAGTCCCCACATGGCCTTCTCTCTGTGCATGTGCATGGAGAGACATAAAAACTTATTTCTTCCTCTTTTCATAAGGCCACCAAGCCTATTAGATTAGGATCCCATCATTATGACCTCATTTAATCTTAATTCCATCCTAAAATCCCTGTCTCCAAATACAGTCACTTTGGGGCTTAGGATTTCAACATATAAATTTTGTGTGGACACAATTTTGTCCATAGTAGTGGCCTTGCATGATTTAAAATACCAACTATTGCTGTACTCAAAATAGAAAGAACTCAGGGTGAAAAGTTATTTAAGCAAAAAGGCTCAGTAAAGCTCATCAGTTAGAGTGAAAATGGCAGAATACATAACTCCAAAGTTGCGTGTCTCCACAAAGGCAGCTAATAAACTGGCAAAACCTGTCACAATCAATTTTTTCTGAACTCTGAAAACTAACCAAAAACTTGTAGCAACTAGGGGAATGCTTAATCAGGAAAAAAACCAGTTGAATATGAATGGGAAGAGAGAGGTTTTTGGAATTTAAAGTTACCTTGATGCCATATCCCATTGCTTAGCTAGATGATGACCTCAAAGACAACAACCTACATTCTAAGTAGAGACACTGGTGGTACCAGAGAGAGCAGAACAGACCTTTTTCTCAAAAGATTGTGGTTGTTTGCTTTGACATGTTTGGTGGCTGCCCAGAAGATAGGCTAAAAGGCTTGCCTAACTCTCCCACTGCTGAGGTAACTACCCAAGGAACACTTGTTGAAAACATTTAAAGGCAAACACTTTGCCACTGTTGCCTGAGAAAATGGGTAACAGCTGGAGCAAACAATAAACTAACCAAAAAGCTTGGGAAGAGTCTGGGGAATTACATGCTTTGGGAATAAGGACTTACTTTCAAAACTCTGTTATATTCCTAGGAATACATAAGTCCACACACGTGCCCAGGGTTGGTTACATTCTCAGGAAATTCCTGAGGACCTAAACATCAGCTCTAGCTGACCATCCAGCTTTGTGCAAGCAGGAAGTGAAAACTAAAGCAGAGTTGTGAATGGCCAGGCTGGGTATTGAAGACAAGCACCAATATACATGGTGAGCTCATTTGCAAACACTTTTTTTTTCCAGCCATATAGAGAAATCTGTGTCCATTTACTAGCTGACTACTAAGCTAATGGAGCAAAGATTTTATTGGTACATGGAAAGAACACAGACTTCACAAAATTAGTTCAGAAAAAGTCATTAAACAAACAAACAGTAACAACTACAACAAGCAGCATCTACAGATCATGGAAATTGGAGAATATATGATGTCTAAAATTGCCACATTATGATAATTCTCAGGTTTAAACTATATATATGCATATATACACATATATATGCATATATATGTGTATATACGTATATATACACATATATATACGTATATATGTATGGCAATGAAATAAGAAAATATAGCCAATATGCTATAGACAAAAGAATTACTAGAAACTGTCATTGTGGAACCCAGGCATTAAGACTTTGAAATAACTATTTTAAATATACTCAAAGAGCTAAAGGAAACCACATAATAATAACGAAAGAAAACCAAATGATGTCTCATCAATTAGAGAATATCAATAAGGATATAGAAATTATAAAAGAGAAAACAATTAACATTTTGGAGTCAATAAGTGCAGTAACAAATGAAATTTGCTAGCAGATTTGAGCAAGCAGAAAAAATGGCAAACTTAAATATGGGTCAATCAAGAATCAGAAAGTAAAATAATGAAGAATGAAGAAAGCCTGAGTCTTTTAGTACACAATCAAGCATACCAAAATATGTATAATGGGAGTCCTAAAAGAGAAGAGGGAGTAAAAGGGGCAGAAAGAATATTTGAAGATATAATGACTGAAAATTCTTCAATATAATGAAAGATATGAGCACACATCTGAAAAGATTAATGAATCCCAAATGGGATAAACTGAAAGAGATCAACAATGTGATATATTATAGTCAAATTATCAGAAAACAATGACAAAGAGAATCCTGAGAGCAGCGACAGAAAAGCAACTCATCAATTCTAAGGGATCTTCAATAAGAGTGAGAACAGATTTTTTATCAAAAAACATGGAGGTCAGGAGGCAATGTGATGAGAAGTTCAAAATACCAAAAGACAAAAAATGGTTGACAAATAATCTTATATCGAACAAACTATCCTTCAAAGTGAAGTAAAAATTAAGATAGTACCAGAGAAAAAAAAAACCTGAGGGAGTTTGTTATTAGTGCACCTGCCATACAAGAAATGCTAAACAGTTCAGGTTGAATTACAAAAAAACATCAGGCAGTAACCATGAAGAAATTAAGAACAATTAAAGGTAACCACAAAGGAAAATTAAAAATTCAGTATTAATGTATTTTTGGTTTGTAACTCTTCTGTTTTCCTATATTATTTAAAAGACAACTGCATAAAACAATATTTATAAATCTATGGTGATGGGCACACAATGTATAAAATAAAGATGCAATATGTGGCAATAGTCTTATAAAGTAGGAGACACAGCTATATAGAAACTTTTTTAATTGTAAATATGTTTATATTAATCCAAACTAGATAGTTGTACATTAAGGTGTTAATTGTAATCCCAGCCACCACTAAGAAAACAAATAAAATATATAAAGTAAAATAAATTACCAGAGAATTAAAATGATACACTAGAATATATCTGTTTAGCACAAAATAAGGCAATATATGAGCAATTAAGGAGCTAAAAAGCTATAAGACATATAAAAAACAAAAACCATAATAGAAGATTTAAGTTCTGTCTTATTAGTTATTACATTATATAAATGGATTAAAATCTGCAATTGAAAGGTAGAGATGGACAGAATGGGTAAAAAATCACAAGCAATCCTTATGATGTCTGCAAAAGACTCAACTTAGATTCAAATACACACATAGTTTGAAAGTAAAAGGGTGGAAAAACCTTTCATGTGAATAGTAACCTGAAGAGAGTGGATATGACTATAGTATTATCAGATAAGTTAGACATTAAAACAAAAGTTGTTACAAGAGAAAAGGGACATCATATAATAATAAATTGTCAATTCATTAAGAAAGTATATCAATTATAACCACATATATACACTTAACAAAAGAACTCAAAATATATGTGGCAAGAACAGAATTTAAGGAAGAAATAAACAGTTCAACAATAGCATTGGAAAGTTTGATACTCCACCTTTAATTCTGAATGAAAGAGCTAGACAAAAGATCAGCAAGTAAATAGAGGATTTTAATAACACTATAAAGCAGCTAGAACTAACAGACGTATACAGAACACACCACACAAAAACAGCAGAATACACATTCTTCTCAAGCCCTCATACAATATATTCTAGAATAGGTCATGTGTTAAATGACAAGGCAAGTCTCAATAAACTTTAAAAGATTGAAATCATATAAAGTATCTTCCCTGGCCCAATGGAATAAAATTAGGAATCAATAAAAAAGGGAAATGTGAAAATTAAACATCACACTACTTTTTAAATTTTCATCAACAAAAATATTTATTACAAGATAATTGAGGGAGATTTCCTGTATCATGAGATTAAAATGATGTTGAGCCAAGAGCAATATCACCAGCCAAATCGTTAAACAATCATTAAATCAAAGACATTTTCAGCTTGCCCAGATGGAACCTTTATTTCCCCAGAATATTTCTGAAAACATTGCTTAAGGAATACATGAGCAAACACAGCTTGAAAATCAAGAATTACATAGGCATGAAGCGGTTACTCAATTAGAACTTCCATATCATCTGAAATTCCCTTTACTACATGAAATAGGTTGTCAACTAATAATCTTTTGAGGAAAATACGTTTTCCCACAGAATTTGCTTTCAGTGAAGTAGAAGACATTTTTAAATTCTTATGATTATAGCAGCACAAAACTAGCATGTACATTAGACAGAAAACTTGCTTGGGGCATCAGAATTTGGTTTCACATCAGTTTGGTTGTGATCAAGGAAGTGGAGCCACTATAAATGATATGGAATAAGGTATTTATTAGAGGGTGTAAAATTTTGAAGTTGATTTAAACAAAAAGATTCTCTGGAACCCTATTGCTTCTGTATTTGCAGGAGGGCCTAAAGTTGCTGTAGAACAGTGGGCTGGTGTCAAGAGAAAAGCCCCAAGTGAAGCAGAGGAGAGTGCAGACAAAATGGAATCCAAGAAGATAAAATGAAAGCTATATCCTTTGTTCACTCTCTCCAACATCAACAGTGAAGGATGGACTGTAGTAGCAGGCACTCTTTGCTATGGTGCTACGAAACATCACAGTATTAAACAACCAACTAGTCAAGGAGAAATCTCAAGAGAAATTAAAAAATATTTTGAGATGGGTGAAAATAAAAAGCACAACATATTAAAATTTATAGGATGCTGCAAAAGCAGTGCTCAGAGTGAAATTTATCAGGCTGTAAACAACATATTGACAGAACGAGGAATAAAACACATTATCATCTCAATGGGTGAAGATAAAGCATTTGAAAAAATCCAACACCCTGTTGCATTAAAAACCAGCTAGGAATGAAATGGAATGTTCTCAACCTGTTAAGAGGCATTTATTGAAAACCCAAATCTAATACTATGACTAATGATAAAGAACGACAGGATTCCCCATAAGAGCAAGACAAGGATGCCCATTCTCACCACTTCTATTCAACATTTTACTAAAAGTTCTAGCTAAAACAATTAGGCAAGAAAAAAGAAATAAATGGCGTACAGGCTAGAAAGCAAGAAGTAAACTATCTCTATTCTTAGATGACATTATCTTATGTTAAAAAAAAAAAAGCCTAGGGGTACATACACACAGACACACACACAACCCTAGTAGACACCAGAAAGGCTTCAAGATGACTTACTAGTAGTATCTAGTACTTGGTTCCTGCACTAAGAAAAATCAAAACAGTAAATAGAAAATATTACTTTGAATAGATCATACAAGAGAGAAAACTAGTGTTCAATAGAAAAGTGACAGGAAATTCCTAAAGCAAAGAAGAGGAAAGTGAGGTAGCCTGCTTGACCAAGATTGGCTCGAACCTGGGATAGACTCCCTAGTGCAGAAAAAAGGTAAGTGTGAGACCCCAGTGGACCACATTCCCACAGTGGAATTGTGCAATCCTAGCCACAGAAGAGTCCTTTGACCCTTATGGGCCCTGAAACCCTGAAACTAACATAAGGAGTTGCCTAAAGATGGTGCAGTGGCACTGCTCCAGAAGGGGACCTTGCACTGGATCCCACACACTCTCCAAGTCTTAAACAGCCACAGCAAGGGGCCATTTTGAGAGCCCACCCCACAACAGACTGCACATTGTCCTGAGGCCCAGCAGTCTGGGGCTGAGGCATGAGTGAGGTGCAGGCTGCCGTTGCTGGGGCTGAGGCATGAACAGAGTCCACATTATTTACCTGCTGGCCTACGCTGCCACCACTAAAGGAGTTCCTTGCCTCCCCAATAGCAGGGATACAGCATAGCCACTGCTATTCCCAACCTGAGCATTCCACTTGGGGCCTGAGGATAGCCCCACTCCTGCACCTGCACACAACATTGAAGGGCCTGAAGATAAGTCAGCCTGGCCTGGCTCCCCACACCCCCAAAGCCAGAGCATGCAATCTGGGGTCCTAGGAGCTGCCCACCCCAATCCACCACTGCTGGCACCAGAGCAATCCTCCTGGAGGCCTGAGGTTGGGCTTACCCACCTGGCCATTATCACCTCAAGGGCACCTGCCAGCAGGTGCCACATGTGGGCCTGGAGACTGGCTTGCCTAGCACATCACAGCCACTGCCAACACCACCACATACCACTCAGGACCTAGATGATTATCCCACGACTGCTACTGTCATTGCCTACACCATACCAGCTTCCCAAGGGCCCAAGAACCCACCCATCCACCCAGCCCACCACTGCCACTACCAGCATCCAAGAAGTTACAAGTATCATCCCATCTGTACTTGGTGATACTGGTGCCAATATATGCTGCCCTGGGGCCCAAGGACAGACATGGTCAGTGCACTGTGGCTACCACTGTGGCCTGAAGACTGGCTGTATTACTTTGTTTTCACACTGCTAATAAAGACATACCTGAAACTAGGTAATTTATAAAGGAAAGATTTTAATTGACTAACAGTTCAGCATGGCTGGGGAGGCCTCAAGAAACTTAAAATCATGGTGGAAGGGGAAGCAAACACGTCCTTCTTCACATGGTGAAAGCAAGGACAAATGCCAAGTAAAAGGGGGGAAAATCCACTTATAAAACCACCAGAACTTGTGAGAACTCACTCACTATCATGAGAACAGCAGCATGGGGGTAACCTCCCCCATGATTCAATTACCTCTCTCTGGGTCCCTCCCACAATACATGGGGATTATGGGAACTACAATTCAAGATAGATTTGGGTTGGGACACAGCCAAACCATATTATTCTGTCCCTGGTTCCTCCCAAATCTCATGTTCTCACATTTCAAAACACAATTATGCCTTCCAAGAGTCCCCCAAAGTTTTAATTCATTCCAGCATTAACCCAAAAGTCAAGTCCAAAGTCTCATCTGAAACAAGGCAAGTCCCTTTTGCCTATGAGCCTGTAAAATCAAAAGCATGTTAGTTACCTCCTAGATACAATGGAGGTACAGACATTTGGTAAATATGCTCATTCCAAATGGAAGAAATTGGCCAAAACAAAGGGGCTATAGGCTTCATGCAAGTTCAAAATCCAATAGGGCAGTCATTAAATCTTAAAGTTCCAAAATGTTCTCTTTTGACTGCATGTCTCACATCCAGGTCATGCTGATGCAAGAACTGGGTTCTGATGGTCTTGGACAGCTCCACCCCTGTGTCTTTGCAGGCTACAGCCCTCTCCAGGATGCTTTCATGGGCTGGCATTTAGTGTCTGTGGCTTTTCCAGGCACATGGTGCATGCTGTCGGTGGATCTGAAGGATGATGGCTCTCTTCTCACAGTTTCACTAGGCAGTACCCCAGTGGGGGCTCTGTGTGAGGGCTCTGATCCCACATTTCCCTTCTCCACTGCCGTAGCAGAGGTTCTACATGAGGGCTCCACAACATGGCAGAAGTCCAGCAAACTTCTGCCTGGACATCCACGTGTTTCCATACATCCTCTGAAATCAAGGTGGAGGTTCCCACACCTTAATTCTTGTCTTCTTCAGACCCACAAGACCAACACCACATGGGAGCTGCCAAGGCTTGGGGCTTGCACCCTCTGAAGCCATGGCCTGAGCTGTACTTTGGCCCCTTTTAGCCACAGCTGGAGCTGAAGCAGCTGGATCACAAAGCACCATATCCTGAGGCTGCATAGAGCAGGGGACCCTGGGCCCAGGCCAGGAAACCATTTTTCCCTCCTAGGCCTCTGAGCCTGTGATGGAAGGTGCTGCCACAAAGTTCTCTCACATGCCCTGGAGACGTTTTTCCTCATCTTGGGGATTAACATTCAGCTCCTTGTTACTTATGCAAATTTCTGCAGCAGGCTTCAATTTCTCATCAGAAAATGGGATTTTATTTTCTAATGCATTGGTGGGCTGCAAATTTTCCATACTTTTATGCTCTGCTTCCTTCTGAATGCATTGCTGCTTAGAAATTTCTTCCCCTAGATACCCTAAATAATCTCTCTCAAGTTCAAAGTTCTGCAGATCTCTAGGGCAGGGGCAAATGACACCAGTCTCCTTGCCAAAGCATAAAAATAGTCACCTTTGCTCCGATTCCCAACAAATTCCTCATCTCCATCTGAGACCACCTCAGCCTGGACTTTATTGTCCATATCACTGTCAGCATTTTGGTCAAAGCTATTCAACAAGTCTCTAGAATGTTCCAAACTTTCCCACATCTTCCTGTCTTCTTCTGTGCCCTCTAAACTGTTCCAACCTCTGCCTGTTACCCAGTTCCAAAATTGCTTCCACATTTTCAGGCATCTTTATAGCAGCACCCCACTCTGTGGTACAAATTTACTGTGTTAGTCTGTTCTCATGCTGCTAATAAAGACATACCTAATTTATAAAGGAAAGAGGTTTAATTGACTGACAGTTCAGCATGGCTGAGGAGGCCTCAGGAAATTTACAATCACGTTGGAAGGGGAAGCAACCACGTCCTTCTTCATATGGTGGCAGGAAAGAGAGGTACAGAGCTAAAGGGGCCCCTTATAAAACCATCAGATCTTGTGAGAACTCACTCACTATCACAAGAACTGCAGCATGGGGGTACCCTCCCCATGATTCCATTACCTCCCACTGGGTCCCTCCCACAACATGTGGGGATTATGGGAACAACAATTCAAGATGAGATTTGGATGAGGACACAGTCAAACCATATCACTGGCCCACCTGGCATCCCAGTCTTCAGCAGAACTTCACCACAGCCTCCACTATTAAAACAATTGAAGAAATCACAGATACTAGTAATGCTGTTTACAGCCAAAGTAATCATACAGAGATTACACTACTGCACTCACCCAGAATCAAAGCCAAAGTGCCCTACCCAACCAATAATATCGATACATCTTCAGGAAAAAGCCCTTCCCAAGAAAGCAAATTCAAAATATTGGAATAAGTGACTATTATACCAGATACACAGATATTGATATAAGGACACAGAAAATATGAAAGAAATGAGAAAATATGATGCCCTCAAAGGAATATAATAATTCTCCAGTAACAGACCCCAGTCAAAACAAATTTAAGAAATCCTGGAAAAAGAATTCAAAATATTGATTTTTAGGAAGCTCAGTGAGATACAGGAGAATACTGAAAAACAATATAAAGAAATCAGAAAGACAATTAAAGATATGAATGAGAAATGTATCAAATAGATATCATAAAAAGAAGCAAACAGAAATTCTGAAACTGAGTAATTCATTGAATAAAATATAAGATACATTTGAAAGCTTCAAGAATAAGGCAGATTAAGCAGAAGAAAGACTCTCAGAACTTTAAGATGGGTCAGAGAAAAATAAAGAAATATTACAGAGAAAAATAAAGAAAAAGGAATGAACAAAGCCTACATGATATGTGGGACTCCAGAAAGCAACCAAATATTCGAATTTTCAGAGTCACACAAAAATTCAATCTAAATAGAAAATGTTCAGAATGAAATAGTCTGTGAATAAAAAAGGCTTATTAAGACTTGTCAATTAAAAAGATGGACTTAGTCCTTCCGCAGATATCAGATTAAGGTTCCTTCCTTCTCACGTGATCCAACTGGTTCAAATGGCCTCCATTAAGAAAAGAGAGAGCAAGAGGATGAGAAAGCAAAGAAATAAGGCAGACAATAATTTTGTCAAGGAAAAAAGTTGGATTTGGTTACTGGCACACAGAAATGGTTGAATATAAATTGACTGAAAGCTTAATGAATTTGAGATAATTGTACTGCCAAAGAAACCACAAACTAGGTCTACAAGAGCCCACCACTGTATAGTAATGCCCTGGCCTCTAAACCTGAACCAGCAGAAAGATGGCTGTGGAAAATTACGTATCCACTAAGGAGGAAAAGCTCCCCAAAACCCACCTGAGATATAATCATAGAGAGGAATGGACAAGAAAGTTTCCCACAGAGAGAAGAATCAGGATCTAATCAGAGTCTCCCCAACTGCCCTGGCAGGCTGTCTTCAGAATGTATCTGACCAGTAAGATTCCATTATTGCCATGGGCCACCAATCATTGTAACTTTCCTTCTATTTTTTGATGGGAGTTTTTTACTGGGTTTTTTCTGTATCTATTCCACCATCATGCATTGAGGATTTGGGGGAGACAGATAACTTTTATCTCAATAGAAGTCTGATAGATATTGAGCTGGATGTAGTAACTAGATAGAACTTTGGCTTATCTCCCTTGGGAAGAGAGTGATTGTATTCCAAGTATGAGAAGAAATGTGCATACAGATCTTTGGTGGCCAGAGGAGCAAACAAAGATAAATGTCCTATAAAGATCTATGCCCTGCCCTCCACTGGATAAAATTGTTAAGAAACAGCTGGCTATCCAGGGACTATATTTTCCAGATATTTGACAGATATTTGTGGCTTGTTCTTAAAAATGTAATATTAGTAGAAGTGATCTGTGTTACTACGAGCCAAGAAGCTTAAGAGGCCGATATGCTCTTTCCATTATCTCTTTTCTCCTTTTGCCATTTGGAAGTGGGTCACTCAAGACCCTGAGGGTATGGAGGAATCACAAGACATAGAGGAGCTGGGACATCTGAATTAGATATGTGGAGGAAATCACATATCTATCACAAACAACTACTTTGGACTCTGGTGAGAATGAAACAAACTTCTGATGTATTAAGCCATGAAAACATTCAATTTTATTTGATAAAACAGTAAGTGGGCTGTGCATGATGGCTGATGCCGGTAATCCCAACACTTTGGGAGGCCGAGGTGAGAAGATCACTTGAGGCCAGGAGTTTGAGACCAACCTGGGAAACACAGGGAGACCCCCGTCTCTACAATTTTTTTAAAAATAGCTAGGCATGGTGGCACATACCTATAGTCTCAGCTACTCTGGAGGCTGAGGTGAGAGGATCGCTTGAGCCCAGGAGTTCAAGGTTACAGTGAGCCATGGTCGTACCACTGCACTTCAGCCTGGGCAATAGAGGGAGGAACCGTCTCTAAAAAACAAACAAAATAAAAACCGGCTAGCATTACCCTTATCTAAAAATGTACCAATACTTTGAACATATGAGGAAATAAAGGCTCAGGGGGGGTAAGGATCTTTTACAGAGGTACATGGCTATTTAGGGGTGAAACCAGGATATTTACCCAGGCTGTCTCACTCTTGGGCCTCTGGTTTTGGTTAGGATCTTACTTGCCTCCTGGAAAACGGTAGGAACAAAGGCAATGAAAGCAGCACTGGCCTCTTTCTTTTTTTCTTTTTTAGACTTAGGATTTCTTTTTTATTAATTTTAATTTTTATTTTAAGTTCTGAGGTACATGTACAGGATGTCCCGGTTTGTTACATAGGTAAACGTGTGCCATGATGGTTTGCTGCACCTGTCCATGCATCACCTAAGTATTAAGCCCACTACGCAAGAACTATTTTTCCTGATACTCTCCCTCCCCTTGCACCCCACAACAGGCCCCAGTGTATGTTGTTCTCCTCTCTATGTTCATGTGTTCTCATCATTCAGCTCCCACTTATAAGTAAGAACGTGCGGTGTTTGCTTTTCTGTTCCTGCATTAGTTTGCTGAGGAAAATGGCTTCCAGCTCCATCCATGTCCCTACAAAGGACATGATCTCATTTATTTTTATGGCTACAAAGTATTCCATGCTGTATATGTACCACATTTTCTTTGTGCAGTCTATCATTGATGGGCATTTGTGTTGATGTTGACTCCATGTCTTTACTACTGTGAATGCACTGGCCTCTTTCTGAAGTTACATCCTGCTGCAGTAGGAAACCGCCTACAAGGTAAATAGTAAACAATAAACGAAAGCAGAAAGTTTTACCAGTTTTTAAGAAGGAGCCACGAGTTTCCAAGAAGCCAGTTGGAAAGTTGAAACTGGATATTACAGTCCTAACATCTCCATGAGGAGCGGGGCATCACAAATCCTCTTGATGACACATTCATTTATTCACATCCAATAAACATCAATGGAGGGCCTACCATGTGCCAGGGTGTGTTCCTGTAAAACAAAACAAAAATACTCATGGAGCCTACATATTAAGTGAGGGGAGATAGACAGTAAACTAAATAAGTAGAATATACCAGATGTTACAAGGTGATAAGTACTATGGAGAATAAGAAAGCAGGGCAGAAAGAAAGTACAGCAGTTCAGCTATAATGGTTCTTTTCTGCAGGCTGGAGAAACAAGGGTTACTCTTTCTGTTTGATGCACTTCACTTCCCAGAACCTAGATGAAATGCCCCCACAAGAGGTCTAAGTTGATTTTTGCTACCCCTATCACTTGTTTGTTTTATGTCCCTGCAAATGATTAACTTTGCAAGGTGAGATTTTGCAAGGGCTTGTCTGAGCATGCATCCTCCTCCCCCCACCCAGTTGTGGCAACTGTCTTATCTGCTTTCCGTTTTGCTAATACCTAAACAACAGGCCTTCTCTTTGCTGACTGTGGGCCTACCATAGGAACAACTATCTCTGATGTTGCTCCACCTATTTCCTGACTTCTGTCTCAGTCTCTTCCAATGTTTTCAAGGAGCAAGACTAGCATCACAAGCGTGACTTTTGGAGTCAAAGGTACCTGAGTTCATACCTTGGTTCTACCACTTACTGGCTATGGGAACTGACAAATTACTTAATGCCTGAGTAGCATGAAATGGGTATAATGCTAAAGAAACATTCTGGAGTGTGATGTAGATTAAGGAGTTGGCATTAGAATGTAAATCAACGAAACTCTTCTCAGTCAGGACATTCAAGGGATCAGATCTGCCAATAATTAAAGTTTGGGTATACCACTGAGCAATAAACCACTACTGAGATACTGGTGAAAAGAAAAGCAGATATTAAGTGAAGGGTGGAGGAAGGAAGTCATAAATACTAAATATGACCTCAAGACCTGTTACAGTACTGAGAACTCTGGTCTTCACAAACTTGTTCTTCCTTCATAGTCATGGATATATACCTACATATTTTAATTAATATGTATTCTATTTTTCCTAATCTGTACATAAGTTGTGATTATGGTGGCTAAATTTAGTCCACAGATTGAGAGTATCAAAACATAATCACAATGGATCTAGAGGGGGTATGAATATTACCCACAGATCCAGGAATTAAAGCTCAATGCAGTGACCAATGAGTTATTGGGAAGTGGCAGGATTTGTTTTGGGTTGTCCATGAAATGACTGTATATTTTTAGGCAGGAGCATTTTTCAGAGACAGTCTATGGGAGGAAGGTGTGTAGATACTGGGCAGCTGTAAGCTTGGGTTCTAGTTGACATGTATGGCTTTTTAGGAACTGGAGCATCATTTTTTCCCTTTTTAATGGTACTCCAATTTCCTTTTAAATAACTATTTCTTGGCCTTTATATTAAGTCTACTTAAATCAATGGCACTTCTCTTCTGTAACCAGGAGGCAGGCACATGACTTAAGTGAGGATAATGTAATGCTCTGTGGCTAGATTTTGAATTTTAGTCATAGGGATAGAAAGACTAAAAGTGTCTAAGGTCCAGGCAATTAATGTGTCAGTGTCCTAATCAGACCAATTGTTCTACAACACCACTTTTGTTCATCACTAACTCCATTCTCTAGTTTCCCATTGGTTCTCTGAAGCCTTAATATGATTATGATAAATTTACTTCTGCTTGAGTTTGTCTGAGTTGTTTATTTTATTTTGCATAACAACTTTCAAGGAGTTTAATAGAAAGGTCACATATAATATACCAATGTTGTACATGAGTACTAACATCAAAGCAAGTGTTTGAATTCTGGCTCTGCTGCCTATTTATCCTCTCTGGGACTCAGTTTCCTCATTTGGGAAAAGGAGATGATAAAAATGGCACCCACATCCTGGAATTATTTTTTGATAAGTGTCCAAAAAATCTTAACATTAGTAATATATAACTGTTACTTTAAAAAGTTAAGTTTTCCTCCTTCACTATCATGTTAAAGGAAGAATGCCCAATTTCATGGGCAGTACCCAGACATGAGATTTTATTGTGCTTATTGGAATAATTGGTAGAACAGTAAAACTAAAAGACACTAAAAAAATCAGCTCTGTTTATATAGGATAGGGCTAGGAGCTACTCCTGGGGGAAAATAATGAATGTTTAAATTGCTTTACAATGACTTTTGGCTACTGGCCTGGAGTCTTTTGTATATAACTAACTTACCAGAGACAACAAGGTTTACTTCATATTTATTAAAATAAGTTAGGTGTGTATGTGAGGTGGAGGGGTGTTCTTCCCCTTATCTGATACTGAGAGCTTCGGCTGAAGCATTCTTGCCTCTTCCCCTAAAGATTTCTTTTCCAGGAGATGCTGATCAATACTTCCCCGTTCTGGGTCTATTTTCCAAATGTTTTCTGTAATCAAATCTTCATCACCAACACATATATAGTTAAATTTTTGACCTAAATACTTCCTATAGTTCATCACATTCCCATTGGCCTGCCTCAGAGTTCTAAAGCATTTTATCAGTATTTTTTAAGAAGTGTTTACTCTGATAACACTGAGGACCTTTAAACTTTCCCCATTATCCACTTTCCCTTTTACATCTGGCAACTCCAAGTTTTGCTCCTGACAGGATTGAAATGCCTCTTTCCCTGGTGCTAGGGCAGGACTACCAGAGAAAAATCTCTGCTGTTAGTACAAGTAACTAACAATTAGAAGGACATCATTTTCAATTGCTTATTCTAATGTATTTTTTCCAGAATTTGATAAATGTGTGAGAGTCTGGATTTATTATTTGTGTTTTTTTAAATTTTTATATTTATATTTTATATATTTATATATTATTATTTAAAAAGCCACAAATCTCTTTTAATGAATGCAGTCCTTTTACTCTTCAAAAATGCTGTATTTTTAAAGAGAGGGTTTTTAAATCAACTACATTTTTGACGTGTACATATATGTACAAAGCTATTAACAGTAGTTGGCCCTGAGTATTGTCAGGGTGGAGGTGGAGATGTGGACATTGGGCATTGTATACTTCGTTTTCTTTGAACAAGGAGCATATGAGGTTTTTACAATTACACACTTTTTTGAAGCTATAGATCCTTTTTTCTGAAGGCATTTTTAAAGGAAGTTCATTAAAATAGTCTCTATATCTAGGTATTTTATTCCACTTAAGTTCCATGGTCAATCGTTATAATAATTTTCTTGCATATACCCTTGAAACTCTTACCCTTCTCTCATTTTGTCACATTTGCTTGGAAAAGCTGCAACCTTGATCAAATGCAACTGTCTTCCAAGACTATGCCTGAGATTGTAACTGGGGAAAAAATTGCACAGTGATAAATTAATGACCACACACTTAAAAAGGGTTGTAACACTTCGAGAATATCTTATTATTTATTCCTAATCCATTAAATCTCCCATTTCACACCTTCTCTGTCCTCAAACCTCCAATATCATTTCCTTCATCTTTTCTTTCAGGTGATGACTTTGCTTCCTGCTTTGCAGAGAAAATTTTTAAAAATTAAAGGAGACTTTCCACAGACTTGTTACCCACTTAGCAGCATCAATACCTGTATACTGTGACTTCCTGCTTCTTACAAAGATGAACTTCCTTCACTCTTCTCTGAAACCATTTTTTTGCACTAGATCACGTGCCCTTTAGCCCACTTTTGCCTTCAGCTCCAGCAATTCTTCCTTCTCTCTCCTATATAACTATTTTTATTTTTGTACCGTAGTGGGTTATTCCAATAAACATACAGATCTCCTATTTTCTCCCATCATGAAAGAAAATATTCCTTCATCTCAATTCCCTGTTAAATCATACCATATTCCTTTACTCAAGTCGCACAGCAAAACTTTAAACTGTGTCAACACTTGAGTTCTCCAATTCCCCTCATCCCATTCTCTGTCCCCTGCACCTCTGTATCTCTCTCTCTCCCTCCATCTCTTTCCCTCATATGAGCACATGCACACATTTCATTATAATTTACAGAGTGAAATAAATATATTGAAAGTGTGCAGTTCAATGAGTTTTCACAAGTGTACAGCCACAAAATCCATCTCAAATCAAGGTATGAAATATTTGCATCAACTCAGAGTTTCCTCATGTCCGTTTCCAATCGTCACCACTCTCCTATCAAGCAAATATTTTCATTTTCATAACCATGGATTAGTTTAATATGTTTGAACCTAAATGTAAATGGACTCAAGAGTCCATAGATGGATTCTTCTATGTCTAGCTTTTTAAAACTATGCTTTTCTTTTTTTTTTCTTGCAGTTGCAAGATTTAATAGAGTGAAAACAGAGCTCCCATACAAAGGGAGGGGACCCAAAGAGGGCAAACGTTGCCGGCTCGAATGCCTGGGTTTATATCCTGATCATTGTCCCTCCTGCTGTGCTCTCAGGCAGTAGATGATTGGCTGTTTCTTTACCTCCTGTTTTTGCCTAATTAGCATTTTAGTGAGCTCTCTTTCCTACCTGATTGGTCGGGTGTGAGCTAAGTTGCAAGCCCCGTGTTTAAAGGTGGATGCGGTCACCTTGGCTTAGGGATTCTTAGTAGGCCTAGGAAATCCAACTAGTCCTGTCTCTCAGTACCCCCTCTCAACAGGAAAACCCAAGTGTTGTTGGGGAGGTTAGCCGATGACCGCTTTAACTGCTTCCTGCTGAATTGGGACATAGTAGGGGTTGTGCAGTTGAGATTTCCTTGGGAGGGGTGACTTCGATGTCATTAACATCACAGCATGGGCTAGCAGGCCCCCTCCAGGGGGCTGCGGTAGATCTTAGTCATGGACTGCATATGGGACTCCATTTGAAGAACCATTTGTAGTTTTACAGCTTTGATTCTGGAAGAGACAAACTTAACAAGGAGGTTAAAGATACAGGGATTGAAATGTATGGCTTGCAGTGCAGGAGATTATTTCTTTGGCACATTTTACAGGTCCTGACTATCTGCTTGATAGTTTTGAAAAGGCCTGGTCCAGTAAATAATAATTTGGCCATCTGATGAGTGCTATCAATGCCTAAGTGAAAGGTTTGGTGAAGGGTTTTAAGTAATTTCCATTGGTTAGCTGCAGGCAAAAGCATTTTTCCTTCCTCGGTGGCTAGCCATCCTGAGGGGAGGAAAGTATGTCCCTGTGAGGTTGCCCATTTTATTTCTCCTGCTGAGTACTGTGGCTTGTTTTCCTGGAGGGGGTTACCCCACACTAGGGGTCTTTCTATAAGCATTTCTAATGGAGGGTCCTGCCTTGTGGCTCTTTTGGCTTCAATATCTGCTTGGTGGTTCCCTTCTATTTCCCTTTCCTTTTTTTTCCGATGACCCCGGCAATGTAGGACTGCCACCTCTTTAGGTTTCTGTACCGCCAATAATAATCTCCTAATGGCTTCCTGATGTTTGATAGGTGTTCCTTTGGAAGTTAGGAATTCCCTTTCTGTCCACATTACTGCATGGGCATGGAGGACTAGGTAAGCATACTTACAGTCTGTATGTATATTTGCCCTTTTTTCTTCTCCTAATTCTAGTGCCTGAGTGAGGGCTATTAGTTCTGCCAGCTCAGCACTAGTTCCTGGAGTGAGGGGATTACTTTCCAGTATTCCATTATCACTGACCACTGCATACCCTACTTTTCGAAGTCCTTTTTCTACAAAGGAACTTCCATCAGTATACAAGTTGAGGTCGGGATCAGTCAAGGGAACTTCTAAAAGGTCCCCTCAAACGGCGTAGTTTTGAGCAATTACTTGATGACAGTTATGTTCTATCTTTTCTTCATTGTCTGGAAGAAATGTGGCTTGGTTAAGAGTTGCACAAGTGCACAGTCGCAGCACTGGCCCTTCAAGTAATACAGCCTGATATTTAAGTAAAAGGTTGTCTGACAGCCACAAGTCTCCTTTAGCAGTGAGTATGCCATTCACATCATGAGATGTCCACACAGTAAGACCTCTTCCCTGTATTATTTTAACTGCTTTAGATACTAAGACTGCTACTGCTGCCACTACCCATAAACAATGAGGCCAACCCTTTGCCACTACATCAATTTCCTTACTCAGGTATGCCATGGGTTGCAAGCTTATCCCTCGGACCTATGTAAAGACTCCTAGAGCTCTTCCTCTTTTTCCTGTGACATATAAAGTCTTGCCCCATTGGCAAGCTTAACACTGGGGCTTGGGTTAAGGCCTTCTTTAGGGCCTGGAAAGCTGCTTCTGCTTCAGGTGTCCATCTTACTAAATGGGTATTGGCTTTTGAGTTTCCTTAATTAGTGTATATAATGGTCTCGCTATTTTGTTGTACTTGGGAATCCATATTTGGCAGAAACCTGTTATGCCAAGGAACCCTCTTAGTTGCTTTAGGGTTTTGGGATGAGGATAAGCCAGTATAGGCTGGATACGCTCCTCACTGAGGGCCCTGGTGACTTTGGATAAGTTTAGCCCTAAGTATTTAACCTGCTGTGAGCAGAGCTGAGCCTTTGGTTTGGAAATCTTGTAGCCAAAGGTAGCGAGGAAATTTAAGAGCACTTGGGTGGCTTGATGGCACAAGGTTTCTGAACGGTTGGCTAAAAGTAAATCATCCACATACTGAAGGACAAGAGTGTCCAGGTATGAGAATTGGCTCAAGTCTTGGGCTAATGCCTGGCCAAATAGATGGGGGCTATCCCTGAACCCTTGGGGTAAAACAGTCCAGGTGAGTTGAGACATTGAGTTCGAAGAATCTTCAAAGGCAAACAAGAATTGAGACTCAGCATGTACAAGGATGCAGACAAAGGCATCCTTAAGGTCCAGGACTGTAAACCACTCTGCTTCCTCTGGTATTTGGGAAAGCAAAGTATAAGGCTTAGGTACAGCTGGGTATAGAGGGACAACGGCCTCATTGATAATCCTGAGATCTTGTACTAACCTCCACTGTCCGTTGGGTTTCTGTACTCCTACAAATGGAGTATTGCAGGGGCTGTTGCATGCTTTTACTAGGCCTTGGGCTTTTAGGTCCTTAACAATCTTTTGGAGTCCTTGTTGGGCCTTGGGTCTAAGTGGTTACTGACTTTGGTAGGGAAAGGAGGCAGAATCCTTTAGTTTAACTTGAACAGGACGGGCAGTTTTTGCTCGTCCATATTGTCCTTCTGTTGCCCAGACTTTAGGATTAATTCCTTCCTCAAGCAGGGGACAACAAACAGGTGTTCCTTCTCCTATGTTCAGGTGTGTAATGGACCCTGCTTTTGCTATAATGTCTCTCCCTAACAAGGGAGTGGGGCTTTCAGGCACAATTAGAAATGCATGTGAAAAGAGTAAAGTTCCCCAGTCACAACTTAGTGGCTGGGAGAAGTATCTAGTGACTGGCTGTCCTAGGACCCCTTGGATAGTGACAGATCTGGAGGACAGTTGTCCGGGACAGGAGAGTAAGACCGAGAAGGCCGCACCAGTGTCGAGGAGACAGTTAACTTCCTGGCCCTCAATGGTAAGGCATACCTGGGGCTCTGTGAGGGTGATGGCATGGGCTGGTGCTTGCCCCAGGCACCCTCAGTCCTGCTGCTGGATCATCTGGTTAGTGGCTTCTGATTCAGAGGACCTTCGTCCCCTGGGGCAGTGGGCCTTCCAGTGATTCCCTTTTGGACATGCTGCCTTGACATTTTTGAGCCTCACAGGGCCGCAAATCTTAGCGGTGAGTTTCCCTGTTCTTGCCGGGTATGCTTCTCATTCAAGCAGGAAAATTTCCCATCTGGCTCGTCCACCTATCAGCTGGAACAGATGCACCTCATCAGCTCCTCAATCTAATGGGCTTCATTTCCCTGTCAGCCTGTAAAACTAGTTAAATAAGTCAATCACATCCTCCTGTGGGAGCCAGGGATTACCCCATCCTATTCTTACTAAAAACCCTCCCTGCCACAACCTCTTCTGGTTCACTCTGTTCCTAGGTGCAACCCCCCATGCACACCCAGGTATACTCCTCCCCCAGACCGTGAGTGTATGTGACTAATAAACTGCTGCCAAATGCATCTGTTAAGTGTCAGGTGTCGTGTGTTTGGCCATTCCCAGAACCTTAGGGCATGACTCCCTCCCTCACTGACAGAGTGAATAGGTGATCACAACAAGCTGAAATTAATGTTTTTGCAAATCATTATATTGTTGCCTGTATTATTAGCTTATTCCTTCTATTGCTGAGTAATATCCCATTGTATGAATATGATGTAATTTTCAATCTTCATAATAATTGACCTAGTGACAGCATTTAACACACTTGATTACTACCTTTTCATTGATAGGCATTTTTTACTTCATTTCCAGGACACAGAACTCTCAAGATTTTTCTCCAGCTTCATTGGCAACTCCTTCTCACCGTCCTTACTAGTTTCTTCTGTTCTCCCTAAACTGTTAACATTGGCATTCTCCAGGGTACATTCCTTATTCTTCTTCTCTATCCATACTCACTCCCTTAGTTACATCATCTCATGGCTTTAAATACCATCCATGTGCTGAAGACAAGAAAATTTATATCTTCACCATACCCCTCTTTCAAACTCTGGATTCATATATCCAACTGACTCATTGATATCTCTGCTTGGATGTGTTTTATACACCTCAATTCAACTTACCCAAAGTAGAATTTTTAGTAATCTACCTGATACCAGGTGCACCCACAGACTTTCCTATCATAGTTAATAGTAACTCCAAACCAAAAAGTTCATCATTGGCTTCTTCATTTCAGAGCCCATATCCAATCCATTAGAAAGTTCTGTGGCTTTAACTTCAAAACACCCAGAATTCAAACACTTCTTACCACCTAGAATGCTACTACCCTGGTTCAAACAAGCATTTTCTCTTCCCGAATTATGGTTAACCCTTTTATGCCTGAGGTTGGAATTTTTTGAATTTTTGCAGTTGGACTTGGAGATGACCTTGAGCAGTGGGATATAAACTCCCACATGCTTAGCGTTCCAAAAATAGAACACTAGATATAAATAGTAGCCTCCTTATTTCTCCCTCCTTCCACTTTTACTCATTCCCCTCTACCATATATACAGCCTAATTTTAACATGACTTCCATGGTGATCTTTCTATACACACACTAGATTGTGTTTGCTTAATAACCCTCCAATAGATTCACATTTTACTCAGAAAAAAGACACTTTTTACAATTATCCACAAAGGCCTTTACCCACAACGGCCTTTATATTGTGTTTGCTCCACCCACTATTCTTTATCTGATATTTTATCTTGGTATTATCCTCTTTACTCTCTTTATTCCGTCCACGTTGGTCTCCTTGATTCCTCAAATATGCTAAGTACACTCTCACTTTTAGGGGCTTGCTTTGGCTTCTCCCTCTGCCTGGAAAGTTTCCCCAAGATACCCGCCTGTCTTTCACCTCCTTCAAATCTTTGTTTAAAAAATCACTTTTCAATGAGATTTATCATAACAAACTATTTAACATTGCAAGCTGGTTCCTCAAATTGGCATTTTTTTTCCAACTTTTATTTTAGGTTCATGTGGTACAGGTGCAAGTTTGTTACATGGATAAATAGCATATTGTGGGGGTTTGATGTACAGATTATTTCATCACCCAGATAATGAGCATAGTAAGTACCTAACAGGTAGTTTTTCCATCCTCCGCCTCCTCCCACCCTGCAACCTCAAGTAGGCCCTGGTATCTATTGTTCCCTTCTTTGTGTCCATGTGTACTCAATGTTTAACTCTCACTTACAAGTGAGAATGTGTGGCATTTTATTTTTCGTTCCTGCATTAGTTTGCTAAGAATAATAGCCTCCATCTCCATCCATGTTCCTGCGAAGGACATGATCTTTTATGGCTCCATATTATTCCATGGTGCATATGTACCATATTTTCTTTATCCAGTCCCCTGTTTATGGGCATCTAGGTTGATTCCATATCTTTGTTATTGTGAACAATGCTGCAATGGACATACATGTACATGTGTCTTTATGGTAGAACAATTTATATTCTTTTAGGTATATACTCAGTAATGGGATTGCTGGATCAAATGGTATTTCTATTTTAAGCTCTTTGAGAAATCTTCAAACGGCTTTCCAAGTGGCTGAACTAACTTACACTACCACCGACAGTGTGTAAGCATTCCCTTTTCTCCACAACCTTGCCAGCTTCTGTTATTTTTTGACTTTTTACTAACAGCCATTCTAACTGGTGTCAGATAGTATCTCCCTGTGGTTTTGATTTGCATTTCTCTAATGATTAGTAATGAACATTTTTTCACATGCCTGTTGGCCACATATATGTCTTTTGAAAAGTGTTCACATCCTTTGGCCATATATATATATATATATATATATATATATTTTTTTTTTTTTTTTTTTTGAGATGGAGTCTCACTCTGTCGCCCAGGCAAGAGTGCAGTGGCATGATCTGTCGGCTCATTGTAACCTCTGCCTTCTGGGCTCAAGTGGTTCTCCTGCCTCAGCCTCCCAAGTAGCTGGGATTATAGGTGCCCAAAACCATGCCCAGCTAATTTTTGTATTTTTAGTAGAGACGGAGTTTCACCACGTTGACCAGACTGGTTTCGAACTCCTGACCTCAAATGATCCACCCGCCTCAGCCTCCCAAAAAGTGCTGAGATTATAGGCATGAGCCACTGTGTCCAGCCCCTTTGGCGATATTTTAATGGGGTTGTTTGTTTTTTCTTGTTCATTTAAGTTTCTTGTAGATGCTAGATATTAGACCTTCATCAGAACACACAGTTTTAAAATATTTTCTCCCATTCTGCAGGTTGTCTGTTTCCTCTATTGACAGTTTCCTTTGCTGTGCAGAAGCTCTTTTGTTTAATTAGGTCCCACTTGCCAAGTTTAGTTTTTGTTGCAATTGCTTTTAGCAAGTTTGTCATGAAATCTTTGTCAGGGCCTATATCCAGAATGGTATTTCCTAGGTTTTCTTCTAGGGTTTGCATAGTTTTAGGTTTCACATTTAAGTCTTTAATCCATTTTTTTGTTTTGTTTTGTTTTTATTTTTGTTTTTTGTTATACTTTAAGTTCTGGGATACATGCACAGAACGTGCAAATTTGTTACCTAGGTATACATGTGCCATGGTGGTTAGCTTCACCCATCAACCTGTCATCTACATTTGGTATTTCTCCTAATGCTATACCCTCCCTAGTCCTCCACCCCCAGACAAGCCCTGGTGTGTGATGTTCCCCTCCCTGTGCCCATATGTTCTCATTGTTCAACTCCCACTTATGAGTGAGAACATGCAGTGTTTGGTTTTATGTTCCTGTGGAAGTTTGCTGAGAATGATGGTTTCCAGCTTCACTCATGTCCCTGCAAAGGACATGAACTCATTGTTTTTTATGGCTGCGTAGTATTCCATGGTGTATATGTGCCACATTTTCTTTATCTAGCCTATCTTGAAGGACATTTGTGTTGGTTCCAAGCCTTTGCTATTGTGAATAGTGCTGCAGTAAACATACATGTGAATGTGTCTTTATAGTAGAATGATTTATAATCCTTTGGGTATATACCCAGTAATGGGATTGCCGGGTCAAATGGTATTTCTGATTCTAGATACTTGAGGAATCGCCACACTGTCTTCCACAATGGTTGACCTAACTTAAACTCCCACCAACAGTGAAAAAGCATTCCTATTTCTCCACGTCCTCTCCGCTGTTTCCTGACTTTTTAATGATCACCATTCTAACTGGCCTGAGATGGTATCTCATTGTGGTTTTGATTTGCATTTCTCTAATGACCAGTGATGATGAGCTTTTTTTCATATTGGCCGCATAAATGTCTTCTTTTGAGAAGTGTCTGTTCATATCCTTTGCCCACTTTTTGATGTTTTTTTTTTTTTTTCTTGTAAATTTGTTTAAGTTCCTCGTAGATTCTGGATATTAGCCCTTTGTCGGATGGATAGATTGCAAAACATTTCTCCTATTATGTAGGTTCCCTGTTCCTTTAATCCATCTTGAGTTGATTTTTGTATATGGTGAAAGGAAGGGGTCTTCTGCATGTGGATAGCCAGTAATCACTGCACCATTTATTGAATAGGGGGTCCTTTCCCCATTGCTTCTTTTTGTCGACTTTGTCAAAGATAAGATGGTTGTAGGTATCTGACTTTGTTTCTGGGTTCTCTATCCTGTTCCATTGGTCTATGTGTCTGTTTTTGTACCAGTACAATGCCATGTTGGTTACCGTAGCCTTGTAGTACAGTTTAAAGTTGGGTAGTGTGATGCCTCCTGCTTTGATTTTTGCTTAGGATTGCTTTGGCTATTGGGGCTCTTTTTTGGTTCTATATGACTTTTACAATAGCTTTTTTTAATTCCACAAAAAAATCATTGGTAGTTTGATAGTAATAACATTGAATTTATAAATTTCTTTGGGCAATATAAACATTTCAACAATACTGATTCTTCCTCTCCATGACGATGGAATATTTTTCCATTTGTTTGTGTTATCTCTGATTTCTTTCAGCATTGTTTTGGAATTCTCATTGTAGAGATTTTTCAACTCCCTGCTTAGCTGTATTCCTAGGTATTTTATTCTTTATTGTGGCAATTGTGAATGGGATTGCTTTTAAGATTTGGCTCTTGGTTTGGCTGTTTTGGTGTGTAGGAATGCTAATGATTTTTGTACATTGATTTTCATACATTGATTTTCCGTCCTGAAACGTTGTTGAAATTGTTTATCAAGTCTAGGAGCCTTTGGGAAGAGACTATGGGGTTTTCTAGATATAGAATCTTATGGTCTGCAAAGAGTGATCGTTTCACTTTTTCCCTTCCTATTTGGATGCCTATTCTTTCTCTTGCCTGACTGCTCTGGCTAGGACTTTTGGTACTATGGTGAATAGAAGTGGTGAGAGTGGGGATCCTTGTCTTGTTCTGGTTCTCAACGGGAATGCTTCCAGCTTTTGCCCTTTCAGTATGATGCTGTGGGTTTTTCATAGATGGTTCTTATTATTTTGATGTATGTTTCTCTGATGCCTAGTATGCTGAGGGCTTTTAACATTAAGGGATGTTGAATTTTATCAAAAGCTTTTTCTGTGTCTATTGAGATGATTATGTGGTTTTTGTTTTAGTTGTTTATGTGATGAACCACATTTATTGATTTGTATATATTGAACAAACCTTGCATCCCAGGACATGATACAACATGGAAGAACCTTGAAAACATTATGCTTTGTGAAATAACAAAAAGAGAATTGCTACATAATTCCACTTATGTGAGGTATCTAAAGCAGTCAAACTCTTAGAGACAGAAAGTAGAGTTATAACTGCCAGGGCCTAGGGGGAGGAGGAAAAGGGGAGTTGTTACAGAATTTCAGTTGGTATAGTTTTAAGGTTGCAAGACGAAAAGGTTGTAGAGATCAGTTGTAAGCAATGTACACATAGTTATTACAACTGCACTGTACATTTATAAATGGCCTATAATCACAGCACTTTGGGAGGTGAATGAGGGTGGATCACTTGACGACAGGAGTTTGAGACTAGCCTGGCCAACATAATGAAACCCCGTCTCTACTAAAAACACAAACAATTAGCCAGGCATGGTGGCATACACCTGTAATCCCAGCTACTCCAGAGGCTGAGGCATAAGAATTGTTTGAACCCAGGAGGCAGAGGTTGCAGTGAACTGAGATCGCACCACTGCACTCCAGCCTGGGTGACAGAGTGAGACTCTGTCTCAAAAAAGAAATTTAAAAAAATGGTTAAAATAGTAAATTTAATGTTGTGGTTTTTTACCACCATAAAAAATAAAGAAAAAAAAAGAACTTATCTTTTTAAAATCTGCCAAATTAAAGAGAAAAATGTCAACTTTGACTTCTGGTTTCAACTCTGACATGTAAAAAGCTTAGAAGTCATCATTCTCATACATACAAAAAGAAGAAAGCTGGACAAACCAAATATGAATTACTGTTCTTGGACTTATCAGAGACCTTCATTTGTAGGGCAAATGTGACCCTTAAATTTGGAAAGACAGGAGAATCCAGCGAGTTGCAGCCAAGTTCTTACATGGAGCAGAAGCCACTAGAATCCAGAGAGTCATAGCCAAGCTATCCTTACCTGGAGTAGAAGTCAGTAGAACCATAAACTGGTAGGAACTCATAAATGGTTATTTTGACTGTGCAAAAGTGTGAGAGTGAGAAACTTCTAGAGGGCAACAGTCTTAGGGATGCTCTACACTTTCGAGAGTTTTCCTCCAGGAATCCCATTAGCTTATCAGAGTGCAAATCTGAAAGACTCAGTCTTGAATCTGGCAGAAGGAGAAGGAGGGGGAAGTAACTATTGTCGAGACCAGGGGAAAAGACTTTACCAGAGCTTTCTCCCACCTTGTGTTGTAAAAGCATTTGCCCTGCTTCAGCCCCTCTAGCGTTCCTGTCTTACCCAAGGGGAAGAAGGCTAAAAACATTTGTAAAAGTCACAGCTCAGAAATACAGGTACACCAAAATCTGATATTTAATTATAAGATTATAGAATGCTATTTTTCATTTTTTTTCTTTGGAAACTCCATACAGTTTTCCATAATGGTTGTACTAATTTACATTCCCATGTGTACAAGGGTTCCGTTTTCTCTTGAAGTCTCACCAACACTTATCTTTTTTATACTAGCCATTCAGACAGGTGTTCGGTCATATCTCACTGTGATTTTAATTTGCCTTTCCCCAATGATTAGTGATATTGAACATTTTTTTCATTTATCTGTTGGTCATTTGTACCTCTTCTTTTGAGAAATGACTCTTCAGGTCTTTGCACATTTTTAAATCAGGTTGTTTGGTTTTTTTGCTATTAAATTGTTTGATCTCCTTATGTATTTTGGATATTAACCCCTTGTCAAATGATCCTTACATCCTAATGACTTGAAATCAATATGTCAAAAATACATCTGCACTCCCGTGTTCATTGCAGCATTGTTCACAATAGCTAAGATACAGAATCAATCAAAGTGTCCATCAACAGGTGAATGAGTAAAGAAAAAATGGTATATATGCATGATGGAGTACTATTCAGCAATAAAAAATAATTCTGTCATTTGTGACAACATAGATGAAACTTGAGGAAATAATGGTAAATGAAATCAGCCAGGCACAGAAGGACAAAAAACACGTCTTCTGACTTATGTGTGGAGTTGTTACAGTGAACTCATAGAAGTGGAGGATAGAATGGTGGTTACCAGAGACTTGGGGGGAAGGATGGGAAGATGCTGGTCAAATTGTAGAAAGGTGCAGTTTGACAGGAGGAATTAAGGATTAGTTAATGTGATGGATATGTTACTTATCTTGATCCAATCATTCCATACCGTACACATATATTATAACATTACTGTGTAACCCATTACTATATGATTAAAATTTGTTCAAAAAAATCAAAAATAAATGAAATAAAATATTTCCTAATAACTGAAGAAAAATGATTTTAGAACGCTTCTGTTTTCCCACACCTTACCACTGCACCCACAGTACAACCACATAATACAATGGATTATATCTAAAAGAGGTGCAAGATGCAGACTGTACCTAAGAAAGAGTTCCTAGGAAAGCCCAAAGAAAACATGAGAGACAAAAACAAAGACACTGGAGGAGTTTGTAGCTTCAGATATCTATAGGTATTGCATATTAAACACAGCCCAACTCCTAACCAGATTAGCATAAAAAATAGACACTAAAGGCTTATTTATCTTAGACACTAAGGCTAAAAAATAGACACTAAAAAATAGACACTAAGGCTAAAAAATACACATCAAAAATAGACACTAAAGGCTTGATTATCTGATATATCATGTCTAGATTTCTACAACAAAAAATTTTACAAGGCACACAAAAAAGCTAAAACACAAACTATTCAGAGACAGAGCAAGCACCAGAACCAAAATTGGATATGGCACAGATTTTGGAATTATCAAGAAATTTGAAGGAACTGTGATTAATATGTTAAGGACACTAAGGGAAAAAGGAGACAACATGCAAGAACAGATTGATAATATAAGCAGAGTGATAGAAATTCTAATAAAGAATCAAAAGAAAATGAAGAGAGATGGAAATTCTAACAAAGAAATTAAAAGCACTGTAACAGAAATGAAGAATAGTTTTGATGGGCTCATCAGTAAGCTGGGCACGGCCAAGGAAAGTATCACTGAACTTGAAAATATGTCAATATAAACTTTCTACACTGAAATGGAAAGAGAAAAAAATGAAAAGAAATAACATCCAAGAACTGTGGAACAATTTCAAAAGATGCAACATATGTGTGTGAACCCCGAATAGATGAGACAGGTGTAAGTTAATTTAGAAAGTTTATTTTACCAAAGTTGAGGACACGCACCTGTGATAAAGCCTCAGGAGGTCCTGACTACCTGTGCCCAAGGTGGTCAGAGCACAGCTTGGTTTTATACATTTTAGGGAGACATGAGACATCAATCAACATTTGTAAGATGAGCATTGGTTAGGTCTGGAAAGGATGGATAAATGGAAGTGGGTAGGGGGCTTCCAGGTCATAGGTAGACAAGAGACAAATGGTTACATTCTTTTGAGTTTCTGATTAGCCTCTCCAAAGGAGGCAATCAGATAATGCATTTATTTCAGTGAGCAAGGGGTGACTTTGAATAGAATGGGAGGCAGGTTGGCCCTAAGCAGTTCCCAGCTTGACTTCTCCATTTAGCTTAGTGATTTGGGGGCCCTAAGATTTATTTTCCTTTACCATTCATAATTGAAATATCAGAAGGCGAAAAAAGAGATAACAGATTGGAAAAATATTTGAAGTAAGAATGTCCAAAAATTTACAAAACTTAAAGACAGACCACCGACCACAGATCCAGGAATTTTAGAGAACAAGGAAGATGAATAGCAAAAAACTACACTTAGGCATATTGTACTCAAACTGCTGAAAACTAAAAACAGAGAGAAGTTCTTGAAAGGAACAACAGGACAAAAAAACACCTCACCCATAGAGGAACAAAGATAAGACTTATAGTGGGCTTTGCACCGTAAACCATATATGAGAGAACAAAGTCGGGTGAAATATTTGAAGTCTTCAAAAAAACCTACACCAATATAAATTTCTATGTCCAGCGAAATTACCCTTTTAAAGTGAAGGAGAAATTAAGCTTCATTCAAACAAACAAAAACTAAGAAATTTCATTGCAGCACATTTACCCTTCAAGGAATGCTAAAATATTTTCTTTAGAGAAAAGAAAATTCTATAGGTCATAAACTTTGATTCATGTAAAGACAGGAAGAGTGTCAGGGAAAGAATAAATGAAGATAAAATAAAATCTTATTTTTCTTTTTCTTAGTTGATCTACGGTTTTTAGAGTAATAATAATAAAGTATATTGAGAAATTATAATGTATGGAGACATAAAATGAATTGTACCAATGACATAATAGAACCGAAGAATTGGAAATACTCTATAAGATACTTGTGCTACAAGTAGCATAGTGTTATTGGAAGGTAGCTATAGATTAGTTTAGAATGCATATTGCAAATCCTAGGGATACCACTAAATGTTTTTAAAATAAATAAAATTTATATGCTATCAGAGGAGATAAAATGAGAAGCTGAATTAAGGCCAGGCATGATGGCATGTACTTTCAGCACTTTGAGAGGATGAGGTGGGAGGATTGCTTAAGCCCAGTAATTCAAGGATACAGTGAGCTATGATGACACCACTGTACTCCAGCCTGGGTGATAGAGTAAGATCCTATCTCCGAATAAAAGAAAAGAAAAAGTAGCTCAATTAAAATTAATGAATGTTGCAAAAGAGCAGGATAAAATAAAGGACAAGTACAGTGAAAACAGTAACAAGCATAGTAGATATTAATGTGACTATATCAATAATCACTTATAAATGTGCAAATACACCAATTAAAATACATAGATGGTCACAGTGAATAAAAAACAAGACCTGACCAAGTATTGTCTATAAGAAACCCACTTTAAATATAAAGGCTGAGCTAGGCTAAAAGTTAAGAGTTGATGAAAGATATATACTAATAAAAAAGCTGGAATAGCTATTAATTTCAGACAAAGCATATTTCAAGACAAGGAAATTTATTAGGGATAAAGATGGGCATTGCATATGATACAGCGGTCAATTATCCAAGAAGACATAACACCTTTAATGTATATTCACCTGACAATAAAGCATCAAAATACGTGCAGCAAAACTGATAGAACACAAATAGAAATAGACAATTCACTATTATATTTGCTTGGCTGGGCCTGGTGGCTCATGCCTGTAATCCCAGCACTTTGGGAGGCCAAGGTGGACAGATCACTTGAGGTCAGGAGTTTGACACCAGCCTGGCCAACATGACGAAACCCCATCTCTACTAAAAATACAAAATGTATCCAGGTGTGGTGGCACGTGCCTGTAATCCCAGCTACTCGGGAGGCTGAGGCAGGAGAATTGCTTGAACCTGGGAGGCGGAGGTTGCAGTGAACCGAGGTTGCACCACTGCACTCCAGCCTGGGTAACAGAGCAAGACTCCATCTAAAAAAAAATAATTAAATAACATAAAAGTAAATATTTGTAGACTTCATAAAATCCTGTCAACAACTGATAGATCATCTGTCAGTTGTAAAACATGGGTCAAAAAGTCTCAGGAAACATTTTAAAATATTTTGAGCTAAGTTAAAATGAAAAGAAATTTTATCAAAAATTTAATACACTGCAAAAGCAGTGCTTGACAGAAATTATGGCATTAAATGCATATATTATAACAGAAGAAAGATCTACTATCTGTAATCTAAGCTTCCACCTTAGGAACTTGAAAAAGAAGAGCAACTTAAGCCTAAAGCAAGCAGAAGAAAATAAAAAATAAAAATTTGAGCAGAAATTATTATACAAATTTGAAAGAGGAATAAAAATAGAAAAACAATCAATGAAACCAAAAGCTGGTTCTTTTTTTTTTTTTTAATTTATTTATTATACTTTAGGTTTTAGGGTACATGTGCACAATGTGCAGGTTTGTTACATATGTATCCATGTGCCATGTTGATTTCCTGCACCCATTAACTCGTCATTTAGCATTAGGTATATCTCCTAATGCTGTCCCTCCCCCCTCGCCCCACCCCACAACAGTCCCCGGAAGGTGATGTTCCCCTTCCTGTGTCCATGAGTTCTCATTGTTCAATTCCCACCTATGAGTGAGAACATGCGGTGTTTGGTTTTTTGTCCTTGAGATAGTTTACTGAGAATGATGTTTTCCAGTTTCATCCATGTCCCTACAAAGGACACGAACTCATCATTTTTTATGGCTGCATAGTATTCCATGGTGTATATGTGCCACATTTTCTTAATCCAGTCTATCGTTGTTGGACATTTGGGTTGGTTCCAACTCTTTGCTATTGTGAATAGTGCTGCAATAAACATACGTGTGCATGTGTCTTTATAGCAGCATGATTTATAGACCTTTGGGTATATACCCAGTAATGGGATGGCTGGGTCAAATGGTATTTCTAGTTCTAGATCCCTGAGGAATCGCCACACTGACTTCCACAATGGTTGAACTAGTTTACAGTCCCACCAGCAGTGTAAAAGTGTTCCTATTTCCCCACATCCTCTCCAGCACCTGTTGTTTCCTGCTTTTTTAATGATGGCCATTCTAACTGGTGTGAGATGGTATCTCACTGTGGTTTTGATTTGCATTTCTCTGATGGCCAGTGATGATGAGCATTTCTTCATGTGTTTTTTGGCTGCATAAATGTCTTCTTTTGAGAAGTGTCTGTTCATGTCCTTTGCCCACTTTTTGATGGGGTTGTTTGTTTTTTTCTTGTAAATTTGAGTTCATTGTAGATTCTGGATATTAGCCCTTTGTCAGATGAGTAGATTGCAAAAGTTTTCTCCCATTCTGTAGGTTGCCTGTTCACTCTGATGGTAGTTTCTTTTGCTGTGCAGAAGCTCTTTAGTTTAATTAGATCCCATTTGTCAATTTTGGCTTTTGTTGCCATTGCTTTTGGTGTTTTAGACATGAAGTCCTTGCCCACGCCTATGTCCTGAATGGTATTGCCTAGGTTTTCTTGTAGGATTTTAATGGTTTTAGGTCTAACATGTAAGTCTTTAATCCATCTAGAATTAATTTTTGTATAAGGTGTAAGGAAGGGATCCAGTTTCAGCTTTCTACATATGGCTAGCCAGTTTTCCCAGCACCATTTATTAAATAGGGAATCCTTTCCCCATTTCCTGTTTTTGTCAGGGTTGTCAAAGATCAGATAGTTGTAGATATGCGGCATCATTTCTGAGGGCTCTGTTCTGTTCCATTGATCTATATCTCTGTTGTGGTACCAGTACCATGCTGTTTTGGTTACTGTAGCCTTGTAGTATAGTTTGAAGTCAGGTAGCGTGATGCCTCCAGCTTTGTTCTTTTGGCTTAGGATTGACTTGGCGATGCGGGCTCTTTTTTGGTTCCATATGAACTTTAAAGTAGTTTTTTCCAATTCTGTGAAGAAAGTCATTGGTAGCTTGATGGGGATGGCATTGAATCTATAAATTACTTTGGGCAGTATGGCCATTTTCATGATATTGATTCTTCCAACCCATGAGCATGGAATGTTCTTCCATTTGTTTGTGTCCTCTTTTATTTCATTGAGCAGTGGTTTGTAGTTCTCCTTGAAGAGGTCCTTCACATCCCTTGTAAGTTGGATTCCTAGGTATTTTATTCTCTTTGAAGCAATTGTGAATGGGAGTTCACTCATGATTTGGCTCTCTGTTTGTCTGTGATTGGTGTACAAGAATGCTTGTGATTTTTGTACATTGATTTTGTATCCTGAGACTTTGCTGAAGTTGCTAATCAGCTTAAGGAGATTTTGGGCTGAGACAATGGGATTTTCTAGATATACAATCATGTCATCTGCAAACAGGGACAGTTTGACTTCCTCTTTTCCTAATTGAATACCCTTTATTTCCTTCTCCTGCCTGATTGCTCTGGCCAGAACTTCCAGCACTATGTTGAATAGGAGCGGTGAGAGAGGGCATCCCTGTCTTGTGCCAGTTTTCAGAGGGAATGCTTCCAGTTTTTGCCCATTCAGTATGATATTGGCTGTGGGTTTGTCGTATATAGCTCTTATTATTTTGAGATACGTCCCATCAATACCTAATTTATTGAGAGTTCTTAGCATGAAGGGTTGTTGAATTTTGTCAAAGGCCTTTTCTGCATCTATTGAGATAATCATGTGGTTTTTGTCTTTGGTTCTGTTTATATGCTGGATTACATTTATTGATTTGCGTATGTTGAACCAGCCTTGCATCCCAGGGATGAAACCCACTTGATCATGGTGGATAAGCTTTTTGATGTGCTGCTGGATTCGATTTGCCAGTATTTTATTGAGGATTTTTGCATCAATGTTCATCAAGGATATTGGTCTAAAATTCTCTTTTTTGGTTGTGTCTCTGCCTGACTTTGGTATCAGGATGATGCTGGCTTCATAAAATGTGTTAGGGAGGATTCCCTCTTTTTCTATCGATTGGGATAGTTTCAGAAGGAATGGTACCAGTTCCTTCTTGTACCTCTGGTAGAATTCAGCTGTGAATCCATCAGGTCCTGGACTCTTTTTGGTTGGTAAGCTATTGATTATTGCCACAATTTCAGAACCTGTTATTGGTCTATTCAGAGATTCGACTTCTTCCTGATTTAGTCTTGGGAGGGTGTATTTGTCGAGGAATTTATCCATTTCTTCTAGATTTTCTAGTTTATTTGCATAGAGGTGTTTGTAGTATTCTCTGATGGTAGATTGTATTTCTGTGGGATCGGTGGTGATATCCCCTTTTTCATTTTTTATTGCATCTATTTGATTCTTCTCTCTTTTCTTCTTTAGTAGTCTTGCTAGTGGTCTATCAATTTTGTTGATCTTCTCAATAAACCAGCTCCTGGATTCATTCATTTTTTGAAGGGTTTTTTGTGTCTCTATTTCCTTCAGTTCTGCTCTGATTTTAGTTATTTCTAGCCTTCTGCTAGCTTTTGAATGTGTTTGCTCTTGCTTTTCTAGTTCTTTTAATTGTGATGTTAGGGTGTCAATTTTGGATCTTTCCTGCTTTCTCTTGTGGGCATTTAGTGCTATAAATTTCCCTGTACACACTGCTTTGAATGTGTCCCAGAGATTCTGGTATGTTGTGTCTTTGTTCTCGTTGGTTTCAAAGAACATCTTTATTTCTGCCTTCATTTCATTATGTACCCAATAGTCATTCAGAAGCAGGTTGATCAGTTTCCATGTAGTTGAGCGGTTTTGAGTGAGTTTTTAAATCCTGAGTTCTAGTTTGATCGCACTGTGGTCTGAGAGACAGTTTGTTTTAATTTCTGTTCTTTTACATTTGCTGAGGAGAGCTTTAGTTCCAACTATGTGGTCAATTTTGGAATAGGTGTGGTGTGGTGCTGAAAAAAATGTATATTCTGTTGATTTGGGGTGGAGAGTTCTGTAGATGTCTATTAGGTCCACTTCGTTTAGAGCTGAGTTCAATTCCTGGATATCCTTGTTAACTTTTTGTCTCGATGATCTGTCTAATGTTGACAGTGGGGTGTTACAATCTCCCATTATTATTGTGTGGGAGTTTAAGTCCCTTTGTAGGTGACTCAGGACTTGCTTTATGAATCTGGGTGCTCCTGTGTTGGGTGCATATATATTTAGGATAGTTAGCTCTTCTTGTTGAATTGATCCCTTTACCATTATGTAATGGCCTTCTTTGTCTCTTTTGATCTTTGTTGGTTTAAAGTCTATTTTATCAGAGACTAGGATTGCAACCCCTGCCTTTTTTTGTTTTCCATTTGCTTGATAGATCTTCCTCCATCCCTTTATTTTGAGTCTATGTGTGTCTCTGCACGTGAGATGGGTTTCCTGAATACAGCACACTGATGGGTCCTGACTCCTTATCCAGTTTGCCAGTCTGTGTCTTTTAATTGGAGCATTTAGCCCATTTACATTTAACGTTAATATTATTATGTGTGAATCTGATCCTGTCATTATGATGTTAGTTGGTTATTTTGCTCATTAGTTGATGCAGTTTCTTCCTAGCCTCGATGGTCTTTACAATTTGGCATGTTTTTGCAGTGGCTGGTACCAGTTGTTCCTTTCCATGTTTAGTGCTTCCTTCAGGAGCTCTTTTAGGGCAGGCCTGGTGGTGACAAAATCACTCAGCGTTTGCTTGTCTGTAAAGTATTTTATTTCTCCTTCACTTATGAAGCTTAGTTTGGCTGGATAGGAAATTCTGGGTTGAAAATTCTTTTCTTTAAGAATGTTGAATATCGGCCCCCACTCTCTTCTGGCTTGTAGAGTTTCTGCCGAGAGATCAGCTGTTAGTCTGATGGGCTTCCCTTTGTGGGTAACCCGACCTTTCTCTCTGGCTGCCCTTAATATTTTTTCCTTCATTTCAACTTTGGTGAATCTGACAATTATGTGTCTTGGAGTTGCTCTTCTCGAGGAGTATCTTTGTGGCGTTCTCTGTATTTCCTGAATCTGAATGTTGGCCTGCCTTGCTAGATTGGGGAAGTTCTCCTGGATAATATCTTGCAGAGTGTTTTCCAACTTGGTTCCATTCTCCCCATCATTTTCAGGTACACCAATCAGACGTAGGTTTGGTCGTTTCACGTAGTCCCAAATTTCTTGGAGGCTTTGTTCATTTCTTTTTATTCTTTTTTCTCTAGACTTCCCTTCTCGCTTCATTTCATTCATTTCATCTTCCATCAGCGATACCCTTTCTTCCAGTTGATCGCATCTGCTACTGAGGCTTCTGCAATCTTCACGTAGTTCTCGAAACTTGGCTTTCAGCTCCATCATCTCCTTTAAGCCCTTCTCTCCATTGGTTATTCTAGTTATCCATTCTTCTAATTTTTTTTCAAAGTTTTTAACTTCTTTGCTATTGTTTTGAATTTCCTCCCATAGCTCAGAGTAGTTTGATCGTCTGAAGCCTTCTTCTCTCAACTCATCAAAGTCATCCTCCATCCAGCTTTGTTCCGTTGCTGGTGAGGAACTGCGTTCCTTTGGAGGAGGAGAGGTGCTCTGCTTTTTAGAGTTGCCAGTTTTTCTGCTCTGTTTTTTCCCCATCTTTGCGGTTTTATCTACTTTTGGGTTTTGATGATGGTGATGTACAGATGGTTTTTTGGTGTGGATGTCCTTTCTGTTTGTTAGTTTTCCTTCTACCAGACAGGACCCTTAGCTGCAGGTCTGTTGGAGTTTACTAGAGGTCCACTCCAGACCCTGTTTGGCTGGGTGTCAGCAGTGGTGGCTGCAGAGCAGTGGATTTTTGTGAGACCACAAATTCAGCTGTCTGATAGTTCCTCTGGAAGTTTTATCTCAGAGGAGTACCCGGCCCAGTGAGGTGTCAGTCTTTCCCTACTTGGGGGGTGCCTCCCATTTAGGCTGCTCAGGGGTGAGGGACCCACTTTAGGAGTCAGTCTGTCTGTTCTCAGATCTCCAGCTGTGTGCTGGGAGAACCACTACTCTCTTCAAAGCTGTCAGTCAGACAGGGAAGTTTAAGTCTCTGGAGATTCCTGCTGACTTTTTGTTTGTCTGTGCCCTGCCCCCAGAGGTGGAGCCTACAGAGGCAGACAGGCCTCCTTGAGCTGTGGTGGGCTCCACCCAGTTCGAGCTTCCTGGCTGCTTTGTTTACCTAAGCAAGCCTGGGCAATGGCGGGCGCCCCTCCCCCAGCCTCGCTGCCGCCTTGCAGCTTGATCTCAGACTGCTGTGCTAGCAATCAGGGAGACTCCGTGGGCATAGGACCCTCCGAGCCAGGTGCGGGATACAATCTCCTAGTGTGCCGTTTTCCAGGCCCGTTGGGAAAGCGCAGTATGAGGGTGGGACTGACCCGATTTTCCAGGTGCCGTCTGTTACCCCTTTCTTTGACTAGGAAAGGGAACTCCCTGACCCCTTGCGCTTCCTGAGTGAGGCAGTGCCTCGCCCTGCTTCGGCTCGCGCACAGTGCGCTTCACCGACTGTCCTGCACCCACTGTTTGGCACTCCCTAGTGAGATGAAACAGGTACCTCAAGCAGAAATGCAGAAATCACCAGTCTTCTGTGTCGCTTGGGCTGGGAGCTGGAGACAGGAGCTGTTCCTATTCAGCCATCTTGGCTCCACCCAAACGCTGGTTCTTTGAAAAGATGAGTAAAATCAATAAACCTCTAGCCAGGCTAAGCATGAGAAAAAGAGAAAAGGCATAAATTACCAATGCAATGAATGAGATGAAAATATGAAATGAAGTGAAAGGAAATGAAATGAGAGGTCATCACTACTGGTCCCATGGACATTTAAAGATAATAACGGAACACTATGAACAACCAAATCTATGCCCAAAAATCTGATAACTTAGATGAAATAGGCTAATTTCTTGAAAACCACGAACTAAAAAAGCTCACACAAGGGGAAATAGATTACTTAATAGGCCTATATCCATTGAAGACACTGAATCAATAATTAACAACCTTTCCCCCAAAATCACCAAACCCAGATTGTTCTGTGGTGTATTCTGCCAAACATTTAATGGAGAAATAATACCAATTCTCCACAATATCTTTCAGAAAATAAAAGCAGAGGCCCTCAAATTGATACAAACTCCTGCTCCCTCCAAATGCATACATTTGCCTCCTTCCGATTTCCTAGAAAGTTGTATGCCTGTTCAGCCCATCTTCTGGAATTGACCTTCACAAATTATAGGGCTACATATACATCAGATTTGGGAACAAGAGCATCCTTCCATTCTGCGTCTTCCCATCTCTCAATATACAAATCCTGCCAAAGCTACACTCTTATTCAGTGTCCTAATCGTATTAAAAACTGTTCGACATTTGCTGTGTCTAATTCTTCTCCTCTCATTTCTCTTGAACCCAACTCCAATCAGATTTTTGTCCCCAAGATCCCACTGAAAATGCTTTTGTTAATGTTGCTAATTACCTCCATATTGCTGTAGCCAGTGGTCAATTCCCGTTCTTCATCTTACGTTATGTATTAGCATTTGATATAATTCCTCACTCCCTACTCCTGGAAATACTTTTTTACTTGATTTCCAGGACATTGCTCATTACTGGTTCTTCACCTATAACATGGTCACTCTTTCTTAGTCTTTTTTGTTCCTCCTACTAATTTAAATCTCTACAGATTAGAGAGCCCCAGGACTAAATTCCTAGGCCACTTTTCTTCTCTATTTACTTCATCCCCATGTAATCTTTCTCACCTTGTGGTTGTATTACGATCTATACAACTCTTCAACTGCCTGCTTGACATTTCCTCTTGGCTGTCTGGTAGACATTTTAAATTTAACACATTTGAAACCAGCTTACTGATCTACCGTTAAAGCAAACAAGAAACAAATTACAGCAACAAAAACCAGACAAACAAATACCATGCTGCATCTTTGATTTTCTTCATCTTAGTTGATAGGATTTTTTTTTTTTTTTGAGACAGGGTCTCACTCTGTTACTGAGGCTGGAGTGCTGTGGCACAATCGTAGCTCACTAGCGTCGATCTCCCAGGCTCAAGTGCTCTTTCAACTTCAGCTTCCTGAGTAGCTGGGACTACAGGTGCATGCCACTGCACCCTGCTAATTTGTTAAGTTTACTTTTTGTAGAGATAGGATCTTATTATGTTGCCCAAGCTGCTCTTGAACTCCCAAGCAAGCAGTCCTCCCAACTCAGCCTCCCAAAGTGCTGGGATTACAGGTATGGGTGCCCATGCTCCTCCAGTTCATGGCAATTTAGTCCCTCTAGTTGCAGATAACACAAACCTTGAAATAATCCTTGACTTATCTCTTTCTTTTGCTCTTTAAATATAATTAATCTGGAAATCCCGTTGACCCTCCCTTCACAAAATATTTCAAACTTCTCGCTCCTTCCAATACTACTACCCTGGTCCAAGCCATCATCATCCCTCAACTTGTTCATTGTAATTGTCTTTAACTGATTTTACTCTTACTCTTCTACAGTCTTTTCTCAAAAATCCAGAGTAATCTTTTTAATACCTAAGTCTCTCATATGTTTCTTTTGCACAAAGTCCTCTAATGACATCCATGTCACTTAGAATAAAAGCCAAAGTCCTTCAAACGGTCTACAAGACCTTGCCTTTCTGACTTCCTCTTGTACTGCTTATCAGTTCAATCAGTTATAGCCCCTCCGAGCTCCTTGATCCTTGAATATACTGGACTTGGTCCCATCTCAGGGTCTTTGTACTTGCTATTTCCTCTCCATGGGATGCTCTACTTCCTCACCTCTTTCAAATCTGTTCTCAAATATCACCTCAAGGCGATTTACCCTGCCCATCCTATTTAAAATTGCAACCAACTACTCCAGCATTCTTCCTCTGCTTTAGCATGCTTTATATTTTTCATAATATATCTTTAAAATAATGTATAATTTTAGTAGATTAATTTGGTTTCTTCAGTGTCTCACACTGCTAGAAAGTAAGCTTCATAAGGGCAACAGTATCTCTTGATCACTGTTATGTCACTGGCGTCTAATATTAGAGAGCCTAACAAATAATATATACTCAAAAAAAGTTGGTGAATTTTAAATCATGCTACACCTGGACTGATTTCATGGCTATTCTTACCTAGACATAGAATACCCCTGAATTCATTCATTTTTACCATTTTTATCTCACTGCCACTGAAGTCAGGTGATTGGTATTGCTAATTGACACTCTCTACCTATAAGTCCTAGTTTCTGCTGCCGTCATTTAGGGCAAACTTGTCCAATGCTCATCTTTATGGATCTCTTATATGTTTGAATGCCACTGGTCATTTCTGCAAACTCAGTACTACAGACCACAACTCATAGTTTACCATCATAGTATGCCTCTAAATAATGTATCCCTGCTCCTCCTGTGAGGCTTTCTTTCTTATAATCATGTTTTAGACTTAAGTTTCTAAGGCCTATTAGGAAAAGCCTTTTAATCATATCTGTATGCTACTTTAGAGGGGTCTAAGAGTAAATATATAAAGAACTCTTGTGCTATAATATCACACATTTAATTTTATTCCTGCAACTATTTCATCTCCTAGAACAAAAAAAAAAGTGCTTCTTGGGAGTGGGTTTGGGGTGAACTGAAGACCGTGGACTGAGTATGCCTTAATGTTTTTAGAATGCCACATATTGTACCAATACTTACTCTTCTCGAATCTCAGTCTCTATTGCATGGTATGACTCGTGTTGCTAGACTCTATATTCTACCATGTTGTATTCATTTGCAGGGCACTGCAGTCATTTCTTTTGTGCTTTCCTCATATTATTTGACAGATATGCATCTATGCATAGCATGTAAAGTCTTAGTGTACAGATACGTCAAGTTATTTTCTAGGAGAGGAATTGCATATAACAAGGGTCTTATAAAGGATGACACTGCTAAGGTCTAGTCAATACACACAGTCTCCTCCACCTATGTGTCAGATATATCTATGAAAGTGTTTGTGTGACAAAGTGAAAGCAGCTTTATTTTCATGAAGCCAGGATTATTTTTTCTCAGGAAGATTGTGTCCTAACAGTATCAAAGAATAATGAATTCTGGGGTGTCTCTTCAGCCTTATCTGGGGAAATATTGTTCGAAAAAAGTCACTATACACTTGCAGACTGGTGGCACTGGGAAAGTAGGGTTCTGGTATAGTCGATAGGCTCTGAGACCTGACTGTATTTCACACCTTTAGTTATCCATCTGAGAAACACTTTATCCTTATAATAGTTAGGATCAGGATCTGCTGCAAGTGAATAAATAATTCAAAATTTCAGTTTCTTAAATACTTTAGATATGTATTTTTCTTTCATGTAAAAATCTGAAGCTTCACAGTTCAGGGGTGACATGTCAGCTCTGATCAATGAAATCCTCAAAAACTTAAGCTTCTCCAGCTCATTATCCACCATGCCTAGTGCAGCCCCCATTCCCAGGTTGGAAGCATCACCTGCATTCCAGGAAGTAGGATAGAGGGAAGGGTGAAGAAAAAGACACAAAGTGTAAACTCCAGCACTTTTAAGGAAAATTCTCAAAAGTTGTCACATAATGCTTCTACTTTTATCTCATTGTTCAGAACTTAATTACAGACAACATGCAGAGATGTTCAGAAATCTATTCTTTATTTGGGCAGCCTCATTCCTAGCTAAAAATACTATTCTTTGGATGATTGAATCTAAGAGCCAGAGCTATGGTTTGAATGACTGTGTCCTCTCTAAAATTTACCTTGAAACTTAATCCCCACTGTGACAGTAGTAAGAGGTGGGGCAGTATTAAACGATTAGGCCATGAAGGAGCCCTCATGGATGGTATTAGTGCCATATAAAAAGGGTTGTAGAAAACTAGCTAGGCTCTTTGTCCTTCTGTCTCTTCTGCCATGTGATGACACAGAGTTAGTTCCCTCCAAAGGATGCAGCCAGAAGGCACCATCTTAGAAGTAAAGGGCAGTTCTCACCAGATGCCAAATCTGCTGGTGTCTTGAGCTAGAACTTCCGAGCCTCCAGAACTGTGAGAAATAAATTTTGATTATCTATAAATTACCCAGTCTTTGGTATTTGTTATAGCAGCATGAATAAATTAAGGAAGCAAGTAACACAGGAAGAATGGAGGCTTCTTCTGCCACAGTCCTTCTCAATTAAGCTACTTTTCAGTCACATATATGTGTAAGACAATATCAGTGTGCATGTGTGTGTGTATGTGTGTGTGTCCCTAGTAGCCTTATGAGAGAGGCAGTATCTGATGAGATAATAGCTAAAAGCATGGACTTGATTCTGCTCAATTTTGCTGTGAACTTCAAACTATTCTAAAAATAAAGTCTATTTAAAATTTTTTTAAAGCATAGACTTAAGTCAGCACACCTCAGATTTAAACTCCAATTCTTCCACTTATAAGCTCTTTGACTTTGGGCAAGTTATTTCACCTCCTCAAATCTCAGTTTCCCATCTGTGGAGTAGAAATAATACTGCCAGCTCCTGGGGCTAGTGTAATTTTCATCTCAGTAATGTATATAAATTGCTGAAGCACATTGTTTAACATATAGTTCAATAAATAGAAGCATCTATTGGTATTTTATTATATATATGTATGGTTATTCACATAAAAACTTACCCAAATATCCATATAGAAGCTGTTCAAACAAGATAATCAAAATTGGCATACATTTTAGAGATTCGGGCAAGATGGCTGACCACATGCAGCCAGGTGGAACAGCTGCCACCAAGGGACCAAGAAGACTGGCACATTCCTAGCAGATCTTTACAGAGAAGGCACTGAGAGTGGATGGAGGGAAGACACAGAAGCTGGGCTGAACGGGGAGGAAGCTGGGAGCTGCGTGGGGCTACCACAAACCATGACACCTTCTTGGCCCTCCAACAACTCCAGGATAACGGGTGAGGGTAAGTTGAACTGACAGGAGCAACCCACTTTCTCCAAGCGCCTCTGGAATCCAAGCAGAAGGAGACACCTCAACCACCATGGACACTTGAGTGGGCAGGGATAGCTGCTTAGAAAAGTAGTAGCGACAGCACACCAGCCAAGGAAAAGCCCAGAGGGTTTGCTGCGGGAGAGTCTGTAGCTGAGCATGGCCAGGGATACCCATGCCCCCAGGCTCCACTTGCTCCCACAGGAGACTTTAATCCTAGGGGAACTGTCAGACCTGAACTCTGCAAGGTAGTCTTGACCATCAGAGAAGGCCCATCCAACCTGAGCACCCCTTGGGCTGCTAGCCTCTCCTGGAGTCCCAGTCTAGCCATACCTACTTGCAGTGCAGCCTCAGATGCTTTGGGGGCTCACATCATAGCTCCTGCACTGGTCAGTGGTGCCTGACAGGGCAGAGAAACTGCAGCGTGGAGACCAGGGCCTCATACCAGCCCAGCCTCTCCCTCTCCCCACTGCAGCTTCCCCTAGGCCCACCTCCAGCCCCCACAATACTTTGCCAGTGTGTGTGAGTGCGGGTGAATTTTTGCTTTACCTGCCCCACCAGGGCGTGTGTGCATGTTTCCCCCGCCTTGCCTGTGCTGATGATGGGAATGCACTCTGCCGCATCTCCCCGCCTTACCACCGTTGCAGTCTGAGCCATGACAGGCACAGAGCCCACGAGCCTGGACCTGCCAGCACCGCGCTTCTGCTTCAACACTGCCGGGCCTGGAGAACAGCAGACCCTCCCCCGTCCTGAGTGGCCAAAGAGAGTACACACAGACCTGAGCTTGCCAGGGCCCTGCCCCTGTGCTAACACCACCACCAGCACACAGCCACCAACTGGTGTCCTGCCCCCTTGAGCCATGGTGCCTCTATTGCTGCTGTGAATGCCTGGATGGAGGCAGGCACCCACACCTACTAGCGCTCTCCCGTCGTGCTGCTGTTGCTGCTGCTACTGCTGGCATGTGCAAACGAGGAGAAACCTTGCTGCCATCACCCTACAAAATGCTTTGGCTAGCACCATCCATCAGAGTGCGGTGACCAGCACTCTGAGAGCATCTTGGGCCCGCAACTGCAGTGGGTTCCTAACCTTGAGGAGCTAGAGAACAAAGATGGCCCTGATACTAGTCCCTGAAGTTAGAGCACACAGTATAGGAGTTGGTAGCTGAGCCTTGGCCTCCGAAAAACTTCCACAAACTAAGCCATTTGACTGAATCCATCTTAAACCACAACCAAACCTCAAGGTCATCAAATAGCATAAAAGAAAAAAAGTTCCAAAGGACAGCAACTGCAAAGATTGAAAGAACACCAGTCCACAAAGATGAGAAAGAACAAGTGCAAGAACTCTGGCAACTCAAAAAGCCAGAGTACTTCCCTTCCTTCAAACGATTGCACTAGATCTTTAGCAAAGGTTCTCAACCAGGCTGACATGCCTGAACTGACAGAAACAGAATTGAGAATATGGATAGAAATGAACATCATGGAGATGCAGGAGTATGTTGAAACCCAACCAAGGAAGTTAAGAATCACAATAAAACGATACAGGAGCTGACAGACAAAATAGCTGATATAGAAAAGAATGTAACTGACATGATAGCGCTGAAAAACAAAATACAAGAATTTCATAATATGATCACAAATATTAATAGCAGAAGTTGAAGAAAGAATCTCAGAGCTTGAAGACTGCTTTCTGATATAAGACAGTCAGACAAGAATAGAGAGGAAAAAGAAAAGCAATGAATCAAACCTCTGGAAACTATAGGATTATGTAAAGACACCAAATCTATGACATATTGGTGTCCCTGAAAGAGATGGAGAGAATGGAAGCAACTTGGAAAACATATTTCAGAATATCATCCATGAGAATTTCCCCAACCTAGCTAGAGAGGCCAATATTCAAATTCAGGAAATGCAGAGAACCGCACTAAGACACCTCACAAGAAAATCACAGCCAAGATGCATAATCATCAGATTCTCCAAGATTGAAATGAAAGAAAAAATGTTAAAGGCAACTAGAAAGAAAGGTCAGGTCACCTACAAAGGGAAGCCCATCAGACTAACAGTAGACCTCTCAGCAAAAATCCTACAAAGCCAGAAGAGATGGGGGGAAATATTCAACATTCTTAAAGAAAAGAAATTTCAACCCAGAATTTCCTATCTGGTCAAACTAAGCTTCATAAGTGAAGGAGAAATAAGATCCTTTTCAGGCAAGCAAATACTGAGGGAATTCCTTACCACCAGACCTGCTTTAAAAGAACTCCCAAAGGAAGCACTAAATATGGAAAGAAAATATCATTACCAGCCACTACAAAAACATACTTAAGTACACAGACTAGCAACACTATAAAGCAACCACACAAACAAGTCTGCGTACTAACTAGATGACAACATGACAACCGAATCAAATCCACACATATCAATACCAACCTTGAATATAAACGGGTTAAATGCCCTAGTTAAAAGACACAGAGTGGTAAGCTGGATAAAAAAGCAGGACCCAATGGTATGCAGTCTTCAAGAGACCCATCTCACATGCAGTGACACCCATAGCCTCAGAAAAAAGGGATGGAGAAAAATCTGCCAAGCAAATGGAAAACAGAAAAAAGCAGGGGTTGCAATCCTAGTTTCAGACAAAACAGACTTTAAACCAACAAAGATCAAAAAAGACAAAGAAGAGCAATATGTAATGGTCAAGAATTCATTTCAATGAGAACACCTAACTTTCCTAAATATATATAAACCCAAAACAGGAGCACCCAGATTCATAAAGCAAGTTCTTAGAGATCTTCAAAGAGACTTAGACTGTCACAGAATAATAGCGGGAAACTTCAACACCACCATTGAGAGTATCAGACAGATCAAAGAGACAGAAAATTCACAAAGAAATTCAAGACCTGAACTCAGCACTGGATCAAATGGACCTGATAGACATCTACAGAACTCTCCAACCCAAAACAACAAGATACACATTCTTCACACAGCCACATGGCGCATACTCCAAAATCAACCACATAATCAAACATAAAATGCTCCTTAGCAAATGCAGAAGAACTGAAATAATAACAATCACTCTCTCAGACCACAACACAACAAAATCAGAAATCAAGACTAAGAAAATTGCTCAAAACCATACAATTACATGGAAATTGAATAGCCTGCTCCTGAATGACATTTGGATAAATAATGAAATTAAGGCAGAAACCAAGAAGTTGTTTAAAGGTAATAAGAACAAAAATACAACATAACAGAATCTCTGGGAAACAGGGTATTGTTAAAAGGGAAATTTATAGCACTGAACACTCACATTAAAAAATTAGAAAGATCTCAAGTTAACAACATAATATCACAACTAAAAGAACTAGAGAACCAAGATCAAAACAAACTCAAAGATAGCAGAAAACAAAAAATAACCAAAATCAGAACTGAACTGAGAAAGACTGAGATAGAAAAAACCATTCAAAAGATCAGCAAACCCAGGAGCAGAGCTTTTGAAAAAAATTAATAAAATATACCACTAGCTAGACTAATAAAGAAGAAAAGAAAGAAGATACAAATAAACACAATTAGAAATGACAAAGGGGTTATTACGACTGACACCACAGACTTAAAAATAACCACCAGAGAATATTATGAACACCTCTATGCACACAAACTATAAAACAGGGAAGAAATGGATAAATTCTTGGAATCCTATACCCTCCCAAGACTGAACCAGGAAGAAACTGAATCCCTGAACAGACCAATAATGAGCTTTGAAATTGAGGCACTAATAAATAGTGTAGCTACCAAAAAAAAAAAAAAAAAAAAAAAAAAAAACCAGAAAGCCCAGGAACAGATGGATTAACCACTGAATTCTACCAGATAAACAAAAAAGAGCTAGTACCATTCTTACTGAAATTATTCCAAAAAATTGAGGAGGAGAGACTCGTCCTTAACCCATTCTATGAGGCCAGCATAATCCGGATACCAAAATCTGGCAAAGACACAAAAATTTCAGGCCAATATCTTTGATGAACATCAATGCAAAAATCCTCAATAAAATACTAGCAGGCCACATCAGCAGCACATCAAAAAGCTTATCTACCATTATCAATTAGGCTTTATCCCTGGGATGCAAAGTTGGTTCAACATATGCAAATCAATAAATGCGAGTCATCACATAAACAGAACTAAATACAAAAACCACATGATTATTTCAATAGAGGCAGAAAAGAAAAATCTAAAAGAAAAATGCTAAAAGAAATCAGAGGTGACACAAACAAATGGAAAAACATTCCATGCTCATGTATAAGAAGAATCAATATAAATAGAATGGCCATACTGTCCAAAGCAATTTGTAGATTCAATGCTGTTCCTATGAAACTAAAAATGATGTTCATCATAGAACTACAAAAACTATTTTAGAATTCATATGGAACCAAAAAAAAAAAAAAAGCTTGAGTAGCCAAGGCAATCCCAAGCAGTAAAAATACAGAGCTGGAGGCATCATGCTATCCAACTTTAAAATATACTACAAGCCTGATGTAAGAATTAAAGAAAGAGGAGTGAAACATGAAGGGTGGCTTTACAGTCAACAGGGACAGGTTTATTTTAAACAAACCTGAGAAGGGCTGCTGGTAAAGTTACGTCAGAGCCTCGTTCTCTTACAAAGAGTTTTTAAGGATTCAGAGTGGGAGAAATTATCAGAGGCTTGGACTGCTTCTGTGTCCCTTTGTAATGCTTATCTGGGAGGAGAGTTGTGTGTTTGTTCCCATACATCTTTCTGCAGCTGCAGGCATATCCCCTGAGTCTGCTTTAGCTTCCCTATCTGCACCCGAAGGGAAACGAATGTGCTTATTAAGGCCCACTGTTTTACTGCGGCCCATTGTATGAGAGTGAAGTTTAGCAGTTACCCAAGAGACTTTCCCCTTACTTCCCTCTGTGCCCGAGCTGTCTTATCTGTGTTTTACTGTCTGCTCTTTCTGTCTGCTTGTAGTTAGAGGAGAAGTGATTTCCTTGAAATGTATGAGGCTAGAAAGGGAGCTGGAACTTAAAGTGTCAGTGTTTGTCCAAGATGATGGTGCTCCTGCTCTGTCAGCTACAGTAATCACAGCAGCATGGAACTGGGGAAAAAAACAAACACATCGATGAATGGAACCAAATAGAAAGCCCAGAATTAAAGCTGTACATCTACAGATGTCTGATCTGCAACATAGCTGACAAAAACAAGTAATGGTGAAAGGACTCCCTATTCAATAAATCATGTTAGGATAACAGGCTGGCCATATGCAGAAGATTGAAACTGGACCTCTTCCTTTCACCATATACAAAAATAAACTCAAGATGGATCAAAGACTTCAATGTAAAAGGTAAAGTGATTAAAACCCTGGAAGACAACCTAGACAATACCATTGTGGACATAGGAATGAGCAAAGATTTCATGATGCAGACGCTGAAAGCAATTGCGACAAAAGCAAAAATATGCAAATAAGGTCTAATTAAACAAAAGAACTTTTGCACAGCAAAAGTAACTATCAACAGAGTAAAAAGACAACTTGCAAAATAAGAGAAAATTTTTGCAAACTATGCATCTGACACAGGTCTAATATCCAGCATCTATAAGGAACTTAAAATAACAAGAAAAAACAAACAATCCCATTAAAAAGTGGGCAAAGGACATGAACAGACACTTTTCAAAAGATGACATACATGTGGCCAACAAGCATATGAAAAATAGCTCAACATCGCTGATCATTAGAGAAAAGCAAATCAAAATCACAATGAGATACCATCTCACACCAGTCAGAATGGCTATTAATAAAAAGTAAAAAAAGAACAAATGCTGGTGAGGTTCTGGAGAAAAAGGAACATTTATACATTGTTGGTGTGAGTTTAAATTAGTTCAACCATTGTGGAAAACAGTGTGGTGATTCCTCAATGACCTAAAAACAGGACTACTATTAGGTACAGCAGGCCCATTACTCAGTATATACCTAATGTAATATAAGCTGTTCTACCCATAAAGACACATGCTCGTGTATGTTCATTGCAGCACTATTCACAATAGCAAAGATGTGGAATCAACCTAAATGTCCATCAATGATAGACTGGATAAAGAAAATGTGGTACATATACACCATGGAATACTATGCAGCCATAAAAAAGAGCAATATTGTGTCCTTTGCAGGGACATGGATGGAGCTGGAGGATATTATCCCTAGCAAACTAATGCAGGAACAGAAAACCAAATATCACATGTTCTCACTTATAAGCGGGAGCTAAATGATGAGAACACATGGACACATATAGTGGAACAACAGACCCTAGGGTCTGTTGAGGAAGGAGAGAGGGAGGAGGGAGAGAATCAGGAAAAATAACTAATGGGTCCTAGGCTTAATATCTGAGTGACAAAATAATTTGTACAACAACCCCCCATGACATGAGTTTACCTGCGTAACAAACCTGTACATATATTCCTGAACTTAAAAGTTTAAAAAAACGGCATTTTATATGATTTTTCAGAGAATGTCAATTTCCAAAATGACCTTAAAGTTAGGAGAGCAGAGTTTTAACTTAGATGTCATTGGGCAATTCACTTGCTACTTTTTTCTTTTTCTTCTTTTCCTTTTCTCCCTTCCTCTCTCCTTCCTTCCCGTGCTTTGTCTCTTTTTCTTTCTTTTTTCATTCCTTCTTTCTTTTTCCATTTATTACTACTTTGTAGTGAGGTATCAAGATCAACTACTCCCCTCTTTAGCCTCTACCCACTAGATGCCAGTAGCACCATCCCCTACCCAGTCGGGACAACCAAAATTGTCTCCAGACATTGCCTAACCCCCTGGAAGGCAAAATTTCCTTCCATTTTCACCACTACTTTAGGCAATAAAATGTTGAAAAATTAAATAGTAGATTTATCAATTATAAATGTGAACCATTTAACAAAAATTGTATTGAAAAACAGGACTACTATAAACTTCAGGTGTTTTTTCTTTCCAGTCCCCGAGTATATAAAGTTATGATATAAATTTGCAATGATCACAGCAGCATAGAGGGATGACAAATGAAATTCAGAAAGCTGGGATTTTAAATAAAAGGACAACATTCTATAATTCTGCAATTGTTGTATAATCTGTAGTCCTACAATTGTTGTAAATAACATGGTATGAAATGAAATAATGAAACTGAATGGCTTCTATGTATCCCACCCCTTCTAAATGACCACACCCAACCCTTCAAAATCCCAGGTTCTGAATACTTCTTTAAACAAGGAAGTAAAATTTTAGGAGAAAAATGAAGTTACAATTTTTCATTATTCTTGGTGAACTCTCAGAACCTCATTATATCTATTTCCACAAAATAATTGAACTCATGCACACATTTCTCATACTTGAGCCTACAGCTCCACTTAGTGGCTTGTATGGTTCATAAGCAAAGGAAGTTTAAGTGGTTTTAAATGGTCCTTAGCCTAGTAGAAAAATAAATGCTGTTTCTATCTTCTCAATTTGGTAAAACATTTTAAATAATCAAGTGTAGTAGAACTATAATCCAAATATCAAACAGTTTTAGTTTCGTTGATGCTTGGGGAAAAATCATGTTCCCTCTGATACATACAGCATTGAAAGCCTAATCTGAAGTATCCAAGTCAGAAAACTCCTTTCCTCGGCCAGGCGCGGTGGCTCAAGCCTGTAATCCCAGCACTTTGGGAGGCCGAGGCGGGTGGATCACGAGGTCAGGAGATCGAGACCATCCTGGCTAACATGGTGAAACCCCGTCTCTACTAAAAATACAAAAAATTAGCTGGGTGTATTGGCGGGCACCTGTAGTCCCAGCCACTCGGGAGGCTGAGGCAGGAGAATGGCGTGAACCCAGGAGGTGGAGGTTGCGGCGAGCCAAGATCGCGCCACTGCATTCCAGCCTGGGGGACAGAGAAAGACTCCTTCTCAAAAAAAAAGAAAACTCCTTTTCTCCCCATCCTGCCCTTTCTACTCCAATAGCTGTGATTAGATCACAGCAGAGGAGTCAAAGGAAAAAAAATCAGCTTAAATAATAGGATAAAGAAACTTTGGCATAAGTTTTGGATGAATGACATCCAAACATTCCATGCAGAGTTTATAAAAGGTATTTTTTAAGGAGAGAGAATTTTATTATTTTATTGTTAATATATCCACATTACAAGTAAGATGACTATAAAGCAGAAGTAAAATCATGTGTATTCCTATATCTATGTAATCACTTTTAACATTTTGATGTGTCTTTTTCTATGTATATTCTCTATATAATAAACTATTTTTCTACCTAAAACTAATACTTAAACTGAAGATCAATCAATGGTGTTAAAAGTCAGAATAGTGGTTACCTCAATACAAGGGTAAGTATTAAATGGAAAGAAGCTAGAGAGAAATTATTGGAAGCATTGAGAATGTTCAATATCTTGATATGAGTGATGGTTGCACACACATACACTCATGCATGTATGCATGAGTGTATGTTTGTGAATAACTGATTCATTACAATTAATATCTATAGTGTATGTTACATATCAATAAAAATAAATCTAACAAAAAATACATTGAAGATTAATTTCAATCCTAATTGAAAAACAATGCCCATTATTTATTTTTTCATAATCGAAAATTAATACATGTGCATGACTAAATATTCTAAGAGTACAAATAAATACAAAATAAAAAATTAGATATTCCACCCCAGTCAGGCACTGCTTTCTCTCCTTAGTGGCAATATTTATTAATGTTAAAAGCTACCGTGTAATATAATAGATAATATAGATAATATAATTCTCAATTATACTGTGTATATTTTTGAACTTCACATTATCTCTGTAATAAATCTGAGGGATGTTTCTGTATTGACATACACAGATATGCTCTGTTTTTGTTACTGGCATAGTATTCTACTGGATGGATTCACCATATATTTTAAAACCAATTGTTTATTGATGGAAACTCAGTGTTTTTCCTCCTTGTCTGATGCTTTATTACAATCAATGCTGCAACAAACATTCTTGGGTATATACCTGTACACATGCGTGAATATATCTGTTGTATTTATTTCTGGAAGTAAAATCGCTAGGTCAATGGGAATGTGTGTGCTAAAAGATATTTTCAACTTGCCTTGCAATGGAATTGCAACAATAGCATATGTAATAGCATATTACAAGTGGTATGATATCAAAATTTGTAACCTTTGCCAATCTGACAGATGAAAAGTGCGACCTTTGTTCTCATTCCCATTTATTTTGTTATGAGTGGGCCAAACATGTTTTCGTAAGTTTTTAAGTTATTCTATTTCTTTTGATGATAAGTTTGTTCATATTTTTAGCCTACTTTTTATTGGGTTTGTCTTAGTTTGGGTTCTACTGAAAGCCAAGCCTGCTGCAAGAACTTGGATTCAGATAGTTTATTTGGGATGTAATTTCAGAAAACAGGAGTTGGAGAGTTGGAGAGTGAGATGGAGAGGAAGAAAGGACAGTTAAAGGATACATCATGTGGATCACTGCTATAGGCTAAATTCCACCAGGACCTTCTGAGAAGTGTGTACAATGTCTCCAAGCATTGTCCACCTGAGGGTTCAGAGGTTGAAAATATTCCTTTGTTAGTTTCTGTCCCTCACTGATTGAGCATTACTCACAGGTAGTGTTAAATCTGCCATATATTCAGGCTGTGCTTGCCTCCCACAGTATTGGAAAAGGCTGTGAAACAGAAAGTAGAGATAACTCTCTTTCCCTGCTATGCCAGAGACTTCAATCCTGCACTGGGAGATAACCAGGGCAACCTAGCAACACAAGCAAGGGGGCTCCACTCCAATAATCAACCCAGCCTGGGAAGCTTCTTTTTCTCCGTGGGCATGAGATACCCCTTCCTTATCCAGAGATACTGGTTGTCTGTGTGGCACCAGGAAGAGGGATTTCACCATAGGAACCATTCAGGCTAAAAATCTCTGTACCTCTATGGTCCTGAGATTCCCCTTTCCCACCCAGAGAGACTAGGGCACCAGTAAATGAATAACCACAATGACAAGGGCCTAGCCAAAGAAGTGCTCTTTATCTTCCACAGTCAGGGAAAAGAATGCTACAGCAACCTCCTTGCCAGGGAAGCCGGTTTACCTTCACGGCCTGAGAATCCCTTGCCCCACCCATCAACACCAGGCACCCAGGCCTAGGGAAACCTCTTCCACTCCACTGACAAGTACCAGTGGGAGCTGCAGCAGCACCAGATAAACTAAGCAGATCATAATAATACTGTAAAGTCTCTAAAAATTAAGCTGTCATTATAACCACAGACCACAGAAGTTGGCTAGCATCTGCATGCTAAACCTAGGCATGATGACTGCCTGCTCACATAAAAGATATAAATAGGAGTCACAAAACACAATCAACATGACTAGGAAGCAATAAAAAGCCTGTCATATCAAGGACTAGGGAAATCAGTAATCGAATTGGAAAAGACAACAGAAACCAACAGCGAGATGAATCTAATGTTGTAACTGTCTGACAGATTTTAAAGCAGTTATGAAATGCTTCAATAATTAATTATAAATTATCTTGAAATAAATGTAAACCTAGAAAATTCCAGAAAAGAAATAAAGTTATAAGAATAACCAAATGGAAATTATAGAAATAAAATATTAGAAATAAAAGGGAACATGCTGGATTGGCTCAAAGACAGAGTAAAGATGACACAAACAGAATTAGTGAACTTGAGAAAAGATCAATAGAATTTATGCAATCTGAATAATAAAGATAAAATAGATGCGATAAAAATGAACCAAATCTGAAGGACCTGTGGGAGAATAATAAAAAGCTAACATTTGTGCCATCAGAGTTCCAGAAAAAGAGGTGAGGGAGACAGAGAGAGAGAGAGAGAATTAAAAAAAAATTGAATTAAAAATTTTGATTAAAAAAAATTTTAATCAAAGGAGACGCCAAATGTAAAAATTTGGAAAATTCTCAGACTGGCCATGTAAATAATTTTTAAAAAATAGTGTTTAGGAGAGAAAATCAAGAGTGTGGCCAAGATACCTTTGATAATGAGGTTAGTATGAATAGAAGAAAGCCAGATGCTATCTTTTTTTCCTTCATCTTTTAAGATCTGGGGTACATGTGCAATATGTGTAGGTTTGTTGCATAAATAAATGTATGCTATGGGTGGTTGCTGCACAGATCAACCTATCATTTTGATATTAAGTCCAGCAACCATTAGTTATTCTTCCTGATGCTCTCCTTCTCCCTACCTCTGACAGGCCCCAGTATGTGTTGTTCCCCTCCCTGTGTCCATGTGTTCTCATTGTTCAGCTCCCACTTAAAGTGAGAACATGTAGTGTTTTCTGTTCCTGTCTTAGTTTGCTGAAGATAATGGCTTCCAGGTCCATCCATGTTTCTGCAAAGGACATGATCTGGTTCTTTTTTATGGCTGCATAGTGCTCCCTGGTGTATATGTATGACATTTTCTTTATGCAATCTATCATTGATGGGCATTTGGGTGGATTCCAGGTCTTTGCTATTGTGAATGGTGCTGCAATGAACTTATGCATGCATGTATCTTTATAATAGAATGATTTACATTCCATTGGGTATATACCCAGTAATGGGATTGCTGGGTCAAATGATATTTCTGCCTCTAGATCTTTGAGGAATCACCACACTGTCTTCCACAATAGTTGTACTAATTTACATTTCCACCAACAGTGTATAAGGGATCCTTTTTCTCCACAACCTCACCAGCATATGTTATTTTGTGACTTTTTAATAATAGCCATCTGACTGGCTTGAGATGGTATCTCACTGTGATTTTGATTTGCATTTCTCTAATGATCAGTGATGTTGAGCTTTTTGTCATATGTTTGTTGGCCACATGAATGTCTTATTTTGAGAAGTGCCTACTTATGTCCTTTGCCCACTTTTTAATGGGGTTGTTTTTCTCTTGTGAATTTGTTTAAGTCCCTTATAGACTCTGGATATTAGACCTTTGTCAGATGGACAGATTGCAAAAATTTTCTCCCATTCTCTACGTTATCTGTTCACTCTGATGATAGTTTCTTTTGCTGTGCAGAAGCTCCATAGTTTACTTATATCCCATTTGTCAATTTTTGCTTTTATTGCAATTGCTTTTGGCATTTTTGTCATGAAATCTTTGCCTGTGCCTATGTCCTGAATGGTATTGCCTAGATTTTCCTCTAGGGTTTTTATACTTTTGGGTTTTACATTGAAGTCTTTGATCCATCTTGAGTTAATTTTTGTATAATCTGTAAAGAAAGGGCCCAGTTTTAATTTTCTGCATATGACTGGCCAATTCTCCCAGCATCATTTATTAAATAGGGAATCCTTTCCCCATTGCTTGTTTTTGACAGGTTTGTAGAAGATCACGTGGTTGTAGGTGTGTGGTCTTATTTCTGAGTTCTCTATTCTGTTCCATTGTTCTATGTGTCTGTTTTTGTGCCAGTATCTTGCTGTTTTGGTTACTGTAGCCATGTAGTATAGTTTGAAGTCAGGTGGCGTGATGCCTCCAGCTTTGTTCTTTTTGCTTAGGATTGTCTTGGCTATTCAGGCTGCTTTTTGGTTCCATATGAAATTTAAAGTAGTTTTTCTAATTCTGTGGAGAATGTCAATGTTAGTTTAATGGGAATAGCATTGAATCTATAAATTACTTCAGGCAGTATGGCCATTTTCATGATATTGATATTTATGAAGACAATAGGAAGATGACCCAGAGGCATTTCAGAGATCTTGAAGGCTGCCATGTTCATCACAGGCCCAGGGTGCCAGGGCCTTGAGGGCAGAATGGCTTCTAGGGAGAAGCCCAGGTTGCACGTAGGACCTCAGTGCTCACTTTCTAGGGTTATCTCAAGTCTCCGCACCCTGCATTCATGCACAAAAGTCTTCAAATGCCCCAGCTGGGTCTCAGGAGGGCCCAGCCATGGCTTGGGTGACTACTCTGGAGGGTGCAGGCAGTGAGTCTTGGTGGAGTTCATGTAGTACTAGCTCTGCAGGCATACCGAGTACATGAGCTATGGAAGCATGGTTACCTCTACCCAGATTTCAAAACAATGCAATGGAGAGCTTCAGGATCCAGGCAAAGAACTGCCTCAGGGTCAGGGCCACTGCAGAAAGCTCCCTCTAGGGAAAAACCTAGTGGAGCTGTGAGTTTGGGGCCACCACAGAGAGCCCCCACTAGGGCAATGCTTAATGGAGTCACAAGGGCAGGCCTACCCCAAGACCTGTAGAGCCACCAGGATACAATGCCAGCCTGGGAGAGCCACAGGCACCTGACCAGTCTGTAAGAAGTATGGTGTGGCTTGCACCCAAGAAAGCCACGGAGGCTGGATTCCCCAGAGTCCTGAGAACCCAACTCCTACCCTAGTGTGTTTGTAAGGCAGAACATGGAGTCAAATAAGTTTAATCTCAATCCTTAAGATATAATTTTGTTTGCTGTATTGGGTTTTGGACTCAGTTGAGACCTGCGACCTCTTTCTTCTTGTTTATTTCTCCCATTTGGAATTGGAATGTCTATCCCATGCATGTCACAACACTGTACATTGGAAGCACAAAACTTGTTTGATATTACGGATTCTCAGCTGGAGGGGAATTTGCCTGAGTGTGAATCATACCTTGAGTCTCTCCCCATCTGATTTAGATGAGACTATGGACTTTAGACAAGTTTGTGCTAGAGTGAGTTATGAGTTTGGGGGTTATTAGGATAGAATGTATGTATTTTACATGTAAGAGGGACATGCATTTTGAGGGTCAAGGCCGAATGTTATTGTCTTAACATGTCCCCCAAAATTCATGTGTTGAACCTTAACAGCTGATGTGCGGTCAGGCACGGTGGCCCACACCTGTAATCCCAGCACTTTGGGAGGCTGAGGTGGGCAGATCACCTGAGGTCAGGAGTTCAAGACCATCCTGGCCAATATGGTGAAACCCCGTCCCTACTAAAAATACAAAAATTAGCCGGGTGTGGTGATGGGCACCTGTAATCCCAGCTACTCAGGAGGCTGAGGCAGGAGAATCGCTTGAACCCAGAAGGTGGAGGTTACAATGAGCCCAGATCGTGCCACTGCACTCCATCCTGGGCAACAGAGCGGCACTCTGTCTCAAAAAAACAAAAGAAAAAAAATCAAAGACACTAAAAGTTAGTTTTTTTTTTTGAAATAAACAAGATTGATAAACTGCCCCTAGGGTGTGGGGATACAGCCCAAAGCCAGGAATTGGGCAAAGCATGGTGCACAGCTCTGTGGGGCCCCATGCCACCACTGCTGGCTGGACTAGCACTGTTGGGCATAGCACAGTCATGGGCAATGGCAGGTGGAGGCTTCAGCCCACAACTGCAACCTGCAATAAGGAAGCACCAGCACAGCCCCCACCCCAAACACCTCTACTAGAAACTACTGGGGGCCTTATAACTTTTTGGGACCTCAACCAGACAACCCTGAACTTTCAATCCTGCCTCCTCTGGAGCCCAGCCCTGTTCACCTCAAAACCTTAAAAACTAAGGTAAGCTGTGCTCCCTCCACCCTCTAAATTTCATTCAAGGCACCACATTCCTGACTGAGGGACCTTAAGAAAGTCTAAAACAAATGGCCTCCAGACATAAGTTTCACTCAAATAAGTTAACCCTATCACCTGCATGTGCACAAGACCAGAAGGATGACAGCTCTTTGCCCTTTGCTTCATTGTAATACTAAAATTTCCATCCAAAGAGGTGCTTATCTGCCATTTTGTAATCGTGTGATATATGTGTTAGCATGACTCCTTACTACACTTGTGCACCCTGTATTCCATCACATCATGTTGTAAAGCTCACTTACCTCATGAATTATGCATGTCACCCTCTTTAAGGCACCACAATGCCCTCCCCTTGGGGAGGCAGCTGGATAACTTTAATTCCGGTGCTGGCTCCCTTGTATTTCAACAAAAACCCCTAAAAAATCCTTGACTAGGAAACTTGCTAGACTTCGTGTCAATTTCCATTACATGAGCGTGTAAGAACCTGTGGTCTGTAACAGTATTATGGTTTGAATATTTGTGTTCCCTCCAAAATTCATGTTAAAACTTAGTACTCAGTGCAACAATATTAAGAGTTGGGGCCTTTAGGAAGTAATTAGACCATGAGGGCTCTGTCCTCATGAATTGTATTAGTGCCTTATACAGGGGTTTGGGAAGGTGAGTTCACCCTTTCCACCCTATTTTGCCCTTGCATCTCTTCTGCCATGTGAGGTCACAGTGTTCATCCTATCCAGATGATGCAGCAATGCACAATCTCGGAAGCAGAGAGCAGCCTTCACCAGACAACCAAACCTGCATGCACCTTGAAGTTGGACTTTCTGGCCTCCAGAAGTATGAGAAATACATTTCTGTTCTTTATAAGTTACCCAGTCTCAGGTATTTTGTTATAGCATCCCAAATGGACCAAGGAAAGAAGGAATGGTGTGGGTCTATACAGGACAGCAACAAGGAGGCATAATAGGTATTATAATCTGATAGCAATAAATTCAAAGGTGGGGGCTATTAGGGAGAAAGGAGGGACAATGACATAAGAAGGGACAATTGTTTGGAAGCTGCAATGACACAGAGGAAAGAATAAGGGCACTAAGGAGATTATAGAGATGATAAGAGATGATTAGAAATTTTTGGCCTACCTCATCAATAGCAATAATGTCTCATCTTTTAAAGTTTTAATTTCTTTGATTACATTTGCTTGATTTTTTTATGTGTAGGTGACAGCATAATTAATTATGGTCTTCATTTGTTCTCACTAAATTTCCGCTCCTCCAATTCATGGAGGGTTCATCTTAGATGGGTAGAGAGGTTACATAGTAGAACCTAAAGCAAAAGTTTTCTGAAAACCTCCTGCTAGATTTTTTTTTGCACAATTATATTAGGCCATTCTCAAAGGATAAGGGAAAGAGGTAAATGCATTTTGTATTGAATGGAGTGGGACAGAAATACAAGAGCTTAGGGGAGAGAAGGAGATTCACTAGGCATGGGAAAAGATAGCAGGAACTATGGTTTTTAAAGCGTCAGGGGCCCATGCCCACTCAGCACCTATGAAAGTAGTGGGATGATGGTGAATGTAACCCTAGGTGTCTGGGCTCCCTGTCTTGACAAATATTTCCACGGCCACACATGCCTCAGAGACCACTGTAAGAAACTAAGTGAGCAATAAATGTATCAATGTAGACTAGTGTAAACTATAGGCCAGTGGGGCACCCCTGAATTTTCTGATCCGTAAAAGATACCTGGAACCTTTCTATAACCCTAGTGAATGAAAGAGGAATGATTAAAATTAAATATCCCCCAGAATGGTGGAATGGGTGTTAGAATCCAAATAACTGTTTTTGTTTGCTTGGATTCTGCACATTCGTTTGTGGAGTAAAACTCATAGTTTTTACATTATCAAATGAAGCCCATACTTTCCCAACTTTTTACATAATTTAAGTTTTACCTGTGGAGAAAAGCTTTTCTGTTTTCATATAGTTCAATTTGCTTTGAACTTCATTCCATTCATTTCCAACTATTTCAACATGTGAGACTCAACTTTATGGTGTTGCATGTTTACTTTTTAGACTTTTGGATAGATGATCCTATTTGGTATGCATTTTAGAGGTACCTACCTACCTGCAAATCAGACAGACTCTTTCAACTGCAAACAAAACAAAAAACAAAACAAAACATGCCTTTAGGGAATGCCTGATATCTAACTGTTTATAGGAACATAATTAAAAATTTTGGATGAAAAAGTATACTGACAAGCTCTGAATGCCCTTAAATATGTCTCAGGATGATACAACATAAATAGTTAATCTTGAGAAAAACAATCACCTTCAAACCAAATGTCTGCATAAAACAGCCAGTTAAATGGCTTGTTTACTTTTTGAGCTATTATTTTATTAAATGATGTTTGTCATTATTTATGAGCCTCGAGTAATTACTGAAGAGTTATAGTGGCCCTTATGTGTTGTTATAAAGGTAAGTAAGTAAAATGTAGAAAGACTCAATGTCTATATTGACCTATCCTTTGTTTCACTTCAGGTTTGTGGGGTAAAATCTTTTGAAATTACCAATAATAGGTGGTGACATTTTGGTCACCAGAACACAGATGACGATACTTTCATGAAACAACAAATGGATTTCTGAGTTTTAAGTGGTTGTAGATACAATAGCACCAAAAACAATCCAGGCAAAACAAAAAGGGCCCATTTCTGCCCTTCAATTCATGTTTTTATTGAACAGTTTCTGTATGTTAAGCACCAAACAAGACACTTTGACATATGAGGTGGCAAAACTGTAAGAAATGGTTAATCCATATATTTACAAAGTAGGCTGTGGACTAGCTTCTGAAAATATAAATCCATATAGAATCCATTTTACTCTTTCTTGAACTATTATTTTTAGATCAGTTGAGATGGTTGTGAACAACATAAAATGTGACATGTGACAATGATATCTAAAACATGTTTGACCTTAATTCATTAGTTGCCACCATTCAGTTTTTGGAAATAAAAAGTAGCAATACTCAATGGCTTTATTATCCTTAAGACCCTGAGTATTCTTTTTTTTATTATTATACTTTAAGTTTTAGGGTACATGTGCACAACGTGCAGGTTTGTTACATATGTATACTTGTGCCATGTTGGTGTGCTGCACCCATTAACTCTTCATTTAACATTAGGTGTATCTCCTAATGCTATCCCTCCCCTCTCCCCCCACCCCACAACAGGCCCTGGTGTGTGATGTTCACCTTCCTGTGTCCATGTGTTCTCCTTGTTCAATTCCCACCTATGAGTGAGAACATGCAGTGTTTGGTTTTATGTTCCTGTGGAAGTTTGCTGAGAATGATGGTTTCCAGCTTCACTCATGTCCCTGCAAAGGACATGAACTCATTGTTTTTTATGGCTGCATAGTATTCCATGGTGTATATGTGCCACATTTTCTTTATCCAGCCTATCTTGAAGGGCATTTGGGTTGGTTCCAAGTCTGTGCTATTGTGAGTAGTGCCACAATAAACATACGTGTGCACATGTCTTCATAGCAGCATGATTTATAATCCTTTGGGTATATACCCAGTAACGGGAGGGATGGGTCAAATGGTATTTCTAGTTCTAGATCCCTGAGGAATCACCACACTGACTTCCACAATGGTTGAACTAGTTTACAGTCCCACCAACAGTGTAAAAGTGTTCCTATTTCTCCACATCCTCTCCAGTACCTGTTTTTTCCTGACTTTTTAATGATCGCCATTCTAACTGGTGTGAGATGGTATCTCATTGTGGTTTTGATTTGCATTTCTCTGATGGCCAGTGATGATGAGCATTTTTTCATGTGTCTTTTGGCTGCATAAATGTCTTCTTTTGAGAAGTGTCTGTTCATATCCTTTACCCACTTTTTGATAGGGTTGTTTGTTTTTTTCTTGTAAATTTGTTTGAGTTCATTGTAGATTCTGGATATTAGCCTTTTGTCAGATGAGTAGATCATAAAAATTTTCTCCCATTCTGTAGGTTGCCTGTTCACTCTGATGGTAGTTTCTTTTGCTGTGCAGTAGCTCTTTAGTTTAATCAGATCCCATTTGTCAATTTTGGCTTTTGTTGCCATTGCTTTTGGTGTTTTAGACATGAAGTCCTTATCCATGTCTATGTCCTAAATGGTATTGCCTAGGTTTTCTTCTAGGGTTTTTATGGTTTTAGGTCTAACATGTAAGTCTTTAATCCATCTTGAATTAATTTTTGTATAAGGTGTAAGGAAGGGATCCAGTTTCAGCTTTCTACATATGGCTAGCCAGTTTTCCCAGCACCATTTATTAAATAGGGAATTCTTTCCCCATTTCTTGTTTTTGTCAAAGATCAGATGTGTGGTATTATTTCTGAGGGCTCTGTTCTGTTCCATTGGTCTATATCTCTGTTTTGGTACTACTACTGTAGCCTTGTAGTATAGTTTGAAGTCACGTAGCGTGATGCCTCCAGCTTTGTTCTTTTGGGTTAGGATTGACTTGGCAATGTGGGCTCTTTTTTGGTTCCATATGAACTTTAAAGTAGTTTTTTCCAATTCTGTGAAGAAAGTCATTGGTAGCTTGATGGAGATGGCATTGAATCTATAAATTACCTTGGGTGGTATGGCCATTTTCACGATATTGATTCTTCCTACCCATGAGCATGGAATGTTCTTCCATTTGCTTGTATCCTCTTTTATTTCATTGAGCATTGGTTTGCAGTTCTCCTTGAAGAGGTCCTTCACTTCCCTTGTAAGTTGGATTCCTAGGTATTTTATTCTCTTTGAAGCAATTGTGAATGGGAGTTCACTCATGAGTTGACTCTCTGTCTGTTATTGGTATATAAGAATGCTTGTGTTTTTTGCACATTGATTTTGTATCCTGAGACTTTGCTGAAGTTGCTAATCGGCTTAAGGAGATTTTGGGCTGAGACAATGGGGTTTTCTACATATACAATCATGTCATCTGCAAACAGGGACAATTTGACTTCCTCTTTTCCTAATTGAATACCCTTTATTTCCTTCTCCTGCCTGATTGCCCTGGCCAGAACTTCCAACACTATGTTGAATAGGAGTGGTGAGAGAGGGCATCCCTGTCTTGTGCCAGTTTTCAAAGGGAATGCTTCCAGTTTTTGCCCATTCAGTATGATATTGGCTGTGGGTTTGTCATAGATAGCTCTTACGATTTTGAGATACGTCCCATCAATACCTAATTTATTGAGAGTTTTTAGCATGAAGGGTTGTTGAATTTTGTCAAAGGCCTTTTCTGCATCTACTGAGATAACCATGTGGTTTTTGTCTTTGGTTCTGTTTCTATGCTGGATTATGTTTATTGATTTGCATATGTTGAACCAGCCTTGCATTCCAGGGATGAAGCCCACTTGATCATGGTGGATAAGCTTTTTGATGTGCTGCTGGATTCAGTTTGCCAGTATTGTATTGAGGATTTTTGCATCGATGTTCATCAGGGATATTGGTCTAAAATTCTCTTTTTTTGTTGTGTCTCTGCCAGGCTTTGGATCAGGATGATGCTGGCCTCATAAAATGAGTTAGGGAGGATTCCCTCCTTTTCTATTGATTGGAATAGTTTCAGAAGGAATGGTACCAGCTCCTCCTTGCACCTCTGGTAGAATTCGGCTGTGAATCCATCTGGTCCTGGACTTTTTTTGGTTGGTAAGCTATTAATTATTGCCTCAATTTCAGAGCCTGTTATTGGTCTATTCAGAGATTCAACTTCTTCCTGGTTTAGTCTTGGGAGGATGTATGTGTCGAGGAATTTATCCATTTCTTCTAGATTTTCTAGTTTATTTGAGTAGAGGTGTTTATAGTATTCTCTCATGGTAGTTTGTATTTCTGTGGGATCGGTGGTGATATCCCCTTTATCATTTTTTATTGTGTCTATTTGATTCTTCTCTCTTTTCTTCTTTATTAGTCTTGCTAGCAGTCTATCAATTTTGTTGATCTTTTCAAAAAACCAGCTCCTGGATTCATTGATTTTTTGAAGGGTTTTTTGTGTCTCCATTTCCTTCAATTCTGCTCTGATCTTAGTTATTTCTTGCCTTCTGCTAGCTTTTGAATGTGTTTGCTCTTGCTCTTCTAGTTCTTTTAATTGTGATGTTAGGGTGTCAATTTTAGATCTTTCCTGCTTTGTCTTGTGGGCATTTAGTGCTATAAATTTCCCTCTACACACTGCTTTGAATGTGTCCCAGAGATTCTGGTATGTGGTGTCTTTTTTCTCGTTGGTTTCAAAGAACATCTTTATTTCTGCCTTCATTTTGTTATGTACGCAGTATTCATTCAGGAGCAGGTTGTTCAGTTTCCATGTAGTTGAGCGGTTTTGAGTGAGTTTCTTAATCCTGAGCTCTAGTTTGATTGCACTGTGGTCTGAGAGACAGTTTGTTATAATTTCTGTTCTTTTACATTTGTTGAGGAGTGCTTTACTTCCAACTATGTAGTCAATTTTGGAATAGGTGTGGTGTGGTGCTGAAAAGAATGTATATTCTGTTGATTTTGGGTGGAGAGTTCTGTAGATGTCTATTAGGTCCGCTTGGTGCAGAGCTGGGTTCAGTTCCTGGATATCCTTGTTAACTTTCTGTCTCGTTGATCTGTCTAATGTTGACAGTGGGGTGTTAAAATCTCCCATTATTATTGTGTGGGAGTCTAAGTCTCTTTGTAGGTCTCTAAGGACTTGCTTTATGATTCTGGGTGTTCCTATATTGGGTGCATATATATTTAGGAGAGTTAGTTCTTCTTGTTGAATTGATCCCTTTACCGTTATGTAATGGCCTTCTTTGTCTCTTTTGATCTTTGTTGGTTTAAAGTCTGTTTTGTCAGAGACTAGGATTGCTACCTCTGCCTTTTTTTGTTTTCCATTTGCTTGGTAGATCTTCCTTCATCCCTTTATTTTGAGCCTATGTGTGTCTCTGCATGTGAGATGGGTTTGCTGAATACAGCACACTGATTGATCTTGACTCTTTATCCAATTTGTCAGTCTAGGTCTTTTAATTGAAGCATTTAGCCCATTTACATTTAAGATTAATATTGTTATGTGTGAATTTGATCCTGTCATTATGATGTTAGCTGGTTATTTTGCTCGTTAGTTGATGCAGTTTCTTCCTAGCCTCACTGGTCTTTACAATTTGGCATGTTTTTGCAGGGGCTGGTAGCAGTTGTTCCTTTCTATGTTTAGTGCTTCCTTCAGGAGCTCTTTTAGGACAGGCCTGGTGGTGACAAAATCTCTCAGCATTTCCTTGTCTGTAAAGGATTTTATTTCTCCTTCACTTATGAAACTTAGTTTGGCTGGATATGAAATTCTGGGTTGAAAATTCTTTTCTTTAAGAATGTTGAATATTGGCCCCCACTCTCTTCTGGCTTGTAGAGTTTCTGCCGAGAGATCAGCTGTTAGTCTGATGGGCTTCCCTTTGTGGGTAACCTGACCTTTCTCTCTGGCTGCCCTTAACACTTTTTCCTTCATTTCAACTTTGGTGAATCTGACAATTATGTGTCTTGGAGTTGCTCTTCTCGAGGAGTATCTTTGTGACGTTCTCTGTATTTCCTGAATTTGAATGTTGACCTGCCTTGCTAGATTGGGGAAGTTCTCTTGGATAATATCCTGCAGAGTGTTTTCCAGCTTGCTTCCATTCTCCCTGTCACTTTCAGGTACACCAATCAGACATAGATTTGGTCTTTTCACATAGTCCCATATTTCTTGGAGGCTTTGTTCTTTTTATTCTTTTTTCTCCAAACTTCTCTTCTCACTTCATTTCTTTCATTTGATCTTCCATCACTGATACCCTTTCTTCCGGTTGATTGCATTGGCTACTGAGGCTTGTGCATTCATCATGTAGTTCTTGTGCCATGGTTTTCAGCTCCATCAGGTCCTTTAAGGACTTCTCTGCATTGGTTATTCTAGTTAGCCATTCATCTAATTTTTTTTCAAGGTTTTTAACTTCTTTGCCATGGGTTCGAACTTCCTTTAGCTCAGAGTAGTTTGATCATCTGAAGCCTTCTTCTCGCAACTTGTCAAAGTCATTTTCTGTCCAACTTTGTTCCATTGCTGGTGAGGAGCTACGTTCCTTTGGAGGAGGACAGGCACTCTGCTTTTTAGAGTTTCCAGTTTTTCTGCTCTGTTTTTTCCCCATCTTTGTGGTTTTATCTACCTTTGGTCTTTGATGATGGCGACGTACAGATGGGGTTTTGGTGTGGATGTCCTTTCTGTTTGTTAGTTTTCCTTCTAACAGTCAGGACACTCAGCTGCAGGTCTGTTGGGGTTTGCTGGAGGTCCACTCCAGACCCTGTTTGCCTGGGTATCAGCAGCGGAGGCTGCAGAACAGCGGATATTGGTGGACAGCAAATTTTGCTGCCTGGTCGTTCCTCTGGAAGTTTTGTCTCAGAGCAGTACCCGGCCATGTGAGGTGTCAGTCTGCCCCTACTGGGGGGTGCCTCCCAGTTAGTCTACTCAGGGGTCATGGACCCACTTGAGGAGGCAGTCTTTCCATTCTCAGATCTCCAGCTGCATGCTGGGAGAACCACTATTCTCTTCAAAGCTGTCAGACAAGGACATTTAAGTCTGCAGAGTTTTCTGCTGCCTTTTGTTTGGCTATGCCCTGCCCCCAGAGATGGAGTCTACAGAGGCAGGCAGGCCTCCTTGAGCTGAGGTGGGCTCCACCCAGTTCGAGCTTCCAGGCTGCTTTGTTTACCTACTCAAGCCTCAGCAATGGCAGGCGCCCCTCCCCCAGCCTCGCTGCCACCTTGCAGTTTGATCTCAGACTACTGTGCTAGCAATGAGCAAGGCTTCGTGGACATATGACCCTCCCAGCCAGGCACGGGATATAATCTCCTGGTGTGCCGTTTGCTAAGACCATTGGAAAAGTGCAGTATTAGGGTGGGAGTGACCTGATTTTCCAGGTGCCCTCTGTCATCCCTTTCTTTGACTAGGAAAGGGAATTCCCTGACCCCTAGCACTTCCCGGGTGAGGCAATGCCCTGCCCTGCTTCCGCTCACGTTTGGTGTGCTACACCCACTGTCCTGCACCTACTGTCCGACACTCCCTAGTGAGACGAACTCGGTATCTCAGTCAGAAATGCAGAAATCACCCATCTTCTGTGTCACTCATGCTGGGAGCTGTAGACTGGAGCTGTTCCTATTCAGCCATCTTGGCTCCCTCAGACCTTGAGTATTCTTAAGTCAGGGGTAAGGGCTCTATTTAAAAAATGCTATTATATCAGATGGAAATTAGTGTTAAAAAAAGATTCAGTCAATAGATTTGCAGCATCGAAGTCCTTATACCCCACTGCTCCTGCAAGTTACTAATAGCGAATAGCTAATGACTTCTAGTCATGACCTATCCTGTCCCCATGCTTTGGTAAAGAGCCCCCAGAATAATGCCCTCTCTCAGCCTTAGGGACTCACCTTGTCTGAGCTAATTCCAATTTGTGATGATACTTTTATTCCTTCGTTCATAACACTGTCCCTTAAAGTAGCTGAAGTCAGCGTACCCTATAATAAAATGGAGTAAAACAATTTGATTGTAATGAAACGTTTTGAATTCAGCCCTTAACAACCTGGATAAGCATTATGTGATCCAGGTAGCCCAGCTCCAGAATGCCTGGCCACACATGCCAAATTAGGACAATATCCAACAGGATCTAATGAGTAAGCCTGATGAACACCTCTCCAAAATGTCCTGAGATGACAGGATGTGCACGGGACTATAGTACTTTTAATACTCCACTGTCAAGACCTGCTGAGGGAAATTCTGTTCTTCTGGTCCTAAAGAAAGTACTAAGCTTCTTTGAAAACCTGCCATGATTACTCTGTCTTCTGTATTCCGCCATCAGCCTGCACTAAAACCCTTCTTAAATGAAAGATACTCTGTGATAGAGTTCTTCACCTTTCCTCTCCTCTGGACTTGAAAATACTGGGGTGGGATGGGAGGGAAGGCAGCATTGAAACTTGCTTGAGTTTTACCCATACCCATGTGTAAAGTTGAACCCATATCCTACCTGAATCTATGCCTATGTGTAAAGTCCTATATATTTAGAGGAAAATTAATCAGCTTCTAATTTCACCACTGTAGCCAGAAGGTATTTTTTAAATCACATTAATATATCCCTTTGGCCAGAATTCCAAATGCAACAACAAGCTGAACCCCTAACATATTCTAATCAGATCATTATTATATACTTTAAAGAAATGAATATTATTTGAATAAGTCCTAATTCCATGGCATTAGATAAGTATATTTCAATAATGACATCAACCCATGATTTGCAAAATTTTATTTTTCAAGGTTGAACAATGATTCATTGTAGACTTTCAGATGAAATAATTAGCAGTCTTGAAGTACACATTGAATACAAATTAATTTGATTTCAGTAGGCACATTTCTTGGAACAAACTGAAGAGTACTTAAAAGATCCCATTGAATGCATGTGGCATTATTCCTAGTTTATGGATACTGTTTCAACCAAATGAATCTTGGGAGAGGGCACTTAGTAATTAATGCATCTAGAAACTGATAGCACTAAAATATTAAAACTTATGCATTCCAATGTTTACATGTGTATGTGTGTGGGCACATGTGATTCTGCTTTGCCTGTTTTACTATCTTACTGTTTCCTCTGGGGATCTTACCTCACTTCTACTGACAGTCACTCAGAAATTTTTTTATCAGCCCTTTTATCCGTCATTTTCTAGTTTTCAAATATTTCTAATAATGCCTTTTATTTTAGACAAGGTCTTTGTTGAAAAAACTAAATTACACCAAAATAAAACCATACTTTATCCCTAGTGCTGCTCATAACCTGCCAGAACTTTCATGCTTCAAATCACAAGGCTAGGGAAATTGTCTAGTTAAGAGCCCCCCTCCACACCACTGTGATGGGCTGGGTCTTCCAGGTACTGCTGCTACAAGGTAATGTATAGATATAATTTCTTCTGTCTCTTACAAAATAAACTGACCATGAAATATCGTTGTCCCCTCACTTTCTTGTTTCAGCTGGCAAAGGATGTAAAGATTCCAGATGGATTTACATCTAAGTCAGAAATATTCATTACCTATGAGCCACTTTAAATATTTTCTGTCCTTTCTAAATGATTACCTAACATTTCAATCTCCCTTTTTGACATGTGCCCAGCTTCCTTTCTTTATTAACACTTTATCCTTTAAAGCTCGGTTTGTCATTTACAATCTCTCTTACTTGGTTACTTTGGGACATCTTTGTAGATTCAGGTCACTTTTGCCTATTTTTACAGGAATAACTGCCACAGAGCCCAATGGGAGTTGACTTCCTAAAATAGTTTACTGTCTTACTGTCTTCAAATATGATTTTAAGATAAAACTTATTTTTAAGCTTAACTTTGAGTAAATATTATGAAGAAAAAATGAATTATTAAAAGACTTGATTCTACACACTACTTATATGAGGAAATTTTCTGAAATTAAAACATATCAAGCTCCATTTGCTCAGCGATGAGGTACTTGCACAAAGTTCCCCATGGCCTTTTGGTGTACAAATTTATAATAATGAAGACTACTTCTAAGAAAAAAATTTGACATAAAAGTTTGTTTTTTTTTAAAAAAACTACTGCATTCAAAAAGTTGTTTGAGTTGTAAACACTCAAGGATAAGCCAGTTTTAGGATCACATTATTGTGTCACAGTAAAAGAAATGTGAGTCACATTTATTTCCTTAATTCATGGATTCAGGCTTTCCTAAATTCTCAATAATGAGCTACACTACATTCTTGATGTAAGTTGTTAGGAAAATCCAAATCTTCATTTCTAGCACTAAGTGTCAAGAAATGTGCTATTATGAAATCACACATAGTCAGCTGCTTTTGTATTTTGGTTAACCAGGTAGTTTGAAAATTATTTTCCGACTAGCACTGTCCTCAGATTTTAGAAGCAGAACTAGAGGAATTATACTGAGGTATACTTTGTGGCAGTTCTGTTGCTTCTCTATTGCCCCAGAATTTACCATGGTATTGAGGATGGATATGCAGAAATTATGCTCTTCATCAGGTAGCAGTTACCATAGGTGATCAAACATCACCTGTCTATGGCGTCTATAACATATTTGGGTGATGGACTAGCACTACTTTAATTTTGCAGGCTTATATATATGGTGAAAGTTGTATATTTTGTGAAATCTTTTTTTTAACCTTTAACATTAAGTCATTACATATGAACTTATCACTGAATATGTTTAGATTAATTTCTGATTTTACAAAAATGGAAACCTGAAAAACACAGATACTAGCAAAGTTTTTTCATAGTTATGTTTAATTCCTTTTGTTTAATACTGGAAGGAAGCTTTTGTGTAGTCTAATCTTGGATTGGGCAAATATTTGATGCTGTCTGATAGTAACACTGTTGGCCAGATAATAATTTTGATAAATCAATCTATCTGCTTTGGGGAGTAGAATTTGACGCCTCCCTTAAGGTATTAAGAAATACTCATTCTACAGTACATGTGTGTAGGAGTTCAGTCCTGTACTCAGGCTCACAACTGTATCATTTGGTGGTTTGTAACAACAGCTATTGCACATCTTGTGGGGATTCTGAGAAAAATCAAGCGTCTGGGGCTTTCTTCCTTTCTTCTTATCAGAAGAAAACCAGCTTAAAATGGGTGAAAAGAACAAAACTGGTCTTTAACTGTAGGCTTAATTGTCATGAATCAGTGAGAAAAAGAGTGGTGGCCTTTTCCCCTTTGTCACCATAGTTTTCTCTGGGCATGCAGGTTGTTCAACCTTAGTCTGGGTTATAATAATCTTTAAGATTTTTGTTTTTTGACTAAACCTTTGGTTCTTTATATAGTTTTGGAAAAATCACATACAGTTTGTTGATGTTTTTCTTTTTCTGAAAAATCTTATCCCAGTGCCAATTCTTTTGAAGGCTGCTTGTAATCTAATTCATAACAGGTTTCTTTACTCCATGTTGTAAAATCTGAGTACAGATACTGTCCAAACTGTCCAAAGAGTAATGTTTGAATTCACAGTAACAAAAGTTACAAAGTTTGTGCAAAAGATATTGTACACCATTGGAGTACCTAGAGCTTGCTATAGTTAATTTTATAGATAAAGCTGCATTTCTCATTAAAACTATTCTGTGCTACATTAAAAGTTAAGTTTTGGATTTAATCTTTACTAAAAATAAAACTGAATACTCATTTAATCTCTGAAATCTGAAGATGCAGACTGCCTTTACATGATGTTTATAATGTGGTAATAAATCACTGGAAACTTTTAGACATCATAATTGCTTTGGAGCTCTTCAAGTTTTCCAAGTGTCATGAAGTAAACCCGGCTGTGGTGATTGCGCAGGGTAGAGGTAAAGAACAGCTTGAAAAAGAAAGAAATACACTGTCAACAGATATTTAATACATTGCCAACAGATATTTAATACATTGCAACCAGATATTTAATATAACTATAATTTTATCTGCATCTGCTAATTAAAATATTAAGCCTTACTGTTTTGTGGAACAGTTTCTTTTTCAAATGAAAGAATGAGTTTACATTAGTTTGGAGTCTAAATTATACATTTTTAAAAAAAACCTTTTACTATATTCTACATAATTATAATTTATATGGTTAAATAAAATTAGTAATTTTGTAGGTGGCCTTCATTTGCTGAAGTTCTTGATTATTTTTGGGCAATAATTCTTTGCTTTTTAAAACAATAATCTACTTATATTCAAGTTGGCTTTTCTTTTAATATAAGGAAACAAATTATTTAGGTGTTGTTTACCATTGCTGCTTGTATTTAAGAAGCCATTGAAATTTTCTACTTGGTACAATTTTCCTTATTTTTCTTTTCTTTATTTTTTAATATTAAAAAATTTAACAGATAGATAATACTGTATGTTTTTATCACATACAAAGTGATGTTTTGAAGTCCATATACATTGTGGAATTGTTAAATCTTGTTAATTAACAAATGTATGACCTCACGTGGTTATCATTTTTATGGTGAGAGCACTTAACAACCACTCATGCAATTTTCTATTTCAGCAAAATGGACTGACATCAATAGATTGATAAAATGAGTTAAACCCAGTGGCTTAGAGAGGGACGTGTTGTGTAAATGTGGTCTGTACCATAAAGAAAATTATAACAAAATATGCACATAAATATCAGACAAAGGTCTCCTTGTTAGGACTAAGGCTTTTGACATCCACAGTGGCTATATTTAGGAGACTTGGTGACATAATGATGATAATAAGATACACTAGGTGTGACAAAGGGAGGCAGGGAGTCTCTAATTTGTGATACTGTGAGCTTACAGTGTATGTAACTGTACATGTTGCTTGATAAAAGATAGTATTTGAAATTATTACAATTTAAATATTAAAAGTATTTAATATTATTAGACGAAGGCAGCAATCATAGTTACTTCGGTTAGTAGTCATCAAGAAAACAAATAATCTTTTAAGAAAAAATTATATGATTACACGGAGTTAAACAAAATTTAAAATGCCCTCGCTTAACTCTTCTAAGATCTGCTTTATACCTAATTAAATAAAAGTCTTCATAAACCTTTACAGAGTTTGCTCTGTACAGAGGGGGATGCAGGGCTTTAAGTGTATATGAAAACAGTATTTTACATTTCATAGTAAGTAATTTTACCTCATAATAAAGAGACAACATTGTAAACTTTTTAAAAGATATGCTAATCATTCTTGACTTAACATATCTGATGTTACAGGCAATCTGTGAGATGCTTACAGATATGAGTAGTTGTCACAATTGTTCCCAAAGCAGTTATTAATATTTCTATTTTGGAGATGAAGGAACTAAAGATCAGAAAGATTAATCAAACTTCTCAGGTTCTCTAACCTAGTTAGTCCTGGTTAGAGCCAGGACTGCATTCTAGGTCTTGCTGACCTGAAACACAGGTTTTTGCCATTTCATCTCTTCACATTGTAAATTGGCAACTTTGCTTGACATACAGTGCTTTATTCTGGCTGTTCTGATATTAACTCAAATCCTCTGCAATCTCTTCTCAACATGAATGTTTCCTAATCCTATTAGGACTATTTCTTCACCCTATTATTTCCTGTAATAGGTAGGAATGGTAATAATCTTACACCATGAAATTTTCCATCTAAACTATTTGAATTAGTTGTTAAAATTGATCAAATTATACAAATAACTGCCAAATCTTGATTTTATTTTTATTTTCTGCAAAATAAACATCATAACACCCACTTGTGAAGATAAATTGAGATAGCTGTTGAAGTATCTAGCACAAGGCCTACTATACAATTAGGTGCTCAGTAAACATAAGTACATTTTCCTTCTGTTATTGAATTATGTTGAAAGCTATAAAAGGCAGATTTGCTCAAGCATTTTGTTTAAAAATATCATTTTAATATGAACATGAAAGGCACTATGAATCAAAGACAATAAAGGATTTTGAACCAAATAAAATAATGGCTAAGCTTTGCTTAAGACATAACTAGAATTTTTTCTTATTTTTTCAAAATGAGCTTCTTTTGAAACCAAATTTTATCACTTACCAAATTAGCGTTTCTACTGCAAAACATAAAATTGTTTTTTAATCAATAGTATGCCAGTTTGAAAAAATATATCACGAATATATTTATAGCCAGAAGGAAAAGGACAGAAATTTGTTTTGTTAGTTCATTTTCAATTGTTGCGTTATTTTTGCTGTAACTGGAGGGTGTAGGCTATACCTTGTCGCCCCGGGTGCACAGGAATCTCAGCTTCTTAATTGACCTGCGCTTCAGCTCACTTTCCAGAACCCTGGATTGCAAAGAGCGCACTTCAATGGCCTTTTGGCCCCATCCTGTGGTTCGCTGTGTACATTCAAAAGCTACAATACAAATGAAAAAAAATCAGAAAAACACAAAATCTTTCTGGCCGTCATAGAAAATTATAACTACGGTCAATGTTTTTGTTTATTAAGAGGCTCATTATTACACTTCAGGTTAGCACATCCTGTTTTTCCCTCCTGTAGTCAGTTGTTTGGCCATTTTGCTGCTCAAGAGTGGTGTTCAAACTGGCTATCTAAAGGCACCATTGTAATCAACATTTAATTACCAGGTCTCAATTATTTAATTCTTATATTCATATCCTCTAACGCCACAGAAAAAGCTGAGGACTAATTCTATCCCGTTTGTAGACATTTTGATCTACTCACAGCCACTCTTTATTTTATAGTCTAAGTGACATACAGCATTCCTAATAAGGGCTCCTAATAAGGGTGTATATTTGTGCTCCAGTGACATACATGAAAACCTGACCCTTTAAAATTGTTAAAAAATGACTTGCTCAAATAATGACTGTAGCAACCCTAATGCAATCCAATAAATTATCGTGTTATAAGCAGAACCAAAGCTAATTTGATATTCTTAAGGTTTTTTCCTGCTCAGGAAATATTTATTAAGATTTTAACTTTTTTGACTCTATTTTATAATACTTTGTGACAAATATAGATTATGACAATAATTGCCCTAAACCTAATTATGTAAACAGTCAGTCAGCTGGTGCTGTAAGGTATTTTTTGACACAAAGAACAGCACTATTATTACACTTTTAACTTTCAATTTAATATCCTTTATGTACTTCATGGGGAAAAATTCCATAAGTAAATAAAATCCTGACATTTAAAATAATATCAAGATTTTAAACTCAAATTAAAATAGTCTAGGAAACAAGAAGATAAGGCATCTTCATTCTCATATTAACATGATTAAAATCAGTATTCAATTAATTACTTTGATTTTTCATTTTTTCTATTATGAAAGGAATAAAGTCACTAAGAAAAATGGCTATCCTGGAAGAAGACTTTATAAGTCAAATTTCAGACTAGAATTAAAATAACTCCAGATATAAGGGAAATAAGGAAAATCAGTCTCCAGAAGGTTGGGAACAAGTAACAGATTTAGTCTATCTAGAGTTGAATTTCTTCACCTATGTGACTACTTTATTAAAAATGATATTTTTGTCAACAACATAGATCAAAAATTCTAAACTTAAAGCACAGGCTTTTTGCTGAGTCCAAGTACATAGTTCATATGGCATTGCATAATTTCCACCGTAGTCCCAAAACACCTACATCTGCCACTTAACCTAGCTACTGAGCTAGCTTGCTTTCTGAGATGAAACACAATGATTTGGAAGTGGGAACACTTAGTAATACCTGATGCAATTGTTAAGCCTGTATATATTTGTTTGGAAATGGAGAGCAATGATTTGAACACATTTATTATAACTTAAGAAAACGTAAAATTTAAATTGGGGAAATCCGGATCTGAATTAGTTTTAAATAACAAAGCAGTTGTTTGTAGACAGAATAATACAGTAATTGATCTCAATATCAGTGTTATATGGCAGTCTTTAGCATACTCTCAAAATATCCTTAATATACAAACTAAAATATCATGTTCTTATAGTACTGTAATTTATTTTACGTGTAGCTGTCTTTCAAATTCTAGCAACTTAAAGTAGCTTTTTTTGTTTTAGGTCAGAAGTTGTCCTGTCTGAGGATAAGAGCTGCACCAGATGACTTCTCAAGATCACTTTGACCCTTATGATTGTCTACTGGCATAAATATAGGGGTTTGTTCAGTTTCCTATTTGAACTGAATTTCCTTATAACCATTTCGATTAGCATATCGATCACAAAAGTACCACTGTAAAGGATAGAACATGAGTCATTATTTTTACTTTCTTTTGCCCTAAATGTGTCAATTATACTGTAAGCATTTATCTTCTGTCACTTAAAGTGGTTTTAAACCCTCTGTGAGTTCTTACTTGTTTGAGGAAATTGGAGCAGGTTTTCAGGACAATCCTTAAACTGACTATATATGAAAAAAAAAGAAGAAGAAGGATTCTGCAGATGCAATGCAAAGTGCCATCATCCCATAAAAAAATGTTCATTAAAAAGCAGTTCTTTCAAAATGGTCCTTAAAGCCACACGAGGATCATATTTAGTCATTTTATAGAGATCACAGAAGCATCTGCCTTCTCATTTGACAGACCATCTCTCTCTCTTTCTCTCTCTCTCTGTCTCTATGTTGTTAACAACAACATAGACTAAAAATTCTAAACCTAAAGCACAGGCTTTTTGCTGAGTCCAAGTACGTAGTTCATATGGCATTGCATAATTTCCACCTTAGTCCCAAAACACCTACATCTGCCACTTAACCTAGCTACTGAGCTAGCTTGCTTTCTGAGATGGGACACAAAGTTTTGGAAGTGGGAACACTTAGTAATACCTGATGCAATTGTTAAGTCTCTCTCTCTCTCTCTCTCTCTACACACACACACACACACACACACACACTGCTGCCTTTTTCCTTTATTTTCTCCATTAAACTTCTCTTTTCTATAATAGCTATCCTCCAGCTAATCATTCTACTCTCTCAAATATTTTTACTTTTCGTATCTAGAATTACTTTACCCCTATCTAGAATCACTTTACCCCTATCTAGAATCACATCTGGGGTCACTGAGCCTCAGAACATATACAAGAATCTCAAACTATTTGGATTTCTCAGATCAGCAGTCCTGCTTTGGCTAGGAAGAAAAAAATGTCCAGTTTGATGAAGATGAAAAGGCATTTTTCTTTCTTGCCACGTGGTTGGTACCTAACAAGCACTCCAGTCAGTCATATCTGTCACTTTTCTAAATGATTTGATTCTTCACAAGAATATCACTCACAAAATAGAACTCTACTGGCTATAAAAAATAGAAGTATTTGGCTCTTTTATACTAGTTGGCAGTCTCCTAAGATAAAGATAAACCCCACAATCAGTGTGATGAAAAGAAGCATTTCCAATATCTGTGTAAAGTCTGCAAGTAAAGGGAGTTAAAACAAAATTATAGATTTTTGTGGAAAGGAATTAGCTCTCATTTCAATTATACAATATTGCAAATAACTCAGATAACCAAAATGAGTCTCTTTGTGGTACTCTCACGAATTCATTAAGCATAGGACAAATACAGGCATCACCTTACTAAGGGAATAATTATGCAGAACCCCAAATTAATCTTATGTATCTTAAGAAAATGTAATAATTTAGGAAATCTTTTCTTAAGACACTTTTTTACCCTTGAAAAGTTACTCTGGGGTCCTGAAGAAGAAAGAAATTGTATACATACCTATAGAAGATGGTATGTCTTTCCACATTTCAAGGATCCTCTTGAAGAGTTGTTCATTTGCTTCCACAGAGAGGGCTTCAGCATTGAAGGTGAGCATCATGCCAATTCCCAAGCAATCAGGTAAAATGATGATATTCTGTGGTATAATGATTTCCAGGGGCTGGAATTATGTTTCATAAAGATTTATATGTCCAATATTTTATCACTACTACTTTAATCGAAGCAGCTTGGCAGAGCAATAAAGACCAAAAGAGGTTCAAAGAGAAAGGAGGAAGAGCAACCTCTATTTCCAAATTAATAAGCATGCTATCCAATATTTGAAGAGAGCTGCTTTCTTTATGTCATAAATTCATAACTGTTAAATATTCTTCTTTATAATTAGGAGAAAGCCTTATTAGAAAAGCAAAGATGTATTTCCAACACAGAGAGATTTCTTGACATTTCACAAATTATTATGTATCATAATAGAAGAAACACTACTTGTTACAGACTTGGGTTTAAGATAACACATTAATAAATACTTTAGTAATTAATGTACAAACCAAATAACAAATATACAATACTTGCTTATCAGGCAACTCACTCAAATTAGAAATAGAAAACTAATCTAAAAAATAGCTTGAGCTTAAAATGTTTACAAGGGACAGCTTTATAATAGTCTTCACAGCTTGAAATATATTTCCCCCTTTGAGTCATTTCCCCCTTTGCAAAAAAGTTAGAATTTCTTTTCCAATTAATATAATTTCAAATGCACTTAAGATACACATTCAAAGACATATTTGGTGACATAATATGAAAAACTAAGAAATATCTAAGCATTTCTAAATTTCATAATGCACAAAACAATGCAACAAAGTTTTCTTAATCTACAGATATTGTCACATTAACAGTATTTCCCTGCAAATGAAAAATTGTGTTCCTCTATGGTTTCTCCAAACTAGCACATTCCAGAAAAAAAAAAAAAAAGTCAGAAACTATACTTGCCAAACCCAGCGTACTCAGGCCAGGTGCTTGAGGCCATGTCCCAGCAACAACAATCCTTATAACTAAAATGGGGATCCAGAGACGAAAAGCAATTTTAATGCGTTCCCTGGGCACTTGCATGAGCAATTGAATCAGAAAACAAAGATAAAGGAAGAGAGTAAAACAAATTGCAGGAAAGAAGGTTGTCTGAATAAAATCTGTTTAGAAAAAAACTGGACAGCTGCAAATCCAGACAGCCTCAGATGCTTCTCAGATGATTCCTGAAGTAACTAGATATTCTTTAGCACACATGGTTCCCTTGTATCATTACAGCTTTTGTAATCTAGCACTCTTGGAAAAATATTATTTTTATTATATTCTTTCTCAGAAGACACCCCCCTCCCTGATATTAGAGTCTTTTCTCTTTTAATGGGTCAAGACACTAGAGTATTTAGCTAAAAATATTTTTGAATATACACAAGGTATCCTAATTGGGTCAGAAAGTGATTTTTAAGAACTCATCTCTAACTAACAAATTGCTTCAAAAGGAAATAACTTTCCTTGCTTATTAATCATGTGAAACAGGGGTCAACATTCCTGAATTACTTTTCAAATAAGTGTAAACATGGACCAATACTGCAAAGTTCAATACTGCACTAGCTTCTTAATAAAAGCTATCTGATGCAACATTAAAAAAAAAAGAGATGCAGGAAGCTACGGAAGACACTCCAACTGAAGAGTACAACAATAGCTATATCAAAATTAACCTGACCTCACGTTTAAGTGGCTTTGGCTAAGATTGGTTCAGTATTTTCTAAATTATCAACAGTGTGATTTCTATATAATCATGGGCAACAACTGAGTAATAAGCTAATTATCTTCAATATGACCAAAAGACTTTTACAAAATTGTCCCCACTAATGTCCTGACAATTGGTTTATGTAATTTGTTAGAGACATATGAGACAATTCTGAGAGCTGTTCAAAATATCACACAACTGTAGTAATTTGAAAATACATCAAAGTTTTCTCCTGGACTTTTTGTGTAATGCTAAACTGCTAAAACTTTGGTTGCCTAAAAATTAGGGATTTAAATATAGTGAAGCAGAGAACTGTTGGTTTAGGCCTTCCTTTTAAATAAAAATTTCAATAGGACAAACATCATTGCCAACACCAAATTTGAGACACAGTAGAATTATATTTTGTATGGTGTGTGTGAGGGATATTACATTATGTTCAAACTCTTTATGTAAAAGATGTGTATAATATTTTTATGACAATCTATATTTTAGATGTTGCGCTGTCTTTCACAAAATATAAGCATTTAAGAGTTGAGTATCTGCTTTTAAAATGCTGAATCTTTTGATCAGAAATTCTAGCTATAATTAACCAGATAAGAGAATATTTTATGATAATTTGCTGTTATATCACTGTTGAGGTAATATAATAAAGAATAGGGATACACACAATAATGCTGCAATACTGGTGTTGTATTTTTAAAAAATTTGTTAATGCATTGTGAAGTGCAGAAAAACTAAAGCAAGTACTGCAAAATCAAATACACTTTATGGTCAGTTATTATAAATATATAAACATAAATGGGTAGAGAATGTAGAGCATATATCCCATCTAAAAGGAGCTATGAATGAATAAATTCCAATTGATAATGGCTAGATAGTAATGTGGCACTGATGCTATCTGGTCTTCTGATGTAGCAATAGAAGTCCAGAGTTTAAGTGTAAACTTTATTCATTAAAAATAAAAAAACATTGGGCAAGACAAGCAAAATCTACCTGCAGAATATACTCAGCTTTCTAAACTAAGGAATCATCAGTGTTTTTTGTTTATGCAAGATCACTTTCTGGCACTCTATACTTACCTTTTATGTCTCAGTTCCGGTATAGACACTGCTAATCATATTTTTAAACCTTTCAGAGTTTTGACAGTTGGAAAAACTCAAATGGTATGGTGGTATGCAATAATTTCTAGGAATCTGAAGGTATTATCTTACATTATTTGGCAGGGTCACATCAGACATAACCTCAGATTCTGCATCGATGATGTGATATCCATCTGCTGAGCTGAAGAAAATCTTTAGTCTTTTTTCAGAACCAATAGCCAGGTCAACTGTCACTGGCTTATGATCAAGTGTTGGAAATACCTGTGAATATAAAACCAAATATGGCCAAAAGGCCAAAGATGACATTCTAACTAAGGCAAAAATTCCCTCACTCTTTTGTCAGGTTTATAAGTGTACAAAACCCAAGTGGATTTTTAAAATGGCATATTATATTTAGAGACCTGTGTATTACAGTTTTTCTTAGATCTGTTATTACAACAAAGAAATAATTATGTTCAATAGCTTCAAAATATTGAGTTTCTCTTCAAAGGTCAGATTGGCAATGATCATAAGAGCCTTGTATGGCCCTGCATTCTGTTTGCTGTCTTCAAGTTCCTTGCCTTGAGCTTCAGCAAATGAAGGAGCTCATCTGGTCTCTTAAACCGGTTCGCTGGATCAGCTGCCTGTATTTTTGCCAGTATTCGTATATAGGCTTGATAGGACATGTAATCGCCTTCAGAGTCTGCTGATTGATCAATGCATACTTGGTAGGGAATGAAAAGGGCCAGACATGTTAACCTACCATATACTGGGTATGTACTCTAGGCTCCTATGGTTTCTAGTCCAAAACAAAAGGCCAAACAGGATTCATTGCCAAGATTAGATCACGGTAGAGGACTGAGCATCACAGGATTCACCATACTGTAGTTGTGAGGTGGGAGTCAAGAACTGCAGTAAGGACTTGGACAAGAACTGTGTATCACGCTAGACAGACTGTTGGTACTTATCTCTTCGCTTTCCAGCTCCATACCAGGCAGCTCTGACCAATCAGCAGACACCCAAGAATAAACCCATATCCAAATACTGACAGCTGAACCAAGGCCCAATTTAGGGAGATCAGATCAGGAATGTGATGTGATTTGTCTTAGGGTTGACTCAGACTGTATATACAGTCACCAGTACAATTTATAGAAGAACATAGTTATTATGCAAACAGACATTGGCAGGTAGTCATAAGAATTTGCTCATCTTTATTGTATACATGTGATGTTTTCCCTTACAAAATATACCATGTAAACAGATCCTGACTTAAGATACAAAAGTATTTCATGAATACCTTGCTGCGTCTGTCAGAATGGGTCCCTATCAGTGCTTTGTTAAAACCTGTCTATGGATCAACTAGTTAAAAATCACCTGGAACATCTGCTAAAAATATCAATTCCCAGGCCCTACTCCAGACCCACTAATTCAGCCTGGTGTTGGGTCTGAGATCTAAACCTTTACCAAATGTTCCAGCTAATTCTGATATACATCCTAGGTTAGAAGCTACTGGACGTGATAGAATGCTGCCAGTTCTTTAGTCAACCCTCATTACTATGGAATAAATACAAAATAATTCCATTTAAGTAGAATTCTGGAGCATTATAAGTAAGTTACTCTAGATAAAAACAGTACCTCATTTTAAGGTTAGTTGTTTAAGACACTAAATTGTTAATTTATGTGGCCTATCCATAGAAGTTCAGCCAAACTGTAATAAAGTTAGAAAGAGTACTGGTAAGCCTAACCACCATGTCTCACAATATTAATAGATATAGAGAGAAATGTGCTTAGAGTTCCAGCTTGGAAAGAATATAGACCCATCCAACCCCTTCCCATACCCACATATTGTGGCCATGGTAACTGGAGCAAAGGCTTTCTTTTCCCTCCTTTTTCCTCCAAGGGTGTTCCCCCTCTATCATTACCATACCTTTCTTTACCTTCCCTCTGCTCTCTACCCCCCACTAAGAGAAAACAAGGACTTCTCAGCTTCAATGTATTGGGGTGGCACCCAAAGCCTGTGTTTGGGGCTCTAGAAGAGAAGGACTTCATATTGACTACAGGAATTGGGAGTGAGGCGCTGGTGGGGAGGTCCTATAAGGGGAGGGGCCATGGATTTCCCTCCCTTGCTGTGGTGCCTGTGAATTATCTAAAAAAGGGTTAAACAGTAATTACTGACATGGTATATTCAAGTTACATTAGTGAGAACCCATCTCTACAAAATATTACAAAATTAACCAGGCGTGATGTGTGCCTGTAGTCCTAGCTACTTGGGAGGCTGAGGTGGGAGGATGGCTTGAGCCCAGGAGATCAAGGCTGCAGTGAGCTATGATCATGCCACTGCACTCTAGCCTGGGCCAGAGTGAGAGAGTGAGACCCTGTATCTAAAAAATAAACAAACAAACAAGCAAGCAAACTAACAACAAAATTGCATTAACTATAGAAGAAACGGTATATACTTCTGCATCTGTATTCCAAAGTACGATTCTGTTCACAATTTCTTCTCAAAATAAAAAATCATATAATCCAAAGAAAAAGGAGATCACTCACTTTAATAGCAGTGCTTTCATCAAAGGACTTCGGTGCCCATGCATAAAGGTGAATTGATGATTTCAAAGCAATTGCAATATACGTTGTTTCTTCATGTTGGACTATAATGATAAAACACAAAAAAGTAACGATGCCACAGAGTTAACAAGAACACTCAAGTATTTGTATTTGTCGTAAAAAATGCCATAACCACAATTTAAGAGCACAGACAGTATATTTTTGGGGAAGCTACTTGGTTACAATTTGATGCCCACAAAAAGGTGACAAAGTTACTGTATAGTTTTATGGAGTATACATATTCGCCTTCAAGAGCACTCTAAATTGTACACTAAAACATTGATAAAAGAAATTAAAGAAGACCTAAATAAATGGAAAAAGTTCTCCTGTTCATAGATAGGTAGATTTAACATTGTTGAAATAGCAATACAGTCCAAAATTGTCTCCATAGACTCAATGCAATCCCTATTAAAATCCCAATGGCCTTTTATTGAAGAAATGGAAAAGTTGATCCTATATTTCATGTGGAATCTTAAGAAGCTCATAATAGCCAAACAATGTTGAAAAAGAAAATCTAAGTTGGAGAACTCACACTTTCCAATTTCAAAGCTTACTACAAGTTACAGTAATCCAAGCAGTATGGTACTAAATAACATAAGGAGAGACATATAGATCAATGGAATAAAATTGAGAGTTGGCAAATAAACCCATACATCTATGGTCAATGGTGTTATACCATTCAATAGGGAAAAAACAGTTTTTTCAACAAATGGTGCTGGGACAAGTGGATATACCTATGCAAAACAATAAAGTTGGAGTCCAAATCTCACACCATATACAAAATTAACTTAAAATTGATCAAATACCTAAATGTAATAGCTAAAACAATAAAACTCTTGGAAGTAAACACAGGGATAAATCTTGATGACCTTGAATATAGCAATGAATTCTGATATTTGACACCCAAATATAAAGCAAGAAAAGCAAAAAAAAAGATAAATTAGGCTTCATCAAAAATTAAAAATTTGGGGCACCAAGGGAAACTATCAAGGAAGTGAAAATACAACATACAGAATAGGAGAAAATATTTGCAAATCATATTCTGATGAGAGTCTAGTATATGGGCTGGGCACAGTGGCTCACACCTGTAATCCCAGTACTTTGGGAGGCCAAGGTGGGTGGATCACTTGAGGTCAGGAGTTCGATACCAGCCTGGCCAACATGGTGAAATCCCATCTCTACTAAAAAAAAAAAAAAAATACAAAAAATAGCTGGGTGTGGTGGCAAGCACATGTAATCTCAGCTACTCGGGAGGCTGAGGCAGGAGAATATCTTGAACCTGGGAGGTGGAGGTTGCAGTGATCTGAGATCACTCCACTGCACTCCAGCCTGGGCAACAGAGCGAGACTCTGCCTCAAAAGAAAAAAAGACTCTAGTATATGGAATACTTAAAGAATGCTTACAACTCAACAGCAAAAGGATAAGCAAACCAATTAAAAAACAGGCAAAGGACTTGAATAGACATGTCTCCAAATGGTCAGTAAACATATGAAAAGATACTCAACAACATTAATCATGAGGGAACTGCAAATTGAAACTTTTATGACATCCCACTTTACACCCATGGGGATGGCTAGAATAAAAAGACAGACATTTACAAGTGCTCACAAGGATACAGAGAATATAGAACTCTCACACATTACAGATAGCAATGTGAAACGGTGCAACCACTTTGAAAAACAGTGTAACGATACTATCCAAGAGAAAAAAAAAATACGTATCCACATATGAAGATGTATGAAATATTCATAGTAGCATTATTTTTAATAGCCAAAAAGTGGAAAGAGTGCAAATGTCCATCAACTGATGTATGGATAAACAAAATACGGTATATCCATACAATGCAATACTACTCAGCAATAAAAAGGAATTGCTGATACATGTTATATATAATATAACATAGACAAACCTTGAAAATATTACACTAAGTAAAAGTCCGTCATAAAACACAACATAATATATGGTTCCATTCATAGTAATAGTCCAGAAGAGGCAAATCTATAGAGAAAGAAAGTCCTAGGTAACCATTTATCAGTTTATCAATGGATACCTAGGACTGTGAGTGGTAGAGGGGGAAGTAAAGAAGGATGGAATGGGGGTAACTGTTAATGAATATGGAGTTTCTTTTGGGGATGATAAAAATTAGATCATGGTGATTGTTACACAACTCTATAGACCTTCTAAAACCCATTGAATTGTGCACTTTAAACAAGTGTATCTCATGGTATGTACATTATTTCAATAGGGCTATTTTAAAAGGTAAATTAAAAAGTATAAATAGGTATATGCTTGCTCTTGATTAGCCCTTCTGGTTCTTATGGAATATGTTGTCTTACCTGATAGATTTATACTTTGTGCTATAACGCCCTTTCTTGGCTGCAATTTCTTCTGCCATCCCTACGCGTTCTCTCTCTCGCTCTCTCTCTCTCTTTCCGTCTCTCTGTCTCTCTCTGGGTCTAGCTTACTCTTGCATTTTCTTTTGCATTGCTCCCAAGTAGGTCAAAGGAGCATGATTACTAATCCTCCAATAATAAAAAATATTCTCTCTTAAGAAAACACTTCCTATATATTTAATATAGGGTAGTAATTGGTGCCAGTTCACTGTCTTGTGGATCTTGGAAGGCTATGAAAATACCAGGCAAGTATGATTTGTTCTTGTCTTCCTATGTGAAGATGCTACTAATTCCACCTGTCAGTGGGACAAATGCTTTTTGCTGTTCTGAGAGCTTAGGTGGACTGGAATGGGGTCAGCCAAGAAAACTAAACTTAATTAGTCCACCCCTCACAAAGAGCGCAGATTTGCAATATGAGTACCTTTGTGACTATCTCTTACTGAACTAATATTTTACAAGTTAGTAGGAGGTAGTTTTGCTATATAAACTCCTGAGTTAATATCTGGGGATATCTTTCACCTGTAGGACTATCACATCTGCATAATATGATTTGGAGGGAAGTAGTGATACCTAAACCTAGAAGAAACTAGTGTATTTATTTAATGCTTAAATTATCTGGGTACTCATTTCCCTCTTTAGTGGTGTATGTGTACATATGCACACACATACAAAAACCTACCCTGAGAAAGTCATTTTATATGCAGAACAATAATGGTCAGTCAGGATAGAAATATCCCATTGCAATTTATATAATGTGATTCCAGCTATTTCTCACCTATGCCACCAGTTCTGCCTGAAGAGGCAATTAATGAAGAGGGAAAGAAGCAAAAGAAGGCCGAGAGTAGTGGGGGATTTGCTTCAGAAATAGAACAAAATGGGATGACATTAGTTCACGGTTTTTTATAGCTGAGAGCAGGATTCTGTACCCCTAGGGTTGTTACCTCCTTTCACAGTGGATGGTTGTGAAGAGACAGGGTATATGAAAACATTCTAATCAGATGGAAAACAATTAATGATTATACTCATTAATATCAACAGTGGGAGCGAAAGCCAGCAGATCATAGAATTTTCTTTCTGACTCATTGTTAGGTTTCCTGGTCAGTATTAGGAGGAATTCAATCTTACTGTTGTTCCAAAGAAAGAGAATATCACATGCGTCTCCCCAAGTTTGTGAAGATAAATCAAGACCATTTATATAGCTGAAGCTATATAGAGGCAGGAAAAAAATCTATTTATGTGGAATATTCAGGGTGACTGGGAAAGAAAGTAAGGTGAGGAGGTAAACCAAACCTAACATCAATAACTATTTTAGTCAGTCAATGTTTTCTCAAAAAAAAAAAAAATCAAGATTGTAACATAGAAGACCTGGAAGATGTGTCAGTGAAATTTACTCTTCTTTGATTTAAAATTGCTGTCTATAGCCATACCACCCTGAATGTCCCTGATCTCGTCTGTATTTGAAACTGCAAATTGTTTCCTTTCTCTGCTTTGCCTTTCATAATTATGTAGTTCACCAAATGAAAGGATGCAAAATTTATATAGCTGTAGTAAACATGAAATGTGGCTTACGGACACTGAAGTGTTCACAGCCTGTTAACTTATCAATAGCTTTGCAGGCTTCCTCTGTCTTCAACATTTCTTTTTGCCTTCTTTTACTTTCTGGATCATTATTCAAAATCTTGTTCCTCAACCAGGTCAGATGATACACTCGAAGTCTGTTCTTATGACCTGATAGATAAGAAAAGATACAGTATTTAAAATCAGTCTTTCTTTTCATATATTAGAAGAAAAAAATGTAAAGATATTTTGCCTTTTAAAAATATTTTTATTAACGTAAAAAGCACTTTAAAAAAAACTGCATTGCATCAGAATCTCCCATTCAGGGTTTGGAAATATGACAGATTATTTTAGTCTCTCAATTCCAAGACAGTCAAAGTATCTACCTACGTGCCTCTCTGAAGGGGTTCTAAGCTTTTTTGGGACAAGTTAAGCCTTCCACTATGCAGGCAAGATAATTACCATCCATTCATTTGTACCTTGGCTATTCACTAAGTCATGACTCCTCTGGAGTTCAGAGACCTAAAAGCTGTCCCTGGTAGTGTGTGTGTACGAGAGGGGTGGCTGAATATTGACTGTTAAGGTATTCAGTGACAGCAGTATGGGTATCTTTGTGCTCTGTCATTCCAGCATGCTTGTAAAATAGTTGAACAGTTTCATTATATTTTCCTCCAATTAAATCTATGGTTAATATTAATTTCCTAATTGTAAATTTCATCAAATTTTTACAATTCAGTCAGGAAACACAGGCCATGAAAAAAATCACACATTTCTTTTCCCCTATATAGTGACTTTATAATCATTTTTCTTTGTCATTTTTATGGTTTATTATTACATGATTTCTAGGCCCAACAATAGGATTCTTACTTATGTGATTAATCTTTCATATGTTTTTACACAACATTTTTGAAGCAGTGTTAGGGTTCAGATATCTACATCTATGTGATATGGTCTTGAATTGTAATCCAAATAGTAATCCCCATGTGTTGAGTGAGGGACCCAGTGGGAGGTAATTGAATCATGGGGGCAGTTACCTTCATGCTTTTCTCATGATAGTGAGTTCTCATAAGATCTGATGGTTTTATAAGGGGCTTCTCCCCCCTTTGCTCTGCACTTCTCCTTGCTGCTGCCATGTGAAGAAGGACGTGTTTGCTTTCCCTTCTGCCATGATTGTAAGTTTCTTGAAGCTTCCCCAGCCATGTGGAAATGTGAGTCAATTAAACCCCTTTCCTTTATAAATTACCCAGTCTCAGGTATGTCCTTATAGCAGCACGAGAATGGACTAAAACACTACTGCTATTCTATTTCTTAAATGGTAAAATAAATTTGTGCTTTAAACTACTGAGTATCTTCTTATACTGATGTTCTCAGTACTGTTTGATGGAAAAATATTCCACATTTGAGAGAAGTTCAAGAACTAGAGAAGAACACATTTGGGTTAGAGGAAGTTGGATAAAAAGTAACGAAATCTGTTACACAGATATGTAGTCTATAAGCCACCCAGATGTTTTCAAAAAACAAATATTACTTCTATGTACCTTAAACAATTATAAGCAACTGACTATAAAACATGATTTAAAAAATCATGAAGTCTGAGCATACCTCTAAAGGAATTTCTCCTCTAACCAAAATGTAAAGCAAAGTTAATCATTTTAGGAATAATACACAATCATTAGTGTGCAAAATGGCAATTTGTGCACTAATTATATATAAAACATGTTGTATATAATAAAATATATAAACTCATATAGGTGTCTGTGATTAGCATCATTTTATTCACATAGATAAACCATATTTTCTTACTTTTCCTCTCTTTTGTCAGTCATCTTTTGCCTATAGTCAGCTTTAATGTTGATGCTTTCCTGATACTAAATGCTGTTTAGTAATCACGAGCAGTCCTAACACTCATTTACTTGCTCTCTTGTATTCTAAGGTTCAGGCTCTGACTGACCAAAACTAAGAAATTTAACTACTATTTGGAAAAGGTGTAAAGATCTTTAGGGATCCATTCTTGTTACAAACTCTATCTGTAGGCCCTTGTGATAAGGCTATATACTAAGGACAAGTCTCTTTTATATCTGATTATTGTTCACTTTGTTCTTTGTTGCTTCTAACACCTCATAAGAACGGGACATGGTGGATGTTAATGCAGTCCTGTGCATGAGTGGATGAAAATTAGAGATCTGAAGTTGTAGGAGGCTGCACTGGAGAGAACATGCAAGGATGCAAATGTGTTTTTTCTTATCAGTAACCTAGGTTAGGTACTTTACAATAAAAGGAAGTTACTTTAAATTGTAAATAGATAAGAGAACACAAGTAGGAAAGTCTGGTGTCCCAATTAAAGGTTATATTTAAAGTGCTCTTCTATGAACACTTTAACCTGAGAAAGTCTTTAACCCAGTTTGCAGACTAATTAATCTGCATAATTACTCAGCTAATTTTAGTTCTTAAACAAACCTGAGATGGTAATCAGCAAATTGAGTGGCTCTAAGACTTGAATCTGGCGGAATGGTCTTCGCCTTATAAGTTTAGTAATGTCAGCCTTTCCACTTCTGTCCATCAGATATAGATTAGATCGGGTTCCCAACAGCAAATTTACTCCTGTTCATATATAAAAAGTGCTATATTAGCTCAGATTATTTTTCATAATTGCATCAATATTACTATTGTTGCTATTCTAGTATGCTGATCTACGTAAAGATGACTTATCGGTTTAGGCTATATTGACCTCATACTGTGTAACTATGTACTCTCTACCAACAGAACAAATTTCAATGAAATACATAAAAATATAGAACATAATTCCCTCTGGCAGTATTCCACTGGCTGGCGTCTGGTATGCCATCTCACAAATGGAAATTTATGGATATATTAGCACCCTTTAGTAGTGTTCTGAACTTTATCAAAATCAATCAACCTTTTCGAAAATTATCATTAAACATTCTTAGTCTAGCACATACAAAGAGTTCAATTCAGCTCATTTCTCATTTCTAAACATAAGTAAATGTTTGAATGCTTTTAAAATAATTATATGTAAATAATTGTTTTTAAATTGAATGATTCTATGTTCATGCATATATTAAAAATTTACCGTTGCCAAATGCCTATGAAATTAGTTCCTACCTTCATGTATCTCAATTTCTACACTCTCTTTTATTTGTTGACTGGCTCTATTTGTCCAAATATAAGCACTGTTTAAAGACCAAATAAGAAGACTGAAATAGAAGACAGAACTAAAGTTAAATTACATTTCAAACTACTATGGGAGCTTTTCACCATAAAGTGACATAGGAAATAACCAGCCAAGTAATATAACAAGATAAAATTTCACAGTCCTCCTTGCACTTGGAGCATACCTGTGCTCCATGAGCATAAGGAGAAACTTAAGTGATTTTGCCTTCATTTTCTCGCTCTATCTTTAACCAGTTCTCTAACTCATGGCCAATGGCATGTTTAGGAGCTACATCTTCTTCTCACAGGGGAATCAGAGAAGGAGGAAGAAGTATAGTCCATTTTTACTATAATCTTTTATTTTTCAAAATATAAAATTACAGGTTATAACAATGGATTATTAGACATTAACTACATTTCTGGGTAGTTGCCAGACTGAAATATTCATGCTATCTTGTTGTTTGACACACTAAATTAGCAGAACTTTGAAATGATTTTTAAAAATTCTTTAATCCATATAATTACAATGTTTGTTACCCTTTTCTATTTTTAATTTAAAACGCTGTCCTTTGTTCAATCATACATTAGGCAAAATCTATGAAATTGCAAGACAGAGGTTGGCATTTACTTTGGATTTCTCCCTTTCTTGAATTCATTTATTTTGTTTCATTTATGATTCAGATTGGCTTGAGGTAAAATATTGTCTCAGCATTGCCAATGTGGTTATAATTCTTCTGAAACAAAGTATTTTTAAAAGTCTATCAGAGTTAAGACATTATAGAAGGAACTTTCTCTACAAATTTCCAAGGCTTTTTAAAAACAAGATCCTGCAGAAATATTTCTTGGAATACCTCATAAAGTATCATACGTTGAACACTACCCTAAATTAGAAATACGAATCTTACACTTTCAAACAATCATAACCTAGTCCAGTTGTGTATATATATATATAAAATATATATATATAGAGAGAGTCTTGCACTGTTGCCCGGGCTGGAGTGCAGTGGCGTGATCTCTGCTCACCGCAACCTCCACCTCCCGGGTTCAAGCAATTCTCCTTGCCTCAGTCTCCCAAGTAGCTAGGATTACAGGCACCTGCCACCACACCCAGCTATTTTTTTTGTATTTTTAGTACGAAGTTTCACTATGTTGTCCAGGCTGGTCTCAACTCCTGACCTCGTGATCCACCTGCCATCCAAGTTAACTCAGGTTTAAAAGAAATAGAATGCAAAGGTGGGGGCCGTAAATTCAAACATCAAACTGCACTGAGTGAAAAAAAATCAGCAAAACCAATTCTGAGCAAATTAATTACTATAAATATATTTTTATTGTAATGACTTGGTAAGAGTAAACAAATATTTTATGTCTATGATTTTTACAGGTTTGCTACATAAAAATATATTCTTTAAGAAAACAAAACAAACTCACCCCACAAAGAACCACAGCAGATCTCAGAAGTGAACTCCTTTTCATACATGTGGATTAGTGGTTTTTTACATGCAGGAGAGACATAGAGTGGGTTAACATTGACTTCAGAGGGTTGCTTAGGTGATTCCTCAGGTACTTCTACGAATCCAGCGTATACTGCAAAGAGGTAAGGGGAAGATAATAAGAGAAATTACTAGTTCTGTGCATGATGGAGTTACAGAATTTTTTTTAAAGGAAAATCTGCACCTGATGGAGTTATAGAAAAAAAAATTTAAAATTACTCATCTATACACCTTATATGCTACAGTGCTTCCACAAATGAGACACAACTTAGCCAAATTTATTTTCTTTGGCCAGGTGTCATGGCTCACACCTGTAATCCCAGCACTTGGGAGGCCAAGGTGGGAGGATCATTAAGAATCAGAGGTTGAGGCTACCATGTACCATGATCATGCCACTGTAATCCAGCCTAAGTGACAGAGTGAGATCTTATTTCAAAATAAAAAACAAACAAACAAATTCCTTTTATTATATTTTATTTTTTACTGGAAGTATAGTTTCAGTAACTCTGAAACCATCAGGTAACACAAATCGTGATGGCTAAAATACATTGTTGAACACTAATATATTTTAAGTTATTGTGATTAGAAAACACACATAAATCCAGATAAGGGCCTCAATTTCTCAACTGTAGCTCTAATTTAGGTACCATAAAGATTCAGTAAAGAGTAGATGTTTTAAAAGCATATATCAATCTGAATTTATTTCAAGTGAATGTGAGAATAATTTGATTCCTAACAGATCATGACGCAGTGGTTAAACACTAACATGTGAACAGATAGTAGCATTTAGAGATTATATTGAACACACTCACAGATGGCACTGGCAAAGTTAGCATCAGCAGACGTCCCAGAGCCTTTGGAAGGAAATGACTGACTGGCAGAAAAATCTGATTGTGTTGATGATTCTGATATGTCCTTATTGTCATTCTCATCATCAGGTGCTGATGGTGCAGCACCCGAGTCAATGGCATTTGAGGCCTCATTTCCACCACCTGGCTCCTAAAAGAAGTCCGAAAACCAATTTTTATTTCATTAGTAGGTTAACAGTGGGAGAAATATGCCTAGTGAGGGGTCGCTTGAAAAACAAAATGCAAGATCTATAACATCTACATTCTTATAAAATCCACATTTACTAGAAAAACTCAACAATGTCATCAGAAGGAGAAAACTAACCTATTATTGAGATGACTGATGGTACAGGAGAAATGCAAGGAGCTATAGGTTCCCAACTGTACAATTTGAGACCTAACATTTGTGGAATTTTTACCATGTATCAGCTACTGTGCTAGGCATGATATTTAGATATCTTTGTGAATCCTTACCATAGCCCAACAAGTAAGTATAATTATCTCCAATTTAGTTGTACAAATTTAAAATTTAGAGACAGTAAATAATTTATTCAGTCATAGTACTAGTAAGTAGGGGAAGCAGAGTTTGAAGCCAAAGTCTGTCTGATTCCAAAGCATACATCCAACTATGCTATGCCAAACAGCCTCTTGAAAAAATACAAAGCACAGTGTGGGGATGTCTGTTCTACTGCTTTAAGGTAACTTCACAAAACTGAAAGCATGAAAAACCTGCATAAATAATTTTCAAATGATAAAGAAAATGAAGGCAAATCAACCAACAGAAATCCGAGAGTGTAAACATGCATCACTGAAAATGTAGCTGGCTTCCATTAACTTACAAAGAAGATACTCAAGGATAAAAGTCACGAAATGTGACAATTTATGTGGTATGCCCTGTCCTGTGGGAAAATATGTCAACTATTGTTGGTAAGTTCTTCTGTTGATAAGCTCATCTTTGTGTCTAAACAGTGATTCTTGGCACTGAGAGAGCTGTGCTATTCTGTAAAAGACTGGTTTTTATGACCTTTTCAACCACAGAAACATGGTATGACACCATGTCCTTTTTAAATTAAAATGAAAGGAAGATCCACTTCCTCTACAAATCTCTAAAACATTCCTTGAGATAACTGGAGATAACCAGGGTTGCTATGAAACTTACGTTGGGACATCCTGTTTTAATGTCTTTAATTAAGATAGATGATAGATGATGATGATAGATAGATAGATAGATGATAGATAGATAGATAGATAGATAGATAGATAGATAGATAGATAGATAGACAGACATAGATATTTTCCCACTGACACTGCTTTCCCATTAGAAACCATCCAGGAAATTTCCTTCCTTCCTTTTTTTCTTTCTTTTCAAACTTTATTGATTTATTCCATAATTACTGTGTGCCTATCATATGCCATGTCCTTGGTTAGACACTGAAGTTGGGTGAGTTGGTAGACAAATAATCAAGGAAGGATTAGATATAATTATTTCCTTTAAGAGTTCACAATATAGTGTGAAAGCAAAAAAATAAAATAACTAACAATAATACCATAAGTACTAAATTGGAACTATGGACAAAAGGTTTGTAAGTAGAGAGGAAGGGGTATATAACTCTGCCTTGGGAAGTCAAAGTTGATACTTGATTTGGCCCATGAAGGATTACTAATTCACCAAGCAGAGAAGAGGTAAGGGGGCAGCCTTCCAGAGGAAACAGCTTGCACAGGAGCGCTGATTCATGAAAGAGCATGGCATCTCCAAAGCCAGTTTGTGTGACAAGAAAATAGGCTAGGGGAGTAGATTGGCATAATCTTTTTTCTGTCTGGAGTTCCACCTGTGTTTTCAGATATCCAGATACTCCCCATTTCTCAAGAATGAGTTCAAATACCACATGGTTCAGAAAATGTTATCTGTGATCATTTCTATTGATGTAGCATCTGTGAACTACTTGAGTATTTTAAACCTATTTATAAAGTCAATAAATGTTTTGTGAATGACAAAATCATTGTCTAAACACAGTATATTTCTTGAATTAAAATTTTATGTTATCGGTTGCTCAAGAAGTTAAGCATAGACTGATTACATGATATAGCAATGCCTCTCCTAGCTATATACCCCCCAAAAACCTGAAAACAGGGACTCAAACAGATACTTGTACATCAATGTTCACAGCAGCGCTATTCACAATAACCAAAAGGTGGAAACAATCCAAGTTTCCATCAGTGGATGAATGGATAAACAAAATGTGGTGAATGCATAAGATAAAACATTATTCACCCTCAAAAAGGAATGAAATTCTGATACATGCTGCAATGTGGATAAACTCTGAAAACCTAAAAAGTGAAATAAGCCAGACACAAAAGGACAAATATTATATGATTCCACTTATATAAGTCACCAAGAAAAAAAGTAGAATAGAGGTTATCGGGGTTAGAGGAGGGGGGAAACAAGACTTAATAGTTTAGTTTGTTTGGGATGGTAAAAAAAATAAGTTCTGAAAATGGATAGTGGTGACAATCCCACAACATTCTGAATGTAATAAATCCAACTGGTTTGTACACTTAAAAATGGTTGAAATGGTAAATTTTATGATATGTATATTTTACCACAATAAAAAAAAACTCAGAAAAAAATAATCGGTTCCAGTTGGAGTGATGTCAGTAAGATAGCTTATTGGTGGCACCTGGTGCTTGTCCCCCTCACAAAAAAGGACAAAGAGAATGAATAAACAGAGTTCAACTGGTGTGTCTGAGGTAGAGTGTTGGAGTGCAGTGATGGGGTGGTGAGGTCACTGTGTAGCATGGAATCTCAAAACGGCAGCAAAGAGAGGGAAGTGAGGTACTCTGCTTCTGCTGCCCCATCTCCCCTACCATGATCAGCTCAGAGCCCGGAAGGAATTCTCCTTATTGCGAAAAGGTAAGCAGAAGACTCTCATCAGCCCCAATTGCCACCACAGACAACTGTAGTACTTACTACAGGAGAATCTCACAGTCCTCACAAGCCCTGAGCTCAGTTTGGGAAGGTGCGTGAAATTCATGTGTCTGCATTGATCCAGATAAGGAGCAAAACTTGTGCATTTCCCACCAACCCATGACCTAAGCTGCTGCAACCTGGTGCCATCTTGAATCTTGAACCACTGCTGAAATGCACTGTGCTCTGGGGGCCAGTAAACACTGTGCCTCTCCAGTCTTGCAGCTCCACTATCATTTCACGAAGCCCCCATTGATGGCTGAAATGCTGTGAGCCCGACTGCTCAGATCTTGGGCCCAGGAAAGGTCAGCCATAACTCCAGTACTGCACATTGGCGAAGCCAACTCTAAGCTGGCTTAACTGCTGTGCACTTGCAACCTTGGCCAGAGAAACAGCTCAGCAGCCCTGATCCCAGTAAGCCAGACCCCAAGCTAGCTGTCTCACCCTGTGTGACCACACTCTTGCCCAGAGAAGTAGTCTGATAGCTCAACCCTGGAGGGCAAATTCCTGAGCCACCCAACCCACTGCATGTGCACTTTTGCCTCTGGCCTGAGAAACAGCCTGGCAAGCCCACCCCTGGCAAAGGTGTGCCACCTCTGCCACAAACTTTTGCAGCCTGGGCCAGTGAGGTACTAGCAAACATTGCTAATGTATATTACAGCATGGAGACCACACTGCTGCATCTACCCAGAACCAAAGTCAATGCACCCCACCCAACCAACACCCCAGGACCCATCTATGGAATAAGTCTTTCCTTATGAAAGCTACTCCATAACATTATAAGAAGCAATTGCTCCACCAGATGGACAGATATCAACACAAGGACACAAGAAACATTAACAAATAAGGAAACATGATACCTTCAAAGGAATATAATAATTTTCCAGTGGCAGACCCAACAGAAAAGAAAATGTGAAGTGCCAGGAAAGGAATTAATAATAATGATCTTAAGGAGATTCAGCAAGATACAAGAGAATACAGATAGACAAATCAATGAAATTTTAAAAAAATCACGATCTGAATGAGAAATTCAACAAAGGAATAGGTATCATTAAAAAAGAACCAAACCGAAATATTGAAGATAAAGAATTCAACGAATAATATTTAAAAATACAATACAGAGCTTCAACAGCTGACTAGACCAAGCAGAATAAAGAATTTCTGAACTTGAAGACATGTCTTTTAAAATGATTCAGGCAGAAAAGCAAAAAGAGAAAAAAAAAGAATAAAGAGAGCCTATAGAACTTATGGGACAACATTAAGAGGATGTATTTTTGAATTATGGGGGTTCCAGAAAGATGAAAAGATGTAGAAAACTTATTTAATAAAATAAAAGCTTAGAAATTCCCAAGTCTTGGGAGAGATATGAACATCCAGATTGAGGAAGCTCAAAGGTTATCAAATACATTCAACTCAAAAAGGTCCTCCCAAAGAAAATTACAGTGAAACTGTCAGAAGTCAGTGACAAAGAGAGAATACTAAAAACAGCAAAAGGAGAGTCTTATCACATATAAGAAAATCCTCACTGGACTAACAGCAGATTTCTGAACAGAAACCTTACAAGCCAGGAGAGAATAGGATGATATATTCAAAGTGCTGGAAAAAAACTTGCTAGCCCAAAATAGTATCACCAGGAAAGCAATCCTTCAAAAATGGAGAAATAAAGCCTCTTCCAGATAAGCAAAAAGCAGAGGAATTCATCACGACTAGAGAGGTCTTACAAGTGCACATGTACCCTAAAACCTAAAGTATAATAATAATAATAAAAGAAATGCTTAAGGGAGTCCTATATCTGAAAGGAAAAAGACAGTAACAACTATCATGAAAACATGAAATTATAGAACTTGTCAAGCAGGTATAGAACGGTGAAATAGAAAGGAATCAAACCTTATTACTACAAAAGATTACATAACAACATAGATTAACAATAAGAGAATAGAAAAAAAGGATACACAAAACAACCAGAAACAATTAACGAAATGACAGGAGTAAGTGTTCACATATCAATAATAAACTTGAGAGTAAACAGACAAAATTCTGTAATTAAACATATAGACTAATAGAATGGTTAAAAAGTAAAAAATAAAAACACCCAATTATGTGTTGCCTATAAGAAATTCACCTTACCTATAATGGCACACACTGATTGAAAATGAAGAAATGGAAAAAGATATTCCATGCAAACAGAAATCAAAAGCAAGCGTGAATAGCTACACTTATATCAGATAAAACAGGTGTTAAAAGTCAAAGAATATAATGGAAAAAGATATTCCATGCAAACAGAAATCAAAAGCAAGCGTGAATAGCTACACTTATATCAGATAAAACAGGTGTTAAAAGTCAAAGAATATAAAAAAGAGAAAAACACGGACATTATATTATGATAATAGGATCAGTTCAGCAAGAGGATATAATAATTATAAATACATATGGACCAAACACTAGAGTACCCAGATATATAAGCAAATATTATTGGATCTAAAGGGAAAGATAAACTACAATATAATAATAGTTGAGAACTTCAACACCTCACTCTCTGCATTGGACAGATCATCTATACAGAAAATCAACAAAGAAACATTGGATTTAAACTGCAGCATAGACCAAATGAACCTAACAGACATTTATAGAACATTTCATCCAACAGCTGCAGAATATACCTTATTTTCATCAGCACATGAAACATTCTCTAAGACTGACCATATGTTGGGACACAAAACAAGTCTCAAAACATTTTTTTAAATCAACATTATTATTGAGTATCCTTTTTGACCAAAATAGAATAAACTAGAAATCAATAACCAGAGAAACATTCAAAACTGTAACAATATATGGAAATTAAAAATATATGCTCCTGAACATCAATTGGCCAATAAATAAATTAAGAAGGAAATTAAGAAATTATTTGAAGCAAATGAATATAGAAACACAGCACACCAACACTTATGGGATACAGTAAAAGCAGTATTAAGAGACAAGTTTATAGCAATAAATGACTACATTAAAAAAGTAGAAAGATTTTGAATAACAATCTAATGATGCACCTCAATGAACTAGAAAAGCAAGAACAAACCAAACCCCAAATTAATAGAAATAAAGAGATAATAAAGATCAGAGCAAAAGTAAATGAAATTGAGACTCAAAAACAATACAGAAGAAATACAACATGAACATTTGGCTTTTTGAAAAGATAAACGAAATGGACAAATCGTTAGCTAGATTAACTAACAAGAAAGTATAAAAGACCCAAATAAAATCAGAAACAAAAAAGCAGACATCACAATTGATACCACAGAAATACAAAGAATCATAAGAGACTATTATGAAAAACTACACAGCAACATATTAGAAAATCTAGAGGAAATGGAGAAATTCCTGGACACATACAACCTAGCAAGATTGTACCAAGAAGAAATGGAAAGCCTAAACAAACCAATAATGAATAATGCGATTGAATCAGCAATAAAAAGTCTCCCAACAAAGAAAAGTCCAGTACTCTATGGCATCAGTGCTGCATTCTTCCAAAGATTTAAAGAGGAACTAATGTCGACTCTCAAACTATTCCAAAAAAGTTGAAGGGAAGGGAATTCTTCCAAACTCATTCTGTGAGGTCAGTATGACTGATCTCAAAACCAGATAAGGACACAACAATTACAACAAACAAACAAACAAAAACTACAAGCCAAGATCTCTGATGAAGATAGATGCAAAAAAATCAACAAAATACTAGCAAACTGAATCCAATACCATATCAAATATATTATACACCATGATCGAGTGGGATTTATCCCAGGGATACATGGGAGATTCAACATATGCAAATCAATAAACATGACATCACATCAATGGAATCAAAGACAAAAATTATATGATCGTGTCAAAAGATACCAAAAAAAGCATTTGATAAAATTCTAAATTCCCTCATGATAAAAACTCTCCACAGTTTGGGTATGGAAGTAACATACCTCAAAACAATAAAGACCATATATGAAAAACCCACAGCTAATGTCACACTGAATGAGAGAAAGCTGAAAGTCTTTCATCTAAGAACTGGAATAAGACAAAAATATCCACTTTCACCACTCTGATTCACCTTAGTTCTGGAAGTCCTAATCAGAGCAATTTGGCAAGAGAAGGAAATAGAAGACATCCAAATTGGAAAAGAGGAAGTCAAAGAGTCTGTGTTTGCAGATGACATGATCTTATAAATAGAAAAACCTTTGACACCACCAAAAAATTCTTAGAATTGATGAACAAATTCAGTAAAGTTGCAGGATACAAAATCAGCATAGAAAAATATGTAACATTTGTATATACCAACAACAACCTAGCTGAGAAAGAAATCACAAAAACAATCCCATATACGATCACTACAAAATAAAATACTTGGAAATAAACTTAACCAATGAGGTGAAAGATCTCTATAAGAAAAACTGTAAAACATTGATGAAGGAAACTGAAAAGGACACCACAAAAGGAGAGGCACCCTATGCTCATGGACTAGAAGAATTAATATTGCTAAAATTACCCTACTATCCCAAGCAATATACAGATTCTATGCAATCCTTATGAAAATACCAATGACATTCTTCACAGAAATAGGAAAAAAATCCTAAAATTTGCGTGGAACCAAAAAAGACCTAGAATAGCCAAAGCAATCCTGAGGAAAAAGAATAATACTAGAGGCATCACAATATCAGATTTCAAAATATACTACAAAACTACAGCAACCAAAGAACAGACACACATACCAATGGAACAGTATAAAGGACCCATAAATAGATCCACATATTCATTTATCTCATTGTGGTTGATTTTTGATAAAGGCATCAAGAATATTCACTGAAGAAAGAACAATGTCTTCAATAAATGGTGCTGGGAGAACTAAATATCCATAAGCAAAAGACTGAAATTAGACCCCTATTTCTCACCTTATAAAAAAATCAACTCAAAATAGATTAGAGACTTAAATGTAAGTCCTGAAACCATAAAACTACTAGAAAAATATAAGAAAATGCTTGTGTACATTGGTTTGGGAAAAAAGAATAGAACCTCAAAAGCACAGGCAACAGGAGCAAAAATAGACAAATAGAATTATATCACACTAAAAATCTTCTGCACAGAAAAGGAAATGATCAACAAAGTGAAGAAACAACCTGAAGAATGAGAGAAAATATTTGAAAACTATTCGTCCAACAAGGGATTAAAATCCTGAATGTAAGAAACCCAAACAACTCAACAGAAAAAAGCAAATAATCCAACATGTATACATATGTAACAAACCTGCACGTTGTGCACATGTACCCTAGAACTTAAAGTATAATAAACAAAATGGGCAAATGATTTGAATAGACATTTCTCAAAAGAAGACTTACAAATAACCAACAGATAGGTGAAAAAAATTTTCAACATAATTAATCATCGGGAAAATGCAAATCAGAACCACAATGAGACATCATCTAATCCTAGTCAGAATGGTTATTATCAAAACACAAAAAATAAATGTTGGTGAAGATGTGGAGAAAAGGGAACTTTCATATACCGTTGGTGGGAATGTAAAGTACTACACCCACAATGGAGAGTGGTATTGTGATTCCTTATAAAACTACAAATAGAACTACCATATGATCCAATAATTCCATTATTAGGTACATATCTCAAAAAAAGAGGAAATCAGTGTATCAAAGATTTATCAGCACCTCCATATTTACTGCAGTACTAATCACAATAGCCAAAATAAGGAATCAGCCTAAGCATCCATCAAGAGATGAATTGATAAAGAAAACGTGACATATATACAGAAATAAATGCTATTTAGCCATAAAAAAGAATGAAATCTTGTGATTTGCAGCAACATGGATGAACCTGGACTCAATGTTATGTTAAGTGAAATAAACCAGGAACAGAAAGATAAAAACCACGTGTTCTTACTCATATGCAAATGCTAAAAAATTGATCTCACATAACTAGAGAGTAAAATAGTGGTTTCTAGAGGCTGGGAAGAGGAGTAGGGGAGAGTGATAGAGAAAGGCTGGTTAAAGGATCCAAATGCATGACTAGATAGGATATATAAGTTCTAATATTCTATAGCACTATAGGGTAACTATAATTAACAATAATTCATTACATATTTTCAAATAGCTAGGAGAGAGGATATTGATCGTTCCCAACATACAAAAAAAATGATGAATGTTTGAGGTGATGGACATGCTAAATACCCTGATGTCATCATTACAAATTGTATATATTAAAATATCACTCTGTACCCCATAAATATATACAATTATTACGTGTCAATTAATTTTTTTAAATATTTTTTAAAAGTGTGTGTCAAGAGACACTACCCCAAATATGTGATCTGAGTAACAAAGGCAAACAAATAAGAGATTTTTGCCTTTGAAAGTAAATAGGAACCACGCAAATTAGAGGTAATAAGGATCCACCTACAAACCTACAATTAAAAATGTTTAAGGCTTTGGGGTATATGATGAAAATCTATTTGGAATGGCTAGAAATGCTACATGTCCCATGAAGAAACACATTCGCAATGAGAGGAGTTCAATCTGCTTTTCAAATGGTGCATTACCTCCTGTAGATATTCCAAGTCCTGAGATGCAGGTCTCTTCAATCCTGAACCATCTGTCTCTGAGCAATTTTCTTCTCCATTGAGTCCAAGGGCTCCACTCTCTTCACTGGTTCGAACGACTACCTTACCTCCATCACCCCTGCTGCCTCTTCTTTCACTGCCTGTATTGGCTGCATGTTCTTCCTGATCTCCAATGGCTGCATTGTCCTCACTGGCTGCACTTCCTCCATGGCTTCTATTGGCTCTATGGCTTCCATAGCCTCTGTAGGCTTCCTCTTTTCCACGACTTCCATCATAACTGTCTTGCTTGCAGCTTCCATCTCTGCCATAGCTTGCCCTGATAACAAGCTCCAATTAATGAAAGAAAGCCACGCAATAAAAATACATTTGAAAGTTAGCAAGTAGAGCAGAATTAGGATGTGTCTTATACATATCTACCATGCCCAGGCTTGTCTTTGCTCTATGTGAACACTACTGGTGTGATACAGAAAATAAAAATGCCCCTATGTCTTGTCAGTCTTATGTAATTAATTAATGCCACAGCCACCACCAATTTCCCAGATGCATTTGGATGGCAGAGGGAAGAGAACTTGTATTCTTTGTTAGGTGCATGTGTTAGGTTAGCAGCAAGAATATGTAGTTTTTTTCTTAAATATATACCATTTCACACATTAGCAACTTCACGGACACATGAATGATTAAGCCTATGTTTTTAGCTCAACCACAACATGATTAATTCTTCTTGCAATATATCTAGTTTGTGTTCATTTCAACATGTGCCTTGATTTTCTAACATGTGTACTGACTGCTTTGCTATAGAATTCCATTGGTCTACAACTCCCACCAAGGAAGTTCAGCAATACATACCTCATGTCTTGTGGAACTAAGTTATTTAATTAATTGCTAAAAATACTAAGTTTAACAAAATGTGTCAATGCTCTCTTTTTGCATAGGAAACAAAATTAAACATACGTGCCTGTGGTAATTCTAAAAGTAAATTTATTTCATAATGGAATTCTTGATAGACTTTTTTGGTTGGAAAAACTCAAGAGTTCTTGGTAATTTCTCCACCAATTAACCAGATAAAGATCATCTTAAATTTCATATATATATATAAATATATATATTTATATATATACATATATAAAATATAAATATATTTTATATATATGTATATATAATATATATATTTATAAATATATTTTATATATATGTATATATAATATATATATTTATAAATATATTTTATATATATGTATATATAATATATATATTTATATATATTATATATATAGTGATATTACAAAAGTTTGAGAAATGAATAGCTATGTTTGCAAATACCAAGACTTCATCTTATGCTTGTTAAGTTACATACTTCCTTTGTTGTCCTTTCTCATACTCAGTATAGTTTTATAGAGTAGGATGATTCAGTGGCAGTAATTTTAACAGAAGCATCTAGACAATTCCAGTTATAAAGAAACTAATAAATACTTGAATGCTTATTTTAAAATACACAAATGACACAAAATTAGATGTTCTGCATTAGAACAATTTAAAATACATTATTGACAATCAAACCATTTACTAAAATGCAAGTGAAATTAGGTCACTCTCTTGGTAACACATTTTGAAAATAAACCAAAAATGCAAATAGCTCTGCAGTCATAAAACATGGAGAGTATAAGTAATTCAAAAAAACCAACCTTAGACAACTAGGCGCCTCATAATAATTATTATTTACATCATCAACAGACTTATTGTTGTCATCATCATGGTCTTTATAAACATCATTAGCCTGATCAACCTGGTTATCCAAGTCATCATTGCCACTGGCATGATCATAGGTATCTTCAAAAGTATCATTAGACTCATCATCATCATCACCATCAGTATCAGCACTGGCATCATAGAGTTCAACATAATCACCATCCTCTTCATGTGGCTGAATGACAGGTGCAGGAGTTAACCAATCATTCCGGAAGATTTCAGAGAGTGCATTATAGCCTACCCATTCGTTTGTCAAGTATACAGGGGGTGATATTTTTCCTACTTTAAATCCATCTGGAACCTGTGTGCACAAGAAAGGTTAATGTAGCCTCTAGTAGCTTTCATTTTCTTCTAGATTGGAAAGTTTGCAAGCTGACAACATTTTGAAATATATTTTAAATTGAAACAAGTATGTTCACTCACTAGATGGAGCCAAAATTTTAGTGAGGATGAGATGTCAAAACCCAAACATCAGAATGTGATTATTAGTGGCCTTTCTGGATCACATAGGGCAAAATTTATTCACTTAAAAAATTACCCATACTTGTCAGCTCAGGAGTGGACATTTGCTTTTGATGCTGGAGAGAACAGGAGATTTGATGCTCTTTAAAAATGGTAACTTTTCCCTTTTGTTTTATCCCCTGACATTGGGATTAACACACAGCTCTTGAAATTAATATGTTAATTTCCCAGCTCTGGTTTTACATGCCATGGGTTGTCTTAAAGTATCTCAAACACTTCCAAAGTGCAAATTAATCTAAATCCATCTTTTAAGTATGGTATGTATCATTCAACAACTTTTGGGCAATCTGGAAGGGATGTGTGTACGGTAGCACAGAGGTAATTACAAAACTGAAATAGAATAATCTGAAAGCACATTGCATTAGGACAATTTAAAATCTGCATTAGAACAATTTAAACATGTTCACAAAGAGCTGGAAGACTTTTTATTTATGCAATCAGAGGACACTCTGTTTTTTACTAAATGTTTTATATTTATGCATTGCCTCATCACTCAAGGAATGCTATTAAAAGTTAGACATCTAACCTGTACCCCTCAATCTGAGATTAGGTTTTACAAGTAGCTTTTTATCACTACTCTCCCAGACATGTTCTAACTGACACAAGAATGTGAAAATAAAATATTCTCTGATTGGTTAAGTGTTTTCCCATTTCAATTTTAATTTCTAGATTTTGTGTTCTATGTATTCACAAAGCAAGGAGAATCTATCTTTAAAATATTAATTAAAAAACTAAACTCTTTAACCGTTCCCTCAAGTGAATATGAGAATGTGGAAGTCAAAACAAATGAAAAATAAAAAATAATAGACATTAATGTATTAAGATGGAAACTTACATGGATGTCAACCAGCAACTTCTGATCAATAGTAGAATAAGGTGGTGATGACTGAGACCTCCTTCCAGTCACAGGACTCTCTTCCTCAGAAGAAGATTCTATGGAATGCCAAAAACACATTAGTAACAATGGTGATTACAGCTATTGCCTTCATTTATGTAGTGTATCAGTTAAATCTCTTGTTTTTTTTCTGGTTTTTTTTTTTTTTTTGTCATTTTTATGATTCCATTCAGGAAGTAGCACCTGAAAATTCTCATGGGGCCAGGATCTTAAATTCTCTTTTCAGGGGTATTAGCAGGGGTTCAAGTTTTCTTCCATCTGTAGACGTACATGGCTGCTCTGTTTTCAATATTAAGTGTACACTTACCAAATATCTCTGTCTATGTAAGAAGATACATAGTCCGACTGATAGCCAGGTAGATACATTTAAAAAAATGAGTATCAAGAGTAGGAAGGGCTGGGAGTACCACTGGCCTCACATACTGACCAGTAGAAAAAAAAGCCCGACAGTGTATTTATTAGAAGATGACAGACTAGCCAAAACCCTCAAGAGGAGAGTTCATTCTTCAATCTTAACCCCCACATATTTCCACCCAATGACATATCCAGATGTAGTTCAATACAGTTGAGGAGTGAACTACTGAAAAGAGGTAACACCCCTTTCTATAAAGCTGGGAACCTTTTTATAGCAGCAATGTTCAACAAAACTTTCTGCAGTGATAGAAAATGTCTGTATCTGAACTGTCCATTAACAGTGGTCATTAGTCACCCATGACTACTGAGCATTTGAAATGTGGACAGTGTGCCTGAGAAACTGACTTTTAAATTTTATTTAATTTTCATTTTACTTTTTATTTTAATAGCTACATGTGGCTAGTTGCTACCACATTGAACAGCTCAATTCTATAGTGTAAATATTTCCATTTAAAATACAAATGTATCTGGTTTGGAGATTAGGTTTTAATATTGAGTTGTGGTATGGTAAATAACCCCTGTGATTAAAATCCAGTGAGAATATTTAACAGGCTCAAAATTCAGGTCTGGATGAGTGTACTTAGAACAAGCTTCACTAAGAGAAAACTCAGGTCCCTGTTTAATGTTTTTGTGTGCTTAGATTTTGAAGATAAATACTATTGTCCCTCTTATTTTCAGTCTTGGTATACATAGTCAAAGTATAGATACTGCAACTCCAAAAGACATATATTTGCAAATACTGCTGTCCTTTGAGAACATTACACTGAACACATGCTAAAATTTGTGTCCCCATCTTCTGGCACTGTTGTACTTGTGCTTTTTTTTTTTTTTTTTTTAGGAAACCATTTTCTTTTAAGTCTTTTGGTATGTTAGTAGACCAAATAAGTTCAAGTGAGTGCACTAAGATTTTTGAGACAAATTTGTAGTAAGGTGCTCTGAGATTTCCTCCATAATGAAGCATGTAATTTCATGAGAATATCAAATGGTCTATGTAGCATAAACAATAAAATAAAAGAAATTTGGAGCTGAAAAGACATTTAGCTATTATCTGCACAGATGTCTTCTCCGTTCTATCAATGCTATGACTGCTTTGGGATCTAATCCAGAATTTCCTTATTTCAAAAATGCCACATGAATAAACCTTAAATTTTTAGCTGTTTGCCCCGTATTAGCAAAATTAGCCATAGTCAAGCCAGAAAGAAAAGACTTTGGGGAAAAATTTTTAAAAATTTGCTCTTCACTCAGGCTTATCTAATTTTCACAACATAGTATTTGTGTATGAGGAGACAGTGCTATTTAAAAGAATTCTACCATTATCTGAGTCACTTAAGAAGAATAATGTGTTTTTAAGTTTTGATCTTCAAATATTCACTTTTCAAAAGGTGAAGTACATCTGTATCATTTTTATTATTAACATTTTAATAAAATCAGTATGCTAGATTTTTACATATCAGCGACTCAATCAGCCATTTTTCCCTTGCTTAACTTACCTGGATTGCTTAAAACTAGATAATGCCAGATTGCATGATCCATGGCACAACTTTTGGCTTTGTTTGTCCTAATATTTCACAAATCTATAATTCATTTAAACGCTCTCAAAAGCACATCTTAAAATAAAATACTTTTTTGAAATTCACATTACAACTTTTGAAGTTATTTTCTATGATTTGATAAATTGTTCATGTATTTTGAGTGAAACCATCACTCTGTAACATTTAGGGATATTTATGAGATATTGTCCTGTCTTGGAGAGGTGAAGTAACCAACTGATAAATGAAACACACACTCACAACTCCTCCATACAATATTCTAATTGCTACCTATAAATTTTAGCCTGCTGGAGAGGTCTCTCTCAAGTTCCTTTACCATATTTTTCTTACGTGGTACAGAAACTTAATAAAGCTGACTCCCCCCGCCTCCTTAGACACATTCCTAACTACTACCCAACAAAAAGAAGAAAATTCAGAAAAAATTATTTTCCATTTCTCAAAGGCCACCACTGACCACCCAATTGCCAAATACAATGGCCTTCAGGTCCTAATCCTACTTGGGCTCCCTGACACTTTTGATTCATTCCTTCTTGAAATTCTTCTTTCTTGACTTCTGAAATATAAATTGTTAAACAGTAGCTCTGTGTTTTGCCTGCTAAAATTTTTGCTTTGAATCACCTGATGCTGCCAGCCAATTTTGACGATTTTGCGAACTCCTTTGTCTGATGTCAATGGGCTTCTGAGCTTGTTCCAAAAGAGACCGCTGAGGAACGCTAATGAAAAGACAGAAAAGCATGTGCCATGTCCTAACATTCATGAAGGGAATGTACAACTCAACATAAAGTCCAACACAAAGTTTTGTTTAAATATATGGGTATATATCAAACTGAAAAAGAAGTATAGCTTAAGTAATAATTTCCAATTTCCATTTTCCCCCAAACTTGCTATTTTGTCTAGAATAGAGTAACGATTTCCAAAATAAGAAAAATATGTTTCCATAGAGTGTATGTTTCCTTTATATATATATTAATTTCTAAAAATTTCTATAAGCTTTTAAAGCTATTATTCAGACAATATTTTACCTGAGTAACACAGCAATAAACATAACCTTATAGTGTATGTGAGTATTTTAACATAATAAACAAGTTACTGTTATGTCATATATTCTATTGTTATTATCCAGATTTTAAAGGCTTGAAATTCATGTTTTTAACGTCCTGTTCCTGATTTAGATAGCTACACTGACAGACAAATAGAGCACTTTCATTCTTACTATTCAAATTTAAAGAATATTTGGAGAGTTGCTTTGGACTAATGCTGCTAAATTTTACGTTATTTTGGTATTTCTATATGGGAAGGACTTTGGTTATTGATTTAGGCCTGGAATAGACAAACTTTTTTCCATGGCCCCAAATTTCAGGAAAGACTTGAGTTTCATTTAAGTTAACTTTATAAATTTAGCTATATTTAAAGGCAACGTATTTGTTATTCATAAATTCAAAATCCTTTTGTAAAGTGAACAATTACTCTGAGTTTAACACCAAGTATGGATTTTATATATTAGATTTTATTAAAGTCATGTTCCATGATACCAAAACCAACTACTCAAAACTAAACTGGTTTCTTTCCTTTGAGGTCAGATCGACCATGACAATCCATTCATTGAGAGCAGAGAAAAAGAAAGTTCGCAGTCTTGCTTTACAATTTTTCAAGATTTCTGCACTCCAGTTAAATCTGAAGACATAATTGTGTGGGGTTTTTTAAGTAATGAAGCAGGAAAATACATACTACATAACATTAACTGTATGCCATCTGACCATACTGTCCAATATCTTGAATATAGTGAGTGTTCAATAAATATTTACTAAGTGAATCAATATAGGCTAAGTTCTCTCTATTGTGAGTTGGGGCTGGAGGGGGTGTGATTTTCTTAAAAAATCTACCTTAAAATTTAGCTTTCAAATATAACAGAATGCACACAATATCTAACACATGGAATGTGATCTTTGAAAATTATTGAAGATCACCAATATTACAAAGATTAAAAAATACAGTGACTGGTATCAGTATTATATATGATAATTTATTTATATAATATTGAGTTTTAGATTTGATTTTGACTATAGGACATTTTTAGGCTTACCCATTCTGTGGCATTAGCTTCTGAAGTTAAAGATAATTGGTGTGTGTGTTTTATCATGCAGCACATGTATGAAAATTCACTTGAAATTTCATGCCTTTTTTATCATCGACTACTAATTGAATACTGTCAAAGTATTTGCTGTTATTGTTTCTTTTTAAAATTGTGAACCTTGCCATCTATTTAGCAAACTAAATATCACAGAGACTGCAGTATGACCAAATATGAAAGATATAGGTAATGGATCATTGCAGTTAAGGTTTTAAATGTGGGTCAATAAAGTCAATGGTGATGATGTTGTCACAGATATTTTAGTCGACTTCACAAAATGTATTATCAATGAAATAATTTTTAATTTTCCATTTTATAATTATGAATAATTTTAATATAGAAATCAAAGACACATACCTTGAAGAGAACTTGACATGATGTGCATGATCCTGGTTGTTAGGTACAGAAGGAGATCTCTCTTGAACCTTAAAGACACAATGCAATACTTCAGTAGAATTCTTGATCATAAATTGTACTGAGCTATTAATCTGTGGGAAAATGCCTGTCTTCATATATATTTTCCTAAAATCTAAATTATAAAATATTATTTTAATAAACAGATTCTATTTTATAATGACTTACAACATTCGACTTGCTTAACCATAATTTCTGATGGTATATTTGATCTTTAGTATAGGAACAGATTCTGGAGCTCATATAATCAAAATCTTAATTTATTGTTGAGCAATCTGTAGCCTAAAGAGGGAAAATGACTTTTCTAAGAATTTTATGTCAAGTCAAAGGAACATCTAAAATCACAATGCAGGTCTCCCAACTTCTAATTTAATGTTCTTTCCATGTTATCACATTGCTTTTTATATCAAGTTTAAACTTCTCACTCAGAATTTAAGTTCTAATTCTTACACACTCATCCTTTTAAGCTAACCCTAGATTTTCAAAAGTTGTCACACACACATACATACATTTTATTAAAATCTCTCTAGTCAAAACTGTCCCATCTTTAAGAAAGTAAGAAAGTATGTTTTTCTGCTTTACAATTTGACTGTACTATCATAATTAGTGTTCCAAGTACTGTTTCAACTCTAAATAGATTAATTTGCATTTTACTAATCATACAATCATTGAATATGCCAAATACTCAAGAAAGGGTGCATATAATAAGCCAGCTTCCATCAATGGGGGAATTTTACTTTCTGCCAACATCGGTAGACAGGGCCAGGGAATGTTGCCTTGCCTCACTAAGTCTTGTATCACCAGGTTTCTACTCAAAGAAGTTTTAGCTGCCCAAAACATAGGTCATTCTGGCATGCAATAAGGCAGTCATACTAGATTCTTTAAAAAGGAAATTTAAGAGTGTTACTTTTTAAATCTAGCATATGCATGCTGATAAACTCATTCTATACTTTCTAGAAACTAGAGTAGCCTTAGTACATTATTTTTTCTTTATGAAGTGACTTATTAAGGCTCTCTCTACACTCCGAGAGACAGGTAGGTGAGGGTAAGCATCTGCCTATTTTTTTCCACTTTCATTTCATATAATTGGTATCATATGACCCAGTTGGGGACTTTTGGCTTATGAAGCTGATCTTAGGAAGTTTATTGACACTACTGGAGGCCAAAATTACTCAAAATAGGTAATGGCCAAAAATAAAAAATATAATTCCTAATATAAATTGGCTGTATTCAATTTCAAAACTGGGGAGAGGAAAATGATTAGTAAGAATAGCATATACTAAGATAATGATGTATTTCAAACCAGACACAGCTCATTACATTTCCTGCTTAAAGTGTCAGGTTTAAGGTAATAATTATTACCTGTGAGTTTGAGTAAAGTCATTTAATAAGGCAAAGAAAAAGACATATTTCCTCTTCTAATTATATAATACAGTCTGGCTTATGTTCCTTTTGCCAGTGGTTAGTATTTATAAAACAATACTCTTTGTTATTAACTTCAGAGGACTATTAGTATTAGGGGAATTGTACTTAAAAATGAGAGTTGTCCATAAAAGACTTCATAGTAGACTCCTGTGTAATATCTTGTGCTGATTAGGAGCAACAATGAGGCTCCTGACCCACCATCAATAAGGCAAGAGTTTGAGTTCTTCACACACTAACCTAATCTACTTGATTGTTCAAAACAATCTACAAAAAGATTGTTTCAGATGGCTGGCTATTAGGAATACTGGCTATGATGATGATGCTACCTTTTCTAGACAAGAAAACCTACAACTCCGGCCTTACCAATATATGTTCTAAATAAGATACTATTAATATAGTCATGATAACAGAAGTCAAAGTGGACACTAGGACTAACTTAATTATTCTTATAATTATAAACAAACAAACAAAACAAAACACAGATTAAATGTCCCAGACCCTGTCACAAACTGCATTCCAGACAAGAGCTAATCAAGGAAAAATATTTGTGTGTTTGTGTTACAAAACGAAACTGCCAGAATTTTTCGTGTACAATATTTTTGCTTAAAGAAAGACTGACAAACTACGATTATTCAAACTCTGGGTATTTGGTAGACATTTTATTTTTAATGAATAAAGTAAGCCTGTCAATTTAAGGGGAAAAAACTGATGCTACAATTTAGCAATGATAAAATTTGAGCTTGCAAAGGAAAATTAGAATTTTCAAACATATCTCCCACCAAGCACTTCACAACTTAACAATACTCAGTAACTTTTATGATGAACTTGATGGTAACATTAACAAATGCTGTTTTTTGACGTTGTATAATGAAACATGTAAATGTCTGGGAAGATCTACATACAAAGTGAACCAATATTTTCCAACTGACCAATGCATGAAGTTAAAAATCATGCATAAGCAAAACATCTATTCATAGCATAAGATAGATCAAAGAGTTTTATTATTAACTGAATATACAACATTTCATTGATATGGTTTTAGATTCCACTTCTCTAGTTGTGGTATATTATTCAATAATTTACTCAATTATCTAAACAATCTATGAAAATTGACTCTTTCCAACTACCTATATGTGAGAAGCCAGCTTTTATTCGTATACTTCAACCAAAACAACACATGGCAACAGATTGAATGCAGAAACAGATGTGAGAATCCAGCTGTTTTTCATTATGCAAGATAGACTTAAGAGACTTACAAAAAAGTAAAACAATGTCAATCTCTCTAAAATTTTGTTTTGGGAAAATACAGTTTTTTCATTAAAAATGTGTTTCTTATGCTAACATGTAATAGTTTCATTACTTTTAAATGAATTAATATTTTAAATGTTTTTCAGTTTTAACTTTTAATAAATTAAATATCAAATGACACAACCCATGTAATAAGTGAAAGCTTTTTGAGGTCCTCAGTGTTTAAGAGCATAAAGGGACACTGAGACCAAAAAGTTTAAGAACCACTGTTCTGGGTTCTTACTAATGTCACAACAACTCATATTGAAAAATTTACCTCAACTTTTTTAGGATTTGAAATGTATGACTTCAGTGGCTCTATCTGGACTTCAGCCTGAATCGAATGAAATACTTCATCATTGTCTGATGATTCATCTTCTTTGTCCTTTGAAACAAAAAGGAAAGTAATTGTTTTAATTGTTGTTAAACTGCAAGTGATAGGAACAACTTCATCATCTTAATGCTGAGTTGTTTATATGTATAATATAATACATAATTTAAAATAATACACAATTTAAAAGAATAATATCCAAATATTAAAAATGAATTAAACCAGTAGTTTCTAATAGTGTTTGGTTCTGGATCCCTTTCAGAATCTGAGAAATGATATAGACTGTCCACAGAAAATTGCATATAGACACAACTATTACATATATTTTCTGGTGGATTGCTGACCTCCTGAAGTTCATCTACAGGGTCCAGGTTAAGAATCTCTGGCCTAAAACTTGATTGACTCATAACACCAAACTAACTGTCACATTTAGCAAGCTATTATAACCTCAAAGTTTGGTCTTCCTGAGCAATGGAAGATCTGTAATACAGTGGCGCAAATATTTCTCCCTAATTGAGATATAGGACTTTAGGAAACTGTTTTCCCCTTTAATCCAATCAATATTATCTCTTCAACTGAAAGATTAATAAAAATGCATTTTTTGTTTCCTGCTGGTGACTTAAAGCACCCACCTATGTCTCTCAACTCTAATAAAATTTCAGGTATCACGAAGATCTGTGACTTTGACTATATTATCAATAATTTTCTTTTCCTTTATATTTTCTTCAATGACCACATATAAAGATATAAATGCTTGTACAAGAGCCTAGAGTCATGAGATTGGTAACTATTATTTATTGACTTTTAAAAATTTTAGAATGGCTTTCCACATATATGTTTACAACAATAAATAACAATAAGTGTGTGCCATGCTGGTATCACGGAATCTTTCAGAGATCAATAAAAGTCTTATTCATAAATGCAAAACCCATTAGATCTAATTGATTACTAGGGTTCATCAAGAATAATCATTATCATTTTAGATGAGCTAGTTTTTGCCAAATGTCACCATTCTAGACTTAAACCTCCCTTTTCTCCATCTAGTTTCTTGCTCTTTATAGTTCCCTTTTTCTCTGAGAGCTAGGCATCCATTTTCCCTTTTGGGCCTTGCTTCTCTTGCTGCTCTTACCTTTTCTCATGTTAAACATGTCAACAAATTAGCATTTAATTGGCTTAACATGCGCAAACTCAAAGAATTCCTCAACTAGATACTCAGATAAAATTCATTTGTAATTACTACAACAATTATTATTGGGTAAATAGATGTGGATAAAAGGGTTTAAGTTAGGATCATCACAATGATTCCTTTTACACAAATGGATGTGGGGAGTATTAGAAAACAACTGCTCCCCTAAACTTATCTAACCTTATTAATTTGTTATCAAGCCCATAATTCTTCATTATCAGTTTAGAATCCACCAGATTAAATTCAATAACTCCAGTAAAATTATATTCACTTTTTATTAAAGGATTTTTGAAACAATTACGTTTTAGTGACTGTTCCTAGATAAAATGGAGTTTAACACACTGTATTCCACATTTCAAAAGGGTACAGATGAAACCACCCTTATTAACTTATAAAATTAATCACAGAAGAAGAGAGGGGAAGAAACAAAAATATACCAAGCTTGCAGCACGTTTAGCATTCATCTTTAGGTCAGCTTGCTCTCTGACCTCCTTCCTCAATAGATGTTTGTTGCCTATTTTCCTAGAATCACGTAGACCTCGTTGCAACATCATCATTCCCCTTATATGCTCTGTAGATAACAACTCGAACATTATGAAATATTGTTTTTCCTTTGAGATATTTTTTTAGGTCTTGCATACCAGTGAAACTATTGTCAATCAACTGGTCTGAAGGATCCCACTGACGCCAACTGGTCTGAAGGACCCCACAAGAGGCTGACTCACCAAAAAATGCAGTTTCCACATCCTGATGATTTCAAGGACCATCAACCTTACCCTGACCAATCAACAACTCCAATTATCCAGCACCTCACCCTCTACAATCCCCTTAAAAACCCCATCCCAGAACTCCTCCAGGAGATGGATTTGAGGGTCTCCTCCCCACCTTCTCACCCCATGCCCTGCTAATCATTAAACTCTTCTGCTGCATCCCTGCTGCATGTGTAATTGGTCTGTTACTATGCAGTGGGCATACGAACCTGTTGGTCTTATAACACAGAGAATAATTTGTAAATTGTTTCATGTTCTGTGAGGCCACATAATTGATTAATTATGTAAAATGGGCAGCACATTAGTGAAACAAGTCATAAATATGGTAACCATATACAAAATATTTTGGAAACTGCTTTGCCTTCTCATTTTAACCTTGATTTAAACATCCTGTAGTACAAAAATGAGTGTAATTCACTCAAATAGTATAGTTCAGCATTCTATTGGAAGAAAGAATAAACTAACTTAAAGGTTAGAGTAACAAAAGCAAATTTTGTTTTGTGCTTATTTTTGATGAGTTATCTTTGAAATTTTAAGTTATGAAAGTAATTTTTAAAGATCCAAAATAGTAATTTTTAATGTGCATTTGTTGACACTTTATTGGTTAAAGAATAGACAGAAAGCTAACAATTAAAGCTATATTTCAGTAGAGATACTGAAAAATATTTTTCTCATATTTAGTCACAATTATCTAGAAATTTCAGGAAAATTTATTTGAAGTACAAATTATTTAGTATATCTTCTGTGGAACACAAGGAATATTTATTTCATTTGGTTTTACTGAGAAAAAACATCGGCATGAGCTATCACATTTTCTCTTCATTTCTGACTCAGTAAAAATATCAAAAATTCTTACTTTATCAACTTGTCTCAATTCTTCCTCATGCTGATTAAAGATATCTTCCCATCTGTGTTGGCGCCTTCGCCTGCGGGCTTCTAAATCCGAGAGTTCAAGCTCTTCAGGTCTCCATGATGACTTTGCCCTGAACCTCTTTGGTGATAGTCTTTTTGCCAGTGCTTGCCTCAGAGTAGAAACTTTTGATTTTTTCTCCCGTGCCTGTTCTGGTTGTGAGTAAAACCTATTTGATGACAGATTTTCCATCAGGGTTTGCAACGGACCAAGTGGCTTTGAGTTAATTGAGTTTGGTGCCCGAAGCAAGTCTCTTGATAATCCCTCTATCAGTGCTTGAACTGAGCCAATTGCCTGTGGGGGTTCTAGCGTCCAAGCCTGTGCCTGAGGTGATCCTTCAGTTTGCCCCTCTACTGGAATGAGCACCTGAGTATCCAAATGTAGTGGCAACAGCACATGGTGATCCTGTGATAGCAGGGGCAGGAATACCTGAGCATTTACTCGTAATGACTCAGGTTCCTCTGCCTCAGTCTCTGCCTGTGCAGGCTCGGCAGCCTGTTCCCGTACCTCTGGCTGTTCAGGTGCCTGGTTCTGCTCCAGCTCTTGTTCAGGCACCTGGTTGTGCCTCTGTTGTTGTTCAGGGGCCTGGCCCTGCCTTTGTTGTTCGGGTACCTGATCTTGACCCTGAAATTCCTCTGGTACCTGGTCCAGATCTTGTGGTTCTGATGTCTGGGTCTGGGCCTGCTGCTTTTTGGATACCTGGGCCTGTACCTGCAGAAGCCTAGGTGCCCTAACCTGTGCCTGTAGTGGCATGAGCACCCTGGCTGCCCTCCGTAGTCGTGGAGGTGCCTTAATCTGCATTTGTAGAGGTTTAGAGGCCTTAGCCTTCACCTGAGCCTGTAGTGGCATGAACACCCGAGCTGCCCCTTGTAGTCGTTGAGGTGCCTGAGCCTGCCCCTTTAGAGGCCTAGGTGCACTGTCCAGAGCCTGCAATGGCATGAATACCCTGGCTGCTCCCTGTAGCTGCTGAAGTGCCTGGACCTGTGGCTCTTCTCGATCAGGTAGCCACCTTGGCTGAGAGGGTTCTCCATGCAGGACTCTAAGTGGTCTGCATCTGCTGCTGGTTGGCAATCTCAGAAGCTCATGAGTGCAAGAGGGTCCTCTAAAATAAACACACAAATGATTGGCAAACAATTAGAATTTTTAGTGGAATGGAGCCATTCAGGGGCATTGTTTTCACTTTAAAAGATGGACATTTTCTGCAGTGAAGATACCTTCAGTAAACCTTTCTGAAATAATTCCCTTAATGTCTGAAATATTCTGCACGTAACATTTGTATTACTAATGTATTCAATTATTAATGAAATCTGATATCTACTTGATCATTCACTTGCCAGATATTAAGGAGTCTTTGGGTAGTAATAAAGAATTCTCACATTTTCGCTCAATATCTCTTAAACACAGAGATTTGTTATTTGTTTTATCAGAAAGAATTAAGTCTTTCTGAACCAAAGGCAACAGTATGGAATCAATGGCCTTATGTGAATTGCTATCATCAAAGTATATATGCAATTTGTGGAACGCACCTGAATCTTCTCATGGTGTACTGTTCCTTAATAGCTTCTTCTCTTTCAAAGATCAAAGGTATTCCTTTTTTTATGAAAGAGAAAAACATAATGCATAAACAGTCAGCAGATAAGCATGTTATCCACTTAATCACGTTGTTCCCTCTGCTTCTTAGGATGTGGAGTGAATTACAAGGGCAAGAAGGTAGCCCTTCAAATGTACTTGGTTTGTGATGTAGACCATATTCTAGTTTCTAGGCCCACTTTTGCAACACAATATAGCTATTGCATGCAGATTAATTTCTCTGAACAGAGAAAAGAAAATTTAGCAATCTGATTTCTGCAGTTCTAAAGAGAAAGAAGAGAGAATGGGACAAAGGGAGAATGAGACAAGAGAAACTCTAAATAGTGGTGCGCATGGCTTACAGCTGTGGGCTCTAGATGTAAGGACTTTATGGCTTGAGGTTGATATTTGGTCTTTTCAATGAGAAGGCAAATTCTTAATTCTGTGTTTTACGCTAAACACATTGAAAACATTCAGCTTCTTTCCTATCAGCTGTACTGTGACTACTGAAATATAGAAGATTACAGGCAAGAGTTTTCTTTTGAATTTCCTATATTAAAATGTTCAGGGCAACTATATTTATATCTTTAGTGTAACTTTCATATAAATGGAACTTTTCCTACAGGTAACATTTTGGAAATTTTGCAGTTCTGGAAATTAGCAAATTACCAAGTAGATGTGTGGTTTTCCTGAGCCCATTTGAAACTGGCTGGCCTCTGTAATGTTGGCTGAATAACTTCATTACCATAGGTAAATAAATTAATTCTTGTTGCTCCTTGCCTCAAAACATGATACATGTACAGATACAACAAGCCCCACTACAATCAATCCCACAGCTGATCTGAGGATGCCTGCTTTTTCAAGTTTTCCCTTTTACATTCCATTGTTACTCTCAACTCTGCCTATGGTCCGCAAAATCAAATGTGGAATATGTAACATAATATATAAAGTTAGGACTTCCCAGGGGCTTCTTCTGGACTTGGTGAAAATCCATCCTGGCACTTTTATTTTTATTTTTTATTTATTTATTTTTTTTTTATTATACTTTAGGGTTTTAGGGTACATGCGCACAATGTGCAGGTTTGTTACATATGTATCCATGTGCCATGTTGATTTCCTGCACCCATTAACTCGTCATTTAGCATTAGGTGTATCTCCTAATGCTGTCCCTCCCCCCTCCCCCCACCCCACAACAGTCCCCAGAGTGTGATGTTCCCCTTCCTGTGTCCATGAGTTCTCATTGTTCAATTCCCACCTATGAGTGAGAACATGCGGTGTTTGGTTTTTTGTCCTTGTGATAGTTTACTGAGAATGATGTTTTCCAGTTTCATCCATGTCCCTACAAAGGACACGAACTCATCCTTTTTTATGGCTGCATAGTATTCCATGGTGTATATGTGCCACATTTTCTTAATCCAGTCTATCGTTGTTGGACATTTGGGTTGGTTCCAACTCTTTGCTATTGTGAATAGTGCCGCAATAAACATACGTGTGCATGTGTCTTTATAGCAGCATGATTTATAGTCCTTTGGGTATATACCCAGTAATGGGATGGCTGGGTCAAATGGTATTTCTAGTTCGAGATCCCTGAGGAATCGCCACACTGACTTCCACAATGGTTGAACTAGTTTACAGTCCCACCAACAGTATAAATGGATTTGTAATTAACCATTTATTGACTGCTAATTTTGAAGTAGTATTTGTGCACCATACAAAGCTTGTTTCATGTACTAAACTCCAAATGTAAAATATAATTAAAGGAACTAATTTATACAAATAAACATAAACTTCTGTCTATTAATAAAAGTGAACTTCTATTAAAAATGGCAGGATTTGCAGTGAGCCAAGATCGTGCCACTGCACTCCAGCCCGGGTGACAGAATAAGACGCTGCCTCAAAAAAATAAAAATAAATAGGAACACTTATTTTTATTTTTTTGAGGCAGCGTCTTATTCTGTCACCCGGGCTGGAGTGCAGTGGCACGATCTTGGCTCACTGCAAATCCTGCCATTTTTAATAGAAGTTCACTTTTATTAATAGACAGAAGTTTATGTTTATTTGTATAAATTAGTTCCTTTAATTATATTTTACATTTGGAGTTTAGTACATGAAACAAGCTTTGTATGGTGCACAAATACTACTTCAAAATTAGCAGTCAATAAATGGTTAATTACAAATCCATTTATCTCTTGTAGAGTCAAAATACCAGCTGAAAAAAAGCAAGATATAAATTTTGCTACCTTTTATTTATTTTATTTAGTTACTTAAAATTGGCATATCACAAAACTTTATTGGATGCTTTCAAGGTCTTTATAAATATGAACATTTGCCAGGTGTAACTGGCAAGAATTAGTAACTATACACACACACACACACACACACACACACGCATGCGAGAGATAATTAATTAAGAGCACATGGCATATTATTGGCAAAACTAAATATCAAAGGCCTCAGAAGTTTTATTTTCAATCTAAGTCTTAAACAAGTATTTTTTCCTGGAAACAATACATGAATAAACTCTGAATATTCATTTCAGTAAAATAAAACTTAACAGATTTTACCTTTTTTCTGTCTTTTTTTAATGATTCCAGTAAGATGCCTTGTTAATGACTCAACAACATGTCGTTCATTTTTTATATCCCGAACAAATGGGTGATGAAGCATGTTTGCAGAAGTAGGACGAAACAGGAAATTTTTTATCGTACACTTTTCCATGAAATTGTGGAACTTACGGGACCTAAAAAATGAGTCAAAGAGAGGGAAAAAAAGTGTTCTCAGGCCTGTCAGACCTCTTCCCACCACCACCAACATGCCTCTCTGAAAATCATATTTGGAGAGAGTTGCCTTTAGGTATTATTGTCTTCTCAATTGCCAAATATCCTGCAGTTTGGCAACATACATTATAAAGTGAGGCCATTTAGACCTCAGAAAAAGAAGCAAGAGTCAACAGCATATTCCATCTAAATTACAGTAGAAATTTCAATGAGTTAACTGTATGTACCTGGTAAAAACTCAAGTGCAGATATGATGATTAAATGGTTAATGTGATATATGTAGTCTGCAAGACTAGATTGATCGGCCCACAGCAGTCATATTCTGTATTTTTCATTTGACTATATGCAGTTTTAACTACAGAGGAATGAATATAATGATCCAAAAATAGGGTGTTAAAAGCAACAGGACTAACTAATCTTGTAAAATGACCCATGAAAACAGATGTGGCCATAAAAACTGAATCCATGGAATGGGTTAAATTGAATTCCAATGCAGAATGTTAGCAATCAAATCACAGTCACCACTTCTACCAGGGAAAGCAATAAAAACTAATAATAAGCAAGAGTTTGAGGTACAAGATCAATAAGCTTCAGAGAGGATTCCCAAGTTTAGCTGGCATGTAAGTGCCCTGGGAGAACAAGTCTTCTGCTCTAGGTCTGTGTGTGTTTGGTTTAATGTACTAATCAACAGGGCTGCATATAACTGACTGCCTATACAAGCAACACAAGAAACTTCACAAATAGTTGCCATCAGTTCATCCCATTACTGGGGAAACAACTGAACATGCCCATTAATGGCAGTACAGTAATATCATCAGAAAATACTATAGAGGATATTACTTATTTATAGTTGGCTAGCTACCTCTTAATGAAAACTGGTCATTTAGACCTCCCAGTTAAGATATTAGATTTTAGGAAATATTGTCCAACAAGGATGGTGCAGCAGGACTGACCAAATGAATTAAAACTTCTTTGCTAACATAAAAATGTCAAGTCAATGTAATTAGGAGATTAAGACATTCATCTTTACCATCCACTGGATTTGACTGTGGGAGCAGATTCCCGTAAAATAACGAAGAGAGCTTCCAAGGGTTGAAGGTTACACAGAGCTGCAAAGGGAAATAGATAAATTTAGAAAGAATGAGAAGGGTAACTAAAGAACACACTCCTCATTCCAGAGGGGATTCTCAGTGATATTTCACATATTATGTTGAGTAGACACTAAGAGACAAATAGATACAAAAGAATGTATTTCAAAAGAAAAAGGAAAGCTGGTTTTAATGCAATGTTGCAATATATAAGATTCTCAAGTTTCACTATCACCAAGTAGGATAAATTAATAATAAATTAGACAAAATATTTGAAATGTATAGTTGATAATTTATATCTAGAAAAGTTAACTGAAAGTGAAACAAGCACACTTCTATGTTTTTGTACTGCAGGTATTTAGTTATAAAATTGGAATATGTAATTATAGACTGAAAAATTCAACCAGACTACTAGCTTAGTACAATAATATATAAAGAACAATGATTTAGTAGTCCAGAAAGCTTAGAAGAATCTGTTTTGGAAGCTGAGAGTTCTAGAAAAAAAAATAGGTATAGTGCGACTGTTAAGAATACACCCCCTAGAGTAAGATCATCTGGGTTCAAACCTAGCTCTACCTTTGTGACTTCGGGCAAATTACCTAGCCTATCTGTATCTTGGTTTCTTCATCTGAAAAACAGGAAATGTAGCAGAAGGAATCCCTTCAAAGAATTGTTGTGAGGATTAATTAGTAACTTATAAGTAAAAGTGTATTCACCTTGTAAATATATACACCTACTATGTACGCACAAAAATTTTAAAAATAATTTTTAAAATCCCCCCAAAAGTATCTGACATGTAGTAGATGCTAAATAAATATCAGCTATTGATATTATAACAATGATGTTAACTCTATGGCACTTTGAGACTGTGCCAAATTACTAGACATTCATTCTCTCTTTCATACACACAGGCATAAAAATAAAAACCTATTCCAATGTGTGCTATATACATTAATTATCTCATTGGTTTGGGAATTTTGTTTTTTTCTGTAAGTGTTTAAATATGTCTCTCTTATTTCCTCTTGTGTTTTGATTAAAGAAAGTTGGCAGTACAAAAAATCCCCAATGGAGAACCATAGTGTCAATTTCATCTAACATTACAAGTGTGTCATTCTTGATAATTTGATATTAATGACTCTTGATAGAGCCATCCTTTCTCTCCCAAAATGCATCCTCAGAAAAACCTAAAGTGACAAACTGGCCTTTCATAGTAGTAGACAAAAACTCCACAGAGTGATTTTATTAGGGCTATACAAAGGCAATTGTTTAAAGGCCAAGCTTTGTTTTCAATTACATGGGTATAAATTAATAGGTGCATTTTTATAATTGAAGGCAGAATTAGCTCCAAGCACAAAATATCAGGATCATATTTAACCCTTTTTATTCTTTTACTATGTCCAATCAGTCTCCAGGTTCTGTTCTTTAAACTTATTGCAAGTGAGTTTGCACAATATTAAACAGTTGTCATTTATTAACATCTGAGCAACAGTTAGTCCACTGACAACATCTTCAGGGGTCAAGAGCCAGAACACAGACTAGGTAAGTTTTCTTTAACAGAAAGGAAAAGTTCACAAAGGAACAGAGCATAGGGTGGGTACAAGAGCCATGTCAACAGCAGCTGTTTATAGTTTCCTATATAGTCTAATTTCAGGAATGTCAGTAACTGCCCCCTCCAACCGATATCTCATAACGCTACCTAAATGTTCATCATTAGAGGCTCATTCCTTTGAAACAGCAAGCCTCCCTTAAAAATTACATTATCTTGAAGGGTTGGACACATATTAAACTGGGCTTAGTCTGAATTAGGTTAAATAATGTGGTTTATTCTTAACATATGTTGAGATCTGAGGGAATCTTCTGAATATTGAGGCAATAGGCCTCTTGATGGGACAGGGGTAGATTTGAGCCACAATGCACTCAGGTAAAAATAGACATGGGGTATGACAGAGCGACACTACAAGGGATAGAAGTAGGACTATAAAGAAGCATCATTGAGAATATTTAAAATGATCTACAATATCAAGGAGAATGCAAAAATAGGGGAAAATATGGTCCAGGTTAAGGCAAGTTGACTAGTGTACAGCTTTGCCAAGAAAGGGGTGTCAGGGTTAACTGTTGATCCTATCCTGCTTCTTCTCCAGGCACGGATTATCTTTTCTATAAAAGATAGAGACTAAAAACCACATCTATTCAAAATTAACCTATGATACTCTGATGTTTGGATGATTATTATAAATGTTCTGGCCTTGGTATAAAGGTCCCCATATTGTTTGAATTCCTACCCAGAACCTAGGGACTGAAGGGGTTCCTGGTTTACAAGTGTTCAGTTCTCTCTTTCTAGAGCCACTACAACTGTGGTCCCCAAACTTTCTGGCACCAGGGACTAGTTTCATGGAAGACCATTTTTCCGTGGACCTAGGGGTAGGCGATTGGTTTGGGGATGAAACTGTTCCACCGCAGAACAGCAGGCATGAGTTGGATTCTCATAAGAAATATACCACCTAGATCCCTTGCATGCTCAGTTCACAATAGGGTTCCCACTCCTAGAAGAATCTAATGAGTCACAGCTCAGGTGGTAATGCTTGCTCACTTGCACGCCGCTCACCTCCTGCTGTGTGGCACAGGGGTTGGGGACCCATGCCCTATGGCATCCTATCAGGGAGAAGTTATTCTTTCTCTCTCTTAACTTCTCTGGAAAAGACTCACCAAAGGAAGACCAAAGGAAGAGAATTTTGTTATCTGGAACTCAGAGGATATTATCAGATAATTGTCACTTTGGAAGGCCATCCCTTATGAGATAATAATTATCATAAGCTGGAGGATTTCTGCAGTTAAACTGATGACAATTATTTACACACAAAATTAATATTCCAGGCAATAAAGGACACTGGTAAAAGAGAAATGTTTTAGTAGGGAGGCTATTTAGGGCTGCTCTTGACCAAAGTTGTACTATTACAATTACTGATCCAGGCAGGCCAGCCCTGTTTTCTCTCTTTGCGAGTTCCAAATCTCCTGGCCTTCACTTATCTTTCGTAAGAAGCTTGCCATTTGTGTAATCTGTGCAATACTCCTTCTCTGCACTCCTGTGAGTTTGCTCACCAATACTTTTTCCTGTAACTTAATATTTCAGAATGAAAAAAAAAAAAGTGAAACAAACAAAGGTGACCCAGGAAGTACAAACTGCAAAACATAGAAAGTTGGTTTCCCGAAAAGGCATGGTGAGGAGTATTCAGAAACAATGGAAAAAAGATACTACTCAATGCAGGCATGTATCCTAACCAAATCCATGCATCAATACTAATATGAAATATTAGTTGCTGCTGCTCAATTTAACATAATCTAAGTATGTTTCCAAAACAGAAATAATCAGGAGATGATGAGGAATAGTCCACATCCCCTCAGTATAATTTCAATTTTATATATGTGTCATATGTAATCTTCTTGCTGTTTAACATTTTCCATTATTAATTTTTTATTCATCCAACATAGGTACTTTGCTGATTTGGGGGCACTATAATACAGGCAGAAGCAACATGATCTCCACAGGCATCCTAGCTTTATCCCAGCCCCTCTTTGATATTCCAAGGGATACCAGGAATTTTCAACAACTATGTTACCGTTACTTCTATTTCTTGAAATTCCTCTCATTGGCCTTGAAACAAAATGCTAAGATAGTTCAAGCTCATAAAGCTTGATGGGTGGACATTTTGCAGATAGAGCATACAAGAACATGGGAATCTATAGGATCTGCTTTGGAGAGGGGAAAGCAAAGCAACCCTCCCCATACCTCAGAAGGCATTACTTTACACTTCTCATCCAACAATACCAGAGATGCCTTGTCATTTATACTTTTGGATTTTAGGTACTGAGGACAGCAAATATGCCATGCTCTGGAGTCACACATTAGATGGTTATCAATCACTTACACCCAAGTTTACGTTCCATTTTTACTTTCCTATCAGAAAGCAGTGCCTTGAGAGAACAGGATGCTAACAGATCATTTAAATGATGGGGAGGTAGAGAAAAGAAGATGAAATGGGCACTGAGGCAGCTGAAAGGAGTAAAGAGGGCACCAAAGGTAAGTTGAGTTGACTCCAAAGGGAAAAAAAAAAAAAACAGGCTTACTTCCTGACATTGCTGAAGATTAGCTCAATTTCAATGAAATGCTGGAGAATTTTCTCAACTATCACAGCCTGAGGCAGTAGCACTGTGTGACTGTAAATGTTCTGGAATCTAAATATTCCACCAGGAAATATAGACTGGAACGCCAACCAGAATCCTTATTCTGGTTGCTCAGGACTGCCAGGACCAAATACTACTGAGACTAAATGGAAACAACATTCAGTCAATCTAAAATAAGATATTATAAGAAAGAAAAGCACAAGCTGATTTATATACCCACATCTAGCTATTCTGAAGAAAGCATTTGGTAATCACTGAAAAGGCCACCATTCGTAGTTTGGCACATAGTATGACACCTGTGTGGCCAGTGAAAGCTGAGTGGTACAAGTGGCAATCTCATCTTCTTTGACAGAGAGAGATTTGTATGATTTGTACAGTACATTTCCCTAATCTTTAACAAATATCAAACATTTTTTACTCACGAGGGGCTCCTTCAGCCATTTCAATGGCAGTAATTCCCACAGACCACACATCACTCTGCAAAGACAAAGATGACAAAAAAGTCACTTAAACATAGAAAATTGGTAGTATTTAGAATCTCAAAACAATGTTTAGCTGGGGATGTGGATGTGAATGCCAGAGCTCTTTTATTGGTTTCCCATAATGAAGCTTTATTATAGAGTGACATTACAGGAAGACATAATCTGAGCTTGTGACCAGCCAGTACCTCACTACACAACAGGTTGATAGGGAATGGAGTTAAGCGCAAGGAAAGTTCATCTTGGATGCATTGATATTATTGCTTTACCTGAAATACCAAAAGAAACTTGCCATAAAGACATTTTATTACATAAACCCACCAGTTGTATCATCTTGGGCAAATGTTTTAACTCCCTGTGCCTTAATTCCACTCTATGTAAAATGGTGATAACAATAGCATACACTTACATAGGACTGGTGTGTGTGTGTGTGTGTGTGTGTGTGTGTGTGTGTGTGTGTGTACTTCAGCAGTTCCTGGAATATACTAAACTAAGGCTAGAATTATAATGAGACTCTAGAAAATTCTCTTCACTACCAACTGTTTAGTACTTTTTTTCTTCAGAGTGTGGAAAGGGCACAGGGCTAGAGATACACTGGCTGGCTAAATGACTCCTAAACAGGTTTACTGAATTCTCTTTTTTTTTTTTTCCGTGAGACAGAGTCTCACTCTGTCGCCTAGGCTGGAGTGCGGTGGTGTAATCTTGGCTCGCTGCAAGCTCTGCCTCTTGGGTTCAAGCGATTCTCCTGCCTCAGCCTCCTGAGTAGCTGGGATTATAGGTGCCTGCCACCACGCCTGGCTAATTTTTTGTATTTTTAGTAGAGACAGCGTTTCGCCATGTTGGCCAGGTTGGTCTCGAACTCCTGACCTCAGGTGATCTGCGGCCTCGGAGGTTAACTGGATTTTTAGAACCCTAGTTTATAGATTTCTTAGCTTGAGTTGTGATAGTCTATGCTTAAGACTTCTTTCAGTTACATGGTGCTAAAAACTAGAAAATAACGAATATAGGTGAAAGTCCTTGGAAGACTGCAAAAAGTATACAACTATAAAGCATTATTTCTATAAAAAGCCACTTGAAGAACATGCTTCCATAGTCTTCGTAGCTCCTAACAGCACTGAACATAATTGACTCTCAGTAAACAATTATTTTGCAGATCATGTAGAGGGCACTTAAGGAAAGGGAAGAGAGATGAATCTTAATCAACTTCAAATATTGAGTCCTAGGTTCCACTAAGGGAGACCACAGTGAATTGTTTGGATGACTTATGTGGAGAGTGAGTGAGGTTTTTCCAGTCTATAGCAAATGGAGAGTTTTCTTTCCACATCAACCTTTTGAAATGTGTACATGGATATATGTATATTGTTCAAATTGCAGTTTCAGTGGAAATTTTAATAAATAGCATGAATTGTTACTTAATTTGTCTATTACACTGATTTTCTGTGGTTTTGGAAGTGAAACATGCCAAGGATTTTCTCCATTACCCTGAGTAATCAAATTATTTTGTGTCTTTTCTGGAGCTGAGTTACTGTGGGGGTTAATAATTGGCTTTACATTTATTCATTTTTAAGTTTACAATGCCCTTTGCCCCTGGAAGTTAAATTTTTATATACATATAAATCCACATTATATAATATTTTTACCAATAGGTTGCAAGCAACATAAACTACGCATTCTGCCTCAAATGCAGGGAACTCTCAGTGGTATACTTTGTCCACATTCTTAGAAAATATTATTTTATGAATATAATCAAACCACTTACTGAAATAGAGGCTTGTATTTCCTACTAGCATTTAATGTAAAAGGTGGAGCTGCCTGCTTTTTATTTTTTGTTTTATCATTAAAAATAAACGTTAATCAAAAATCCTTTCCAAATTGTAATTTCCACTGTCTGAATTCTCACACTCACTCTGTAATCATAGGAGCGTCTTGGGTCCTCATCACAGTCAATCACCTCAGGTGCCATCCAGTATGGTGTCCCAATGAAACTATTCCTTCTTCCATTAGTTCTGCTCACCTGGGCACTCACTCCAAAATCAACTGCCAAAAATCATTATATGTCAAAATAATCAATCAGGAGGAAAAAGCTTAATAAGTTATTGCTTTAACTTGGAAAGCTGATACAAAAGCCACAATGGATAACAGATTTTCACTCCAGCCTAGCAAACTTTACCATGAAGTCTACTCCAGGAATACTGGGAAATAAGCTTTTCCTGCTATTTATTTTGGAATGAGACTCAGCAGTGCTATTATAAATCTACAGTAGGTTTGGCTGAATGTTTACCATGAATATTAAAAATAATATTCTGTCAGGACACTCTGAACCTCCGAAATGATAACATATGTAGTGTTTGGACCTAAGAACCAAGCTGGAGGAAGACCAGAACTATAAGCAAGATCAAAGAAATCTAAAACCTATTAGCAGTTGATCAGGAAGCCTCACACATGATATGAGAAGGCTCTATCACACTGATAAAGAAAAATGAGTTTTCTGCTAGAATTTAGTTTAAATTCCTATATAGACCTTTTGAATCAGATGCAAGTATTTACTGTGCTATCTATATCTTAGCTTAGATTATAAAAGTTCAGTCTTCTATTCATCTGTGGGATACATTATAAGAAAATATTTGGTATGGTATCCTCAGAAACAGAAAAAAGGCTGAAGTAGCCTGGGGTTATTTATTCCAGAAAAAATAAAACAGGGATGAAAAATGAAGTAGATTTTCTAATTTAGAATGGTTTCCAGGAATCCAGAGGATGGCGAACAAAACTGACTAAAAAGAAGCTTCAGGAATTTAGGGGAAGAGAAGAAAAAGGAAAAAGAAAAACCTAAGAGTTTAAGGCAGTTTTAAAGGATCTAACAAGAATGACAACAACAACAAAATGTCCACAATATTTGTGAAGATCACCATTGGGTGTTGTACCATGTTTTTATCTAGATTTTTTAAAAGAAATAGGTTAAATAATTGCCCAGCATTCTCACTATCCCTGTGAACCGGCATTAGGGGCCAAGAATTACCTAGGAAGGCCATAAGTTGCTATATGGCGTATATCCAGAGGAGAAAATGAAAGGAGAAAATACTAGAAGACATTAATAGAAGAAAAGAAAAAAGAGCAAGAGAAAGAGAAATGAAAGCCAAGACGAGATGAAAACTCAACAATAGCATAATTTAAAGTTTTCTTTCACGACCTTACAGGCTGGAATATGAAGATTATCGAGCAATTGCAACTGCAATATAATCATTTTTCCATCTCTTTCCCTTCTATCAGTTCCTTTGGCTGTCATTAGGTTTGCTTTCTGAAACTTTCTTCTTATACTATGCTGCTTAAAAACAACTATAATCTTAAAAATTTAAAACAAATTGTACAAGAATTAAGTGCAAAATATGTGTGATTAAATTTTACAATGCGTTACTTCAAAATAATGATAATCTGAGAAATCTGGAACAAACTGTACAGGGACTACATGTAAAGTAAATCTGATTAAACTCTAATCCAGCAGTAGAAGGTCTCTCCTCCAGAGGAAAGTACATGAACTTTAGTGCATGGACATTGTGACAGATATTTCAGTGGCTTTTCATTTATGTACAATATCTCTTTTGTGGTGTAAATGCTTGTGTTGACCAGCAACTTGACACAAGTATATGACAGTGTTGCTCTATATGCGAACACAGCGTTTAGCCTTGTGATTAACTATCTATCCTGCCTATTTAAATGTGAAATATGTATGCCTTTCATGTATTTTTTACATTTTTATTGTTTATTCATTTATTGTTTAGAGACAAGGTATCTCTCTGCCATCCAGGCTAGAGTGTAGTGGCACAATCATAGTTTACTGCAACCTCAACATCCTAAGCTCAGGTGATCCTCCTGCCTCAGCCTCTCAAGTAGCTGGGACCACAGGTGCGCACCACCATGCCCAGCTAATTAAACATTTTTTTTTTTTTGTGGAGATAGGGTCTTGCTATGTTGCCCAGATGCTCTTGAACTCCTGGTCTCAAGTGATCTTCATGCTTTGACCTCCTAAAAGATGGGATCATAAGTGTGAGCTACTGCACCTGGCCTCTCCTTATGTATTTTAAAATTGTGTTTCTAGCTTCATAGCTTTTAGACAGACACAAAAGAAATAATATATTCTCTTGAAACTACTTTCACTTATTCCAAGAATAAACAATTACTACCTCATGCTTCTTCCACAAATGTTCAGTGAAAAATGTTCCTAATGAATGAACAAAATCTCTACTCTTGTTCTATCTGTTTAGCAAGAAAATGGGAAATGTCTTAAGGTCATGTTCAGACACATGTTTACAAACTGTTGAAAAATAATGCAAGTGACTTATCCTCTATATCCGTGGGGTTATCTGCCACTACAGTGTACTGACATGATTTTTATGGTATTACTCTAAAAACTATTGATGTTTATTTTACACATTAAAGGATACAATATATTGTTCCCTATGCACTTAAGGACAAGAAAATCAGAAAGTATGTGTGGTTATTTTCAAGTAAATTATATAACTCTGAACTCTGGCATAGAAAGCTAGGTACTTCCAGTCTTTTGATTTATAATTCTGAACTTGACTTGCATATTATTGTAGCATCAATTCTGATCAATATCATTTCTTTACATATCTGAAAAAATCCAAAGAAGCAATTCATCCTTACATAATTTAAAAGTTCTTTGATATTCTTGAGAAAATATGACTCTGTCACATGAAATAATTTATTTATTTTTTTAAATCCCTGCCCTTGGCATCGAAATTTGCACATGGTAAATACTTAATTCAATAGCTGAAATAAATATAATAGCTATTTCTCACAGAGGGTAAAACGATGGCCAAAAAGTAAATCCCCATTATAATTCAAAAGTTGTTTTATCTACATGATTTCAAAGAAGCAGTTATGTGCATCCTCTTTCTTTTGCCCCGCCTCCTCTCCCAAACAAATTTTCAAATTTTGACTGGTTTTGCAGGCAGGGAAAACCCAGCTCAAATAAGTAGAGGATATTGGCAGGGACATGATAGAAAGCATAGTTATCTTAAAGGAGCTTTCTCCATTAATATGTTTTGGACTTAAAATACTATAAGAATAAACTTACCCAGTTTTACTTCAGCATTATGAGTCAGCAGCACATTCTGACCTTTGATGTCCCGGTGAATTACTCGGTGTGCGTGAAGGTGAGCTAAGCCCTGTATATATTTTTAAAAAGCCACATCAGTATATATTTCTTTCTTTCTTTCTTTCTTTCTTTCTTTCTTTCTTTCTTTCTTTCTTTCTTTCTGGTACAGTTCTTAGTATTTTTGGCAAAACTTTTGATAAGAGAAACAGCTTAATTTTGTTGTTTCAGACACAATTCTTTCTTTAGGCTGGAATCACTACAACCCGTTCCCAGAAATATGACTTTTGGCTATAAGGAAAGGAAAATAAATCAGGACACCCAAGAAAAAAAAAGAGCACCAAAAGTAATGTTTGTATACATTGGGCCACTTTACCTTCCTTTTTAGCCTCCGTATTTCCAACTAGCCATAAGAGTAAAGACCCAGACACCTTGAATATCATAGCTCAGCTATAGTTTTGCTCTATTTCTTATCCAACCATTTGTTTAGTCCAAAATAATTTCTAGTCAGCCTTGTAGGCTGAGAATTTAGGGGAATGTGGAAATTCATTTTACAGCATTTGTAATCTGTGTTGGCTTCACACTTTGGCTCTAGCCCATTCACCACTAAAATTTACCCGTGACCTGGCTAACCCATGATGTGGTATGCAATGTTAAGCTGTAGTGAGACTGCCTCAGACACTAACTGGAGATTCATAATAAAGTAACAATAAAACTGCTAACATTTATTGAGCCCTTATTCTTTGCCAAGGATTGTACTAAGTGCTTTACATGGAGTAAATTACTAATTCCTCTCAGAAACCCTTTGAGGAAGGTGTTAATATCACCCTTATAATATAGATGAGGAAAGTGAACCTTGGAAATATTAAGTAACTGATTCCAAGTAATAAAACTTATCCATAGTAAACTAAATGTAAACTCAGCCCAGAGTTTGAACTCTCAACTATTTACACTATCATCACAAGTTAATCCAACCAAAATGACAGGAATGACATTCTAACATTGTATGAGTAGTACTGTTCAACTCTGTTAATATCCTTCTTGGATGACCCTAAGAACTTAAGCCACAAAAGATGGGATTTGGTAGATCAAGAAGATTGTTGCTCTCATCCAATTGGGTGTGGAAAGTAAAGAAATTTAAAACGGGGGCAGTAATCAAAGAAAATGTTTGTCTGCCAAAAGGCTACAGTCGGTTTGAGGCCATTCCATAAAATACCAACTTCTTCTGACTCACCTTCATCTTAATCTATGATGCTTGCACTATGTTTTTGTTTAGAGAACTCTAAAATAATAACAACATAATAAATAATCCAAGTGGTCATTTCCATGATCCACTGAACACAGTAGTCTTAATCTGACAGAGGTATTAAAGGCCATGATTTCAAAGGAGCTTGTTACCCAGCTTATTTAAAAGCGTCAGCTGCAAATCGGCTTTCTCAAAAGTTTTTTGGCCTTTTCAGATATTCTGATGCACAGGTTATGTTTAGAATACCTAAACTATTTGATGTGAGCAGGTATAAGGTGCATTGTATATATTACTCCCAGGTTCTTAAAAGATCAGAAGAGAATGACTATATGAAGACTCACCTGAAGGATTTCTCGGCAGATATAAGCAATCCAATCTTCTTTTAAACTCTGATTTCTGGTCATTCTCACGACATCAGTGACTGAACCTGCTGCACATAACTCCATCACCATCTGCAGGAAAGCCAGCAAAGTACAAAAAATTAGTGTTCAATTTTCTGAAAATATCTGGAGAGTTTTAGTCCATATGGCTTGTATCTACATGTAATGTTTAGAGATTAAGGCACTGCAAGTACTGCCTCAATTGTCTGATGGAAGACTCCAAAGGCTAGCGAAATTAGAGAGAGTTGGATGAAAACTAAAGATTTGTGGAGGGAGAGAAGCCAGGTATTTCACCAGAGATATTTAACTGGAAGTTGGGGTTTGAGCTATGTCTTGAAGGATAGGTGGTGTTTGGATATGCTTAAAAGGAAGAACATTCCGTTTATGGAAAACTAAATAAACACATGCTTTTAGAAAGAAGTTTGTGCAAGGAACAAACCTAAGTGATGACTGGAATGGGAAGGAAAGGGTGGTCAAGGAAACAGTTTAACTGGGGGTGAAGAAGCAAAATATGGAGGGTCTCAAAAGAGTTTACATTTCAACATTAAGGCTAGGTTTGATTTTCGTTGTTTTGTTTTTATTTTCAAATTCCAAACTGTTTTCTCCAAGATACTGGCAAGCTACAACTCCAAGGGGGAATTTGTCAATTGCATTCCTGTGGGATAATTTCATACAAATGGGATTGCTACTAAGGAAAACCTGTTTTAAAACTAATATCTTCGATAACATTTCATTCAGATTTTATTGTATTAATAAACTCAGTTTCTCAGAAAGTTTACTTTTGACACATATAAATTGAGGGCCCAACTAGTAAATTTTCTTCCAGGTAATATGAGTTAACTAGAGTAAAGAGTGATGTACAGGAGCATATAACTATTATAATTATTCTAGCAATATTTTCTTTGAGTACAGGTTTATGTATTACTGCCCACGTCAAAAATACTTTATCAAAAGAGCAAAATGTCTTTTTTTAACTTTATGCAAATTAATTATCACCATAGATGAATGGAAGCAAAAGGATAAACTCAAAATCATGACTATTCAAAAAGTCTACCTTACTTTCTGTGGAATATTAAGATCTTCTTTTCAGAAAACTACTCCCCTAATTTACAGTTATTCACCATTGATATTATTGCATGTCTTTCACCTGAGTACACTTTTGTCAAAAAGAAGAGGCAGCCAAACAAAATGAAAACAGATAAGCCACAAAAAGTTGATTTTCACGCGGAGAATTAAGCATTGACTATATTGAATGGGCACAACATGTACACTGTGGTAACTCCTCATTTTGAACCATGACAAACCAGAATTAAAGCCATTCAACTAATATAAACCCTGGAAGATCTTGCTTATATTATGTGAGTCAGAAGAGCTCAACTACAAAAGGAATGTAAGACATTCTCAGTAATTTTCCTAACTTTGTAAGCATGGTGCCTGGTACATACAATTCTTTATTAATGGTCATTATTAAGCTATTTACTTACTTCCTATTTGTTTTTCTGATTTATATAGGCAAAAATTTGTGAAGTGTCCCATGAAAATTCTTATCTTCACAAATAATTTATGCATTAAATGTTTATTCATCTTTCAGATCTCAGTTCAAGCTTTTATTCCTCAAGGAAGATTTTATCATTTCCCAGCTTAATTAAGGTTTGTTATTCACCCACAGACAGCCATGATATTTCTCTTCTGACCAATTATACATTTATGTGTGTGATTATTTGACTGACGCTGGTCTTTGCAAATAGATTGTAAGCACCAATGGGTCAGGAGCATGTCTATTCAGCTTACCATTTTATCCTCAGTATCTAGCACAACACTTGACAGATAGTTTTCAATTGATATATGTTGAATGCCTGAATGAACTGAGTACTAATACATATCCAATAAGGAGACTGCAAAATTTCTCACACTTTGCTATACTATCAAGAGGAAAAAAACTTGTAAGTGAAAATATATAAAAAAGACAAATGGTGTATGCCAAAAAAATTCCTCAGTAACTAAACTATTCAGCCATATTCACTAAAATCTCAACTGGAATTGTCAGATAATAGAGGATGCATGTTAACTGGACATTTGAGAGAAAATAGAGTTAAGCTGAAGGTCTATAAATTTGGTGGTTCTCAAAGTGTGGTGATCAGCCCAGCAGTAGCAGCAGCATCACATATGAACTTATTAGGAAGGATAATTTTTTGGACCCACACCCGCAAATCTACTGAATCAGAAATTCTGTGAGTGATGCCCAGAAATCTGTGTTTTATCAGGCTCTCTGGGAGATTCTGATGCCTGCCAAATTTAGAGAACCATTGTTTTAATTCCACCCCTTGTTGAAAACCTTTCTATAATGTCCACTGTCCTATTTTCTGAAGTCCATTATTTAGAATGTAATAGAATATTTTATTGTCACTTGAAGATACTGAAAAGCTTTAGTTATTACTTTGAAAAAATACTGCTAACTTGGACATGGAATGGAAATGTAGCAAGTATAGAGATTCAAGTGTATACTAACCCCACCTTATATTCAAATATTCAATTTTTAATAAAGACATCCTTGACCAAAACTGATTTTCTTGTGATTTAACTATTTTTACCACAGTGGAGGGCAGCAAAAATTCTGGTAACTGTGGCTTAGGTAGCATAGGTTCCATTTATCCTCTACAATTTATATCTTATTGATCTAGAATTTGTGATACACCAGGCCTAATGACTAAGAAAAGGATAAGTCAACCTACCATTTGGAAAAGAGTTTCTTAGGAGTTATGTTTATCCATAAGTGCATATACTTTGCAAAAACTTAAAATGCACCCATATGCTCATGTCAAGTGCTAATTAGAATTTATCCTTATCCAGTCATTATTTATTAGTTCATTGGGTAATTTCTGTAATAGCAACCATAGTAATTACATAAAATATTTGAAAATATTTATATTGACTATTTCCAGTATTCATTTGAGTCCTCCCCCATCCCACCAGTAATCCCCTTGTCAGGCACTTAAGTTATTTTCCCATATTTTATCACTCCCATCTCCAGGAATCAGAGTATATTTTGCCACATGATATGGTATGGCTGTTTCTCACCCAAATCTCATCTTAAATTGTAGCTCCCATAATTCCCACATGTCATGGGAAGGACCTGGTGCGAGGTAATTGAATCATGGGGGCAGGTCTTTCCCATGCTCTTCTAGTGATAGTGAATAAGTCTCATGAGATTTGAGATTAATGGTTTTATAAAGGGGAATGCCCTTGCACATGCTGTCTTGCCTGCCACCATGCAAGACATGACTTTGCTCCTCCTTTGCTTTCCACCATGATTGTGAGCCCTCCCTAACCATGTGGAACTGTGTCAATTAAACCTCTTTCCTTTATAAATTTCCTTTATAAATTATTAAGGCTCAGGTATGTCTTTATGAGCAGCATGAGAACAGACTAATACAGTAAATTGGTGTCGGTAGAGTGGGGCACTGCTGCAAAGATACCTGAAAATATGGAAGCAACTTTGGAACTGGGTAACAGGCAAAGGTTCAAATAGTTTGGAGGGCTCAGAAGAAGACAGGAAGATGTGGGAAAGTTTGGAACTTCCTAGAAACTTGTTGAATGACTTTGACCAAAGTGCTTATAATGATACGGACAATATGGTCCAGTCTGAGATAGTCTCAGATGGAGAAGAGAAATTTGTTGGGAACTGGAGCGAAGGTGACCTTCGTTATGTTTAAGCAAAGAGACTGGCGGCATTTTGCCCCTTCCCTAGAGATACGTGGAACTTTGAACTTGAGAGAGATAATTTAGGGTATCTTCTAGAAGAAATTTCTAAGTGGCAAAGGGTTCAAGAGGAAGCAGAGCATAAAAGTTTGGAAAATTTGCAGCCTGATTATGTAATAGGAAAGAAAAACCCGTTTTCTGAGGAGAAATTCAAGCCAAATGCAGAAATTTGCAAAAGTAACAAGGAGCCAAACATTAATCACCAAGACAATGGGGAAATGTCTCCAGAGCACGTCAGAGATCTTCACAGCAGCCCCTGCCATCACAGGCCCAGAGGCCCAGGAGGAAAAAAAATGGTTTCATGGGCCAGGCCCAGGGTCCTCTTGCTGTGTGCAGCCTAGGGACTTGGTGCCCTGTGTCCCAGCCACTCCAGCTATGGCTAAAAGGGGCCAATGTACAGCTCGGGCTGTTGTTTCAGAGGGTACAAGCCCCAAGCCTTGGCAGCTTCCACATGGTGTTGAGCCTGCTGATGCACCGAAATCAAGACTTGAGGTTTGGGAGCCTCTGCCTAGATTTCAGAAGATGTATGGAAACCCCTGAATGTCCAGGCCAAAGTTTGCTGCAGTGGCCGGGTCCTCGTGGAGAACCTCGGTTAGGGCAGTGTAGAAGGGAAATGCGGGGTTGAAGCCCCCACACAGAGTCACCACTGGGGCACTGCCTGGTGCAGCTGTGAGAAGAGGGCCACTGTCCTCCAGAACCCTGAATGGCAGATCCACCAACAGCTTGCACCATGTGCCTGGAAAAGCCACAGACACTCAATGTCAACCCGTGAAAGCAGCCAGGAGGGAGGCTGTACCCTGCAAAGCCACAGAGGCAGAGTTGCCCAAGACCATGGGAACCCACCTCTTGAACCTGCATGACCTGGGTGTGAGATATGGAGTCAAAGGAGATCATTTTGGAACTTTAAGATTTGACTGCTCTGCTGGATTTTGGGCTTGCATGGGGCTTGTAGCCCCTGCATTTGGACCAATTTATCCCATTTGGAGCAGGCATATTTACCCAATGCCTATACCCACATTGTATCTACGGTAATTAACTTGCTTTGGATTTTACAGGCTCATAGATGGAAGGGACTTGCCTTGTCTCAGATGAGAATTTGGACTGTAGACTTTTGAGTTAATGCTGAAATGAGTTAAGACTTTGGGGAACTGGTGGGAAGGCATGATTGGTTCTGAAATGTGAGGAGATGAGATATGGGAGGGGCCAGTGATGAAATGATATGGTTCGGCTCTGTGTCCACACCCAAATATCTTGAATTGTAGCTCCCATAATTCCCACATGTCGTGGGAGGTAACTGAATCATGGGGGCAGGTCTTTCCCATGCTGTTCTCATGACAATGAATAAGTTCACGAGATCTGATGGTTTTATAATGGGGAATTTCCCTGAACATGCTCTCTTGCCTGCCGCCATGCAAGACATGACTTTGCTCCTCCTTTGCCTTCTGCCGTGATTGTGAGGTCTCCTCAGCCATGTGGAACTGTGAGTCAATGAAATCTCTTTCCTTTATAAACTACCTAGTCTCGGGTATGTCTAATGGCAAAAACCATGATTACTTTTGCGCCAACCTAATAGCATTGTGAGAACAGATTAATACACCATACTACCTTAACAGTTATGTGCTAAGTTTTCCTGTAGATGCACAAAAGTGGTAACTCATGAAAACATACATCCTTGGGTAAAACTTATTCTTATAGAATAAGAACAGTGTAATTAAAAACATACCCAAAGTTGGTGCCTCTGACCAGGGGGACTCAGCTTGAAAAATGCACCATAGAAGGACACAATGTTTTTGTGGAAAGAGTACTTCCTCAGAAGGTTGAGTTCAGTCCTGAGATCCTCTTCCTCATCCTATGGAATAAGAATAGACAGCAAAGCTCCTAAGCTGTGCAATCAATGACTATAGGTCCCTAAAGTACAGTAGATCAATGAAGGAGAATCTTATGGCAGCCAATTATATCCAACAGCAATTTATAATAAAATCTCAACTAAAATTGTCAGTGAATGAAGAACTCTGGTTAACTTGCAGTCTGGGGGAATAAAAAGGGTAAACTGAAGATCTTTTAGTTCAGTGGTTCTTAAGGTATGGTCCCTGGACCAGCAGCACTGGCCACTGTATAAAATTTTCACTGAGTGGAGTCATTATATTTTTGTTTCTTTTGCAACAGTTTTATTGAGATATAATTCACATACTACAAAATTCACCCATTTAAAGTGCAAAATGCAATGGTTTTTAGTATATTTATAGAATTGTGCAATCATCACCACAATCAATTTTAGAACATTTTTATCACTCCAAAAGGAAACCCCATATCCTTTAGTTATCATCCCCCAATTCTGCCACACACACACACCCCAACTCTAAGCAATCACTAATCTACTTTATGTCTCAATAGATTTATCAGTTCTGGACATTTTATATAAATGAAATCATATAACATGGTCTTTTGTGACTAATTCTTTTCAAAGTTCATCCATATTGTAGCATGTAACAATGTTTCATTGCTTTTGGTTTACCATTCATCAATTGAGGGATGTTTGGGCTATTTCTACCATTTAGCTATTATGAATAATGCTTCTATGAACAGTCATGTCAAGTAACTCTATGTTTAATGTTTTGATGAAATGACAGACTGTCTCCCACATTGGCTTTACCATTTTGCATTACCAAGAGCAATGTATGGAGGGGTTCCACTTTCTCTATACTATCACCAACACTTGCTATTTTCTGTTTTATTATTATAACCATTCCAGTGGGTGTGAAGTGGTGTCTCATTGTGGTTTTAATTTGCAATTCCTTGATGACTAATGATGTTGAGCATCTTTTCCTGTGCCTATTGCCCATATGTTCTTCGAGAAATGTCTAATACAAAATTCTTTGTCCTTTTAAAAACTGGGTTGTCATTTTATTAGTGAATTGTAAGAGCTCTTCATATATTCTAGATACAAGTGCCTTATCAGATAGACAACTTGCAAATAATTTCTCTCATACTGTGGATTGTTTTCTCACTGTCTTGATAGTGACCTTTCAAGCACAAAAGTTTTTATTTTAATGAAGCACAATTTATAAATTTGTTGTTTTGTTGCTTGTACTTTTGGTGTCACATATAAGCATCCACTGTCAAATCATAGGTCACAAAGCTTTATCCTTGTTTTCTTCTAAGCATTTTATAGTTTTAGCTCTTGTATTTAGGTGTCTGATCCATTTTGAGTTAACTTTTATATAAAGTAAAAGTCCAACCTCATTATTTTGCATGTGGATGGACAGTACCATGCTATCTTGATTATTTTGTAAACCTTTACATTTTAAAGGTATTGGTTTGTTCTGTGCTGATCTTTTAAAAATTTTTATTATTTTTTCACATTTTATTTATTTATTTTCTATAATTTATTTTTATTAATCACAATGGCACATGCATACCAAATATAGAGAAATATACTAATAAAATATGTAAAGGGTCTACTCTCACTGAACATTTTCCCCAAGCAATATTAACGGTTTACTGTATATTCTTTCAGACATTTGTATATGATAATGCAGTAGCTAGAGCTATGACAGATAGAGATAAATGCATAATCACATGATCAACACACACACACACATATACACATACACACACATGTATATATATAATTATCAATATATAATATATACAATATAATTATACATATAATTATATATAATATATAATTATATATATACGTGTGTGTGTATGTGTATGTGTGTGTGCGTGTTGATCATATCATTATGCATTTATATATATGTGTGTGTGTGTGTGTGGCATTTAAAAAATCCAAATAAGCTCTTATTATTTTTAATATTCTGCAATTTTCATGTTTTAATCAGTATATAAAGCACTTCTTTCCATATCAGTAAACAAATGCACTTCCTTCTTATGGCTGCACAAGATTGCACTGAAAGGATATATGGGTCTGGCACTCAGGGGACAAGTCAGGTCTAGAAGTATTGTTTTTGAGAATTATCTATATAGTGATAATTGGAGCCATCTGGTTAGATGAGATCACCGAGGTACAACATATAGCTTCAAGACAGCTCTAGCAGAAGACAGTGTGATGTCAGTCAGAAAAAAACAACTACCCTGGGCATTAGGACACCGAGGTTTAGCACTGATAGCCCAGAGTAGGAAATTCACTTAATCTTCCTAAAGTTCAATTTATTTTAAAAGAATGATGGAAGATAGCAGCCATTACCTATCTTCATGGAATGTTAGTGGGACCAAATGGGATAACATAAATAAAGTTCTTTGAAATCTTTGGAAAAAAATTCTATAAATGCAATGTATTATCACAAAATATCATTGTTAATTGACTTCTTTGAATTACTCCGAGCGCTATCAGAACTATACACTTCCCTCCACTGTTTACCCTAATCTACAAACATCAGCCTCCTTCATTCTCAGCATATTAATTATAGTGGAGTGAAATGGAAAGCAATTCTCTCAAAGTTTCAGTGATGTCTGCTTGTACCATGATAGCCAAGTGGTTTTGATATTCCTTCTGTACCTCTTATTTCTCAGCCAATCTAGAAAAAACTCTTTGCTTCTTAATAATTTGAAAACAATTACACTTTTGTGTATACAGATGTAATACACTTGAGAAAAATACCTTAAAATGTTAACTTACAAAAAGACAACTTAAATTGTTAAAATTTTCAATGAAAATATAATTGGTTTGTGCATTTAGATGTTATGATCCTAACTTAAAGGAAATTACACATCAGGAAATAAGATTCACATATGTGAATGACACAACCAACAGTGAATACAAAATAGTTCATAATAAAATTGAAGGTGATGTGAGATGACTCAGGAAGTGATTCTGCACTTGAAAAATGGATTCCTCACTGGCCTCCTTTGAATTCATAGTAGCTCTAAATTTTATTTGATTGTAAATTAAAAAGCTCTTCTATTTCATCTATAATAGTTCAATTTATAAAAATTATTAAGAAATATTCTTATTGTCAAAAGTGAAATACATTTGTAGAGTGTAAAGAAAAGAAGACTTTTGGCCTGGCGTGGTGGCTCACACCTGTAATTCCAGCACTTTGGGAGGCTAAGGCAGGTGGATCACTTGAGGTCAGGAGTTTGAGACCAGCCTGGCCAACACGGTGAAACCCCATCTCTACTAAAAATACAAAAATTAGCCAACCAGGATGGTAAATGCCTATAATCCCAACTACTCGGGAGGCTGAGGCAGGAAAACCACTTGAACCCAGGAGGCCAAGATGGTGCCACTGCACACTAGCCTGGGCAACAGAGTGAGACCTTGTCTCAAAAACAAAGAAACAAACAAACAAAAAACTTTTGAATTAAAGATTTCCTGTTCTGAAATCCAGTGAAAAAAAGATTTCTTTAACTCTTTTGAGCAATGACCTAGGAAAGGGACAATTGACATGGAAAATAATTAAGGGATTAACCACCAATTATCTTTAGTTCTCCCCAGCATTTTCCTCAAACTATCCTGACTTAATGACTTTGAAATATAGGGAAATAAGTCTCTTAGCTGAAATGAATTGGTAACTAAACATATCTACTCAGTTATTACCTTCCCTCTTAGCTAATTCTCTAAGAACCAGCAGGAAAAATAGGCAACTACTTTCTATATTTAGATATAATGTGGCTAGGCTTTAAAAATACTTATGACATAAATATAAAGCAGTGCACTAGGCTCTGTAGTGTCTCTAAGTTGACTTAACTTTTAGTTATAAATTATCTTTCCTCCCCTAAAATGCCCAGTATTTATATCTTGTAAAAAAAAAAAAAAAAAGTTAGCAATGTCAGAGAAAACGGCTGGCAGTTGCAGAACATTTCTTTAGTATTTCCCAAGGATTTTCCACTGGATTTACCTATAAACATTCAACTACTGGAAAATAAATCTCTAGACACCTATTTGTCTTATGGGGGAAAGGAATAGGTCCTGATATGTGCAGTTGAAAATCTCAGTGACAGCTTCCCTCTTTCTATTTATTTGTGTAATAAAGTCATGACAACTTGTGGTATGAGAATTGCATGAAAGCTCAGGCTAGAGTCTCATCCCAGCCTCTCAGCAAAGTTCAGTTAATAAGTTCCTTTCAAATTATCTTAACCTGTTTTCTAGAAAGGTAAAAATCCTGTGGCTTTAATTCTTGTCATGTAAGATCCTTAAACTTTCTGCTTCCCCTGTGATGTGGCCCTCCTTTGAAATGGTAACAATACCTGGCACCGCATAAGACTAGCAAACCACAGGGACTAGCTATTCTGTATGTGCGTACACACTCTCAGTTTCAATTAAGTTGCCAAGGTTCTGCTGAGAGGAATATGAACTCATAAGTAGTGCAATAAATAGGAATGAGAGGATGGTAGGAGGTTAAGAATACAAAGACCAAGTGAAAGAGAAGCAGGGGCAAGACTGAATCCTTTCACCGGTTTGGTAGCTTGACGTTAAGGAGATTCCTTTTCTTTTCGAGTTAGAAAGCTTATGTGTCTCGGAAAGAACAAGAGATGCGCTGGGCTCTGGGCAGCTATGTAGTTGCATTTGTGATGTCTCTTTTTCTATGAGGAACCTGAGACATAGAAAGGTAAACCACTTTCCCAAGCACTTTTTGGCTGTTTAGTGGTAGACTTGGGATTTGAATTCATGTTTCTGGACTTACATATTATTGCTATTTCCATAAACCCCTGGCATCTAAGAGATGTGTGTGCAAGTCACATATGTTTTATCCCAAAGGATTCAAGATGATTTAGAGATACTAACTGGATGATTAGCTAGCAGTTATTTTTTCTTACTAAAATACATAGTCAGATAATTCAAAGTCCCCAACTAGAAAAACGTTTTAAGAGTAGGTTTCCCACATAAATGTAAACTCCCCGAAAACAAATAAATGAAGATAAGATATATTTGGAAAGCGTTAGTGTGTTTGCCACTCTGAATTAACAGGAAGCTGAGCTTGTGAGAAACACATAAGTACATTATATCCATAAGGCCAAGTGAGTAATTTAAAACTCTCACACATCTTCCAGTAATATGATGCTACAGCATTTCCTGGCTTAGGGCCAGTTGATCACAGACTGGCCTGAATACCCTGCGTTTTCTCAAGAAGAGGCAGCTCAAGGATGCCAGAACTTCCTTTGTAATTTCATCCAATTCTAGAATCAAAATCCTTTTCTCTAAGGAAAGTGTGCCAGAGAGGGTTTGGGACAGGTCTTTAAAAAAGTTTTATTAGCATAAATGTTTGATGAAACCGAAATTAATAAAATAATCATATTTTCCATACCTTACCTTTCGTGACTTCCTAAGCTACAAAAGCATGATACTATTTGTTTTAGCTGGTCTTCTGGATATGCTTAGTCTCCTAACATGAATTATAGACATAACAGGAGCCTAGTACTTAATAGATGAGTCATGAGGTTGTTTAGTAATATCTTTCAAATATAACTAGAAAGTTTCTGAGTGTGATTGTGTTAGTAAAAGGGTTATTTTTAATGTGCCTGAGACATATTTACTAAGTCAAAAAATGCTAGAAATATTTGAGTCTCATGTATAGTAACTGCAGGAGAGAAAAGTAGGAAAAAAATATATCAATTCATTATATTGATAAGAGCAAAAATTCAACTTTTGGGCCCATACAATATTTTATCAGTAGATACAATATCTACTGAAAAAGAGATTATCTTTGGTTGGTTTTATTCTGGAGCCAGAGAATTGTTGGTATCAGAAAAACTGCTCTGAAGGTAAGTCAAAAAGCTGCACATAGAAAACATGTTCATATTCTTTCATGTGTTCAAGTATGGTACCAGATGTCTGAAGACCTTGAGGCTAAGTGGTCGGTTTGTTTTCTGCCTGCTATTGCTCTTACAAAAAAGCAGGGGTTGGGGGGGGGCGCGTGGGGCATTCTTCATTTGGTTCAAACACGATGGTAATGTTTGTTAGAATCATAATGGAGGAAAAGCAATTCAGTCCAGAATGTCATGATAGGCAAAATTTGCTGTAGATCGCATCACCTCCTTTTTTGTTGCTATTCAGCCAGAGGGCTCTATGCTCTGTAAATTTACGCAATTCCTCATGGACAGTCAATGCATTCCTATGACTGCAAAAGGGACCTTTTCTCCTATCTCCTACTCTCTGATATATGCTAGTGCTCATATATGATGACTGAATCTAAGTGAATATATTAAAAAATATAAATATGTTATCACTTTCAGGCAAGAACACTTTTAGTAGCAGTCTTCTAGAGATGACACAATGCAAAGGGATAAGTTAAAAGCTGAAAATGAAAGGAAAGACTACTTGGGTATTAATGAGAACTTTTAGTACTCACGCTGTATCTCCACCCAACCGATTTTTGATATTTATTCACTCTCACACGCCTTCCTATTTCAGGTAAAGGGGTCTGTAACCAAGAATAAAAGGTTATTAGATGTACTGGTACACTCTAAAAATGATTTATGCTTAAGTACTTTAAGCTACGTTAGCACTCAATGGAAGAGTAAGATAACATTATTCCTCTCTCAATTTTCTCCAATAGTTTTAATTTAAAAAACCAAATTCTTATGACATACAGAAATTTGGCAACAAATTCATGGTAGTAGACTTAACTGCTGTAATAATGGGAAAATTACAATTTGGTATTAGTAAAGTGCTTTTTCCTCCTTACAAAACCAGTTAATTGACACTAAACTTCCATGGGTTGAACATGATTTTTAAATATTTTAAAAGTCAGAGTATCTGAAATGCAGGTTAAGTGTATGTCAAGGTCTCTTACGTTAAAACAAGAAAATAAGTATTTTAGAGAGTCTCACTCAAAAAGTAGAAGTTTGATTATTTCGAAGCCATGGATTGTAGGGCAAAATAAATGTACAAAACCTCAAAATCCCTCGAAATTCACATTGGTTTGCAACTTTTGACATTTACTGGCAAAACAAAAAGCACACAACTTTTTTTTTTAATTCAGCTATCATTTCTTTTTTTATTATTATACTTTAAGTTCTGGGATACATGTGCAGAATGTGCAGATTTGTTACATAGGTATACATGTGCCATGGAAGCACACAACTCTTTAAACAGTTTCAGCAATTCACTTCTTGCACAAATTGAAAAAAGCACAGTTTATGGCCTTGACAACAGTTCAGTGAATGTGTATAGCTTTTCAAACATAAATTTCCCTTTAGGGCATAGTGAAGTAAATTTTCTTTGACCTTTTCTATGTTTATGATAATATTATCTTGAGAAAGTGTGGCACTCATTTTAAAGAAAAAGAACAGAAATCAGTGCTAGCAAATTCTATGCCAATATGTTATGAACCGTGACACAACTTTATGAATGTTACCAGGAATAGTGCCAATTGAACTGTCTCTTCTGCCTATCTGTCAGAAAATACATGAAAAATGTGCATTTCTGATAAGTCTCTTCCTTCTACCTGTCACTGAGAATCTAATGGCCTCAATTATCAGAGGAAATCACTGGAGAGGGAAAATAACATGATGGAACACAGCAGGATTAACCCAATATTAGAAGCAATCTCTTCTTTGCTATCCCTGGAAACAAATAATCAACTAGAAATAGAGAGGAGTACAGGTATATTCCTCAGTGTTATAGAATACCAAAATATGTGGAACTTCTGCTGTGAAAGCAGCATTGTTTTATGTGGATATATAATAAAGCCAATAGATATAATACACTAATGAATAAAAGTAATATTAAATGATAACTATAATAAATACAGATCAAAGTAATAATTATTATGTAAAATAATGATTTAAAAACAAATACAATATTTTCTGAGTTGTGTATCCCAGGAACACAGTCCACTAAGGGAAGAGAATACAGGCAATTTATAATATTACCTTACGAGCGTTCATCACTTTAACAGCTGTAAACGCACCAGTCTTCTCATGAAGTCCCTGAAATACAGGATAGTGATAAATATCAAATGCTGGCTAGGTAATCCAGCTATCAAGAAGCAATCAAAGTAGAAAATATTAAAATTAGTGTCGAATACATTGTACGTTATGAAATATAAAATATATACAAATGAAATATACAGTATTATATAGAAAACAGAAATATTAAATTATCAACATTTTAAAGAAATCACCATCCCACTCAAAACACTCAACGAAGGTTATGGAACAGTTTGGCTGTTTATGTCTGTAGTAACTAGTGGACATAAATGCCTACTTAAAGTTATTGCTTACTTAGTGTCTTTAATCTAGGTTTGCATGGCACCAAAGCATTTAATCTAAATGGAAACTTTCATTTAATCTAAGTGAAAATTTTCTATTGAAGATGGCAAAAAAGGAGTTGTTCTACTAAACATTTTTTCAATTGATTATGTGATACTATGCAGACATCTTTCCACTGGACTCTTCTTCAAACACAAAATATTTATCATGTTAGCAAAAATATTAGCCATACATTATCTCCATAATGATCACTAGTGTGAATGATGCATAATTAATTCAACAGCCTCTAAACTGTTTAATATGCCCTGAATCCTATGAACCAAAAATATTTATAAAAGGAATAAGTTCTAGAAAATTCTCTCTTATTGAAAAGATGATGAGTTATAAGAGCTTAGATCTTACCCTAAATGCAAGTATAAGCTACAGATTTGTAATTTTTAAAGGTGAACACATAGGTTTGGAATCAGATCTCCTATTTTGTGGCTGCTACCTTCTAGACGTATTCCAAACTGTAGTCATAGAAAAAATCAGTATAACATTACTATGAGTAATAAATAGAATGCCTTATCTGATATTTCTCAGCAGAAAGTTTGATTTGGGGGCTGTACTGGGTTGAACAGTGTCCCCTCAAAAATTGAGGTTCACCTGGAACCTCAAAATGTGACCTTATTTGGAAACAGAGTCTTTGCAGATGTAATCAAACTACGATGAGGTCATATGGATTTGTTTGGTCAATGTCCGGTTTCTTTATAAGAGGAAAGGAAGGGAGATTTGAACACAGAGACACACGGATACAGAAAGGGGTGATAGTCATGTAAAAGATAAGAAGAAATTGCAGTGATACAACTACAAGCCAAGAAATGTCAAGGATTGTTGATAACACCAGAAGCCACGAAGAGACAAGGAACAGTTTCCTCACTAGAGACTTCAGAGAGAGAATGGCCCAACAGACACCTCAACTCAGAATTCTTATGTCCAAAATTTTGAGGGAATACATTTTGTTTGTTTTAAGCCATCCAGTTTGTAGCAATTTTTTACAGCTGACCTAAGAAACTAGTACACAAGGCAGGAAAGACGGAAACTGAGCAAGGTAATGTGCTTGACTTGGGATAGGGTTCAGAGACTAGTAATCAAGGTACAAGGAAATGTCCAGAATTGGGTGAGCAGTTTAGGGTGGAGCATGCCAGCCACAGAAGACTAGAATTTTTAAAGGAAAGGAAAAAGTTACAGGTTATTGATTGATCAGGGAAGAGTAGGAACCCAAGATCAAGACCTGTCTGTTTAACCTAAAGTCTTGGGAAACAAATGCAAAGGCAAAATCAGATTTACATGAGAAGTGGAAATGAGGCAGAGTTTGTAAGGATCAATCCATGAAGTAATACTATCAGGTTCTAGAAACAATCTTCTCTTTTATCAGACAGAAAGCATTATTTAGCCTCTTTTAAATTTTTCAAAAGAACATGAGCTTGTGCTATCTTCTGTCACTTGTCTTAATTGGGGCAGCCTGTTTGTATGGAGTCAGATTACTTTTGCTGGACAGTTATAATAAAACAGTTTTAAACTGTTCTTTTTTGTAGGATTGTAATGACACCTGAACTTAACCGAGTTTATAAAAATTACTGAGTATGTTGGATACCCTTCAGATTTATTTACACCTCTGGGAGGAATTATATATTAATATTTTTATTTATTCAGTCCTTATAACTTAGGAAGCATTGTTTTCATAATTATTCACATAAACACTTGCTAGTAAAATTTTTTCCACATCTGTATGCACAAATACAACATGTTGGAAACTGATTTGCACGCATCCCTTTAAAAAGTTACAATGCTTCCTTCCTTGATTCTAAGAGATTATTTATGAGCCACTATTATTTTGTGCAATACAAAATATTTATCAGGTTATCAAAAATATTAGCCATACATTATTTGATTTAACTGATGATCAGTAAAATATAAAATTTTGGAAGTCTAAAATCAATAGATTATGACACATTAGTGAGACAACTGAATGTCATTAAAAGATTCCAACCATGGCCATAAAACAGAAAAAAAAACAGCTTGGTTCCACCCTCATTATCTGTGATTTATTCACACTTGAAAATTGAAGTTATTTCGTCAGACAATGTATCCTAATATTGGGTTTGAAAAATATGCTCACTGAACCTACAGAGGAATAAAACTCCAGGTCTTGGAACCATGTACTGAGTTAATATGCCAAATCATTCTACAAGCCTCCATAGAAGTCTGGCATAAACAGACAATATATCACAGAAATTTGCTACTGTTAAGATAGCATTCAGAGAGTTCCCCCTATACCTTGACTCCTCAAAAATTTTATTTTGAAATAATTTTGGACTTATAGAGTAGTTTCAAAGATAGCACAGGGGGTTCCTGTATATCCTTTCCCAGTTTCTTCTAATGTTAACATCTTACATGGCCATGCTACAATTGTCAAAATGAAGAAATTAATATTGTATAGTACTCTTAACTAAATTTTAAAATTTATTCTGACTTCCCAGTTTTCTCACTAATGTCCTTTTTCTAGGACCAAACCTGGATCCTACATTCTATTTAGCTATCATGTCTTCTTAAACTTCTGCAGTCTGTGACAAGTCCTCAGTCTTTCCTGTTTTTCCTAACTGTGACACTTTTAAAGCGTACTGGTCAAGTATTTTGTAGAATATCCCTCAACTTGGGTTTGGCTGATGTTTTCTTATGATTAGATTGAGGTTATGTGAATTTTTGGGAAGAATATCACAGAAGTGAAATGCCCTTTTCATCACATCATATCAGGGGTACATGATATCTCCATGCTGATCAATGGTGATATTAACCTGGAGCACTTGGTTAAGGTAACAACCTGCCAGGTTTCTCCACTATAAAGTTGTTATTTTTCCCTTTCATACTCTATTCACCAGAAGTGACTGATTAAGTGACTGATGTTGGTTTTGAAGAAGTATAACACTATTCTCCGGAACCTATCTAGAGAACCTAGAAGCCACCTTGAGATAAGCTAATTGTTCAGTGGTGCCATCTTGTGGTTCATTGATTATACAGAAGCTGTTTTGCGATCTTAGCTGAAGGACTTGTCATAAATGAGATGCTGAACTAGGACCTATGAATCCAGTTTTTAGGATGTGCCCTTTTTCAGTTAGAATGTGAGTTTTACGGCAAATTACGTTAAAACAACATTTGTGTTAAATACACAAAAGAACACTAAAAAAGGAATTTAGTTTTAGAACGCTAAGGAAGAAATTTAGTTTTAGATTCTACATTGAGTGTTAAATAATCTCACAATTGCCTTTAACCATAGTGAATATTATTCAGGAAAATCACAAGGACAGTAGTAAATTATAAATGTGGATTTTTTGGGCTGTTTTTCCTATCAGGAATATCTGGAGTATCATACAGGAGCCACTAGCTCTACAAGATTAATAATGCTTCATTAACTAGAGTTTGAGTACAAAGAATGATCTTTACATTTTTAATTGATAAATAAAAATTGTATATATTTATGGTTTATAACAAGATGGTTTGATATATGAATACATTGTGGAATGGCTAAATTGAGCTAATTAACATATGCATTACACCGCATGCTTATTATTTTTCTGTGGTGAAAACACTTAAAATTTACTCTTTTAGTAAATATATTTATAACAATATATTGTTATTAACTATAATCACCATGATGTGCAATAGATCTCTTGAACTTATTCTTCTGTCTAACTGAAATTTTGTGTCTTTTGACCAATATCTCCCCAATCCCCTGTCCCCTACCGCTACCAAACTCTGGTAACCACTATTATACTCTCTGCTTCTATGAGTTCTATAAGTGAGATCATCCATTATTTGTCTTTCTATGTCTGTCTTATTTTACTTAACATAATGTCTTCCAGGTTCTTCCATGTTGTCACAAATGACAGCATTTCTTTCTTTTTAAATAATTTTAAAGCATCACAGAACTAGGAGAAAAAAATTCTCTTAGCTCTCATTCTTATCGTGAAAGCAACTGCTGCTTAAATACTTTGTATAAGTTCATAGGCTCTTTCATATTTGAAGAACAGAAGACAATAGGTAGTAACAATGCTTTGTAGTCATTCCTGACTCTAGATTCAAGTCTATTGGCATTTGGAATCAAGAAGTCTATCATCTTCACTTAAGAAAACCCTTTGTCTTGTCAAACTCATTCCACGCATTCAAGTTTAGTTATTATTAATAATAATAATAATAAATAATAGTTTAGTTATTGATTTGGGGGGCAATAGGTCAACTATTCAAAATACTTCCTGGGTACTCCACAACCTACAACAAGGTATAAAAATTATTTATTAAGTCCTGTCCTCCATGTTATTAAGATAATGAAACTCAATATTAGTTAAGAGAAGGACACATTAATTTGTCACTAACATTTAAGCATGAGTTAGACTATCAGATGAGGTAACTAAAACAGTGGCAATGAACAGTTAAGTACTGATGGAATGAGAAGGTGGAGTAAGGAAAAGGCTGGAGTCTGAGGAGTTCCAAAAGGGGTTGTTCTTCAGCCATATTGAAAGAAGCAGGTTTCTGGAATGGAGAGCAGGGAAACCATGAGTGAGCAGGGAATTTCAAAAAGTGAAGGAAGTTTTAAAAAGGGGAAGAGGATGGCGAGTTGGAAAGATAAACTGTTCTATTCACAGTTTATTGGAGAAATTTATAGTTTGTAAGATGTATACACCTGAAACAATTAGAGAATAGAACCAAATGCAAAGGCTAGTTATTAACATAAATTATTGGATCTCAAATACAGTATATTTAAACAGTTCTAGAGAAAAAATATATGCTACCATGTGAAGGACTTAAATAAAGTCCTAAAAAACTTCCCTGATTAATTTATGCTGACACAACTAAATCTGTTTTCTGGGGTTGCATTCCAAAATACAGTAATTAAGATAAACGTATATTCTTTTTGAAGTATCATTTCAAACTATCCAGGGAGAATACATATCCCTTAATGTGTTGATTTCAATTTGGCAAAGATTTGTGTTCTTAATTAATTAACTTAGATAATCAAATAAGCAGCATCATTTAGTCCACTTCCCCTGGGAAAAACGTAGTTTATTACGGTGCTGTTGTTCTTCATGGCTCTAAAATTAATATTAGCATTTTAAATCTGTCCTGTGAAAAGAAAATGTTGCATGTCCCTGAATTTAAGATACTGCTCACATACAGGGCATTGTTAAGAGGTATATGTGCCGGCTTTTAACAAAAACCAATGCAGGAAAATCTTGTTAAACATAACAAAGCAAATAAAGGAACAGTTATGAAACATTTCTACTTTACAAAATGACTTGCACTAGCATTCATGCAACATCAAATTCCCCAAATTTATTTGTATCTCAAAAGTAATGAAGCAAGGTCAATTTTTACACTGGGGACCCAGAATCAAATACAGGTTACCCAATAATTGTAAAGAAGAGTTATGAATTGCCAGTGTCCTAGTCACCTGAGACTTAAATTTGCTGACTTCTAACTGATCAACGTCTACCATAGTCCTTAGCCCCTACTTCCTTTGGGCACACAGCATTTGAAGATTTCCAGTTTTGTTTTATAGGTCTGTCCTCTGCCTTTGGGCATGCTCGGATAGAGGTAAGTGGTTCTTCCAGTTACTCACTATGATTTCTGTAAGCAGATCTAGGAGATAGATGTAGGAGTGTGGGGAGAGATGAGAGAGAAGGGTAGGGGTAGAGCAGAGACCAGGTGATGGCCCTAGGTGGAGCTTAGTCTTCTCAAATCTGGACCATACTGACAGTATTGAGTAAGGTATGTGGGCAAATTTATTAAATACAGAAAATTTCAGAAAAAAAACCAATAGGGCATTAAAGCCTAGTTATCAAGCACATCACTATATCAAGGATTTAGTCACTCTATCAATAAAATCAGGTGAAACATAAAAGTCCTTAAAGTCTAGTAATATATTTATTTTATCTTGGTATCTCTAGTGCCTAGCATCATAGCTGGTACATAAGGCCCTTTTAATGAGTACTAGTTTAGTGAATTATGAATAGGGTAACTGGGAAGACTTCACAGAAGAGGTAAAATGTCAAATGGACCCTGAAGATGGCATAGCATTTGAACAGATTCAGAAGCAGAGGTTGGGCCCAGTGGATGGGACATTATGAACAAAGGCTATGAGGTAATGCTGAGCAGGAAGGCACAGACACTAAAGAAGGGAAGAAAGGAAAAAAGGGGGAAATGTCATAGAGAGAAGACAGATAAAAAGGAGAGAATGCAAGAGTGCACCTGTTTTTGTCATGCCAGAAATTTCAGTGTAAATTTTTTTTAAATAAAATCTTGTTTAATAGAAGACAGAAGTCATCACTGAGATGAGCCATTAGTAGTTTAGCACTTTATGACTGGGTTTTGTTATTTAATGGTCTGATGCAAAGCCCAGGGTTGTTAAGGCACTGAAAAACCAGCATTGAATTGCAGTAATGATCAATTTCTTGGGGATTACACATTTTAAACCATAACAAATGATTTAAAATAGCAGTTGTGACAGCTGTGTTGGGAAAATCCACCATTCTGCAGCAGTTAATTACCATGTTTTTCTCTGGAAAGAATACAGGACAGTCCTTGATGGCCTTGTAATCTTGATTAGGCTAATTTTTAAAAAAATCATGCAGTTAAAGAAACTGTTGTAGGAAGACTGCTGACCCTTCAGCAGTTCCTACGTAGTCCTTCCCATTATTTGCTTTGCTTTCTGTTGGCAAATCAAAACCACATAATCCCCCAGGGTATTCTTTCGTTCTTTTCAATCGGTTTTGTGGTGGCAGAAGGCCATGAGGCACTTACTACACTCATGTCCATTCTGTAACCTCGTTTTTCATTCATAGAATTTTGTCCTTCTAGTCATTTGCTTGGGTGCCAGCTTTCTCATAGCAAACAAACTAAGTGACCCTTCGAGGCCACCGAGAGTGCGACTGTAAACAGTATCTGGGAGTACTTGGTGCTGTGCCAGGGAGGGACAAGACAACATGGCTGACAAGATGGTTTTTTTCAGCATCAGGTCCATGCAGAAAAACAAAGACATGTGTCTAGAAAGGACTTTGAGAGGCTAACAAGTCTTTATCAATGTCTCTAAGCAAGGCCTTTCCTTCACCAGTGCTTGAGATGGGAAGTAATGGTGATTTGGTTCTTATTTGAAAGTTTTCATTTTGTTTCTTCATTCTTAGTCTTCATCACCGCTGTCAAGCTCAACAAGCCCAAAGGGACAGATGGGATCAGAACATTCAGGGTTTGGAGGTGTGGCTGAGATTGGAGTGGATCTACCACAGACTGGTAGTAGTGGTGGGAGGATAGGTTTAGGGACATATAAGGGAACATGGCAATTACTCTCCATCTCACATCTTATCCATTAGGAAGATTTACTTATTACTATAATAACAATTGCCCAAAGAGGAGATGTAGCCTATTTTTGAGATCCTCAAAGTTATTTTACAGACATCAACTTTAGATTTGTTTTAAGAAGGTTTAAGCAACTCAATGATGTTTAGATGTTTGACAGGCCCTATTTGGTAATTGACAAGATTATTAAGCTTCACACTTATTAACTCCCACAAAGCCTTGTATATACTGCTAGGCCACAGGCTGTACTCATTACATTAGATTGAGGGACAGTCATTTAGCTGCCAAAGGACACTGAAGAGAGTCTGTTATTTGATACCTGTATAAGTATCCTATCATTACAAAGTTTTGATACACCTAAGTGTATCAAATTTGGGAAATTCTTCTTAGGTGTGATTTTTTCCTTTTGGAGAAAACTCAGAACAGGCGGGAGTAGATATTTCTGACTTTCAGCAGATGGATCCTGGAGTTGAATAAATACTATTTTAACCTTGACACTTTAAGATCAACAAAGGCTTCTATAATCAAGCTGCCACAACTTTCAGGTAAAACATTGCATGTTAATGGGGGAGGAAGAACAGGATCGACTCTTCCTTCAAGAATAGTAACAAAGAGATTATTACTAGACTTTATAAATATTGCTTATGACACTGCTGTCACTTTTAAACCTCTATGGAGAAATGTCCTGTCTTCACATATATCACCAGGGTAAATCTGCATTCAAGTTGTTTTAGCAACATAAATAAAACTTACATGATCAGTTGGCACTTTATATTCCTGAGCCATCTTAAGTTCCTTTTGCCACCGAATCTATTTGCCTATCTATCTCGCATACTAGATTGGCAGCTCCCTAAGGGTAACTTTCCTCTCTAAATTTAGGGTCTAGCATAGTACCTGGCACATCATAGGCACTCAGCAAATATGTGCTGAACTGAACTGACCAAGTCAATTGCAACATGGAGCACTAAACAAGGAAGGAGTTGCAAAGGCAGAGGTGTGTGTGTGTGTGTGTGTGTGTATGTATGTGTGTGTGTATGTATGTGTGTGTCTATGTATGTGTGTGTGTTGGTGGGGTGTACAAAGATAATTTATATACCAAACAATACGGGAGAAGAGTTAGAGGGAGCCCAAAGCCCAGTGGGCTCCATGATACGCTGGAATTCCCTGACAAAGGCTGTGAAAGTACTGTGGCTAAGTACTCCAGGAACTCAAGGGCCATTCTTTGTCCATAAGTAAATGGTATTTTCATTGACCCTAGGTTGCGCTGTGATGCTACCCAAAATTTTTCACAACTCTATTCAGTCAGAGGGCCTCAATGAAGAAGCTAGTCAAGGTCAGAGGGCATAAGCTCACAAAATAATCGAAGTGCCAAGGCTCTTGCCAAATTGACAAAAGTTTGTCAGGTAACATTACTTCATGTTCATCCATGCTTCCCTTAACCTGTGGCTACTACTCTGAAATCTTCACTAAATACTTGCAGTTGATACCTTCTGTAGTTATATCAACTATGGGGACGTGATAGTGAGAGCTCTAAGTTCTTTACTTCTACATTTATTTTTTCTTAACATACCCCTAAGTTACCCAAACCTTTGCTACATGTAGTCAAAAGATTTGTATGGAAACAGATTTTTGTAGCTATAAAGCTACAGAATCACCAGAATAATCCAACAGAATAATGTTTTTCCTCTTCCAGAAATCTGGGACAGTCATGGTCATGCTTATTAGAACTGTGAAAGGAATTGGAAGACAGCCTTCGTGGTTTCAGTGGCTTCGTAGCTTTGAAAGTGCCCTGTAATTTGAGGCAGTTATGTGTGCTTATACAGCAGCTTCGACTGAGTTTTATTGCCCTTGTTATTACTCCTGCAGGGAAACAATAGGTCAAAATACATAGTAACATCATTTGCAAATAGAGCTGCTCTCTATTACGCTATAGCACTCAAATGATGAATTGTACAAAATAGACAATAAAGTTCTGTGTTCTTGGCTGTGGGATACATACAACATTTGCAGGAAATAAATGAATAGCTACTAGTAGGCAACTAAGGAAAGACTGCAATATACTGCTATGTGGCAAGCCAGATCTACAGGGGACAAAAGTGCAAAGCCATTGAAGCTTGCTGTTACAAATGGGTGACACCATAAAACCTTCAATGCTGGTCACTAATTCAAATTTAAAGTCACAGGCTATAACTGCACATGCTGAGGAAACTACATAGGAACTCCATGAGACTAGGGCCCACACTATTTCAAATCCTCTGATAACACTTCCAAGCAGCATTGTTCATCAAAGTATATGGAAAGCATGATCAAGTGAGTGATGACTAGTTCTCCATGTAAGAAGCTTCTCCACAATGACATTACCTTTTTTTCCCTCCGAATGACAATACACTACAAAGATAAAAAGGAACTCAGCTACTAGAATGACTTACATATTCAGGATTTTTTTTTTTCTTTCAGTTACTATTTTCTCCCACTATGGTAGATTGTATACCTTTTTCCTTTAAGGTTTGTCTGGGCTTAACCATGGGGCAGTGGGTGAGGGTATGGCAAGAGCAACAAAACCCTCTGTAAGCAAACAGGTTTCAGCATACAGCAGATAGTGCTTTATTGCCATGTCACAATGTTTTAACACAGATTGCTTTCTTTATGTAATGCATGAATCAGTTAACACTCATGCAAAATGCATTCCATCTGCTCAGACAGATGTAAGCTGCAGTGTTTCCAATTCTATCAAACAGCAAAACTAGTTGAAAGAAAAGCATTGAGACAGATGGGTGATGAGTGAGAAGAGGGGTTCAACCAAAAGAAGCAACTTTGTCTTAAAATCTACCCAGTCAAAATGGAATTCTCAACTTTTCCAGGTGTGTCCACAGAGGTACAAACACAACAGCCCTTAATATAAAGATAAGTTGAAGAGGGTGTTGATGCATTTTTTAAAAAGCCTTTATAAACTGAATTGTCTCTGCAAACCATAGCAGTAACTAGTAGTACTCAAAGGCACTTTAGAAGCACTGAAGTTAACTGGGATGGCTGCTAAGAATAAGGGAAATGCCAAGGAGGAAGGAAAATAGAAAAGGAAGGAGTAGAAGAGAAAATGAGAGAAGCAGCAGGGAGTAGAAAAAGACTGGAGAAAGACGATGATGAGGAAAAAAGCATAGTTTCCATTTAAGATAGTACAAGAAATACCAACAACAGCCATTAGGCTCTAGTCAATGCTTTTAAACATAGACATGAGAGAGCAAAAGGACGTCTTCTATCAATATCAATTTACCTCTAACTTCCGGGCCTGCCACCCTCAAAAGGTATGAGTCCTCATTGTAGCCCCTAAGTTGACTGAAAACTACTTTTACATGTAGACTGTTGCCTTGAATTGACCTTTATGGGTAAACTCCATGCCTCACACATTCCCTTCCTCAACATTCCACCCTGCTGTCCCATTCCTTCAGCATCTGGCTTTGGCCTTTGCAAAGCCAAAGCACTAGCTAATCTTCCCTTACTAATGTATTGCAAAGATCTTATCCAGTGACCTCTTTTCTCATCATGGTACAACATGTGCATTTTAACTGGTGCTGTGTGTGTGTGTGTGTGTGTGTGTGTGTGTTTTAATTACGAACTTGAGTTTTTAAATTTAATGCTTTTTTTGAGAGTGTTTTTTAACTCTAAGGAATTACCAAGGCAGTCGGAATTTCAGAACATTTTGGCTACTATAATGCTGGATTTGCCTATGACATGCTGTTTACCTCAAGCCTGCAGAAATGAAATCTGAAGAGTGTGAAATCAACTGAAAGTCTCAGATTTAAACCCCTCAATATATCCCTTACAGTTGTTTGGCAAACAGAGTGGTGGGGGGGCGGGGGAAGTGGATGGGGGGAAAGTATGGTGGATATAGCCACTCAAAGAATGCCAAGCTGAAAAATGCAGCATGATAAAAGTAGAATGGTACCATTGCACAGAATAATAGAATCTAACTACAGGAAGATTTGAGTTAAGGCTACCCAAACATAAAAGTCACTGAGGTAGGCAAGTGAAATCTAGCAAGGCAATATGGAAGACTAAGGCAATCATCTAGATAAAACTACACATTTATATCAATTATCTGGTTGTTTCAATAAATGTGTGTATATGTGTATGCATGCATGTAGGAGGAGTACGTGGAGGGAGCAGTCTGTATGTGTAGCAATGACAATTCCCAGATTTGGAGGAAAGGAAGGAAAGTGATCTAAAGGATCGTGGAAGCACGTAGAAACCAACTTTGCCTTGCTCACAACTTTGACTTTTTTCTTTCCTCCTTCAAATAGTTTCACCATTTTTTTCTGCTGAATTCTCCACCACTAATTTTCCAAATTCATTGATTCCCACTGTCCAAAGGCATAGAGGTAGTAGCAGAGGCAAGACTAAGCCCAAGACCCTGGTGCTCTTTAACCCTTTCACACTACCTCCATATGTAAGTATTTATTAAATGCTGCCTATATGATATGCAGAAAGCAAGGAAATATAAAAATTAGTTATAGTTTTTATTTTTAAGCAATTTTTAATATAGATAATAAAGTTACACAAACCACCATAATGCAAGAGACAATGTGGCAATTTTCACAGTAAGAGTACAAGTGAAAAGTTACAAGGTCTTTGATAGTATTGGAATGATATTTAAGATCTTCCTATTGAAAATGTTTCACAAATCCAAGTCAGCAGTCTACCAAATTAGAGAGATTCTAGTATATTTAAATATTTTCAAATTCTCAGTTTATATTTTAATTCACACATAACAACTACATTTTGTTAGTTCTTAGGTTCTCTATGTTTTCAAATTGATTTCAATGCCATAAATTACTGCTACAATAATAATCTTCTGGATGGACCTATGATTAAATCCTATGGAACAAACAGCTAATATTTGGGAGATATAAGGAAAATATCTGGTATAACAAGCTGATTGAATTATTTTAATGTTTATGCAAAAGGGAAGAAAGAGTTTCACCTATAAATATCTCTGTGAATTCAAATGCAGGCACAAATGCAGTCTAAATACTATTTTAACCATTTATGTGTTACTTGGACAATGCTGGAACTTATTAAAAGATAAAAATATGTTTGATTAAATTTATTTTCACTTTGGGCTTGTATAAGTCAGGAATTGGGGCCTAATTCTTAGTCTGGAATTAGAAGTAAATTTAGATGGTCTATCTATAACCTTAGCAAGTTCACCCTGGCTAATCAGTTTCAAAAACCATGTATCCCCATCTGGCTTAGATGACAGATTATGGAGTCCAGAGAAGATACTGCACCCACATCTGACCGAGGCAAGAGAGTATCTGTGGGATGTGGCTTTGAGATTTAGTTTGTCTTCTTGAAAAGATTAACCAATTATGTTATGCTTCGTTTATTTAGCAGTATTATCAGGAAGGTCAATCTGAATTAATTTAAAATCTAAATTGAAGCAACTTCAATATATTCATCCTGGCTGCCTAACAGAGAACCTTAGAGAACCTACTATATTGATTGAGCAAGAATAATTTTTAATTAACTCATCAAGACTATACCAAGGTATATGTTTTCACTATCCTCTACTGCAACCAATTCAACAAAAATTCATTGAATGCCTGTCTGCAATACACTGTTAGGAAGTGTGTGATAGAAAATCTAGGGCTATCAAAGAACTTTAAAAAAAATGTTGTCCTAAATAGGTTAAATAATCTTTTTACAATTTTGTCTATTATATTAATTTGCTCAACAACACTTTTTTTAAAAGCCCCCACAAATATTTATGAATTATTATGCTATTTGTTTAATATTACCATTTGATATGTGTGAGAGGCCCCAAAAACTATTTTCCTCTTTAATCAAAAGTATTAATGCATTAGATAAATATCTAATAAAGTAAATACATTTTTTGAGTTCACATTAAAATTTTCATTTTCCTATAAATCATTCAGACATGTATGTGTTCAACTTCTAAACACTTAAGGATTTTTGGTTATCATTTTGTTGTTCCTTTCTAAATTGTATTGAATTTTGGTCAGAGAGTATGTTCTATAGGATATGGATTCTTTGGTATTTAAGATTTTCTCTACAGCCAAGATTATAATCAATTTTTCAAAATGTCCCTTACGTGCTGGAAAAGAATACAGCACATAAGAAACATTGTATTTTCTAACCTTGATTATTTTGTTAGTTTATTCTCTAACTCTTGATTCAGAATTCAATATATTTCCATGAGTCCAAGCTTGCTAATTGCATTCTTATGAAGGTTTTTTCCAACTTGATCTATAACATTCCAAGGCAGATATTAAAGTCCCCCAGTCTGTGATTATGGAAGTATCAATGTCTTTTGTAATTCTATCAATTTAGCTTCACTTAGTTTTAGGGTATATTTTAGGCATATATGCATAGAAGTTCTGATATTCTAATATTTTAATAATAGATTTTTAATTTCATTTATGAAATAAAACTCCTCTATCACTAATAAAAATAAATTTAAGGTAAGAAAAAACACTTTTTTGAGAATTCATAACAGAGATTAAAACTGATCCGTGAAAAAAGTATACTGACTTTTATGGCTTTTTTATTTTTTGCTTTGTTTTGTTTTATGCACCTGACTTACATTCTTACATTTTTTGAGAGCTATGCTACCTCGCGTGCTCCTGAGGCTAAGCAGTGTTCCTTGGGCTAAACTTTGAACACAAAATAACTGACTGAACTGGTTTTCCCCTGAGCTGACTGACAAATGGCTGTCTTGGCAAAATCTAAATGAGGAAAAAATTATCTTGCCATAGCAATGCCTACAAGGCTGTATGACCAATATCTTCATCCTAAATAAGTCTTTAAGAGACACAGAAATCAAGCTAGAGGCCTGCAAAGAAAGGTGGCAAAGATAGATGGTTTATTTTCTTTCTTTACTCCAATTTTATTTATTAATATACAAAATCTAATTCCTTTCAGACCCAAATTACAATATTTACATAAATAGCAGCTCAGCAGCCTTTGCCACTTGTGTGGATTTAAATATTTGTTGCACCCCTTAACAGCTGCTGAAACATTGCAGGGTTTCCACTTCAGCAAGATCACTACAAAAAAAGATCTCACTATCTCTCTAAGCCCATACCTGGGAATTCACACAACCAAAGTACTCTGGCTCCAAGGGTCTTTTCTGGTGCTATGGTCATGAGTCACTGTCACTGTGCTAATTTAGAGTTTGTTCTTATTTATTCCTTTGTGAACTATGAGAAGTCAGAAAATGCCTATACTCTTCATGGAGAAGTACCCAAAAGAGTGTGAACTCAGGGGCCTCCTTAAGGAAGCTTCTGTTTCTGCCAAAATTAAGGCTTTCCTCTAAGGAATACACTGTTACTCTCCACTACTTCCTCCCCCACTATCCCCAAACCACCACCCCAGGTGCGGGCTTAGGAGATAGTGAGATTGTTTTATAATTGTCTCATCGGAGTGGAACCCCTGCAATATGTTTCAGCAGCTGCTGAGGGGTGCAACAAGTATTTAAATGCAGGAGAGATTCACAGTTTAAAATAAACATCAAAGGCAATCATGAAGGGGAAATACGTTGCCCAACAGGAGCCTAAAGGGGGCATAAAGAGTTGTGTATATGGCTAGAAGAATAGAACCCTGCTTTTCACTGGGTGATATTAAGAGTGCTAAGGTGCTGATTTGCTGTAAGCTGCTTCCAGCTCAAACTGTTGGGGTGGGGTACAAAGAGAAAAGGGGAGAGAAGGGAGAGGAGAGAGAAGAGAAAATTTATTCCCCTGAAAATTCATCTGATTAATCCTTTTTGCCTAAACTCTGTGAAGTTTACCTATTGTCTCAGCAAAATTCAGACACCCTAAATTACCTACTTATATTCTCCCAAATTAACTAGGACATGACCAAGTCTTGCCTTACAGAAAGCCAAAGGGAAACTAGTTTTTCTCTCCTGACTAGTTTAACCACCAAATTAAATCATAAGATTATTCAAGTATTGAGAACCATACATATGTGTGTGTGTCTGTGTGTGTGTGTATGTGCATGTGTTTTACTTGAGATGTATATATTCATTTAACTTTACAATTTGAACCATCTTTGCTACCAGTTAAAACAAACAGTGATTTTCTGGAAAGATCTGATTTCTTCCTCTACTTGGTGCATTTGATTATTTCAGAGTTTGTTCATTAATTTTTTTTATTTTAAAAGATTTAGAAATTTCCAGCTCAAACAAGAAGGAGAGATTTTCCTAATAAATAGAGTGAGTCCACTTGCAGAATTGGCAAGTTGTAATAGTGAAGTAGCCCAAAGATATCTCAAGACCTCTCCCTATGTTATCAGGGTAACTAGATGTACTATACAATATTGCAGGCTAAATATCTGTGTTTAGTTGGTATCTCATTTAGATTTTTGATACTAAGCAGCACTGTGAGCTGTGAAATCCTTTCTATGAAGATTTATAAGTGTACACTCTGCCTCTCATATGAATTAAACTCAGCATATTTCTGCATTATATATTCTAAATAAAGTCATAGCAATAGAAAAAGGTCTTTTAAATCAAATTTTTATGTCTCCATCTGAATTACAACTTTTTATTATTTTCATGCAACTGAATTGCTTTGGATAAGATAAAGCTTGGAAGATTATCCTCTTACAAAAAGTGACTTAAACAAGTCATTCCCATGAGTTGATGACCAAATTGACTCCAACAGCAAAAGCCTTTGAGAACTGCTTTGGCATAAGCCTTGCTTATAGAATTTTCACAAATTACCACATAAGATGATGGGAAATGACAGTCTGAGAAATGTCAGCGTGAGAAATGAAAGTCTCTTAGATAGAATTCTGAGATTGTCAGGCTCCCTCTCTTATATAAAATGTATAAAAAGTGCAAAATCTCCTGAAGAAACTCCACTTAAGTCAATCTGAGCATTATCACCTTTAAAAGAGAATACTCTTCTACAGAGAATAACAGAAATGACTGAAGTAATGGAAAATGAATCTTTCTAGGAAAGTTTGGAGGCATTAGTGTTATTAAGCTGAGAAAAGAGAAGGCTCAATGGTAACTTGGAATATTATCTTCGAATATTCAGAAATTTATGGCTGCTGCTGTGACTACAGAAAACTGATAGAAAGGAAATGGGCTTTAATGAAAGTGGAAAAGATTATTAACTAAACATCAGCAAGGATTCCTTGACAATTAAAATGATAACACATGGGAATGGGTAACTTCCTTTTCACAGAGACTTTAAAATTGTGTGTGTGTGTGTGTGTGTGTGTGTGTTACTATTTAACCTAAAAGTTTGAAGTTTGGCCAGTCTAAATAAAGGGTGTCAAAACAAAACTCTTTTTCCTCCAGTAGTAATAGTATTCAATAACACAACTGCCTTCGTACCTTCTGCAACTTCAGCATCCTTAAAACCATCCCTAGTGTCTTCACAGTGGCTTTACTTCTTGTGTTTCAGAAAATGCAATCAATTTGGTGCAAAAGCCTGGGCTGAGGTTTCATAAAAATCATATACCATACCATCCCGCAGCTTAAGTATTATTCTTTGTCCACCATTTATACAATATTGGTTTTCGTTTCTCTCAGGCCTGTCTGGAAGATAAGTGGTACATAACTTCTCTTGCTACTTTCTAACTTTTTAGTGACTAAAATCTTAATTCTCAAACCAGCCACACATGATATGGAATATTTAAGAATCGTTAAAGTATAAATTTGCTAAACTCTATGCAGGGCCTCTTTGCCTCAAGTGTATTGCCCACTGGAAACAAATTTAATCAACTTTCTGCGACCATTAAGAGCACAATAAGCACAAGCCCCATCACCTTAGTTTTAACATCAGCCACTAATTGTATCCATGGTAAATATTGACTTTGGAAAGTTAAAGTTACAAACACACCCATTTCAAAACCAATATATTCTCTATATAGTTTGTACATCAAATGGTCCATATCATAGTACCAAAATATTTTGTTGTCCATTGCTATTATTTGGAGGAAATCTCTGGATAATCTCAACCAAAATAAAATCATGAGGAAGAAAGAATTTCAGAGACCTGAAAATTTATTTCTTCATTTTGGAAATGGATAACGACTTTCCTATTATTTTTGTTTTTCAAAATGTCTTATGATTAGCTTTAATTTGTGTAGGATAACTTCCTGGCTGGCTTTTTTTTTCTCATTTGAAATTTTAGTGGCTAACAAGTAAAAAAATTCTTAGATTTCATGGAAGGCAGCCAATGAATGATGACATTTATGTATTATCTTATTCAAAACTAGCTCTTGAGTAATCTAGTTCACAGTTAAAGTTAGGCTGTGGTAGAGAATACTAATTTATTATAACAAAGACTCAATTATATTTATTTTCAAAGTAAGAAACCATTCACTGTTGCTTCCTTGATGACAAAATTATTTCAATAACTGTTTTACAGCAACTAAGCACAATTTGTATCTTATCACCATCTTGTTTTATGTGAAACTCAAATATAGATAAATAGATGATTGATAGATAGATAGATAGATAGATAGATAGATAGATAGATAGATAGACAGACAGATAGATAGATGGAGTCTTGCTGTGCTGCACAGGCTGGAGTACAGTGGCGCAATCTCGGCTCACTGCAACCTCTGCCCCCAGGTTCAAGTGATTCTCCTGTCTCAGCCTCCTGATTAGCTGGGATTACAGGCACGTGCCACCACACCTGTCTAATTTTTTTTTGTATTTTTAGTAGAGACGGGGTTTCATCATGTTGGTCAGGCTGGTCTCAAACTCCTAACCTCATGATCTGCCCGCCTTGGCCTCCCAAAGTGCTGGGATTACAGGCATGAGCCACCATGCCCAGCCGAAATTCAAAAATTTAAATCAAATTCATGGTAAGCACAATTAACAATATTAACCTTTCATAATTTGATGAAAATACATTAAATAAACCCTGACATTTATATTTATGGGCAATTAATCTTTAACAAGAATGTCAAGACAATTCGATGGAGAAAGATTAAGTCTTTTAACAAATGGAGCTGGGGCAACCTGCAAAACAAAATAAAGTGTGCCCCTCCCTTCTACCATACACGGAAATTACCTCAAAATGGATCAGCTACCTAACTGTAAGAGATAAAGCTATAAAACTCCTAAAAGAAAACATAGCAGTAAATCTTTGTGACACTGGATTAGGTAATGATTTCTTATATATGATATCAAAGGCTCGAGTAACCAAAGAAAACAGATAAACTGGACTTCATCAAAATTAAAGTGAAAAGACAACCCACAGAGTGGGAGAAAATATTTTTAAATCATATATCTTATCAGGGACTTCTATTGGCAAATGATTTGAATGGATTTATCCAAGGAAGACATAAATGCCCAATAAGCAACTGAGATGTTCAGCATTATTAGTTGTTAGGGAAATGTAAATCAAAACCACAGTGAGATACCACTCCACATCCACTAAAATGGCTATAATAATTTTTAAAATTGGAAAAGTGTTTTGGTGCAGGTGGGGAGAAATTGGAACTTCATATACCCTTGGTAAGAATGGAAAATGCTGTAGTAATGGTGGAAAAAAAGTCTTGCAGCTCCTCAAAAAGTCACACATAGAGTTACCATATGACCCAGCAAATCCGTTTGGAGGTATATACCCAATAGGATTGAAAAGATCCATCCCCACACAAACTTGTATATGAATGGTCATGTCAACATTATTAATAATAGCCACAAAAGCTGAAACAACCTAAATGTCCACCAAAACTGATGAATGAATGGAGAAGCAAAACGTGGTATATCAATAACAATGGAATATTATTTAGCTATAAGAAAAAATAATGTCCTGATTCATACTATGACATGAATAAAATGAAAACTATTAGGTTGGTGCAAAAGTAATTGCAGTTTTTGCCAATAAAAGTGATGGCAAAAACTGCAATTACTTTTGCACCAACCTAATATATGTTAAGAGAAAGTAGTCTGTCATAAAATGTCACACATTGTATGATTCCATTTATGTGAAATGTCCAGAATATGCCATAGAATAAATTAATGGCTGCCAGTGTCTTGGGGCAGGGGGCCTGGGGGATTACTGCTAATGGTTAGAGGGTTTCCTTGGTTTCCTTTGTGGGTAATGAAAATGTTATGGAATCAAATAGTTATCATGGTTGCACAGTTTTTGTATACACTAAAAACTACTGAGCTGTATACTTTAAAAGGTGATGGTTATATAATTATATCTTAATAAAGCTGTTATTTTTAAATGAAAATAAATTAAATAATGACTGAAGAGATGTTAAATATGAATTTCCTCTAGTCTTAAATAATTTTTTGAAAAGATACATTTTAATAATAATACTCATATATTAAAGGTACAAATTAATGCATGGTCAATCTCTGGACACTGAAGCAAGCTCTGGTATGGTAAAAAAGCATTTTTGTCTTTGAATTCCAGCTGTTTATCATTAGCTAACTCTGTGACTATAAGGCAAGTTACTTGACCTCTCAACTGTGAAAGGGGAATAATGATACCTTCCCTCACAGGATTGTTTTAGAGATTAGAAGAGATAACCTACAAGAAAGAAGTAGCATAGTGCCCGACACATAGCAAGCAATAAAAATATACAAAGCCAAAGAGAGATAATTCATTCAAGGCAAGGTACTGGGCGAGAGCTTCAAAAACAAATTAAGTCAAGGACTTCACCCTCAAGGGGTTCAGGGTCATCTAAGCTATTACAAAATTACCATTGACCAATTTTATTATTCTTTTCAAGCTTTCTGTATGGCAAGGGATCCCAACTGCACATCTGCCTCCTCAAAAGGCTTCTGCACCCCTTTCTCTGCCCGCCCCACTACACATGTGATTGAGGAGGCATTGCATCAGGTAGTGCAAAGAATTCTATTTATGTGTGGCTATTAAGTGAACACTAAAAAGCAGTCATCTCTCACTGGGGATAGCTGTGATATATTTTCCAAGAGCATTGTATGAATATATTGAAAGCCTGGCTTCCACACACTCTGTTGAGGAACATATTCCAGTGTATTTCTGAGATGTAGATTTCTCAGCTGCTGCTGATTTCTAGGTTCAAGCAGCATATTATGTTAAACACACCCTTTTTGGGTTATGAATCATAAAATCATGCAGATACTGGCTATATACAATAATTTGGCAAGTCATTAGCATAAGAGTAGTCTAGTTTATCACTGGAGAACCTTATCTGGCAGGTTTCATTTATTGATGCTCCTTGCAGAATGAAAACAACCAAGGTCCATCACAGAACACTGTTTACCTTGGCTCTTATTATTTCTCTTTCAAAATCATCATCTTAGCAATTTTACTATTCTGTATAGGTCTGTTTGTGCTTGGAAGTGGAAATTCAGCTCCCCCAAACATAATCAGGTTATGTTATAAAGCACATATCAATATTACTAAACAAATTACTCTTCCCCATTCTATATTTATGCAATCAATGATCCAGGTTTTTCTCTTTTACCTAACTGAAAGAGATCTATTTGAGCAAGCAATTACAGTAAACCAAGACAGTAAAATATTTAGAAAATAATACCTACTCTTCTTAGAAGGCAATCTTTACTCTTGTAAGGTGAGTATATTCTCTTACACTGAGATTAACTTTATTAATTAACTTTCCCTCTTCCCCAACTAGCTCAAAAAATAACAATTCCCCAGAAATTACAGAAAGTGAAAAAACCCTAAAAACTGTAAACCTGATAACAGTCTTGTTTTACACTGGCCAAATCATCTTAGGTCAACTAGACACTGATTTTGGCAACCTGATACATCACTTCAACCCAGGTGGCTCCATCTTGACCCAGACACTGATATAGGCGAACAGATGTTTCTCAAATTTCACATGACATTATCCATTCCACCTGTTTTTGTGATAGATGATTTACTTTCTGACACTCAAGCAAATCTGCCTACTTCCCCCTCCTACCATTCCCCCAAATCAGGCCACCTCACCAGAGGAATTGCCTGAGCTTAATCAGATACTAGTGCAATGCTTTCAATTTATAGAGGCAGAAACAAATTCCAGAAAGGGAAAGTAACCTTACTGGTGACACTTTAAGAAGAGAGTATAGCCGGCAATTGAGCCTGAAATCATACCTCTGGGGTCTAAGTCTCAGTGCTTTTCTATAACTACACAATTCTATCTCTATAGCATTTTGGTTATCTATCCATTCATCCATCCACATATCTTTCAAATCTCTCCCTTTATAATACGAAAAAGTAAAAAAAAAAAAAAAAATGGAGATGGTACACTTTTTTTGGTCAGGTTTACTGAGGCACAATTTACATCAGTAAAATTTGCCCATTTTAGTGTGCATTTCTATGAGTTTTGACAAACACATGCAGTCACATAATCACCACCACAATCAACATGAAGAATAGTCTCACTACCCCAGAAAATCCCATCAGATGGCACTTTATTCTTATTATACTGACTGTGCTGGTAATGGACTTACCAGTTAATGGAAAATTCTGTTTGACTAAATGTTTAGCTTAACCAAGAGGCATCTAAAACACACTTTTTGCCCCATTTTTTGCTGAAAAGTTTTCTAAAATGCTAGAGTTATTTGCTGCCTTATAGAGAAGATAGAGAAGAGAACAATAGGATATATCAGCCAGCTTGGTCAATCAGGTAGGGTTCCTCAGGTGACAGGCCTGGGCAATCCAGGGATGCAAGGGATGGATACTAGCAAGCAAACAAACAGCAGAGAAAGAAAGAAGACACATACAGAGAAAGAGAGAGAGAGAAGGAAAAAAGTGGGAAGGAAGATGAAAAGGAAATCTTGTTTATGCATACATTTTGCAGAGTCAGTTTTAACTATTGATTATAGACGCAGAAGATTTGTGAAACCCTGCTGAATATGTGCCCACGTGTCTGCAAATGCCTGGAAATAGCTTTTTAAATTTGTTTGGTTATTTTCTTAGTCATGCTATTAGCTATGTGTGTAACAAAGCCCCCAGTAAATTAAGGGTTCCTTTGAATTGGCTTAACCAATCAAGATCTGACTGCAAAAAAAAAAAAAAAAAAGACTTTTTTCTTTAAGAAATAAGGTTCTCTGCAAATTAATATAAACGCTATCATAGGTTTTGGGTATTTGTTTATTTGGCCTCAGATGCCAGGAAAATCTGATCTTTATTATCCAACTGAATTCAGTTTCGCATCTTAGATTCTTGGGATAGTTATTTTTATTCCTCTCCTGATTGGTTTCTGATCTCTCACCTCGATCTCAGCAATGGATATTAAGTTTACAAATTGCCTCTAATCTTCTGACAAAAGGTAGGGTTTAATTTATAAATTGTTTGCATCTGGTTGCTGGGTAACTGGCTAAAAGAGTAATGTGGAACATGGATCTGTACCAACCTTTTGCTTCTTAACTGATAGCCCATATTTTAAGAGGAGTGTGATTCTAATCAGAGATTATAGAGCAATACTATTTTCTTAATAGTAGAATAGAGCAATAAAAAATAATGATTGTTTAAGAAAGAAAAGGAATCAATTGAAATTTCTTCAATATGCTGGTTATTGTCTCAAAATGACTCCAGGACAAAGAGCCATTAGACTCAAGTAACTAATAACAATGATAAATATAAATGCAAAATTGTGGATGACTTGTTATGTAACAGGTTCTAGGAACCTGTTACATTGACAAACTCAGTTAACTTTCACAACTATCCTATAGGTCAAAGAGTATCATTGTGCCCACAATGCAGATGAAAAAATTGAGAGGTCACATGCCCGAGATACTTAAGTGCCACAATCAGGACACAAATCCAGAAAATCTGGCCCCAGATCCCATGTTTTTAAAACGTTATACAATACTTCCTTTCACTACATGTTGGGTCAAATAACTTTCTTAACTGACCCTCAAAAACCCACTCACTGATCAAATCTATTTGATTAGCATCTATTCGAAACATCCTCATATATATGTATAGAGAAGTTTAGATACTGCTGTACCTAAGAAAATCAGGCCTTTTAATCTTTATAAGTGGTCTTGAGGTCTCTATTTCTGTCCCTAAACAGTCAGCGGTCCTGTGGTAGTGGTATCCTTAGCCTGGTATATTGTGTTCTTCTCCTTTACTGAAATTGGAATGACCTACAAGCATACTAAATATTGATATTGCTTTCTGCTGCTGTTGCATCCATAAAGATTCTAAAATAGCATGCACATTGGCAATAACAATATGATGCTATAACATTCAAATGTTATCAAATATTCAGATGTTTAGCATCTTACGTACATGAGCACTAACCCTATGACATAATAAACTAAAATGAGATTTTTCCTGACATTCAAGGAGCATTAGTGTCACTTTATTACAGACTGTTTACATACCATTGAAGATCAAGTGGCAAAAGTGAAGAATAAACACAGTCCCAAAATTTAGAATTCCTTTAAGGACAAAGATTCTAATGAGAGTTCTTTGTTAGGTACATAGGCACTTTCTCACAGAGCTTTCTCTTAAATGTCTTGGTTGTCAAGTTTGTTGTAAGCAACTGTTAATGTATCTAAATAACATATTTAGATATATTTTCATAAAATATAAATTAAAGGATTTAGCAAAACTGTCAGAAGAGATTTTTTTAATCAAAGAAGGAACAATTACAGGAAACTGATCAATAGAAGCAATAAAAATGTTACAACCACAAATTTTCCTTTTGAGTGTGGTTGATAAACATCAAACTTGAAAAGAAATTGGTAAGGTAAAAATTATTTTCCTTACAGGAAAACTATAACTATTGTTGATTGTCTAAGAACTATAAAGAGACTATCCTACTGATCCTTAGTTTATTTAGAAAATTTGTTGTACGCTTAATGTTAGGTACTTTGGGGTGGTTTTAAAAAGTGGAGCATAAGTTGATATCTTACATATTCTATCTTTCACATAATACATGGCATCTACAGTGGTTTAGTGGATCTCATCTTCTTTCTGTCAGTGTCAGAGCAAAATTTAAAATATTACTGTCTCCAAATATCTATAGGTCCCTACTGCCAATAATTTCACTTCATTCTTTTGTTTTATAAATTAGAGATAAAGATCATCATTTATGAGACCATCACCTGAGGAGATAATCAATTATGTATGCTGCAAATGCGGACTTGTCTCCCAGCTAGAGGAGGTGAGAGGCCCTAAAGATAAAGCTGCCTCACCCCAATCTTCTCAATCAGAATAATTTCAATATGTCTCTCCTTCTTTCTCTCTCACATTCCCAATGTCACTTGTAGCTCCTTAATAATATTTCTTACAGTATATATTGTATTACAATCATTTCTTCATGCTCTTCTAGTTCAATTATGAAGTTTCTCCCATTTCTCCTAACTCTAGTTTTTACTTCTTCCATTAGAATTATGTACTTCCATCTTATCATTTAGTATTGTTTCCTCTATTGAATAAAAAATCCTTTTGGACTTGTTATTAAATCAGAGCACAGAGAGGCAACCTAAGGCCCTTTCCCTTTCTTCCCCTCTGTTCAACAGCTTATATGTTATCTATACCCACAGCTCATGATTGTCCTGGTAAAGGCAAGCAGGGTACTTCCTCCAGGTCACTGGTGCAACTGCATGTTCATGCCTCTTAATTAAGATTAGGTTCTCAAATGCAACTTAAGTCCTTTGCCTGCGAGGGGATAGCTAACATTTACTTAGCATTTCTTATGTACCAGGCACTATGTCCTCTGAGGTAAGTATTGTCATGCTTAATTTAATAGATGAGAAAACCTGAGGCTCAGATAGTTTAAGTAATTTGCCTAAGGTCACACAGAAAGTGGCAGAGTTAAAGTTAAAATCCAGGTCTCAGCGATTCCAAAGCTCATGCTTACGGTAATACACTACTCAGCTTCCCAAGGTAATCTAGGTTTTATTTATTTCAAATAAGAATAAAAGGAGCCAATTACAACTGAGGATTCCCTTGTAAATACTGAAACTCAGCCTCAGAAAGAACAGAAGAACATTTATCACCTGATGTATCCACTTGAAATATTATGGACCAGAACACAGTGAACCTGGGTTCAGTCAACTTGGGCTCAGGTTAAAAGAAACATAGGTGAAATATACTAACTTATAAATGTTTGCTTCCTGTGACTCAAATAATTATGTTTAATCTGAAGTCCATTGACCAAATACATAAAATTGTATGCAAGTGGCTTGTAGATGTTAATATTTCCTTACTTTCTTAATAGGAATATATCAAACTTAGGCTGTATCTTGAGGCTATGTGTCTTCAGTGAAATAGCCAGTGTTTTAAATAACCAGGAGTTAACTTACAACCCAGTCAAACAACTGGATTGACAAGGTTTATTTATTGTTAAATTGACGAAGTTGACTGGAAGAGATCAATTAGTCTGTTTGGCAGCAGACTAACAAACAAAGATCCTCAAATCATCTGCAAAGTATCTCACTACGTAAATCCTATCAGGAGAGGGAATCCTACAACTTTCTACATCACCATCCTTAACTTCTGCCCTTTCTGAGAAATCTTGCCAGATTTCCAGATCTGAAAGTTCTGCAGAAACATTTAGCAAATTTTACGCCATCAGCACCGGGAAATTTACTGCAGAATGCTGTTACATTACTCCAAACCATTGTACTAAGCTAACATCACCAACTTGCCAAAAAGGAACTTTGTGAAGGCAGCCCCCAAAATGCTACTCGACTGTGTATTAAGATGTATGGAACAAATAGCTTATGTTTCCAGTTCACTAACAGGATACATATGCAAAACAAGGAAAAGTACCTAATTCTATAATCAAAACCAGGGCTACATGTATTTCTAAACTTTTAGGGATTTATGGTGTGGGAGTAGAAGACTCAGGATATTTGCTTATATTAATTCACGAAGACATGCTTTCATAGTTTACAGTATATTTTCATTGTGAAGGAAAGTCTTAAATACCTTCCTCAAATCTATATATCCTAAGAACTTAATCTGGAGGATAATCTATATAAACTTATATGCCTGACATGGGGAAATTTTGCCCTTTCCTGGGATTCACCCAGTGGGAGAGAGATATGCAGCTCACTATCCCCTTCCTGGAATATTCAAGTAATGATTAATATTTTTATTTCCTAAATTTGTGTGTGTGTGTGTGTGTGTGCATGCGCATGTGCACACATGGTTGGTGGGGCAGTGTCAGGAATCAATGTTGCCAAACCACCTTGAAACTCCAATGAAAACGTGATTTTCTTCTGTTAGTGCTTGGTTCTAAGTGAGGATAATATGCACAATGAAGTAATAAAGGAGCACCTCAAAAGATGGGCTATAACTGAGGCAGTGACTCTTCAATCTGGTGCATGCATCGGAAATACCTAATCTGTTAAAACACAGATTGCCTGCTCCCCCAACCAGTACTCCTACTTGGGTTTGTTTCTGATTTACTATTTCTGGAGTGGCTCCCAAGAATTTGCATTTCTAACAAGTTTCTGGGTGATACTGACACTGCTAGTCAAGAGGCCAAACTTTGCGAACCACTATGCTAAGGGAATTAACATGTGAAAGTAGAATCTGTGAATCAACCATACCAAAAGGTCATAAAAGAAAGATTAATGAGTCATTCCAAGGACGACAGGGACATGGCACTGAACCTTACAGGAAGAAACTGGTAAGCCAGAGGAGGCGGAAAAAACCTAACTAATTTCATGACTTGGCTGATAGATTTGAAGTTCATGAGAGTGTAATGGGAAATTCAAAAATTTTTAAAACGTCACTCCATCCTCCTTTGCTATCAAGACTGTTAAGATATAGGGGGCTTGGGGAGGTTTGAGCAGATTTCCAGTAAATCTATAGTGACTAAATTTTAATTCCACTCTATTATCTGCCAAGACTTTTGTTCTGGCTTCTGGGCTTCCTTTAAGAAAGTGGTGCACACTCATGCCACTTCAACTGGCTTCCTTAATTGAAAACATTGGTACTGTTTTAGGGAATGGATGCTAACTTTAAAGGGGGAGGACTAAGAAAGAGAGTTCATGCATTTGGCTTTGTTCAAATACTGCTGCTTAGATTTGATATGTGCTTTAATCCCTCTTTTAGATGGCCAAATATAAAAAAGAAAAAAAAAATGAAGGCCAAGGCTCAAGTTATCCAACCAAAGAGCAACTGGATAATCCAAAGGCAGATTAATCAAAACCACATTTTTTAAGGGAACACAGTCTCTTAACTATACGCTGCTCTAAGGATATGTAGACAAATGGGCTTTATTGAAATCTAGAGAGATAAAAGGAATAGTAGAATTCGTGGGTGCTAATGTCCCAACTACCAAAACTTCTTTTATAGCCATGACCAGAACTTTCACCATTTCCCTATTTGTCAGTTAACTTAAAACAGCCAAATCTACATGACTATTTTCCCTATCCCCTCAATCCTGCCTTCAGACTAGGATCCTGTGCTTGCTACCACTTCAACATTCTCAAGATATTGAAAGGTTCTGATAATATTTGACCCGAAGTCACTTCTCCTATCCACCAGAGGACTTAGAAGGCTCCACAACTCTGGCTAAGTTTCAGGTGAGCAAACAGAAAATGGCATTTGCAAAAAGATTGAGAAAGTTGTTTCTCCATTTATCTAATACGGTTTAACTGCTTTCCCAAATAAACTCGAACAGTTGCTTTGAATGTACAGTGTATGCTTTCTCTTCACTGAATGGGCCAAATCAATCAGCTGTTTAATACTGTGTAGCCTAAATGGTAGGATTAAATCCCTCCAGCCTTTCCCCTTTTGTTGCTTTGCATTTAAATGAACCAGGGTCAGTGGAGGGTCATTGTAACCAAGAGAGACTTAATCCTGTAAGAGAGAAAAGCAAGCTCCCTTCATCGAGGGAAATTGGATAATCTCTGGCAGAAGTGTACCTTGCCTTTAACCCCCTCCCCTCCCATGGTGCCCTTAGGGTTCTCTCCTTTTACAGAGGTGCTGCATCTCGCTTTGCTTTGTTAAGGAACCACTACCCTTGTTACAAAACTCTCCTCTCAACTGTCTCACACTTATCAAAAATAATTTACCTGCCATGTGCCTCATTTCCCTTGGGATTAAGGTGAGACCCACTCTTACCTGTGCTAAAGTATTAATTAGTTGTTTAATGCATTACTTAATTTATAATATAGACTTGAACAGGTGATTTCTAATAAGAAGTCCAAAAGAATGACTCTAATAATTGGAATTTTGAGAAATGTGGAAGGCTGGTCCGTGGAACATATTTTTGGTCTGAGATATCTTTCCTGCAAATCACACTACATTAAGTCCAATCTCTTCCTTCCCAATACATATGCATAATTTTTTCACCATCTGAAAAAGGTAATAAACCCTCTCTGACATTTCTAATTTACACATAGAATCTCAAATTCAACTAAGCAGTGGTTCCCAATCTGAATCTTTTAGGGTGGGTTGTGAGTATTTGCATTTTCAAATGATTCCTCCGGAAGATATTGGTGTGCACCCTTACTTAAGAACCACAGAAATACAGAAATAAGGGCATTTTGTTCCATCAGAGGGCAGCAAGACCAGGCCTGCTGCTACCTCTGCTCACAATGTTCCTGAAACACAGTTTCTCAATTCATGCCAGATTGTGAATTACCCTGGAAAGAATGCAACATTGAGATCCATGATCTGTTCATTCATGCTCTATCCCTCACTGCCTCCTGCCACCCTGCATATCTAGTATTAGCAGTTATTTGATCAGTTACAGGGTGATATGGTTTGGGTGTGTCTCCACCCAAATCTCAACTTGAGTTGTATCTTCCAGAATTCCTACATGTTGTGGGAGGGACCCAGGGGGAGGTAATTGAATCATGGGGGCTGGTTTCTCCCATGCTATTCTTGTGATAAGGAATAAGTCTCACGAGATCTGATGGATTTATCAGGGATTTTCGCTTTGGCTTCTTCCTCATTTCTCTGTCACCACCGTGTAAGAAGTGCCTTTAGCCTCCCGCCATGATTCTGAGGCCTCCCCAGAATCATGTGGAACTGTAAATATAAGTCCGATTAAACCTCTTTTTCTTCCCAGTCTCGGGTATGTCTGAATCAGCAGCATGAAAACAGACTACTATTACAGCAAATTGGTACCAGTAGAGTGGGGCATTGCTGAAAAGATACCCGAAAATGTGGAAGTGACTTTGGAACTGGGTAATAGGCAGAGGTTGGAACAGTTTGGAGGGCTCAGAAGAAGACAGGAAAATGCGGGAAAGTTTGGAACTTCTTAGAGACTTGCTGAATGGCTTTGCCCAAAATGCTGACAGCGATATGGACAATGAAGTCCAGGCTGAGGTGGTCTCAGATAGAGATGAGGAACTTGTTGGGAACTGGAGTAAAGGTGACTCTTGTTACATTTTAGCAAAGAAACTGGTGGCATTTTGCCCCTGCCCTAGAGATTTGTGGAACTTTGAACTTGAGAGAGATGATTTAGGGTATCTGACCAAAGAAACTTCTAAGCAGCAAAGCATTCAAAAGGTGACTTGGGTGCTGTTAAAAACATTCCATTTTAAAAGGGAAACAGAGCATAAAAGTTTGGAAATTTTGCAGTCTGATGATGCAGTAGAGAAGAAAAACCCATTTTTTGAGGAGAAATTCAAGCTGGATGCAGATTTGCATGAGTAACAAGGAGCCAAATGCTAATCACCAAGACAATGGGGCCCCTCCCATCACAGGCCTGGAGGCCCAGGAGGAAAAAGTGGTTTTGTGGGCTGGGCCCAAGGTCCCCGTGCTGTGTGCAGCCTAGAGACTTGGTGTCCTGTGTCCCAGCTGCTCCAGCTATGGCTTAAAGGGGCCAATGTAGAGCTCAGGCTGTGGGGTGAGCTTCAGAGGGTGCAAGCCCCAAGCCTTTGCATCTTCCACATGGTGTTGAGCCTGCAGGTGCACTGAAGTCAAGAATTGAGGTTTGGGAACCTCCACCTAGATTTCAGAAGATGTATGGAAATGCCTGGATCACCAGGCAAAAGTTTGCTGCAGGGATGGGGCCCTCATGGAGAACCTCTGCTAGGGCAGTGCAGAAGGGAAATGTGGGGTTGGAGCCCCCACACAGAGCCCCTACTGGGGCATCACCTAGTGGAGCTATGAGAAGAGGGCCACCATCCTCCAGACCCCAGAATTGTAAATCCACTGACTGCTTGAACTGTGCATCTGGAAAAGTTGCAGACACTCAATGCCAGCCTGTGAAAGCAGCCAGGAGGGAATAAATATGTACCCTGCAAAGTCACAGGGGCAGAGCTGCTCAAGACCATGGGAACCCACATTTTGCATCATGTGACCTGAATATGAGATCTGTAGTCAAAGGAGATCATTCTGGAACTTTAAAATTGACTGGCCCGCTGGATTTTGAACTTGCATGGGTCCTGTAACCCCTGTGTTTTGGCCAATTTCTCCCATTTGCAACAAGTGTATTTACACAATTCTGGTACCCTCCTTGTATCTAGAAAGTAATTAACTTGCTTTTGATTTTACAGGCTCATAGGCGGAAGGGACTTGCCTTGTCTCAGATGAGACTTTAGACTGTGGACTTTTGGGTTAATACGGGACTGTGGACTTTTGGGTTAATGCGGGACTGTGGACTTTTGGGTTAATGCGGGACTGTGGACTTTTGGGTTAATGCGGGACTGTTGGGAAGGCATGATTGGTTTTATAATGTGAGGACATGAGATTTGGAGGGGCCAGGGGCGGTATGATATGGTTTGGCTGTCTCTCCACCCAAATATCAACTTGAATTGTATCTCCCAGAATTCCCATATGTTGTGGAAGGGACCCAGGGGAAGGTAATTGAATCATGGGGGCCAGTCTTTCCCATGCTATTCTCATGATAGTGAATAAGTCTCATGAGAGCTGATGGGTTTATCCAGGTTTCTGCTCTTGCTTCTTCCTCGTTTTCTCTTGCCACCACCATGCAAGAAGTGCCTTTCACCTCCCACCATGATTTTGATGCCTCCCCAGCCATGCAGAACTGTAAGTCCAGTTAAACCACTTTTTCTTCCCAATCTCAGGTGTGTCTTTATCAGCAGCATGAAAACAGACTAATACACGGGGCCGTATAAGGCACAATACAGAGAGATATTTTAAGGTAAGGCAGGCAGGCTAAGCTTTCATTCGATTCAGTGCTTTCAAATGTTCATCACCATCTAATATACCAGGGACAAATTACCAAAATTTTACATAATAATAAAAAGCATATGAAGATAAGAATGGTGGAAACAGATTCTGGAAAATCAACTAATAAATCATTAACATATCTCCAGATTCTGTCCAAAAATATTGAAAAGATTCCTATCAGTCACAGTTGTTAACCACACTGAAATTGTCAGAATCTAAAGAAAGAATGAGGAGGTGAGATGTAAAATTAAAATGAAATAAGAAAAAGAGATGTGAAGTGGGGCTGATGTGAACTGAACATAGAGGGTTCATTTTAGAGGCTGTAGTAACTTAAGGCTGATTTACGGGATATTTTTCTCCCTGTATTTTGATGAACATCAATAAGCCTCCTTAACTTAAATTGAATAATATCATTTACTCATAGCTGTCACTCATAAGATTCTGTGGGTACATCTGAATCATCTCTGATTTGAAAAATATTATAGTTTCACTGTTATAATAAGAATAGCTATTACTATCAATCACAATTACCACCATTTTAATTATTCACAATCTTATGTAAGAGGGAAAAGTAATGAGATATTTCACCTTAAGATTCCTAGAAAGAAGTAAGATACTTAGAGGATGACTACCTGGAAATTAGAGTATTAGGTAATATCTGGAAAACCTTGAGTTAGTGGGAGTGAGTTAGGGAAGGAGAAGGACATGGTATTTCTATAGCAAAGGGACGCTCTACATCTTTAGTTATTTGACCTAAAGGAAGTCACTTACCCTCTCAGGGCTTGAGTTTTGTTATCTATAAATAACGGATTGACCTATGACTTGAATGGAGTCCTATCAGCTCTGTCCTGTGGTAAAGTTTGATTCTTTCTCATCTGCCTCAGCTTCAGAGTAGTGAATATTAAGATAAACTTTGTATTAAAGATATTCATCTGCCAATTTGTCCACTTGCAATGCCAATAACATTTTAATACTGGTCTCCATATTGATAAAAAACTTTTGCCTGTTTTTTCATGGGATGATAAGAGATACATTACATAATGTGTTTTATTGTCCCCATTATTTTTGTGAAACTGTGGCTTAGAGAAGTTAAGCAACTCACTCCCTGGTCACTCACCTCATGGAGCCATGAGTTAAAGTCAGATCTATGTGATGCCAAAGCACATGCTCCCATTGTGGCATGGCAGGGGACTAGTATGCCATAATTATAGAAAGATGGAAGCTGCATACTCTAAACTTGTGAAAATAAGTCTCTATATGAATTTTTAGCTAATGACCTAGAATGTATTCCATGAACCTAAACTGATACCTTCCTGGTCAGGGCTCTTGTCAAAGCGATTAGTCTTTTAAATGCTTCAACTGTCTAGCTTTTTTGAGAGAAGAACTTTCCTTTTGAAATTGTGTAGCACAATATCAATAGCATGTCTAATTTATTCCTGTTCTGGTTGGTTCCAAAACCTATATTGTGCACTGGGCATGCTGCTGTTGAAATATTTTACATAAAACTGATTCTGTAATAAAAAGCTAGCTACAAGAAAATTTAATTGAATCTTTCTTAAATATTTACTATTCAGAACAGGCACTTCATGAATTGCTAATTATTTTTTCAAGTAGTTTCTAATATTCCCCATATAATGTGCCATGTAATTTGGCTTTGTCAAATGACTGAAAATATAATTCATTAATTCTCTCTGTTTTCATTAGAAAGTCTCTTTGACACAGACTGGAGGAAAACAATAATGGTACTGGAACTGGGAGAGTTGTAGACACTGGATCCTCATTATAAATGTTCCTTGGGGGCTTGGTGGAACTACCTTCCAGTTCCTCACTGATTTGAGTATATCATATACAAATGTACTGCTTTTTTTAAACTTAACAATTCTCCTGTAGTTTCATATGGCACAGTTAAAAGTGAGGGCTTTACAGGCCAGGGATATCTCATTACAGACCTGGCTCAGACATTTACTGCATGACTTTAGACAAGTTATTTAACTTCACTATGCCTCAGTTACATATACAAAATGAGAATAACATTTATAAAAACTACCTCATGGGATTCCTATGAGGATCAAATGACTTAATGCCTATAAAGCATATAGAATAGTATCTGGTATACAATAAGCTCTTAATTAAAGGTATCTTGAATTGTAAATGGCTAGAATCTAAGACTTATTTATTTTGTATCTATACATTACAGCAAATAGTCTCCCCCACTTTTTAATGAGAAACTAATTTTCCTGAAGAACTAGAAAGAGAGTTGATGATGGTAGAAGGTACAGCAAATGAAGTTCCCGAGGGCTGAGAGATGGTGACACTGTTTCTGGCTCTATCTCTCTCGCCACTAAGACTCTTAGCAAATTCAGAGAGGACATAACTAACAATGTTACATCATCTGGAGATCTACAGTGTATTGCTGCCTCTTTTGTAATCTTTTTAGGATCTACAGAAGTGTTATTCCTTTGCAGATTGTTATTTATCCTCAAGGAACATTGTTTACAAAATGGAAAAAAAAACAGTATATTCTCTGGGCTATATTGACGGAATTAAGAGCAGTGTGATGTGACAGTTGATTTTAAGCAGTTCTGCCGGCAGTCTGCCTCAATTCCACTCCACACACTGACCATTCATGTCCTACATATCCTTCCTTAAGGTAAATTTCCCAGTACTACAGATAAAATGAGTAATTTAACTTAAAAATCACAGAGATGGACCGCGTGCAATGGGGCTCTAAATGACACAAACGGTCTTTCTGTGAGAAATCTATAGATTAAAGCCAGTGATAGCCTGGCCTGTGAAACAGAAGAACATAAGGTCTTTCACCAAAAAAATTAACATCATTGATTGATATTGATTGCAATAACACTAGGGGCTTGGGCCTATATTAGGTATAATAAAACCGGAGAGTGACTAATCAGTTCAAGTCACCAGCCCTGAGCCCTTTCCCTTATGGAGTAGGAAAAAATAAACCCAGAGTGACCTTGATTCTCTTCTACAGCCTAGCGGACTGAGCAGGCAAATGCTCTCCTTGGCATGTCAAGGAGAAAACTCTTCTTTTTTTCTTGACCCAGCCACTCAATGAGGAGAGAATTACTCACCTGGAGTCAATGATCCCTACAGCTGCCAGCAAAGCAGCATTCCTATGAAGCTCTGAAAGCACTACAAAACATTTGCCAGAAGAAGCAGGGAGGAGTAGCAGCTGTTCTGGGACCAGAAGACCACCGCCTCTCCACCCTTTGGCAGCTTCTTAGATAGGCTGATCTGGGATTCTCTGCCACACCACAGCAGGTGGGAGAGTCAGTTTCTTTCTTGTTTCTTAACATGACGTTGTCAGGTGGCAAATCTGTGATGGGGGTAAAGTTGGTTCTGAGTAAGGTTGGCAAATAAAGTACAGAACACGCCCATTTACATTTGAATTTCAAGTAAACTTTTTTTAGTATAACTATATGCTGTTGGGACATACTTACATTAAAAATGTATTTGTTCTTCATCAAAATCAGATTTAACTTGGCATCCTGTATTTTTATTTGCCAAATCAGGCAACCCTAGTTCTAAGGTCTCTTGTATCCTATTTCTCTCTTTCCCCACTTACCAGGCTCTATTCCTTCACCCCTCTATCTGGTCCTCAGGGCCCTGGAATATAAGATTTGAATAAGGAAAACCACAAAATATAGAATTAACCAACAAAGTTTGATTCAGCACAGTGCTACTGCAGGGAATATAAAAGAAACAATGAATATTATCTAGTCCCTGCCCTCATAGCTTTTTTTAGAACGAAAAAATTTGATTGAGGCTAAGTAAAATTGCTCAGGTCCACATCTCATTCTGCATGTTTCAATGCAAATAGAGGGCAAGTGGCATCATTAGAAACTCAAATGGCTTTTGCTTCCATATAAACCTAGAGACACATCCTCAGGCACTAAATCTCTGTTACTGTAACTCAATTCACAATACAATTCACCAATTGTAATTTTCTACCAAGTGCATAATGATATATAAAATGCAAGTAAATGGCAAGATGATTCACAACACCAACAGAACTCAAAAGATATGAGCACTTACCATGGAGCTGGGAGCACATTACTATATACACCAGCTGCTGAGAGGCAGATACTTTGCCTATTTAAAAATTATAAATTCTCCTGTTTTGTGGAGTGAGGAAGGCTTTACAGCTCAGCCTCAATGGAATTATGAAAATAGCTACTTTGCTATTTATTTCTTTAAACAAATTATCTTGTATACATTAACCAGCCATATGGATTTCTGTAAACCCTCTCCTGATGCAACTCACCTATCACTCATACCACTGCCAGATTCATAAAAGGAGAGGAAATGGGGGAAGGTTTATCTGGAACATTCTGGCCTCATTCCTAGGTATCCCATCTGAAGGGCCTCAGAGAGGTAGGTTGACAGTGAGTTATACTTCACTAATCTCCCTCCCTTGAATCCAGACATTCAGATCTGCCTGAGAAGTCCCGAAAAGCATTTGGATGTAATGTAAAAGATTCATTTTCCATTTTAGTAAGACTATGTGTTCCAGATTCCAACAAACATTTTGGTAATTTCCATCAAATAACCAACTAATTCTGTCTGTATATTTTGGGGTGGGGGCAGTAGTGGTGGTGGTGAAGAAATCAGTCAAACCAATTTTCACATTGCACTGGCTGGGATATACACAGACTCTGCTCCCTACCAGTATCATCTCTCTACTTCACACTTCTTTTAAATTAGTAGGCACCTTCCTACTCATGTATGTTCCTCCTTGCTCTTAGTGCAGTAGAGGGGAATATACCACTAACTCTTATAGAGTATAATATGTTGTTAAGTATGAAAGGGCATAAATCAAGCATATACATATGGTGACCAACTGTTCAGACTGGCAGTGGTTTCCTAGGACATGGGACTGAAAAAGCACCCACACACGCAGACACACAGACACACACACACACACACACACACAGAGTGCAGGACCTGCAAAATAAACATTACTAAAGCTTTTAGAGTTTAACATTTCAAGCCATTTAATTTTTTTTTGAAATCTACTAAAATGTAAGGTAGTTAAAAAAAACCATTACAGCAACTGGGAATTATACGTAGAAGGCCACAAGAAGCAAGGGCATTTGTAGGCTCTTATTTATATGTGTTTTTCTTTCTAACAGCTGCCAATCCTCCAAGTCAGGAAATATTTACACATGTTCTAGACATCTTCCTGATGGTATGAGACTCTCTTGAAGCCATCCTTATACTTGGCCATGCCAATAACACTACAGCAAACTACAGTACCCAGAGAAAAAATATACTCTTTCAAGCTTCCTAAATGACTCATTCAGCAGAAAGTAATAAAAAAGTAAGGCTAATATTTCCATCCTTTGGAAATATTTATCTCTACACAGTGCCACCTTTTTATAGTCAGAATAGAAAGTTACTTAGGTGGTATAATTTTGAAAGGCCAACCTGTCTCCAGCATTGGCTTAACAGGGTGTCATTACTCAGTCCTTTCCATCAAGGCACATCTGCAGAGAGCCCCTGTAAAAATAGTCATTCAGGAGGGGGGATCACTTTTGCACATACCTTTTTAGTTCCAGAAGAAATTGTGTCAAGTACCCATATGTATAAGGTATTGTGCTAGTCCCAAAGAGATTACAAAGGTGATTAAGATAGATTTTTTGGACACAGCCAATGTTTCTCATAACATCTACTTGTAGAATGATAATACTACTAATAAAAGGAGTATATGAGTGTGGGCAACAGAAAATACACAAAACAGTCTGCATTGAAATTTCTGCTTGCCATTTATCCCTTATGCCCTGCTGTCTAATACGTACAATGCACTTTACTAGGTATTCTAAGAGTAGATTTGAAATGAAACAGTCCAGGTTCCTGCCCTTAAAGAAATTCATGAACTAAAGACTAACGAATTCTTAGGCATCCACCCCAAGCTTTGTAACTGGTTTTCTACTGTCATTGCAACACTTTGTTTTGTGGAAAGGTGGGAGGAATTCAGCTGCTTGCAAAATTCTTGTAGAGGTTAACCACCAGGAAAGTCTTAAAGCTGTAATTTCTGTTCAAACCTGCATGCTCATCTGATGAAAACAATATAAGAACAATTTTACTTAAATAGCACACCTTGTATTTACCTCCTCACCTGCAAACCCCTACTGTTTCCATACACCTGCTTAACTCTCTGCCTTTGCCACCCTCTAACCTTCCAAGCTATAGCCACTTAGACCTACATGTAATTTATTCAGCCCAGGCTCTGGGATCTCAGTTCTCAGGCAGGAAACAAATGAGGGTCCCCTAAGTTTAACATATTTTAATATTCACTAATGTTTTCAGAAATACATTCATTAGAAAATACACAAATTGTTTTTTAATGTGTTGATTTTTAAAATTCCTACCAATCAGAAACCAATCATCTACAAGGGAAGCACTAACTTTCAATGATCTTTTGTTGTTTCCCTCTTTTCCAGGGCTCCCAGTAGAAGCAATAAAACAGGAAAAACACCCTTGCCTCAGAGATAGGCCCCTGCCCACAAGAAGAAAGTGAAGAGGTTGACAGTAAATACTTCTCTACCTTCTCATGGCTTCCAGGAGTCTGAGTAGAAATTTAGTCCTGAGCTTTGAGTATCCTGTAAAGACTATCTGCTTGTCCACATCCATTTCTGAAATCTATTACATTCCAGAAAAAGACCCTAAGACTAGACTGTCTTAGTGCCCATCATGAAGGAAACAAATATGTTGGAGGAACACATCATTAATGATCTTCATTACCGACCTCAGCTCATCAGTTTCTTGTAAATTTTTGCACTTGGGCAGATTGTTTTTTCAATTGGCTAATCTAATTGAATGTTTTTTGACTTTGGTTTATATCTGTTGAGCTGAATATACTATATTATGATTAAGATACAGACCTGGGGCCAAGCAAATTTTAGTTTAAATCCTGATTTTGCAAGGCAATATCTTAGCTTTGTGAACCTATTCAGTAACTCAGGTTCTTGAATCCTGTTTCCTCGTTTGTGAGATGGTAGGATGATGAAAACAATGGTAGCTACCTCATAATGCTCTTATGAGCTGTAAGCACTCAGTAAATGTTATCCATTTTTAGAACATTGAGGTCACTATCTCTAAAGCGACTAATATTTAAATCTTCATCTTTTTCTCACCCAGTTCAAACACTCAATAATTTTATTTATTTTATTTTTTTTCTTAGAGTCAAGAAAAGCTGTCTTTCTCTGAAGACTCTTAGACTTCTCCTTTTAGATCATGGTGGTATTTTTGTTTTGTTTTGTTTTCTCTTCAGAGTTAATGATTTATACAAAATGTTACTGGCAGTGCTTAGAATATAATCAATCTTCTTTCCCTCAGGGGACCCTGAACGATCTAACCTTCTTTCCCTAGTCATAAAGGGACTCTGCCTAAGAAGGACAAACCCAAAAGGAGCTTTCTTAGTTTTCTAACACAAATTACACATAAACTACCATCATATCATAATTTCTCCAATTGAAATAACACAAAATTCACACTTCATTTTCCCTCTCTTTATGCTCTGGTAGAGGAGGAATTTATTACAACCTGGGTGTAGGTGAGCAGGAAAAAATAAAACTGCACTATAAATATCTGTTTATGTCTTTTTATATTCTTTGATATTTTAATTTAGTCTTACTGATAAGTTTCTTTTTAGGAGCCTGCCTTCAGAGTAGCCTCAGCACCATAAAATTGTAAGAGCTTCCATTTTTCTTTTGACACCCTCAGAGAGCTACAGCAGCACATTAATCTCCAAGTGCGATTTTGGCACCACCCACACAACTACCTTAGACACAGATGCACAAGTATGGTAGAATGTTGGAAGTCCTAAAATCAAGTTAGGACTATTCTTATTTCAAGAGTAGCAACTGTTGAAGTGCTATTTTCCAAAGAGTGTTTCATGAAATGTGATGAGGACCTAGTTAACTAGTTTTTAGTGGTCAACTACTAGACGATAAACTAAAGCAAGAACTCTTAATACTTCAACCACCTTAACAGAATTTACTCTGAAAATCTGACCATAATTATATAACTCTCTCTCTATATATATATAGATATATATACACACACACACACACATACATACATACGTATATATGCAAAAGCAAAATAAAACAAAATTTGCTTTTTGATACATTAAAGAGTACATTATTACTTCTAACACTGCCCAGCCCACCCTCATCACTCTATAAAGTGGTTTATAAAATATTGTACAGATAAATTTTCCTAGGACTAATATATTAAAAATAGTATTAAATATATAAGCTTAGCAGCACTTAGGCAATTTTGTATGCCTATTTTTAAGTAACTGCACTGTTTCCCCACGGAGATTTATACTTACATTTCATAAAGATTTTCATAATTGGGATGTTTTTATCTGGCAAAGCCACCATGCTATAAGGAATTTATTAGTTTTGGCTTTTGTTTAGAAATGTGTATTTGTCTCCAAATATTTAAATTTATTTTTCCTGCTCCTGGAACAACTTTATAACAATCAACTGGATTAAGCATCTGCAGAAATGACATAATACATTTTGTGTTACCCCAATACACCAAATACATAATTTGAATTACTTCCCTATATATATCTGTGAACATATTAAGCAGATTAGAGTAGTTGTGAAAAATAATTATGACCTCTTGGGAGCAAAAATCCCATGACATTTACTTTCCCCTTTCATACCTGTCAGCTACCAACTGCTTCATCCTCCCTCAAGATTTATTGGGAAACAAAAGAAAATTTTGGTATAACATATTAAGAAAAAGTCAAGCCTGCAACTCAGAGGCCTGGATTCTATTCCACAGTTGGAGAGTTGTCACGGCCAAGATAGAAATATTCCATTTTTCTCCAAGGCCTGTAAGCCTCAGCAATTTCCACTAATTTGGTCCCCTGAGTCTCAATTTATTTAGCCTATGCTGTTTTTTTCACCCCCATTGCAAATATTCAACCTGTTTTCTTATTGAGGAGAAACTTGTTCTTGGAGTTTCATTCTTTAGAAGCTTCATTAGACTTTCTACATCCAGGAACAAAAACAAAAAAAACTATGTCCCAATTTCCTTTTTTCATTTTTTCCAATCTCTCTCATTCCTTTCCATTACCCATCACTCCCTCTTCAAATAAAGTGGTCACGGTCATACAGAAAATACTTCCTTCCTTATCTCTACTAAAACTAACTTAATAAAAATGACCGCTCCTAAAAAATGTATTCTGATCATTCTAACTAGCACCTAGTATGTAACATGGTACTTGGGACATAGTGTGCATTCAATAAATGTATTTTTTAAATTTTTATTACAGAATGATTTACTCATTCAAAGCAATGTTATTTAATAAATAAATTTAATGTTTTCTATGCTAGAGCAGCTTGAGAGTTCCTTAAGAAAGACCAATCCCTACCTTTGAGGCACATTATCACAATGTCACAGGATGAAGGTGGAACCAAGACATAGCTCTGGACTTGTGGCACTGTACTATGAAGACACAATAGCCTAGTATGCCTGTGGCCTCAATTCAGCTTCAGCTTCAGCTCCTGCTTCAGAAACTTGCAATGTATAATGAAATGCATAGTGCTATGTGCTTTAAGGGTGCTCAAGCATTATTTGTTGGCTGACTTAATTAAGCTATATTTGCAAAATGGCAAGGATGTGAGGAAACTTTCCTACCTAAAAATAAAGCATTCACAGTGGTAGACATTTGGTAGGCAAATAAACAGTATAATTTCAGCCTAAAAGGAAAAATACTCAAACCCCCATCCAATAGGCCTAGTGGCTAGGCAACCCAAATGTCAGCACTGTGTTTCTGAAATGTAATTTAAAATATCATAAATTGTATGTCATCAACTTTGAGGACAATATTCCTTTCCTTCCTTTCCATTCCCATTCCCTACACCAACTTCAAATCCAGAAAATATAACTAATAAACATAAATCTCACCTGTCTGGTGAGGTTTGCAAGTAAAAGCAATGTGTCAGGCGGTGATTTATAAAACCAAATTTAAGGGTGATGCATTGTTTTGAAACGAAATTTCCATATTTAATGGTATACTTTCAGAGTGCAAACAACTCAGGAATTTGCTCCTGACTGTGACCTTCATATACCTCACTTAATCTACTGACCACCAAGAGACAGATGACTCCTGTGATCTCTTTCAAGGATGGATGCTTACGTATGGCCATGGTCTGTTTTTAGGTGTTAGAACAATAAGAAACTTGGGGTGGTCCCTTTCTTCCACCAGCATTTAACTGAGTTTCAACTAGGCATCAGCATACATGGCAATTAGGCTCTATGCCCAACTGTAGAAGTTTACTCTATTTCAGGTGAATTTTTCCTTTGCTTGAAATGGTTGCCTTGAATCCTTTCCCATTCCTTTTTCTGTCCTCACCACCTGCAAATGGTAACGTAGGAGTAGGTGATTGATATTAGGGGTGTAGTCAAGACCTCATGAAGGGCCAAGGCAAACTCATTCATTCTGGATATCCAATTCATTGTCTCACCTCACTAGTATTATGCTTAACAAAATAGAGTTAGATAACATAACATATAATGAAGCATTCCTACCTTCCCAATATAGCAGCTACCCAGTTTTACATTCACATTGAGTGTCTTATTAGTTACTGAGCTAAAAATTAGGTCTCACTATCAGGTGGTGAAACAGAAGAAAGAATAGAAAAACACGTTAAAAATAATTTTATTTGGTAAAAAGTGAAACTACTCCAGCTAATAGCCAATAATCAACTTCTACTGTGTAAGGTGGAGAAGCGACAACAGGATTACTATAATTGTGCTGATGACAGTAAGAATAAGAATAGATTACATTTTACTGAGTGCCAGGCACTGTGCTAGGTGCAATATCTCAGAGCCAGAAGAAAGCCTGGAGATTATTGAGTCTAATACTTTTGTTTTATTGTTGAAGAAATGGGCCCAGAAAGTCAAGAGACACGTTTACTGTCAGTTACTGGGAGAGTCAGGTTGCCACCTCCAACTTTGCCACCCTAGAGGTCTTGGTCTCTTTCTTAATACTATGGTCTTTCTGTGTCTATTGCTCTTGGGGAAATTACTTTTTTTTAATAGTACCATTAAAAATGAGTTCCAACCTATTTTCTTTTTTCCAATATGGCCTCACATGGTCAAATACTAAACATTCCTCCAATTAAAATGACGACCCATAAACTATGAGACTAGCAGTTAAAGGTGACGAGAAAACTATGTTCTCTAACTCTACTGGGGCAAAAAAAGGGAAGACCAGTACTTTCTCTCCTAAAAAGAGAGAAAAATAGAACCCACAATTTCAAGTGAGGTTTGAACTGGCAGGGGGTGGGAGAGGGTGAGAGGATAGGCATCTAATTAGAGGAAAAAGAAGGAAAGGAAGAGGATTACAATAGTAGTGTGAAACTCAGCCTTCATTTCAATGTGCACAGACTTCAGCAGACAGCTGGAAACCTGCCAGGGAACGAGGCCTTGGAAACAAGCTGGAAGACATTGGAGAGACTTTAACCAAAACAAACTCCAGCAGGGGATGTGGTTGGCAGCACTGAAAAAGCAAAGGACTCTATGAGTCACTCTGACATTAATCTTGAATGGTATCATGCTTCTATTTTGCAGTACAGGTTATTTATGCAACATTTGGTACTGTCTAATACACACATATATATAAAATATGTAAAATATACATACAGATATATATGTTCTGTACTTAAATATTATATTACAGACATTAGAAAAGAAAAAATCCAATATCTCACTATTTTAATCGTTAATTCACCATTTTTTATCTGCATATTTTAACATAGCTGTAATCGGGGCACAAATATAATAAGGAATATTTTACTTAAGATCTTAAGCATAGTTCTATGCTGCTAGATAACTTCATAAATATTGCTTTATAGGACAATGATATATTAACTGGTTAAAAAGTAATTTACTTCCATCTTTTTAAACTGTTGTAATTGAACTTTTAAAAAATAATAGCAACAATATTGATGGCAATAACTGCCGTTTAACAGGTATTTACCATATTCCGAATATTATAAATGTGTATATATATGTATATTGTTTTGATATTTTATAGCACCTCCCAAGGTAGGTATTATTAGTCCCATTTTATAAATAAGGAAACTTAAACTTAGGTTAAGTGACTTGCTCAAGGTTATAGCTAGTTAATGGCTAAGTAAGCACTGAAAGGCACACCCTTTTTTCGCCACAATATGCTACTTTTCTTCTGCAATGTATATCTACATGTTTTTCTATGTCTGGGATGCTTATCATATATTTCCAAAAGAATTATTGGTGTAAAGAGGATAAACATTTTTAAAGTGTTTATTTACATACTCCCAGATTGTTTTCCATGAGGGTATTGTCAGTGGATAGCACCACCATCCCAAATATTTTTATAGTAATTAGAGGTAGAAAAAAAGAGGTAAAGTCAATGAGTGACAGAGGGAAATCATTCTGGTGTAAATAAAGTTTCTGTAAACATCTATCTTCTGTAACAAAGAAGTTTGTACTTGGAAGAGCTGATGTTAGAAATTGTTCTCTATCTCTGGATCTGAGTAGGTACACAGAAAGTTCTTAGGATTTATAAATGTGTACAGGAGGATCTAGCATATGGTAGATTCTTCATGAAGAGTCAGTTAAAAGGAATTAACATGGACTTTTTGCTTTTGATGAAGTGAAAGTTGGAAAGTGTGCCACATCCACCCTAACAACAAGAATAAGCTGAATAATCTAGGTAATCATAACTTTTCTTCAATCTAGAGAGAAGTCTCAAGGAAACCAACTAGCCTGAGGTCTGGAGAAAGACAAGCACCTGCAAAAAGAGATGGGACATGAGCACTAGCTCACCTGTGGCTGTAGAGGGAAGACAAGGTCACAACGGAAGCAGGTATAAAGAATTCAACTAAATTTTTCTTTGTTTTTTAATTTTTGTGGGCACATAATAGGTGTATATATTTATGAGGTGCATGAGATATTTTGGTTACAAGCATGCAAATTTTTAGTGAATTACTAAAGAGCAAATGTGGGTTAGCATGAGAGTATAGAACTCTTGGAAGCCATGGACACAGGATAAATTTATACAAACATGCAGATTTATGGTACAGGTCTGATGGAGATGAGAAGCCACTGCAGTGGGAAAGGTAGGAAACCAGGTCCAGTTCCTTTCCCTTTCACGAATAAAAGTCTTAAGCCCTAGGGAAAAGGCAGCAAAGTGTATTCTCCCCAGGGTAAAGATGAAGACCTACTGCAGCTGGGGAAAGGTAAAAAAAAAAAAAGTCCTCCAGTTCTGGGGGAAGGGCAAGAATTAGTTGTGGGCCCAAACACTTAGAAGTATCCTACCACTAGAAGAGGGAAAGGATAACTAAGAAAGTCTCACTCCTGTGACACAGAGGCCCAGGATCTTACAAGACTGAGGTCGAAGCAGAAAAACAGCATTTCTACCTGCCCACACCACTAGGCCAATGAGCACTTAAGAAGAAGCAATAGCTGTATACCATTAGGGGAGGGCAACAGCATGCAGCGAGAACCTCTTTGAAGCACAGATACACAGGGAAGATGGAAAGTTGAGAAAAGAACAGGGATATTAAGAAAAACTCTCCAGAAGACCAACCCCCACATATGCACAAGGTATTAGAGGAATCTGAAACTGGTAGTGAACTGAGAGTAAATATATCAACAACATAATTCAAATGTAGTTTATCTTCTTATTAGATTGAGTGAATGCCGATATAAACAACCTAGCTGAAAAAGTGTGCCCATGTCAAGAAATAAATACTATTTACTTTAATTTCTACTGTTCTACATACTATGTCATTTAAACAAAAATTGTGAAATAAAGCAAAATAAAAAACATTCTCAAGAGACAAAGCAATCAACATAACCAGCCTCAGAGATGACTTAGATGTTGAATCCATCAGACAGAGAATTTAACATAACTATGATTAATGCATGAAATGCTTTAGTGAAAAATATGAAAAACATGAATAGACAAATAGGGGATTTCAGTACACATGTTAACTATTAAAGAGTCAGGTAGAAAAGCTAGAAATGAAAAACAGTAATATAGTTGAAGAATGTCCTTGACAGTCTCATAAGTAGACTTGAAACAGCTGAGAAAGGAATCAGTGAAAGTGAAGATAGAAAAAAAAATTGATCAAAACTGAAATGCAAAGAGAAAAAAAAGAATGAAACACACACAAACACACTCCAAAACAGAGCATTTAAGAACTGAGGGATAATATCAAAAGGCCTAACACATATGAAATTGGATTTCCAAAAGAAGAAGAAAGCAAATAGAGTAGAAAAAATATTTGAAAAGATAAAGGCCAAAAATTTCTCCCAAATAATGAAATATGTCAAACCACATGTCCAGGAAGCTAAGCGAACCCCAAAGATCTCTAACCATTATCTCAGATAAATATCCTTTCAACACACACACACACACACACACCTCCAGACATTTCATATTTAAACTGCTGAAAAACAAAGACAAAGAGAAAAATCTTAAAGGAAGCCAGAGACAAAATATAAAGGAGCAAAGGTAAGAATTACAGCAGACTTCAGAAACTATGCAAGTCTGAAGACAAATTGGCATGTTTAAACTGCTGAGAGAAAGAAAAAAATAATAACTCTCAATCCACAATTTTATACACAGTGTGAATATCTTTCAAAAATGAAGGAGAAATTAAGACTTTTCACACAAAAGCAGATAATTCATTATCCAGAAACCTTGGACTATAAGAAATATTAGAGGAAGTTTTTCAGGCTTAAGTTCTACATCCCAGAGAGAAAGTTGGATCTACACAAAGAAATGAAGATTCCAGAAATGGTTAAAATGAAGATAAACATAAAAGACTCTTTCTGACTTTTAATTGCTGTAAAAGATAATTGATTAGCTAAATTTTAAAAATAGTAGTAGTGAAAACAGGGAAAAGAGTAAGTATAGGGAAAGTACAGTAGTTTTGTGGGTTTCTAGCATATGTAAAAGCAAAATGCCTGACAGCCATAACCCTAGTACACCAGTTGGGAAACCACACAGTGAAGAGGTAGAATACTCCTTGAATCTAGACAGTGATTAGTTTAAGATGTACATTGAAAATCTTGATTGTGGTGGCAGTTATATGACTGTATGCATTTGTCCAAACTCATAAAGTTGTACACTTAAAAGAGTTAATTTTACCAAATATATATTATATCCCAATAAACTCTGAGTTTTAAAAAAGGACATTCACATGCATAACTTACCTTTTTACCCTCTTACTTTTCTTCTTTTGGTGCCATCACAGTTCATTATCACATGAATGATAATGAGTAGCTATCTTTCTGTGTTGTCTAATTTTAACCTTGCTTCTTACTTTATATGACTCTGAGCTTTTATTTCTCACATCTGGTGCCTCTATACATTTGAATCAGAACAAGTATACACACACACTTACACACACACCCTAAGGAACTAAAATGTGCATAGAGCCACGGAGACTGTAAATGTACCATAAATATTCTGTCTATGTATAAGATGTAGGTATCTATGTATAAGGTGGCAAAACTGACCTAGATCACACAAATATTAAGTAATCATTCAGTACAGGATGCAATTGAGGTAGCATAAGCAATATATTTCAGTCTATATCATATCACCCTCTATAGCTTATTGGTTCTGTTAATAGATATGATCAAAATGGTTTGAAAAGATTTGGTCATGAATACTAGCATTCCCTCTGTTCCCTATATTCACCAAGGTTCTTTCTGTTTTTAAGACCTGTCCACATGCTATTTCTACTACTCAGTTTCTATGCTATGGGTGCTTTATTTAGTTTATTATTTTATTATTTTTATTTTTTAAGCGCTAAGGTCTTGCTCTGTCACCCAGACTGGAGGGCAGTGGTGTAAACATAATCCACTGCAGTCTCAAGCACCTGGGCTCAAGTGATCCTTCTGCCTTAGACCCCTGAGTAGTTAAGACTACAGGCGCACACCCACTGCACCTGGCTAACTTTTTCTTTTTAATTTTTTTGTAGAGATAGGGTCTTGTTTTGTTGCCTAGGATCATCTCAACTCTGGCTTCAAGCAATCCTCCTGCCTTCATCTCTCAAAGTATTGGGATTACAGGAGTGAGCCACAGCAGCAGGCCCTATAGGAGCTGTTGTGCAAAGTTTAAAAAGCATCCTCCATTCCTACCTGGGCAGATGAATAAGAAAAGAAGCCCCTCTGGGTAGATGTAGTCCCAAAGTTGCAAGACTTGGCAAGAAAAAAGGCACCCTTTTCTGAACTAGAAAGAAGCCCCTTCCTCTGGGCTTATACCAGGACACCTCTACACAACCTATATGTAGAGGACCTGTGATCAGTCTGCTGTAAGGATCAGCCTAAGGACAGTAATCCAGTTTTTGAGCAACAGGCCTGGGCAAAAAGAGCACTGCAATTATATAGAACATTATACAAGATTGAGAAAATGTCAATTCCCCATATTAGAGAGTAGAAAGGTACCTGATCAGTGTGATACGGCTACAAAAGCACCCCATCCCCAAACCAGCCCTTAACACTGTCCATACCTCCACCTAGAATATATTAACATCATCCTCTACAACCACACCTTTTCTTGGTTACCTCATATTTATCCTCCTGATATCAGTTTAATGGTCACTTTCCCTTTCCAGGGAGTGGGAGATCAACACTGACCTTTCAATCTAAATTAAGCCCCCTTGCTTTATGCTTTTATATCACTAAGAATTTTCTTACAGATCTTATATTACAGTTGCAATTACAATCATCCCTCAGTATCTGTGGGGGACTGGTTTCAGGGCCTCCCGTGAACACCAAAATCGGGGCATGCTCAAGTCCCTGATACATAATGGCATAGTAATTTTTTTGCATATAACTTACACATATCCTCCACTATAATTTAAGTGATGACTAGATTACTTATAACATTTAATTCAATGTAAATGCTATATAAATAGTTGTTACACTTTATTGGTTAGGGAATAATGACAGGAACAAAAGTCTGTACATTATGCATTTTTTAAATTTTTGATACAATGTTGGTTGAATCCATGGATGTGGAACCCACAGATACAGAAGTATACAGTTATTTGTGTGTTTACTTATGTAATGCATGGCTCCCCCAACAACCCCCACACATATAACATATACATACTTACTCACATATATTTCTCAACCATAAGCCCCAAAAGAGAAGGGACCTTATCTGCTTTGTTCATCATTTTATTCCCAGAGACTATCACAGCATCTGCACATACTTAGTGTTTAATAAGTAATCACTAAATAAATTCATATTTTTTCTTGTTAGATTCTTTAGCAAATTTTATCACACGTGCACACTCAAGTACACAGTATGATATAGAATGTTATGAAAACATTCCTTTTAATAACATTCAGTTTTCAGTTGAATGTGAGTAATTAGAATGGTATGGATGTATACTATAAGACAAGTGATATCTTATTTGGGTATATCTTATCTGAATTACTTCAATTTTCCATTGGTGACTTTATTTTCTGCTTATTTTTAGATGTTATGTTTGGTTGGTTGGTACACTATAGATTAGCCAATCCATTACTTTTGTGATAATAAACAGTAATTCTTACAGGTGTCACTGGGCTATCTAATTTGATTTATCTCCCAAAGTGAAATGCCATATTCTGGCATTATGTGACTTGCAGTGTCTAACTCACAATCTTTGTTGTCATTAGAAGATGAAGAATGAATAAATAATATAAGTCAACTTACCAAATAGATTCTGCCATAAGTACCAAGGCCAATGGTTTTATCTAGTGAGAATATTCCAGTTGGATCCTGCAAAAAAGTAAAACAAAAATTGTTAATCTTCTTAGGAAATTAGGCGAGCATTCAACTATCTTTTTTTAAATATATACTTTAAGTTCTAGGGTACATGTGCACAACGTGCAGGTTTGTTGCATATGTATACATGTGCCATGTTGGTGTGCTGCACCCATTAACTCGTCATTTACATTAGGTATATCTCCTAATGTTATCCCTCCCTCCTCCCCCAACCCCACAACAGGGCCCGGTGTGTGATGTTCCCCTTCCTGTGTCCAAGTGTTCTCATTGTTCAATTCCCACCTATGAGTGAAAACATGCGGCATTTGGCTTTTTGTCCTTGCAATAGTTTGCTGAGAATGATGGTTTCCAGCTTCATCCATGTCCCTACAAAGGACATGAACTCATCCTTTTTTATGGCTGCATTCAACTATCTTAAGTGGTATTTCCAATCTGCCTTGTTCTGTTAAAATTTACATGGGAAGAACCTAAATGTCATTTACCAAAAGAATAGACATGTCACAATCTCCTTGAACTGACTATATTCATTTACAAAAAAGAATAAGCAGTATGGACATTAAGTAGTCGTGTAATTATTTATCATAAAACTGTAAAATGCACACAATTATGTAAGGCTGAGGCATATTAATGATGCAATTAGAAAGATAAAATAGAAATAAGTTCATTTATTTGCAATAGAAGTACTCTTTTAATATTCTTTTTTTTTTTTTTTTGAGACGGAGTTTCCCTCTTGTTGCCCAGGCTGGAGCGCAATGGCGCGATCTTGGCTCACTGCAACCTCTGCCTCCCGAATTCAAGTGATTGTTCTGCCTCAGCCTCCTGAGTAGCTGGGATTACAGGTGCATGCCACCACGCCCAGCTTATTTTGTATTTTTAGTAGAGATGGGGTTTCTCCATGTTGGTCAGGCTGGTCTTGAACTCCTGATCTCGTGATCCACCAGCCTCAGCTTCCCAAAGTGCTGGGATTACAGGCATGAGCCACTGTGCCCAGCCGATATTATTCTTTTGAGTGATAACTAGACAAGCAGAAAATTTAACATGCAACAATGATGACTAGTTGTTGGATACAAAGTTTAGATTACTTATTTGAATTACAGATTGATGCAAAAGTAATTGCGGCTTTGGCATTAGAATAGTGGCAAAACTGCAATTACTTTTGCACCAACCTGTAACAGCTGTTAAGAAAGAAATACCATCACTAAATATGAATAACAAAGCAAGATCACTATATTAAAAGAGCATCATTTTAAGAAAATTAGACAATTTTTTAAATCATGCTGCTATAAAGACACATGCACACGTATGTTTATTGTGGCACTATTCACAGTAGCAAAGACTTGGAACCAACCCAAATGTCCAACAAGGATAGACTGGATTAAGAAAATGTGGCACATATACACCATGGAACACTATGCAGCCATAAAAAATGATGAGTTCATGTCCTTTGTAGGGACATGGATGAAGCTGGAAACCATCATTCTCAGTAAACTATCGCAAGGACGAAAAACCAAACACCGCATGTTCTCACTCATAGGTGGGAATTGAACAGTGAGAACCCATGGACACAGGAAGGGGAGCATCACACTCCAGGGACTGTTGTGGGGTGGGGGGAGGGGGGAGGGACAGCATTAGGAGATATACCTAATGCTAAATGACGAGTTAATGGGTGCAGCAAACCAACATGGCACATGTATACATATGTAACAAACCTGCACATTGTGCACATATACCCTAAAACCTGAAGTATAATAATAAAATAAAATAAAAAGTTAAACTTTGCATCTGCTAAATACCTGTTCATGGCACAAAGTGACGTTTTCTGTGACTTAACCCTAAATGCGGCATCATAGGAAACAAAACATAACATGTTTTGGGATAGAGTTGTGAGGCTTCCATATTTATCTTCAAGTATTGTTTTCTTACCTTTATATATGGGTACTCCTTGATTGTTCACCACAAAACATGGTTTCTTGAATTTTATCACTGTTTGAACTTTTAGTCTAGCAGCCTATTTTGCTATTTTAGCAAAACTTACATGAGGCATGAGTAGATGCCATTTTATACACAAAACAGTAAGAACATTGGCAAATTCTTGGAAATTCACATACCTTATTGAAAGTTTATTTTATATACACAAACGTTGTTTAATCCTGTTTGAAAACATTTTTATTGCTGTGATAAATATAAGCTAAACAGGAAAACTATTGAGCATATGCAACTTAGATGAATGAAATTATAAACTCCTTAAAACTGCTGTGATATTTGTGTAATCTAGCAAAACTGTCATAGAAAAATGACACAGCTTTGGGATTACATCATTCAGTAAGTAATCAGCTGGACAGAGAGTCAGAAGACTTGAATTTTAGCTCCAGCTCTACCATTAATTAACTATATGACTCTGGGTAAGTTATTTACTCTCTCTGGGATTCAGTTTTCACATATATAAAAGTGTTGTGATAGGTGATCTCGCAGCTCTAAAATTCTACAGATAAAAATCATAGTCTATCAATCATTCTAAAATCTAGATGTTTCCACTGAATTGATAAAAGCATTGTTAGATAAAGCAGCAGCCTAGCAGCTTAGTTTTTCAAAATGATCATCAAAGTTAAGATAACAATACACAGTTATCATTTCAAAGAAATAGTTCCAGAAATACACTCCCAACGAACACGTAATTTATCTAAAATGATAATTTTTAGGATATAAGAAGTAAAAATATATCATTATATTATCCTTGTTATTAAGGATATTTCATTATAAGTCATTGAAAGATTTATGAGAGAAAAGCCAACAAAAAAGTTACTAGGCACTGACTTGAAGACTTTATCACTGTAGCATATTTATGTGATGGATATCATTGAAGGATTTATTTTAGACATTGTTAGTTCTGGAGAAACAGTCTTTCGCCATCTGTCAAAATAATCAAACATGTTAGCTGATTCCTATTGGTAAACTATTCTTTGCTATAGTTAAGGCTGCATTTTAGCTGGAAAAGATACCATATATTAGAGAATTATCGTAACATCTGTACAACCTTTATTTTTGAATCTTTGAGCACAGTCTTAAATTTCTTTATTCCTTTCTCTAGTCCTCAATAACACACATACTTTACCCTGATTTGAATACAGTTATCTAATTATTCAAAAAAGACACCAAGGAAATGGACTAGAATAAAATGCCTGTCAAAATTCATGGAGGCCTCATATCTATGTCAGGAAACTTGATTTCTGCTCTCAAATGACCAAACCATCTTTCATACTCATGTTTAATAAAAGAACATTTTAAAAATTTCTTCTTAAAGGCAGCTCAACTTAGTATTCATATATTCTAAGACTATAATGTTTTCTTTAGTTCTATATGCTATTTTTGTTCCCCACCTCCATGCTACTCTCTTTCAAGACTAAACATTAAATTGGGGAAAAGGGGAGAAGGACTATGCTTAATACTAGGTTAACAACGCCAAATTCCTCATATATTTTGCACTTACAGTCAGAGCAAGTTTATTCTGGGTTTCCAAGGAAGGAAGAATTGGAAAGGAGCAATCTTTTTGGTCACTGTGAAAATAGAAGTTCCATGTCAGAGGGGTTTCCATAATTATTTGGTCCTTTCCTCTGCCCTGCCACCATGAGATAAGAAAACCAGAAGAGGATAGATGTTCATATCTATGACTGCTATACCAATTTAGAGATTATTTGGGGGTTTAGTATGTCTTGATGCCCCATTTGGGTATACAAAATGGTCAGTAAAGAAGAAACTACTTTCTAGTTTGTCTTACAATAAATTACAAAAAATCTAAGTCTTAAACATGTTTGAACCTGTTGTACTTTCATTATCTCTTTCTATGCATCTAAATTATCTCCTACAGTTTAAAAGTCCTAGTCTGGCTGCCCACTGAAATCTCAAATTTGGGGGAGTTGTTTCTGTCTCCTGAATTCAAGGGCAGGGAAGAAAGACCATCTTGATGGCTAATTTTAATAAAAGCCAGGGATGGGAGTAACTGGAAGGAAAAGAGTCAATAGAAAGCAGTGTTAACTGGTCAAGGGAGAGAATTTCAAAGCAGAGGCTGATCCACAGAACCAAATGTGGCAGAGACTAAGGAGAAAAGGGAACCAAAAATGGTCAACATGAGTAGCAAGAAATTTCAAATTTAGGATAGTAAAGGAGAGTGAGGAAACACGCTCCAGCAGTCAGGCTGCAAAAAGAAGGAGACTGCACAGTACCTTGAAGGAGATAGCAGAGGCTTTTCTCCTTTTATTTGTAATATTAGAAACAGCAATTTTATGAAAAGAGTTTATGGAGAGAGAACATGAAAGGGATGGATATGGCAAGATGAGTGCCAGAGTGGGTTTCGGAGATAGTCAGAGGAATGGGCTTCACAATTTACATGGTGGCATTAAAGGGGAAATCTCTTCATCCAGACCAGTGTTTTTCAAACTGTAGATGTATAGACTCTCGCTACATGAGAATCATCTGGGTAATACTGTTAAAAATACAGATTCCTTGGACCTACCATGGAATTATGAAATCAGAATTTTTGATGATGGGTCCCAAAATCTCCAAATTATTCTTGATTTTTGTGCACTGTTCTTGTGCACTACCATATGAAAACCATTGCTCTAGAAACTGGAAAAAAGACTGAGAAAATAAACTGATGTGCAGTGTTATGCAGAGGTGATGCTCTATATATATGTAATTGAGGATTATGCTGAATATTTCAATTATAGTTGACCGAAATGAACGTAAAACTGCTTCTAAACAGGGGGCTAAGGAACTTGGTAAAGTGGGAAATTTCTCATGACCAAATGTGGATAGCAGGCCTGGTCTGGGTAGAGCTGGCAGTTATATTTAAATATAAGCCTAATGTATTTCAAATATAGTTTTTGGATCATGTGCTATTTCAGATAACCTCTGCCACTACTGTCCCCTCAAGGCCTGTCTAATCCTGACCCCAATATAGATTAGGACTGCACATGGCAGTGTCAAATACCAAGGCCACAGCCGTGAGGAATGTCATTACCGTACTGGGCACAGAAGGCAAAGGGGATAGTCATAGTGAAAGACATGACAGATTTGGAGAGGAAGAAATAGTTTCCAGTCTCAAGGACACAGGCATACTAGAAATATATATATATATATTATATATATATAATATATATATATATATAAATATATATATATAAATATATATATATAAATATATATATATAAATATATATCTATATATATACCATATATATCTATATATACTATATGCTATATATACTCTATATATACTCTATATATACTCTATATATACTATATGCTATATATAGATATATATATGGTATATATATACTAGGAATAGATACATAAAATATATATTATCACATATTATCATATATATATCTTACCATATATATATCACCCAAACATATATATGTGTGTGTGTATGTGTATATATATATATATATATATATATAGAGAGAGAGAGAGAGAGAGAGAGAGAGAGAGGCATACACGCACATCCCTAGGTATTGCTGGTGGGCAAGGTGAATATACATACACACATATATTACAAAGATATATATAAAGACATAAAGCTTTGTACTTCTCTTTTCAGAAAGGAAACACAAACCACAAATCTCTGCACTTTCTTTTTTGTTTTTTCACCTATAGAAAACATTTATTCAATAGAAAATCAGAAAATTACAGTAACTCATTAATTAACAAACATAATGGAATTGATCTATTGTAATTACATTGGCTCTCTTATTTTGTCTCTGATTTTAGTGCATTACGTGAAAAAGTTATATCATTGTATAAAACTGAATGTTTTAATGTTGAAAGTTATATAATTTTCTCACCCTTTCTTGTTTCCCAGCTTTCATTCCTGCTTACTCTTTTAGGTTTAAAAATAATATCTATCTGATAACCGAAATACCAAATAAGCTACCAATTTCTTCAAGTCTCAATTTGTAAAGCAAGTCTATCCTCCCTCAAGGGTCTTTGTCTTGTGGTCATTTAGCTGGCTAGGCCTGCAAAGGACATAATGTGTCAATCTTAAACTAGAGTCATATTTACTTATTCTTCCACATTCTGAATGTTTTTTCTCAGTTTGCAACTCCAAGGTTTCAATCTTCCCTCATTGTCTGGCTCTTGCCAAATTGGTATACTTGGTGTTTACAGATGGCAATTTTCTGACCTCCACATATGTCCTATTGAGGATAATTACTGCAAGGGATACCATCATATGAAGGTTTCTTTACTTGCTTTATCAACTCTACTTTGCATCAAAATGCAAACTTCAACACAACTGATTAAGATGTCTCTTCACCTCTTCATTTGGTTTTATTTCTTCAAAGAGTCAGAAAATAAATCAAATGTAAAGAAACCCCAAATAGCTGAAAAATGCAACTCAGTGACCAAAGCGACAATAACTTTTCCATGTCTAAAAATTTGATAGTAAAGAAAATTCTAAAGGGCATGCTACTGCTCTTCTGCTAGTTTTCTTAGGGTTTGAATCTAGGTGTTTGAGGACAGGGGAGAATTGTGCGTAATTTGCTCAAAGAGTGAAAACCCACACATGAGACAAAATGGCTCATGTATAAAATTTAGAAATTGTTAGAATCTGAGGACTTTATGAGACTTTCATGAAGTCTGTAAAATGAGGCCAAGCATCAATGTCCTGAAGTTTTGTATCTTCTCGCTACTCCCTTTACATTAAAAACCAATCTTATCTTTCTACCCTCCTCACACACCCACTCCACCAACCTCCCGGAAACTAATATTCCACTGAACTACAGTGTAAAGACTGCAGCCTTTCCTCTTATCTCCTGGGCTCCACCAAATTCTTATGTCCCAGGGCCATGACCCGGTCAGGTAGTCTGGGCCATTTCCCCACATTTTTTTTTTTTTTTTTTTTTTTTTTTTTTTTGTGGAAGTAAAACCTTTTCTTCTTTTTTTCCTTGGGTTTGGAATTCCCTGCCCTATCATTTCTATGAGGTCTTTCCCATTCACCCGTTTAGTCATATTTAGAAGGGAGTTTATTTCAGTTTGCCCACCTGCCTGCATCAGTTTCACATATCTGCCCTAGTTTGCTTTTTTTCTCTTTTCCCAACCATAGGCAGAGAATGTTAGAGGAAGAGTAACATTTTATTCCTTGGTTTTATACTTTTACTTGGGTGCAAATCTAGTCTGAATATGAAAGTTCTGCTTAGAAAGGAAACTACCAATTGAGGCCTCCATATTCCGGAAATCTCATGTATGCACACTGAAAGGAAGAAATTCTGGGTGCATGCAGAAAGAGAAAAGATTTAATTTTAAAAAGTTCTGTGACATATTTTATGAAGCAGCATAAATAATCACAACACTAATATCTGTAATTCACGTTTGCATTGATTTTTTTTAAATGGCAGAGAACAATTTGGTAAAATGTTACCCATGTGTACCACCTTACCTCTCCACATACATCATCTAATGTAAAATTATATAGGGAAGTCTTTGGGAATGCCCTATTTTTGAGGGAGGCAGGCTTCTGTCATAATCAAAAACACATTCTTTAAATGCCAAATATGTGTAAAATTAAGTCAATAGACTTTGAATAGTCCTATAACCTTAAGGTTAATATTTAGCTTTTTTCAAAGCAAGCAGGCCACTGCCCTGAACTACAGTTGCCTGGTGATCATTCCAGCGCGGTGCCTGCTTATTCCCTTTCGGAGAATCCAGGGGCCTTTTGCATTCAAGACAGGGTACGAGTGAAATGCCAATCTAAAAAGGGAACTTGAAACACGGATTTGGGTGGGATCCAACATTAGCCAGAAACCAGATGCCAATGAAATAAACTGCGCTGCCAAAATAATAAATCTACTAATTACGACGGCGATAATAGTTTACCAATCAATTACAACTCTAGAGGAAAGCTGGGCATTAGGGAAAAGAAGAGCTCACAAATGAAAACCACAAGAAAAAGCTAAATCTGGTTGGGTAAGGAACATAATATTAAAAAAAAAAATCGAGTGTGCAGAATTCATTCCTTCCCCAAACGGCGTCGAGTTCTTTCACTCTCACAACACTAAATCAGGAACGCTGCCCTGGCAAGAATAAGGTTTTAGAAAGTGTATTAGAAGATAAGAAAAGTAGGACTCAAACGCCTTAATTTTCTAGTAGCCGTCACCTAAAAGTAAAAGGTCACCCCACAAGTAAGCATCTCCCATGGCAAAAGCAGCAGCAAACGACGGGGCGGCGGGTTAACAGGGAGGAGTACTCTCAGGAAGCCACGCGACGTTGCACTTTTTGACCTCTGTTGGAACGAGCGGGCTAGGACAGGTACTGGAGCTCCGCTAGACAAGGCGGGTCACATATTTAAAATGCCCCGCTGTTTAGGGTCCGTAGCACCCCCACTGCCATCTCTTTCTCTGTCTCTCCTTCCCACCGCCCCGTGCCTTTGCCTTTCGTTGGAGTTCGGTGAGGTCCTGGTGCCCAGGGGGCGCCTTTTCCGCATGCCGGCTCCCAGGGTCCCCTTCCGCGCCCGCGGGACCCGTCGAAGTCCTGGTCTAGCCCGTTTTGAGGGCATCCGCTCGCTCCCCCTGGTACTCAGAACCCGCCAAAAGAGAGCATTTCGGGGGGCGACGGGCGTCCTCTACTCACCGGCAGGTGGCCCAGATCCGTGACCTCCCTGTCCCTCCAGCCCCCAGGTCCCGCCATGGCTTCGAGGAGCCAAACGGGAGCGGGCGACTGAACTGGGTGCGCGCAGAGTCTGAGGTGGAAGCGGACGAAAAGTTGAAGGGAGGAGAGGGGAAAGGGGAGGGAGGGAGAGAGGAGTTTGGGGATCGGGGTTCGTGGCGTGGGAGATAGAGGAGGGGAAACGTGGAGTGAAAAGAGTTGGGAGTGGAGGGAAACCGGAGTTTGCGAGGCGGGAAAGAAAGTTGGGCTAAGGCGAGAGAGGAGCCTGAGCGTCCGTCCTGGAGACGAAGAAGCTAGGAGGGTGCTCCGTGGCGAGAGCGCTGTGTCTGCCCCGTCAGGGTGCGCCTCTTTCAGGGTGGGGAGGGGGGCGGTGCAAGGAGAGGGGACCCGGGAGCAGCTCGAAAGGGATTGGTGCAGCGTCAC